>NC_067472.1:37697160-38425910 GCF_947179515.1 Apodemus sylvaticus | reverse complement strand
AACAGTCTCTGTCTGTTGTAAAGAGAACTTTCCTTGATTAGGGATAAGGACTATGCTTATCTATGAGTATAAGATCAAATGTTTAGAATATATATAGATTGTACTTGTTTAGTAAAATGCCACTTTGGGTTCTCCATGATCTATGACTTCACTCGCTCTGAGGAATTAGCTTAGTTTTCAGTATCAGGCATGATCTCTTTCTCATTGAGTAGGTCTGACGTCCAATCAGAGAGCTGTTGATTTCCTTCAAGGTATGTGTGTCACTACTGCAACCTTAGGGTTATTGTGGTTCATAGGTGTCATAGCTAGGTAGGACTAGCAGAAAAGAAGATAAAGAAGCAAGAAATGATGGTGAAATTAGTGATTAGGATAGGAATTAGAAGAAGGACTAACAGGGGGTTAGAGGAGGTGGTCGTGAGAACTTTGGTTCAAGATATACTGAAAAGAGAAAGGTAATAATATCAATTCAGATCATAGAGTGCAGTCTCATTGCTTGTGGGGGCGTGGGTTGAATCACCTTGCATATATATCACAGCAGCCTAGGTAGGTTTGCAGGAGAGGAAAAGTAATGGGAGACCAGGTGACTCGCTTTATATACGTTGTGATTATTCTATAGATAAGGAGTTGCCGGAGAGAAGAAGGAGAGGTGGGAGGAACCTAGCTCTGGGTCAGGAGCCCTATTTTCACATCTATTTTATTTCATTTAATGTGTATGAGTGTTTTGCCTGCATGTCTGCTTATGTCCCAGGTGTGTGCCTCACCCCCTCAGAGGCCGGAAGAGGGCACCACGTCCCCTGGAACTAGAGTTACTGATGTCAGGTGAGCCACCATATGGTTGTTGGGGACCTGTCTTGAACACGATTTACCCATCAGAGAGAAACAGATAGGTGTCTTTCCCAAATGCATGGCTTATTGATCATGCATAAAAAAAATGAGGAACAGCTCACAGCAAGCAAATCAAACAACCTAACAGTCTAGCTGTAAGAGATGCCACTGATATCCTGAGGCAGGATTCACTTGTGGACAGTGAGTAGGGGTGTCACAATAGCCCAGTGCACAGCAAGCCACCATGTCCACTGACATGAGAAGGACTGTGACTGGGTGCTGGCTCTGCAGCTGGCGCTCCCTGAGAGCTTAAGGAACAACGGAGGCTAGACAGTCACCCAATCAGCCAGGTCAATCAGGATGCTGGACTCTCACTGGTCACCAAGGTCAGACGCAGGACATCTTTGTGATTACATGGTCACTGGAAGAGTCCCTTATTGGTAATATGATGGCTCATGTGCATTGAGGTGCACTGGAGACCAGCAGCTGCCGAGCTGCCTGCAGGCTGAGTTTTTATGGTCCTTCTGAGGCATTTCCAGCCCTTGCAGACTTGTGATCCCTGCTTCTGATTGGCGAGGGCTGCCTGATTCTGAGACAATGATGGCTACACCCAGGTTCCTGTTTAAGTTCTCAGCACGTCCTGATGTCAGGACACTGGGCAGAGTGTCTCTACCTTGTGATCCACTCCATTTTGCTTTGTTTTTGTCCTACGTGTTCACTTTGGAATTGAACCTGGGTCCTCTGGAAGAGAAAAAGTGATCTTAGTCACTAAGCAACCTCCCCAGTGGGACTAGGGTCCTTTGCCTCACAGGGCTAATTGGGGTGGTGAATGGCCAGCAGGGGGCGCTAGGTCTCATCCTCCTCCCTGACTTCAGAGCACAGCCTGGCAGTGGAGCCCTAGGTCTTTGCACCTTCCCTGAACCGAGAGCACCAGAAGCAGTTGAGTTCCAAGCCTTTTTTCCATCCCTGACCTGTCCATCACTTTTCTATTGAGCTAGAAGAGACGTAGAACTACAGTCCCTATTTGAAAGTTGAAAGTCCGTCTTAAAATTGGACTGACATGTTATAGTGTATTCTGCACCTAAGGCATTGTACAAGACCCCAGGGATACTGTGTGGCAGACAGAGGTCTGTCTGCATAGTGTTCTACTTGAGGCCAGTCCTTTATCAAGTCCACAGCCAGATCTCTCAGCCTACTCTGCTCTTAAGGCTTTCATCTGAATCCTTATGTGATGCCTTAGACTACTGCCATCCCAAAACTTAGCAGCATAAAGCAACACACACACACAAACACACACACACACATCTGTTTCATACCGCAGCACCTCTATGAGGCTGCCAGTGAGCATGGCAGGGGGGAGGTTACCATCATGAAACTTTCCTGGGAAAAGCTCTGCTCCCAAGCTCCCAGGCTGCGGGCAGGATCCAGCTCTTCAAAGCCAACTGGCTGACAGCCTTGCTTTCCCATTGATCGTGGCCAGAGCATTCTCAGTTCTTTGTCCCATGGGCCCAGCCTCACCCTTAAAGTATGCAAGACAAGAAGGCTCCAGAGTCCAATGGCAAGATGGAAGCCGTAGCCCTCGGTAACCCAATGGCAGAGTGACATTGAACGACCGTAGTTTTATCTCGTCGTGTAGGCAGATACCTGACCCGCATGTCCTTCCCCGAGGAGAGCTTTACACGGGGGTCCGACCTTTGGGGGCCATTTGAAAAGCCTCTCCCCCATATTTGATTATGTCAGCAAAGCCTGTGAGGGTGAGACCACAGCTAACTGTGTCTTCTGCCATCAACCTATCAGCCATTTCCAGTTTTTAGGCTGCTGTCCCACTTTGTGGCTGTGAGAAAGAAAACCCACAGGCCCCAAAGTGACTGATGGGAGAACAAAGCCATGTGCTACACAGGTGTGAGTGAGCCAGCATGGGCGGGGAGCAGGTGGTTACATCCAGGAACACAGGGCGAAGGAGCGCTGGAGAAATTTTGAAAGCAGGGCGTTTGTCCTGAAGGAAAAGCGTATATTTATCCATGGCGCACTCTTAGGATGAGGTTTTTTTTTCCCCAAAATCTTAGGGAGCTTCCGGTGCCCACAGAATCTGCTGTAAAGACTCATGAGTTACGGCTAAGTGTTCATTCTCTGTGCCGGTGGTCTCCTTTGACTGTGGGGACCAAAGTCTCTGCCCACTAGACTGTAGCCTTCAGCCCTGCTCAGCCTCGCTCGGGCCTCTGGGTGACCCAGTGTACCCCATGAATAGTATTGTTCTCTCTGGGACACGACACAAGGATGATTAGGCATCGGGGAATTCGGAGGAATCTGCTGGGCTTGGGAGAGGCCTGCAGGGTGGGAGGCCTGCAGGGTGGACCGGCCTTGGGGCTGGCTGCTGTCCCAGCACTGTGCCGTCTCCCTGCAGTGTGACGTGTGGTTCCTATTCCGTACGCTCCCATCTCAGCACGATCTTGCTAGTAGTAAAGTTTTCCATCACAGATGTGATCCATAATTGATACAGCCTGGAGAAGGTGGCGATGAATAATTAAGTAGGTTTCAGGTGCGGAAGGAGCAGTACAGGGGAGGAAGAATAAACGCAGAACAGCCAGCGGAAGAAGCTCACGCTCCGTCAGGCCAAAGGACGCTGCACGCAGACTCAGATGCTTCCGACCCCACAGACGGCCTGGCTTTCCATTTTGCGCCTTCCGTGGTCTGATAACTCAATTCACTGGTGAGCTGGTCATCTCTGGCTAATACCACAGTGGGTGGCTCCCGGAGCCTTGTTCTAATGGCTCCAAAACTAAAGGCAAAGCAGTTTCAAGTGTGGTCAAGGGAAAGCGGCTTCCCATGAGCCAGAGAGTTAACTGGCAGAGAGTGTTAGTCTGGACGCTTTATCACCAACACCCAAAGATTTCTCCACTTAAAACAGGTAACATGAGGAAAAAGCCGTGTGGAGAAATGTCTCACCTAGTCATCTAGGAAGACCCTGAGCACTGTCCTGCAAAGGGTTTTCCTTCTTGAAGGGTGGCTGATAGCTCCAGGTTATTGATGCGCACTGGCAGGATGTGGAGGGTGCCCTTGATTGACAGCAAGTCTGATCAGACTCACAAGATGGAAGAGATGGGCAAGATGCAGTCTCTGATCCTCCCACTGGCCACTGAGCTTGCCCACACATGGGAAACTGGCAGTAAGACTAGCTGGTCTTCCCTGCTGTAGATTGCTTTAGATCCTGTGTGATTTGTTCTACCATTTAGCCCTGTCCACAGCTCATTATCTAGATAGGTAGCCCCAGAGGGAGCCCGGCTAACATGTCTGACAGAAGACTTGGTGACTAGGAAGTTGGTGCTCCTTGCGGGCCTCTGTGCCCCCGGGTTCCTCCTCAGCTTCCCTGTGTTTTCCCCAGATCAGTTCTCCCTAGTTGTGTCTCGGCCTTCCTCTCGTTGGCTCTGGCCCTGCGGATACACTTGGTTTTTCAGCCTAAATTTGGGTCCTCAGTTGGTGTTGGTTCATGCCATGCTGGCCATGAGGCAGCTCTTTTCCAGTCTGACAGATGCCCCTCACTTAGGGCACACACGTGTCAGCAGCGTGACAGAGCATACAGTTAGTGTGGAGTGGTACACTTCCAGCAGCCTATGTCACTGGGGCCCAGCCAGCGGTTGACCAGAATTCCCTAAGCTCTCCCCACACACACCAGGTGTGCCCTGAGCAAGACCCGAAAAAATAGCTTCAGCCACCTCCCTCCCCTCCCTTCTCCAGAGCTGGATGCCTCTTCACAGGTTCTATAAACATAGCAGAGTCTGGGGTGTGTGAAAGTCTCTGGTAGCACCTCTGTGCTGAGTTTATTTTCCCCAGAAATAGTAGGTGCCGCTGACAGCAAGAGTGGGCTAGATTCTTCTCGGAAACATCAGCTGACGCGGCTGCGCCAATGACTCGAGACCGCCGTGGCCACCCGAAACCGAAGGGTTAATATGGAGGGTCAGACACCCTGGAGGTGGTCACATTTCCTATTACCAGTTGCATTATTGACGAGGGCACCTGACACCACCAGAAGTGTCCCCACAAGCAGCACCGAGATCAGGAGCGCACCGCAGCTCACAAGGGGATACACTAGGACTCGCGCCCCGCTGCCCAAACAGTACCTGGGAAGATGGAGAACTTCTGGATGTATCAATTTGAAAGTCATGAAGAAGAGGTACGTGCCCCTTGGGCAGCACCAGGACATGCTGACTGGCTTCAGGCCTCTGCTCCTGGCCTGGCCAGGCTGTAGGCTGTGCTCTGCATGTCCCTTGATAGTAGGGTAGGTGAGGAGAAGGAAGGCATTGCCCAGGGTGGAGGAAAACGAGCTTGGGAGTGAGTGGTGGCCTGGAGAACAGGGGCCATTTTGTACTTAGCCAGGACCTGGGGGAGGAGTGCCCGTTGCTGTGTCTCTCCAGTCCTGCCTTTTACTCTGTGTTCTGATGGCTGGGCTCATCCGACCACCGCACCCCGCTCTGTTCCAGGCTGCAGCCTCTTTCAAAGCCTGCCGAGGGCTGCTGCAAATCCATGGCTATTAGTGCCTTGTGCATAAACACCCAGCTGGCTGGAAAGTGAGGCGGCAGGTATAAAGTGAGGCCCTGCATGGGGCCGAGCAAACTGTAAGCTCTTTGAAAACAGTAGCTGTTACCATTTCTAGCGGATGTGCTGTTCTACATTGTGAGTATAGCTGCATCTCCTCCTTGGTTTTGGTTTGAAACAGGTTTTTCTATACAGCTCAGGCCAGCCTTGAACTCACCATATAGTCCAGGGCATCCTCAAACCCTTTGTCCTTTCTGTCTCAGCTTCTCAGGGACCAGCATTAGAGGGGTGCGCCGCCACACCTGGTTTGGTTACACGCACCTCAGTTGCGTTTCTGAATATAAGTTTAAAGTGCCTGGGTTTTGCTGTCAGAGCCTGGGCAGGAAATCATGAGGCAGCCACCAAGAGATGAGTAGACTTGACAGGGAATTGGACAAAGGGCTTTCTTACTTGTCCAGTGTATTGCATTTCACATGCGTCAAGTAAGCTGTTTGTCAGGAGATTCCCCATTGACACATGCAGTTTTATCGGTTGATGGGTTGGTTGACTCTTAACTAATAGGTGGTTTATAATTAACTAGTTAATCTTTTGCCTTGGAAACATGGCTTTAAAAGCTTGGGCCTCTGGTGATAGTGTCTAACAAAAAAAGATTTGTGTGTGTGTGTGTGTGTGTGTGTGTGTGTGTGTGTGTGTGTGTTGTTCCCATGATAAAAATCACCTCCCGAGCTGAGGGCTGCCAAGCGCGGCTCCCTGGAGCCCTGGCAGCTTCCTCACAGGCGGATGGGCTTAGAGATGGGAACGGAGGGTGTCTTCTGTGGGAAAAGAGGACAGACACGCTTTGAGACGGTGAGCGGCAGTCCTTTCCAAGTATTCCACCAGTATTAATTGAATCCATTATGAATGTATATATAAAACACCTCATTACGCCAAGCTATTATCATCTTAATGACATAATTATGCTCATTCCGTTCCTGTGCTCACTTCACTCCTTCACCACATTAAGGAATACAAATGTGCACTGATAATATTGTTTGAGTTATACTACAGAGTGGATAATCATATACTTCTTAATCGGCTTCAAATTTCAGAAGCATGAACATACATCGGGAAGAAACTCATATCTGGGACTTTTCAAAAATAATTCCACAGTGCAATACAGTTGATTTAAAGCAACTCAGACACGTAGGGAAGCAGTGTGTACTGATTTGGAGAAGGGGATAAAGGCAGGTCAACACAGAAAGCATAAGTGGGCGGGGGGGGGGGTCCCACCTGGAAACGCTGGGAGTAAGGAGCCCCACGGAGTCTCAGGACCAGACTGAAGAGCCAAGGCACATGCGGTGGCCCAGCCTGGGTGTCCACACCTCTGAATTCCCACATAGAAAGTAGTAGAAACAGGATGTTGGTCAGGCTGGAAAGGACTGAATGATCGAGTGCTCGCTGACCGTGTAAGTAAAAGCAGCTTCTTGAGCCTCTAGTGTCCGCTACAGTGCCCTGCTCTTGAGGGGAATGGTTTCGTAAGTCAGGGGGATGAGAGCCTCACCCGGAAAGAGTGGAGAGCCAGGGATACGCATAACCGTGTGTGTGTGTGGTGCTCAGAACTTAACTCTGTTACATGAAAGTCGTTTTCATTTGCTTTCCCAAATGACGCAAGATAGGGTGTCTGCATTCTCTGTTCATCACTTGTATTGAAATCCCGTTGTATATTTTATGAGGGCCTTTGTCTTAGGTACTTGGAGAAGAAACATATAAATTAATTATAAATCCTGCCTTTTTTTGCTTATTAAAATATTATGGCAGAGTCCTGTCATTTGATAATGTAAAAGGAAGAAAGTCAAGCAGTACATGTGGTACAGATAGGATTCATGCAGACAGTCAAGAGGAAATCCTCTTGCCTAAGGGGATTGGGGAGATTGCATAGGAAGAGTGATAGTTAGAATGGGCTTTTGGAGGCCCACACACATGGAGGCCAGGCAAGGAGGAGAAATAAAGTCACTGAGCAGGGACATGAGATCACAGGTTGGAAACAGGGCGTGATTCTGTTTGGCTTAATGAAAAACAGTTAGAACAGGGCAGCAGATCTGGGGGACCAAAGGAGTTAAGGCTGAGCTTCAGGGCACGGCAGCACTGAGCTAGTCTGGAACCTCTGCTCCAAGCAAAGAAGGTAGATTAAAGGCTTGAATCAGAACTGATTTGCTCGGAGATTTTTATGAAGAGAGAAAATAGGTCCCTAGTGAAGAGGGCCTGTGAACTCTTAGTACTATCTCATTTGGTATAACAGCTCTTTCGTCACGGGAGAGAAAAAAAGAAAAGAAATGAAAACATGCACGTTTCTCTGAATTGTTCTTTATGGGTGAAATTACTAAGTAACTCAGTCCCCCAGTGGGTTTGGCCAAGCTGTATACGTTTTCAATATTTATTTTCTCCTCGTCCTTTATTGAAGTGAATTTCTGTCCCTGAGTTTCTCTGTAAGAGAAGCACCAGTATTCACTTGGACTCAAGGCTGGTTAGAGCTAACAGACAACCTTCATAGGTGCCTTCACTCTGTGGTATACAGGGGTCATCTGCACTATGACATAATTAACAGCAGGAGGAGGAGGGCAGGTGGGCGTGTCTTTGTAGATCAATCACTACAGTAGTATGGCTTTCAACTTTTTGATCCTGAAGACCGTCGTTGCACAGAAAGCAGTGGATGTGCCAGAAGTTATACACAGAAGTTGTAGACACCCACCCCCTAGCTATAGCCACCGGTGAGCTATTTTTACCAATACCCCATTAAAGTGCTGAAGCTTATGAATTAATGTAGAGTCTTTGTGCTGTGGTTTTATAGAACCTTCTGCTTCCTTTTTTTTTTTCTTTATCCATGAATAAAATTTTAATGAGGAAACAAAATGAGATGAAGAAAGCATCCCATGGCTGTGCTGGCCCTCTAAGTACTCACTGAGAAAGTCAGAAAATAAATCTGTGAGATGGAATTGTAAAAGACTGCTCACACTAGGTGGGCGCAGGGTAGGTGCCCAGACAGCTAGCTGTCCATCAGAGTGCATCAGCCCAGCCAGTTCTTGCGTTGGCCTCAGGAGGTAGGTCAGAACGGTCTTCCTACTTTCTCAGGAAGGGTCAGAGAGGATAGGCTCCCTGACCAGCTCTGAGCTAAGAGTAGGCAGGACTGAACTAGGTCTCTACTCTATTAGACACCAGAACTTGAGGGTTTAAACACCTCGTCATCCTAAAACACAAAATATTCTCTTATGTATTTGGATATGATAAAAAATTAAAACAGCCAAGTCATTTTTAAGGGAAAAATGTAAATCTTTACTATGAGCATAGTATTTTATAAATTGGACCCTTAGTGTTACAAAGCCCCATCTCAGTAGCTTTGAGGACTCAACCTAATGTCTTAAGAGTTAACTGGCATATGCTTTAGCCAACCATAGACTTGGTCATCCCCAAAACCAAGTCAAGGGCACCAGGGAAGGAGAGTCTGTGTGGCCTCTGCTTCCTCTCACTGTGATGAAGGGCTGCCTTCATCACAGATATCATGTCACATATGAAAACGTTTAAGTGTTGATTTGATGGGAGGGGAATGCAATTTTTAAGGCAAGCCACTGAAGTTCACACTCAAATAACCATCTCCATCTGCGTGTGACTTTGGCAGCATGACCTGAAAGGATCTTTTAAATTATGGGCATTTCAAGCTTTTGTGCCAAAAGCAGACTGAGTATTCATAAAGAGATTATTCTTTGCTCCGTAGTTCTGCAGACTAGTCCCAGAGTCTAGCACCCTCACCTGCCAGGTACCTGTGTGCCACTTGATAGCATGGCAGAAGACGAGCATGCACAGAAGAAAAGGAGGTTGCACTCTTGTCCGTTTTGGTTTGATTTCCGTTGCTGTGATAAAGAGCATGGTCCAAATAATTTGGGCAATAATGAGATTATTTTATCAAACGCTTTCGGGTCCCCCTCCATCACTGAGGGAAGTCAGGGCTGCAACTGGAGCTGAAGACAGAGGGAAGTACTGCTCTTGTCTCTCCATCTGTCTGTCTCACACAGCCCAGAAGCCTCTGTCCAGGGCTGGTACTATCCAAAGAGGGATGATTGTTCCTTCATCAGTCAGCAATCAAGAAAGTACCCCACAGGCCAATCTGATTGAGGCAGCCCCCCCACTTGATAATCCCTCAGATGACACTGGGCTGTGGAAGCTGACACAGCTTAAGCTAACTAGGAGCCCCCCCCCCCTTCCATAGTTAACCCATATCCAGGAACAGCTGAAACATGTCAAAGAACTGCTCATCTCATAAAGGTCTTGCCATTAACCCTGGGAAGTCAGGGGTTCAGTAGCCAGTGTGTGAGTGTAGGGGGACATTTACATGTGGGGAGCTTGGGATCCTGTCTGCAGCTTCTTCATTTCACAGATAACTTTTTAAGAGCTAGTAAGGAAACTCAAGGACAATTATCTTAAAATTTAAGAGAAGAAAAAAAAAAAGTCAGGCACGCTGAAGCTCTCAGCAGCTGCCAGGAAGAGGGAGCTGGATAGCGAAAGAGGAAAAGGAATGTTTTCTGAGTTCGAGGTCACGGAGGCACAGAAAGTCAGCAGTTGTGAGCCTGCAAACAGCTACTTCCTTCAGAGTGTGGGGGAACCTCCAGATGGGGAACGAGAACACATGGAGTGTCAAGACAGGAAGGCTTGTGTCATGGCTCAAGGAAAAGGAGCTAGAAGAAGGAAAAGACAGTTACAGTTTGGTCAGAACTCAAACAGGCCAGGCATAGTAATAGTAAAGTTAATCAGCAGCTGCCGGAGGCTGTGTAAAGGATACCTCGTTAGGGCACAGTTAAATCTTTAGGAGGGGCAATCTTGATACTCATTTGAGGAGAGAGTCCTCTCTTCCGTGACCTTCGAGTCTGCTAATTTTTAACTAGCTACCTAGCAAATCTTAACACTTTTTTTTTTCATTCTAAATTTAAGCGAAAAGTATAGAGTAGAATTTAGGAGTAAACAACCATATTCTGTAATTTTACAAAAATCTCCAGAGGAGTGTTCTTTATAGCCCTTCCCATCCAAACAGGGGACAGTGAGCATGGGGGGATGGGGGTCGTTATTTAATGGCACCCACCATCTTCTGGGAATCATCAGTACCTGACTCTTGTATATTATTGATACAGTTTGTTGGGGTATTATACTTTGTGTATTTTTGTGGGTCACATTATGGTGATTTAATTCATATAAACCGTGTAGTAATCAAATCAGGGTAATTTGCATTTGCATCTCTTTAGCCATTAATTATTTAGTGTTGGGTACCTCATACTTACCTAGTCTATGTACTATACACTGTTAGCCCATGGTTACCTCTACCTCATACTCAGCTTGTCTATGTGTTATGGACTACTAATTCATAGTTACTTCATACACCTCGTCTATGGATTATAGTCTGTGTGTGTTGACCCACACCTAACTCCAGAAGAGCAGTGACTCCTTCACTTCTGCTAAAAACTTCCTGTCACCTTTCTCCCATGTCTTTCTCGGTCTCTAATAGCCAGAGACCCATTCCATTCTTCTTGAAATCAGCATCATTGGTTTCTAAAAATTCATGAAGAACACATAGTATTTGTCTGTTTTACTTAACACAACCATTCCCGTTCCATCCAATTCTTTCTGCAGCTCAGTAATATCCCACTATTTAGAATGCATTGTCCCATTCTTTTTGCAGTGGGTGGCGAGGCTTCTGTAAAGCAACCTACTGTGGATCTGAGGGACTGCCCCTGACATGTGACTCTTCCCTTGATATTGTTTTAAAGATTTATTTATTTTATGTATGTGACACACTAGAAGAGAGAGAACATCAGATCCCATTACAGGTGGTTGTGAGCCACCTTGTGGTTGCTGGGAATTGAACTCAGGACCTCGAGAAGACCAGTCAGTACTCTTAACCACTGAGCCATCTCTCCAGCCCACTTCTTTTAATATTCTTTGTTGTGTGCTCTTGGCATTTTGACTCTAACATGCTTTGGTGCAGGTCTGTTTTGGTTGGATCTGTTGTCCTTTGAGCTTCCAGAATCTCAATGTTTGTCTGTCTCTAAAGACTTGAGAGCTCTGGGGGCATTTTCCCATGAAAAATATTTTTTTCAGCATCTTTCCTACTTCTTGCAGTTCCCATGATGCAGAGGTGTTTTGAGCCAGTGGTTTCCCATGCCTTCCTCATTCTTGGGCGATGATTTTGTCTGACTGGGTGACTCCTGAGAGGAGCTGTCCTCAAACCTTGAAACATCTTCTTCTGCCTGATACGGAGCTTGCTGGGTGTCTTCCGTCACTGACTGAAGTTTTCACTCCCAGGCTTTCTTAAGTTGGTTCGTTTCTGTCATTTGTCCTCTGTGAACTCCTCATTCGCATCCTGAGTTGCTTTTCTCGGTTCCTTGTACCGCTCATCCCGTTCATGTCTCGCTGGGTTTCCTGAGAGTGGCTGCTTAGTGCTTTTGTGGTTGTGTTCTTGTTGTTGCTAGTTTGTCTGTCTGTTTGGGAGCATTTCATAGGTTTCATTTGCATGGGTCCATTTCTGCATAGTTATTTTTCCTTGCGAGCACCATGTTCCCTTTCATGTTTCTTGTGTCTTGATGAAGTCTGCACATCTGGTGTAACATTCTATTTCTTCACATTTTGTAAGTAGCTTTTATAGGAAAAGACATTTCTGTTTAGATGAGATACAAGAAGAACATCAGTTGGATGGGTTCTTTTGAGTTTGGCAATAGTGGATTCCAAAGCAATCTTTGATTTTTATTTTTTAGTCAGCAGTGTCTGTGTTACGTGGGGGTCATGATATAGGCTTCTGTATGTGTCTGGGGACTCTAAAGAGTTCATCCCTGAGTGCACAGAGGCAGCTGTGGCAGCTTCCATAGCTTTGGTGGTGTGGGATGTGGGAAGGACAAGACTGTCTGTGTGCCCTCAGGGGCAGGACTGACTGCAGCAGCAGCAGCAACAACAACAACACTGCCTCTGCAGCCTCACGCCATGAAGGAGACCTCCAGGGTTCTCAGGCTGAGTGGGAGATGCTGGGCCTGATGTGGAACCATAGACTGGGCCTGGGCTTTCCTTGGCTCCGCAAGATGATCACATGGGCACTAGCATCTATGGTGCACACACCCAGCTTCCCAGCATTCACTTTGTGAATTATCTAATCACATTTGCTTCCTACCCTTGGTCTCAGTTGCCTGAGTTGAATACCAGGAGACTCTAGCACAAATCTGCCTCAATGATGCTTCCTATTTCCTCTTCTATGTCATTGGCCAAAGTTTGCCTCTGATGTGTTCTTTGAAAGTGAAACCTATTATCTAATTTCTTTTCACTTTCTGATTTATTTTAAGAGTATACCCACCAGAAGGTTCTGAGGCAGCCATTTGAATACTTTTGTTTCAGCCTTGTAAGAGTGACTCTGTTTGAAGGTTCCTTTTTTTTTTTTTTTTTTTTTTTTTTTTGGTTTATTCGAGACAGGGTTTCTCTATATAGCCCTGGCTGTCCTGGAACTCACTCTGTAGACCAAGCTGGCCTCTGTAGACCAAGCTGGCCTCGAACTCAGAAATCCACCTGCCTCTGCCTCCCTAAGTGCTGGGATTACAGGTGTGTGCCACCACTGCCTGGCTCTGTTTGAAGGTTCTTGTGCGTGCTTGCCCTGGTCAGGATGTGGCAAATGTGTATAGCTCTGTGTGTCAAAAGAACTTCACTGGGGCCCAAGTTAGAGTCATAAAGGAAAAATAGATTTCTAGAGCTCAAGATGAGCAACAAATGTTCTACACAAGGAAGCAGAGGGAGACTACATCAGAGGAGGACTCACCACTGACCACTAAGACGTCATCCCAAGGAGGCAGTGCGCAGCCTTGCTCCATTTCTCCTTCAGTGCAGGATGGAAGCAGCCGAACCTGTTGTTTGTTCGCGCCTCCCTTTGCTAAGTACCTTCGGAGACCTCAGCCTAGGCTCTTGTATGATAATGGAGTCAGGATCCCTACTGCTTAAGAGCTCTTGGGGATTAGGTTCACACACAAACAAGTTTGAATACAAACTACAGCGTGTTTCACAGGGGAGAGATGAGGCGTGGTCCGCAGCTCAGCCCCATGAGAGGCATGCTTCTGAACTGAGCATTCAGTGTAGCTATGAAGAGAGCTGTGGGTGGAGGAAACTTCTGAGCCTGTGCACGGGCCAAAGGTGCCTGGGAGAAGTGGGCTCCTGATAAGGTCAGGGTGAGTCCATAAAAGCTTTTATCAGGGGAGTGACTCATGTCCTCCTCCTCCTCCCTAGCATTTCCTGGTGGGCACTCAGCACTAACCACACCTACCTTGTTTGTATTCCCACCTCCCTGCCCACTGTCCAGGTAGCCTGCCTTCCCACACCACAGAAGGACAGTCTGGTGCCCACGGGGCGGTAAGGAATCTATTTGGAGTAGAAAATAAATGGAAAATATGTGGCCACCTGTCAGGTGAAGATGTCCACAGCCCTGAAAGTAAGCAGTTCAGGAAACCCCATTGCAGCAGTCGCTGGCCCAGCACACACCTTAAAGGCTTTGGGACAGAGAAAATTTCTTTGGGGAAAGGAATCAAGCCACAAATATCCAAAGAGGCTTTTTCAGTGAAAAACTGAGGGGATTCATGGCATTAAATTCTCCTCCTTTCCCACAGTAATTTTGACTCTGCCAAACAGTGCTAAACCAGTAAGCACCCTGCAGCTCTCTTGGGCACAGACTGGAAAGTTCTTCATGCTTCTTTTGAAGGGCATGTAAGGCTGCTTTAATGTGGCCAGGGACCTAGGAAACGTTATATCTGCTGTTACCTTATGCTTATCCTAGCTTGACTGTGGTGACAGATGTCTCAGTGTCACCTTTGTAAAGCTCATGGGCCCTCGTCTCCCTGTGTAGACTCAAGTGGTAGTATAACCAGAGCCTGGGTCTCACATAACCTCTTAGATGAATATCGTGTTCCACGATGTCATCTCTTGGTGTTCCTGTAGTTCTTGTAATTCAGATTTTTTGGAAAAGGTTTCTCCCAATTTTAGATAATGCCCTGAGGCTCTTTTGTCTATTAGCATGCCCGTCCCTGCCCCCCCCCCAGCCACTCTGCTGTTTGTGAAACACTCTCCCTTCCTATGCAAAGATATTTTACTGACCTCTCTGTGCTTTAACTTCCCCCAAAAGGGCCAGCTGCAAAGTCAGGCATGCAGGAGTGTTACTTCCATTAGCCCAGGATGTGCCTTCCTGGCTCCCATTCCCCACCCGTCCTGTGAGAGCACACCCTGCATGGTTCTTCTTATGGTACAGGTCAGCTCTCCGATGTTACCCACAGCCAGGAATCACCATACCCTTGCACCCCCCCCCCAGTGTATCACTACAGTAACATCTCTGAGGCCCACCTGAAAATGCCCCTCATCTCCCACACCTCCAGGAGCTCACAGAACTTTCTAGTATCAGGCGGGGTGTGTTTCCAGGCTCGTATTTATCCTATTGTTTGCTTTTTTGGTCATTCACTCATGAGGTACTTAACTGGGTACTAGCTATTCTCTGTGCAAATCCACCCAAGTTTTGTGTTCAGAGCTTATTCTTGCCCTACAGAGGACCACCACACCAACACAGGGACCATGCTACCCAGACCTGTTTATCTAAGCCTTGTTTTCAAGCCTAACATTTGGCAGAGTGTTTCTAAACCATGCTGACATGGTCCAAACAGTGTGGTTTGAATATTGAAGAGGCCCACAAATTGAGACAACATGTAGACTTGTGAACAGACAAGGAAAGCACAATGGGTAATTTCAGTTTTCCATTCAGGTCATCTTGGGCAGATGACATTCAAACATTTGTATTCTAAGTATCTAACTTTCACTAAGAAAAAAATTAACATATTGCATAATACCCTTAAGGCTTTTAAGTTCGATGCCTACTGTAAGTCTATATTTTCTTTAAAATATTAGCCTGGGGGAAGAAAAAGTCTAGAAATTGTAAAACTCCTTTGAAGAGGTGGAGTGGAAAGTTTGCATGGCGGGCCTGCTCAGTGCAGTTGACAATTCTTCTTGTCAAAAAGGCTTCTCCCCCTGCACTCCTCTGGGGGCAGTTCTGCTCTGTGCGACCTGATGCCACAGCCTTCAGATCCTCACCGCTGTCTCTCCCTCTTGCTGTGTTCTAGTCTCCGTCTCCTGGCAGTTCCTCGCCCCTGGGTGCTGAGTCGTCAAGCACACCCCTTCATCCCGGTGACCCCACGGAAGCCTCCACAAATAAAGAGGTAAGGCGCCGTCTTCATGTCTCATGCCTGTATTGCTCTACCCGGATAATGCTTTATTGTTTTCACCTCTGCCCGCCCTGATGGAAACCACTCTGAGGAGAAGTAGTTCTCCTCTGTCATTTGTCAATGAAAGCCATGGCTCATCTGTCTAGTTCTGTGGTCACAGGTAGTCACAGTGTTGACTATGAGAATTTGCATCCTCGGGCTTGCGTTCCAGTGTTCAGAGCCGTCTGCAACTGGTTACAGAACTTTTGTATCACAGGGAGTTCCACCACTGGACATTGAACCTCAAAACTATCCACCAGCATGTTTTCCACAAGAGCATTCTGTGATGAAAGAATGGTCCACTTCTGTATTGCCAGGGGTATTCACTAGCCTCTGGTGCCCAGAGAGCTCTTGAAACATGGCCAGTAGGAGTGGGGAACTGAAATTCTCATTCTAATCATAGGCTAGGGGCTACTCAACAAGGAGGCTGTAAGGTGTCCCCTGAGGACAAGTCGCCCTAATCGCAGGGGACATACTGAACCCAGACAGAATTCTGAAATGACAAGATGTGGCTAAGATTTCCGGGCTCAGGAGGGGCAGGTGTTTCTTCCTGAGTAGAGCTCCTGCCTCCGTTAGGACCCAGTGCTCTCCTATCCCAAGGCGATGGGTACCACTTAGTGGGAATCCATTTCCCTGCACCATGACTATGCGGACACATGCCAGTCCAGCAGTAGATGCTCCTTCATCCACCCTGAGAGGGGGTGAAGAGGTCTCACACTCCTTCACTGTGCTAACAATTCTCTGTCCAATCAACTGGGAAAATCAAAGCATTATTTTAACAGATTGTTTAATGTGTGTTGCTTATGAGAGGGGGCTATAGTTTATATTGACGTTTTCTCCAGGTGATATTAACATTAGACTAGAAATATGTTTTGTCCCCTGATCTATTCAGACTCTGCCTCTGAAGCCTGGGTGGCAGGGTCCTAGTTTGGGCCGGCCCATTTTGCCATAATTTGATACTCTGTTCATAGCAAGAAGTTCTAAGTTATCAGTCGTTTTCGGTCTTGCAGGCACCAGGCTGAGCAGGTCGTAGGTTGTATCTCTTAGGTGTCTTTTAATGGGTCTGGGAGGTGATGTCACTGTCCTCACGTGTGAGTCTTGGATACCTTAGCTGAGGCTACACTGCTCAGCCACAGTTTGAATCCAGAAGTCTGTCTCAGCTTCAATTTCTTTTGTTGTTTTTGTTTTATCTGAGAAAGGATATGTTGCGATATAGCCCAGGTTGTCCCTGAACTCACACTCCTCTTGCCCCTTCCTGCCCAGTGCTGGAATTACAGCTGTTCCCCCACCGCATCCAGCCTAGCTTTTCATGTATTAAATGCAACTTTATTAATGCTTTCTGAGGGCAGCTGATGTTCATCTCAGTCCACATGTGAGAAGGCACGGCTAAGCAGGTGTCTGGATATTAAGCTTTCAATTATGCATTGGCTGCAGCAGGCAAGGGAGATGGGTTAGTCTCCCAGTTCCCACAAGGCTTGGCCCACGGTCCTGCATATCTTTAGAAATGATGATGAAAATGTTCATTGAATGCAACAGAGATCCTTCCATTTTACAAAGCTGTCTTTTACCTATCACCCCAGAAATGAAATTGATTATGAGCTAACAAATGGAGTGTGAATGAATATACCGGTCGCCAGCCATCACCTCTCTAAAATAATTTTGTAGCTTCTGCTAAAACAGGTTTTAGCATTCAGAGACGTGTCCTAGTAGCCCAAGAAAACCGAATCTGCTTTTTTTAAAATACCTGGAGACTAAGCTGTTGGGGTGAAGGGAAGTGACTTCTTGTTACCCTAGAAAACTGAGAACAAGGGCAGGAAGATGGATGGGAAATGAAACCTTTGACCCCTGTGAAGCCCTTAGCTGCTTCTACCACAGCGTGGGGTCTCATCGCCTCATATACTGTGCAGCTTTTCCACAAATGCATAGCAGCTAAGGAGCTTTGGTCTTGGTACCTATGAGACCCAATTTCTTTGGTGTGAGGTGTTGTTTCATCCCAGTGAGCATATTTGCAGGGACCTGCCCAAAGTTGCCCTGTGAGGTCTGCCATGCAGTTAATGTGGAATTCCTGTCATTGTCCTGACAGGATGATGATGTTCCAGTCTTCCACATAAAACAATTACATTCCATGTTAGGATCCTCTGTATGTGAAGAGTGTCACCCTAGTCCTCACCCATAGCCAGCTCATCAAGCCTCAGCAGGCACCCCAGAGCATGCCAGCATCGAATGGATCAGTGTACTGAGCAGACGTCCATCTCCAGAAAGCATATGTCGGAATGATCGTGGGCCCCATGGTAAATCTTCAGAAATGAACATCTAAGCCACGCAAACCCTACCTTTTACCTGTCTGTCTTCAGTGCTTCCTTTTGAACATGAGTGGCCCTTGGATGTCCCACACATTCCAGCTATGGGCTCTGTTACCTTAGAAACAGAAATGAGTTCCCTGCCCTTCCCTCATGCAGAGCCGTGTCTGCCATGCACGCCTCCAGCAGAGCCTGTGGCAAGCTTTGCCCCTTGGCTTGCTGGCATTTAAACTTCCACCCCAGCCAGGTGCTAGGTGTCCGGCTCGTGCCATCCAGCAGAGCTGTTAAGGCCGACCTCTGATATGAGCTGCCACTTAAACATCAAGGACCGATGGTGTTCTTCACCTGCTCTTTCATTCTTATTCTAAAGAAACACAAATCTGTGATTTACAGAATGAAATTTTTCAACTAAATGAACCAGTGAGAGATAAAGGGGTGTAAGAGTTTATCTTCCTTTCAGCAGCTACCCTTGTGTCAGGGACCTAAAGAAAACGTGCCAGGGAGTCCCAGCATTCAGAGCACACAGTCATGTTATTGATGCATTTAGTACTGAATAGTTTTCCACACCGAGTACATTCTTAAAGTGTAAAGTACAGTCCTTATTGCTGATTACACAGTTTTAAAGCCGGTAAACACCTCTGGACTGTACAATACTTTGACCCCTTCAAACTTCAGCGAGCCATTCTGGGTCTTAGGTAACCTTAGTAGTAAATGCATGTATTTGTCCACGCTTCATTCTCTCTAATGAAAACTGGTCAATAACTGGTTAACAAATGCCACCGGTGATGTATTTCTTTTTTATGTTGCATGGGCACTTGTGCTGATGTATATTTAATCATGCTCTGCCCCCTTTGAAACTTCTTTGTCTTAATTACAGTCAAGAAAAAGCTTGGCTTCATTCCCAACCTACGTTGAAGGTAAGAACTGAAGAGAGAACTCTTGAGTACCGGGGTCACTTATGGTTCTTTTAGCATTTGTAGACACCGGATGTAAAACAGCATAGGGGGAAGCTATTGTAGACTGAAAGTATAGCGTGAATCCTCTGTTCTTGTCACAAGCCAAGGAAGGGTAGGGGGTGGGGCGAGCCAAGTAGTAAAGCTGTGCCCCAGATATGCCGTGAAGGTCCTGATGAGTGTCCCATGTCTGTGCTTTGGTCACAGTCCTAGTCTAGTCATTGGAAAGTGACTAAGATGCCAGGCAGTGGTGGCACAGGCCTTTAATTCCAGCACCTGGCAGGCAGAGGCAGGCAGATCTCTGTGAGTTCAAGGCCAGCCTGGTCTACAGAGTGAGTTCCAGGACAGTCAGAGTTACAGAGAGAAACCCTGTCTCGAAAGGGAAAAAAAAAAAAATGAAGTGAATAAGTTAAGTTTTGTACCCTGGCCAGGGTGCATCCCAAGATGAGCTCCGCCATTAATGAAACTGAAAGTCACTTCAGAAGCGCCCTGTCAGAGGGAGAGCAAACTGTTTCCACTTGGAGTTATTTCATTTCTAGAACCTTAGGCTTCAAGTGGGTTATGTCGTAGTCTCCTCAGAATTATCATTCAAGTCAAAGAAAATGCACGTTTTACTTGTGATTAAAATGGCTGCCTTTAGTGAACCCTTATACATAATAGTTGCTGCTGCTCTAATTTGGGCTGTGAATCATAGGTGATTGTTATTAAAATCAGACGCCCCCCTGTTTAAAACGGAGACTTGATTTAGTAGACTGGGGAGTGAGAACAGAAAAAAAAAATCTGATTTTCCTTGGGATTGATCTCTGCGTGAAGCCAGGAGCATCAAGCAATATTGGCAGCATGGGACCATGACTTTGAGGTGATGTTATCAACTTACAATGTTGGAGTCTGACGCCATTATAGGAAAGAAATACCCCATTCGCTTCATGCATAAAATGCAATTCCTCTATCAGATTCCAAGCAGAGGAGTAAATTTTGAGTGGGTAAAAAAGGAAATAGGAAGTGTCAGGAAATGGGGTTTTCCATTATTACTGCATTCTGTTCCTCTGCGCCATTTACCCAAGCAAACACACAGTTTATAGACACACATGACAGGCATGAAAGTCAACGAGGAGTATGACGTGGCTCTTCTTGCCAGAGAGCTCATCCTCCAGTCCCCAGTACTAGTTGGAGGAGTGAGGAATTGCTTCACCTAAGGCCTCACACATGACAGGCAAGTGCCTAACAGGCGAACTTTGAACAGGCTATCTCAGCCTCCCAAGCAACTAGGATTACAGGCCTGGCTAAGAGACATTTTTTTTTTTTTTACTATTGGACTCTAATTCATATTCAAATAAACACATCATTTCTCATAGTAAATGACTCTAGGATGTCTTAGACCAGCAGGGGGACCACATAAGTCAACAGTGAACACGGGGGTTGGCCTGTGGTACTCCCCCCCCATGACATCATTCACTTTACTGGGCTCTATGTGTTACAGTTCCTGGACCTTGCGACCCTGAAGACTT
The DNA here is from genome assembly GCF_947179515.1 of Apodemus sylvaticus. Lineage (NCBI taxonomy): Eukaryota > Metazoa > Chordata > Mammalia > Rodentia > Muridae > Apodemus > Apodemus sylvaticus. Next base: position 38,405,502 of record NC_067472.1, on the reverse strand, counting down.
GATCGATGGGATTATTTTTGCTGCCAATTACCTTGGTTCCACTCAGCTACTCTCCGACAAAACTCCCTCCAAAAATGTGCGCATGATGCAGGCCCAGGAAGCTGTGAGCCGGATCAAGGTGAGGGGTCTGCGTGGTCTGAGGTGGTGGGTGGCTGGAGGGACTGAGCAGGCAGTGTCAACCAACAGCTCTTAGAGAGTGGACTAAGATGTTGCAAGCAGGGCTTATGCCCGTCTAACTAAAAGCCCAAGTCTTTACATATAAACCCCGTTCAGGGTGCTCTTGAGAGTAAATCCATACAGACGTGGACTCTGATCTTTATGCCTGTAAGGTGAAGTTCCTGCACTGGCTTTCCACTGACAATTGGAAGCCGTCGATTGGAGCAGTCCTCTGTTAGGTTCTATTTAAACTGTCTCAACCCCAGCAAAATGAACTAGTTGATTAAATCTTACTTGGGTAGTCTGAAGAAGTCAGGCAAATTCTGGTTTAAACTAGTTTGAACACAGTCACCATCCATTCAAATTACTCTCATCAAGAGGTAAAAGAGAAAGCCAATTGGATACATGGAGAACCAATTTCATTTAGCCTCAATAATTCACAAGTAGATTGAGCTACTCAAAATCAGTCTGCAAATGCAGGACTCCAGAGTCTCCACCATAATTCCACCTAGAGTTACAGACACACCAGGCAAGCAGGGAGAGCTGACTGTGCACTCATGCTGTCCACGAGAAACACCCTCAGAGAACCAGCAAGGTGAAAGGTAAGGATTCACCCATTCGTTTGTTTTTTCCTAGTTTCAGCTAGTTAAGACTGAATGTTCTCTGCCCCTCTCCTCTGGTACCATAGAGCCTGGTGCTGGTGTGGTTATATAGAGTGAAAAAGAACAATAGAAGGTGACCAGAGCCCTTTATCTGAGGAGAAAAGAGGATCCTTGAGCCCTGTCTTATGGAGGATGATGGGGGAGGGTAACAGAAGAGAAAGTAAGGCCCTTACCCCTAACCACAACTGCTCAGAGGGAATAAACCAGCCAATAGAGGCACTGGGTGTCGGGAAGAGAGGCTGTCAGATGTGGCATGCCACAGGAGGACCCTGGAGGTAAAAAGGGAAGGAGGGACACACCTGAGAGGAACCATCTGAAGGGAAGCAAGAGTTACTGTAGCCTATGGTTTCAGAGGTCTGAGCCCGTAGGTGTTTGGGTGTGAGGCAGAAGAGTGCGGGGAGCCCCATCGCTCAAGTCACTGAAACAGAGAAGCCACATACCAATCCTGTCTTCAGACACCCTCCCCAGCACCCAGTGGAGTACTTTCCTAACTACTTCTGTCTCTCAGACCAATCAAGAATCAGGTAGGCAAGAATACATCATACGCTCACCTCTTCTCAAGCTAACACCATAACCGTACCTGTTCAAGAAAACAATGAGATATTAACTCTCCCACATCCCCCCGGCACACTAGACAAACTCTCAGCTGTGAGCCCCTGTGAAAAGCAAGTGAAACACGTCTAACCTGTAATGACTCGGGATAAGCATCTCATTCCAAAAGAGAAGAGCAGAAAAATGACAGGAAGGACTGGAACAGCTAGACCCAAACCCAGCAGCTAACAAAACCCTGTAACTTTCTGCCCAGCATCTGGAGGAATGCAGCGGCATAGCGTGAGCTTCACCGGTCCTGGGCAGGGCCCCCTGCAGCTGGCCAGTGGTCGCCCCACAGGCTTGCCTCAGAAGCCTGGAGCATTAGTGGCTCCTGTTTCCTGTTCTTGCATCTGCTTTCCTGGCATCTCCGTTGCATCTCTGCCTATGCCCTCATATTTTCACATACGGTGAGGGCTCCCCACAAACCAGTACCACACGGACAGCGCCAGTGTCCGGCACCAGCCCAAGCAGAAGCCTCTGAATGTCGGGGCAGCTGAGCACAGTGAAATGATTTCTATGGTAACAACTTCCTAGGCATCTGTGTGCATTCGGAGCGCCTGGCAGCCTTCTCTTTTCAGGGAAAGTCTTTCAAGTCAATTTACATTCTCACACGTCACTGAACCTACAATGAATAAGATCTCAAGGATTCCTGAGGTGCCTTCAAGGCATCTTGTAAGGAAGTATTTCTCTTCTGCTTTAGAAGCCATACCTTCTATAACTCAAACTTTTCATGGATTTTAAACCAAGCTGCAAGGTTTTCATGTCTTCTCTCCCTGCCTCTACCCCCCCCATTCTAACTGTAAATCTAACCCAGAGCGCCATCAATATCTATGCAGTAGCCTGAATGGGGCTGTCTTAAAATTCCCTCTGTAGATTTAAATAGAACCTAACATAAAGTCTTGGCATATGGACCAAATTTAACACAAATGGCCTCGAGTCCAGCTTCCAAATAAATCCCTCATTTCCATTTGAAACCCCATGAGCAGTTTTTACTGTTTTGTATTATCCAAACCCTTGCCATCAGTACCCCTTAAGCCCTGGGGAGAGAATTCTGGGGATGCTAACACTTATCTCCAGACTCTTCTCACAAACTGCTTGTGAAGGCTTCTGAGCCTTGTAATCGGGTCTTAGCGCCTCCCTTAGCACCAATTTTCTGTTCCTTTGTAAGTGACCATGAGAAGTGCTTGAGAGGAAGGATTGGCTTTAGTTCACACCCGCAGAGCCCACTGTCTCGTTTCTGGGCTGTGGTGGAAGAGCGCCCCGCCCTGTGGCAGGAGGGTGGGAAGCAGCAAGGCTGTTTGCCCCTTGGCAGCCAGGAAGCTGACAGGCAGCAAGAGTGAGCGCTTGTCTATGCTGAAAGGCTAATCCCCTAGCTCCCACCCACACCCACAGTAGTCAGCAGTCCAGACTAACCATTACAACCAGTGCTAGCACTCGCCTGCCTTTCCTGTCCCCAGGAGGCTAAGACAGGAAGGTGCCTGGGCTCCATCACAAGTCCTGTCCCCAGATTAAATAAATAAGCATCTTAAGTCTGCAGCTGCCCAGTCACTCCCTGCTCCCCAGGATGTTCTGCGGTGTTCCCTCACCCCTCTCATCACTTCCTCATCAAGTAGCTGTCCCTGGCACCTACTGCTACAGCCTCCAAGTATCAGTTGCTCTTGTGACAGCCTCACTTGTAAAGCAAACACATCTCTCCCAAGCTCAGAGCCATCCTCTCCTTAACTACCCATAGAACATGCAGTAAGCTGTGACTTGAAGTTACCATTGATTTGTTAGGAGTTAGGATGTGTGACCCAGGGAATAGTTTACAGCCCCCTCAAAGATGTCACTGCACTGATAGACACCTTAGTGTTGGCTCTGGCTTAACAGTTACTCCAGGTGTCAGGGACCATCCAGCCACTTCATCTGTGACAAGCAAGCCTCGTCTGTGCCGTGAGGCCCCTCCATGCATGTCTTATCTTACAATGAGCCTCTTCCAGGATGATGGAAAGCAGGAAGATCCGTTCTTTTAAGAGAAGCTCCTGCTACTCACAAACGTGCATCTCGTCCCTGACTCCCAACAGGGCAGCTCCAGGAAAGCAAAGTAGCAGTTTGACCCTCAGGCTGGGCTTAGTGTGTTAGTCAGCTTTCCACCACCGTGACTTCCAGCGCTCAGACAAATGCCCAAGACAAACAAAGGAAGAAGCGTCTGCTTTGGCTCACACTTCACACGTGTCAGCTCACAGGCGCTTGGCTGGGTTGCTTTGGGCCAGTGGCGGCTAGTACAACATTAGGAAGCGCATGGTAAAAGCAGGCTGCTCACTTCATAGCAGCCAGGAAGCAAGAAGAAAGGAAGGAGTCATGGCCCAGATAACCCTTCAAGGGCATGCCCCCAGTGACCTAACTCCCTTCCATTAGACCCCATCTCCTAAAGGTTCCACCACCTCCCAAAGTAGCACAGGAGGGTTACCAAACCTTTACACATGGACCTTTGGGAGAACATTCTAGATCCAAGTCACAGAGGTTGGCTACTTCCATGTTTGCCTCACCCCAGAGACACACTAATGCCAGAAAGTTTCCCCATGGTCTTCCTCATCTTAAGTTAACACCTCCCAACAAGACTTTTAAAATAATGCATAAATCTCTTAAGAAAAACAAGCTAGTTTTCAAATGGAGTCACCATCCAGACTCCTGCAAATGCTGCAGGTAACACTAAGTCTCTCGGGTGAGCAGTACCATGAGCCTCCCAATGGCTAAACAGACCACCATGACCTGTCATGGCTTGCCTGATGACTGCCTGACAGACAGGAAGTACCTGGGAATGAGTGGATACATCTCTGGCTGTCACACTAACACACATGGCCTTTAGGCCAGAACCAAATATACTCCACACTCCAAAACCATCCAGAACAAAGAGCCACACATGAGAATTGTGTCAAAGCACCAAGTCCCGTGATCAGGGCCACTTAGGTGGTCTTTTGGGAAGAAAACTACAGTCTGACTTTAAAGGTTACTGGAGACTGCCTGGACCAGAAAACTGCCTTGAGGTTAGTTTCTCATTGGTTCTACTTATCGAGTTCCCCAAATCCAGCTGTATTTTGGGGTTCAGGCCTTAGTTGAGGTCCCTTGTTTATTCACCTCCTGACAGTTTGGGACTCCAGCGTATGAGCATCTATGTCTCTCCTCTCCTCTTAGGGCACTTAAGGAGGGCTCGGGTGTGCTCAGAGTGGGTAGGGGCGGCAGGCCCAGCATCATCCAGACAGAAAGCAGTCCACAGTGAGCAGCAGCCCTTCACCGGCTCCCCTGTACCAGCCACACCCTGAACGGCTTCCTTGCCTCCACAGTGGGAGCCGACCGCGTGGTTAAGTCCAGTTCTCTCATGAAAATCGGACCCTTTACTCTGAAGATCTCAAGTAACCAGTACCCAAACCTCACAGCTCAGTTAAACCTCAAATTAGATGGTGCTTTCAAAACAAGCCAAGTGGCCAACTGATAATAAGTACGTTTTAAACCTGCCCAGAGCAGAGTAGGTATTTGAAAACCATATATTTATCTTTTACAAGTAAATTGACATAGTGTGAGGAATTTGCTATAAAGTAGTAAAATTAAATGGTTACGTTTCAGTTACAACCTATAAGTATCATTTCACTATGTGCTTCTGTGCGCTTGAAGAAACTGCTGCCTGTCAATAAATACTTCTGCTTCATGATCCTTTTATAGCCATCTAAGTGCTTCTCAGAATGACGCCTCACACAGTCTGAAGCCTTTTCCCCTGGTAAGCAGAGATGGCTGTGTTATCCTTCTCACCTAGAAGGCAGCTGAGTGGGGAGCTGGCTCAGACCTCATAGCAGGTGGAGCACAGGTGTGTCCCCAGCAGTCCAGTGAGCTCCAGAGCTGGAGCCACCGCTCTGTGAGAGACTGGGGACTTGTGGCCTTTCGAGAGCACGTTCTTCTAGGTCACTTCAGCACAATGGACAGGGGGCAGCAGGGCCACAGATTTCAGTGTCTACCCAGGAAAGGAGAACAGAAAGCAATGCTCGCTCGGTATTCCTCTTGCAGACTGCTTGTGCAGTCATAACGCCGAGCCAGGGTAATCTCTGGCCCTTCCACTTGCTTAAAGTAGGCTGGTTCTTCCCTGGTCTTCTCTCTCACACTCCACAGGAGCCCCCAGTTTGTTACTCTCTTTCCTGTGCCTCAATGCTATGCACGGCCAGACAGATGAGGGCTTTCTGGTTTTTGGTGGTTTGCCCAGCAGATGCCAGCTTGAAGCCAAAGCTTCCACTTTACTGAACATTCCTGCTCGGCTGGATGGCATCCCTCCCACAGCTTTGGGCCAGGGTTAGATTTATGCTTGGACTTTTGAAAGTTATTTCTTTCTTTTTCTTTATTTTTTAAGATGAGGTTTCTCTGAGTAGCCCTGGCTGTCGAACTTGCTCTGCAGACCAAGCTGGCCTCAAACCCACAGAGATATACACCTGCCTCTGCCTCCTTAGTGCTGAGATTAAAGGTGTGCACCACTATGGTATGGCAATTACATTTTTTTTAACAATGTATTTATTTGCAAAGTGGAAAGAGAATTTAGATTTGTTTTTGACCAGGCATACACACACACACACACACACACACACACACACACATCATACACACATACCCCCATATGAGATTTTTGTGATAGACGTAAAATTTAACCAAGAAACTGGCACTCCAATAAATGAACCACAAAGGCTATATACCAGATGCTATAGTATGGCAAACCGAGGGATCTGAAAACAAAACCCTGTTCCATCTACCAAGATACAGGAATAAAGCAAGGCTAAACCAGCAGCAGCAGAATTCGAACTCATCTGCTGCTGCGTCCCCACCTGTGGGCCTTTGTCACTGTATCTTAGAAGAACTACTGTCGTTGCAGGAAATATGCATGTACACACACCACACCACACCACACACACACACACACATACAACACCACACCACCAGCCGCAGCAGCACCAACCAGGAATGCTTTAGAACCGTGAATCTCAACGTACGGCCCAGGGACAGCAGAGCAGCGCTGTGCAGAACCCTGATGGACATGTGAGCTCTGCAGCCTGACCCCAGACTTCCCAAGACAGAAGCTTGGACAGTAAGGCAGGACAAAGAGTCTGTGTTGACAGACTCCTCGAGAGTCTGCTGTGTGGCCCGACCGGCCTGTAAATTGCTCTCTGAAAGCATTGTGAAGCATCTTCCCTCCAGGCAGGCTGAGTACTCTCTACTAATAGATCTCCGTCAGCAAATAAGTTCGTGAAACACTCAACCCCTGGATATTTTCCAAATCTGTTCCCTTGTTAAAGGCTTGGAGGATGAATTTTCTTAAGATGGATATAAGTGCTCAGGACTCACATTTTTTTCCACAAAAAAAGAACTGCAAGTTAACAGTAAAGCTGTGGTTTAAGCTAAGTGACTAGGTTGGGGTTCAAAAACCTGAGACCACATAGTAAGAGAAACACAGCCAGGGGAGAGGAGACTCATCTGTGCTCTGCAGAAAGAAGGGTGAGATACAGGGTCCTAACAGCCCATCCATCCTTGCAGGCACTGACAGTCCTAGCTAGAGGAGTTTCACAGTCCTCATGGGCTTCCATCCCACTTAAGTAACCTGTAATCTTGCCTGTGGCTTTACAGAAGAACAGAATCTCACATCATATCTCCCAGCAAACACTGAGGGTGCAGTAGTCTGGAGCCACGGGCAGGGTTTGTCTGGGTAGCTGGGCTCCCTTTCCACTGACCTGGCCACTTTGGTTCTGGGATTACACGATGCACCACCACGCCTGTCTGGCTGGAGTTTGCCTTCAGAAAGCAGCAGGCATCTGAATTACCCTAGCCTATGGGTTCGTAACCCCTAGCATTTCCATCTCTGAGATCCCAGTCACATTTCCTCAGCCCTGGCTCAGTGCGGAACTGCCTCAACAACCTAACGAAGCCTATCAGAGTGACTTAAGCTGGATACTTTGTCATGGCGGGGAACAGATGGTGACCCCTTAGGAACCAGTCACCAGATCAGTGTCCTCTGAGGCCACGGTGATGTACATGCATGAAGACCCACACTAGCACCAGAACTGAAGGCGATTCTCTCTGACACCCTGGGCCACACACAGCTGCTGCTGAAAAGACATGGTGGTTGTCCCGCTGCTCTACCCACCAGAATGTGCTGAGGTAACCTTGAACAGCTCTGTGACTCCATCTGTCACCCACCACATACACAGGCTAAAGAGGCCTTAAGGGGAACTTGACCCTGTTCCTGCCAGGCCCTACTTCTCCTTGATCACTAGGGTCCAGGAGTGGAAAAGAAAGGCAAGAGGCCCCAGCCTTTACACTGTCCCTGTACATGCGACGGTAGGTGGGGCTGAGGCCCCAGTCCTGGCAGGGTCTCAGAAGTCAGCAGAGGAAAGGACCACAACTATCGCTGCTACCCCACCTATCCACTTCCTGATGTCCTCACACCTTGTCTGAAAGGAAATGCAGTCAGGATAGGATATAAACACTGTAGAGAGGAGGTAGTGGTTCCCATCAGCCTCTCCCTGTGCAGTGTCTGAGCCAAAGCCACTGTCTGTTCACAGGACAAAGAGTTCAGGTCCCTTAACACTACAGGACTGCCCGTACCAGAGGCCATTACTAGCAGCAGAGCCGACATCAGTAGCTGCAAACACATGGCTGAGGAGGTGGACACCACAGCCCCCATGGTAAGACTGGCCGTACGGCATTCCACACATTCTGCTGTTGACACTGTACTGCCTAAACTGCTAATGTAGCCTCAACTTGTGTAGCCCACAGTATCTCTCCAAGTCTGAACACAGCATGCACTGTGCCCTGTCGTGAGTCATAACCAACAAAGCTACAGTGTCCAACTGGAAATAAAGCCAAATGCCTAACTCACTGAACCCTGAAATAATCAGGAGAATCAGGAGAAAGCCAAGTAGGCCACCTCTAAAGTAGTAGTGATCTGATCTACTAAATGCAGAAAGCTCAATGTAGAGACACAAGAATTACACCATGTCCAAAGATTGTCACTCTCCAGCCACAAATAACAGAGAAATCAAAATGGTTGAAACACCTGATAAAGAATTTTAAAATGCAGACAGAAAGAAGCTCTGTGAGACCCAACAGAATATTTTAAAGGTATCAAATGAAATTAGGAATACAGTACATGACAAGAATGAAAAAAATTAAGAGCAAGGAAATACAAAACTTGAAATAAAAGAGAGCCAGAAAAGACCAAAAGACTAGTTCAAGGGGAAGAAATAATGATTGGATTTGAAAAGGGGGTTGACTATACAAATAAGGCCCACAAAAAATCCACATGAGGAAGACAAGGAAGGGAAGGGAGGAATATGCACTTAGAATCTTTGATCGCCATGGGTGATTATATATTTCTATAACCCCAGCATAGCTGTGATTCCCATACTTGGGAGGTTAATACAGGAGAATTGAGAGTTTGAGGACAGACTGGGCTGCATAGCAAGACTGTCTCATACAAACAAAAAGCAAACAAAACCTTTGTAACACTCTGTCTTAGGGTTTCCATTGCTGTGAAGAGACACCAAGACCAAGGCAGCTCTCATAAAGGACAACATTTAACTGGGGCTGGCTTACAGGTTCAGAGGTTCAGTCCATTATCAGCATGGCAGGAAGCATGACACCCTGCCGGCAGACGGCTCTGGGGGAGCTGAGAGTTCTACACCTTGTTCTGAAGGCAAACAGAGGAAGGCTGGCTTCCAGGCATCTAGGAGAAGGGTCTCAAAACCCACTCCCACAGTGACAGCACTTCCTCCGACAAGATCACACCTACTCCAACAAGGCCACACCTCCTAATAAGTGCCACACCCTGGGCCAAGCATATTCAAACCACCACACACTTTCAGGTGGATAAATATCTATATCATTGGTTAAGAACGCAGGGAAATTATTCCATGAAACAATTATCAGAAGAGTAAAGATAATCTTTGGAAAAATATGATCACCCAGGTATAAGAGGTCTGTAGAACCTCTAATCTAACCAGAAAAGATCTTCACCCCAGCATTATAGTCAAACTGTCAAAAGTCTAAGGAAAAAATTTTATAATCTGCAGGAGAAAAATAATATGTCAGTTCTACTGTACACTCATTAAAATAGCAATAGACATCTCAGCTGAAATCCTATATAAAGAAATAGAATAGCATATTCCAAGTCCTAAAACAAAGAAAATGTCAATCAGAATTACTCTACCAAGAAAGACTACTCTTCAGAAATGGAGAAATGTAAGACCTTCCAAGATGAGCAAAAACTGATTTATGACTGCCAGACCACCTAAGAGAAACCTACTCGCTGATATCAAAGAAATGGCTAATATCACTAACGCCTGTGAAAGTATAAATCCCCATACAAGAGTAGCTACCCAAAAGACAAATAGAACCAAATCAGGCATTACCTGTACAACAGCCCAAAACTAAGGAAGAAAATGAAAATATCCCAACAGCTAAAAGAACATTATCAGGAGAGGCGAGATGACTCATGGGGTAAGGCACTCAACACAGTGTGAAGACCTGAGTTGGATTCTGAGCACCCTTGTGATTGTCCATCTATGTCCCTAGCACCAGGGAAGTAGAGGCAGGGTTCCCAGGGAAAGCAGGCCAACTCAATCAACGAGGTCTGGGTTCAATTGAGAAACCTGCTTTAATATACAAGGTAAGGGAGATGCCTAGTGTCAACCTCTTAACTCGCAGCCTCACCACACAAATATATATATGCATGCGCATAGCACATATACATGACAGGAATTCATCCTTACCTTTCATTAACAACCTTGGATGTAAATGGGCTAAATGTTTCAGTTAAAGCTTAGGGGACTCGCTGAATGAATTTTTTAAAAAAGGCATAAGCTACCAGTATGCTGCCTGCTAGTAATCCACTTTACAAGTAGTTACACAGACAGTGAAAAGGGAAAGATGCGAAATGATACCCCAGGAATAAGCAACAAGGACTATCTATTAGACACTAGGACAGAGATAAAGATAGTCCCTATGTGATAATGAATCGAGTCAACAGTAAGATATAATTACAAGTTAATATGCACCTAACGTTAAAGCATCATTTTATACACAGACATTATAACACTTGGAGAGAGGATCCAATACAGAAATAGTGTGGAATTTGAGCATTCCACTGTGGTTAAAGAACAGCCAGACCTCCCTCCTCCTAAAGTCAAATTAATACCAGAGTTAATATTATACTATTTTAGTTAGTTATAGTTATGCTATAAATCATATGACTTCTGGACATTCATAAAACAATCCATTACTAGATTACATGTTTTCAAAACATTTAAATCATATGCCAGATCCTTTCTGATCACAATGATTGATGAAACTAGAAGTGAATTAACAAGTGAAACTCTAGCAATTGTGCAAGTATATGGAGATGGAGCAACACGGAGCTGTCAATCAATCACTGAGGAACTGACAGGTGAATGGAAACTCTTCTCAAATTGGCGGTTGGAGATACTTTAGCCACTGTTCTATTGCTGTAATAAAAACATCATGACCGAGGCAACCTATAAAGGGGAGCGTAGAGTCCATGGTGGTAAAGAGAAGGCATGGTGGCAGGAACAGCTAAGAGCTCACATCCCAGACCCTAAGCAGGAGGCAAAAACAAGCTGGAAATCCACAAGTCGTCTGAAACCTCAGAGCCTGCACCCATAACACACCTCTTATTCCTTCCCCAATGGTTCTACCAACCGGTGACCAAATATTCTAACATATGAGCATGTGTGAGCCATTTTTATTCAAACCAGCCCAGGGAGTGAGGCTCATGGTCGGTTCCCCATGCTCCAGAGGGTGGCCCCACCCCAGGGCACATGGGCAACAGTAACTGGACTTAGTAAGTTACCAAATAAATAAATAAAAGACATGCAGTTAGGAAGAGAAGTTATTAGAATGGGGGCATTGATTACATTTTGACTATACACATATATGAAATTCTCAACAAGTAAAAAAAATAGGAAAAAAGTAAATATAACACAATGCAACTGAGTTGCAATAAATTACACTTATGAGTTACATTTATTAGTGCCTACCTAAAAGATAGAAACTTTGCAAGTGCCCTGTTAAGGTACCTCAAGGGCTTGAAAAGTAAGAATTAAATAAAACCCAAAATAACAAAGATCAGAAATAAAAGAATACAAAAGACCAGCGAAACCAAGAGTTGTTTGTTTGCACAAATAAAGACGGAAACATAACTGATTCAACAGAGCATCAAAACTTCATTGGGAATAATTGTTTTTAACCAACTTGTTGACAAGTTGAAAACCCCTGAGGACATAAAACATGAGACCAGAATAGCAAGTTGCGGTCATACGGGATACACCTTGTAGTATTTAAACAGTACTCCCCTAATTGTTTAAGCAAGGGACATCAGGATCATGGCGTATATCCGACTAAAGCCTTAGAAAGGTTTGTGGGAGAGACCTCTGAAGAGGTTTTGCCCATGTCCTGATGTTCTAGCATGTCCCTCTCCACACAGCAAGGACACTGTGACTATTCCCTGTCTAGAGTGCAAGAGGCCTGTGCTAGCTCCCCTGCCTTCCTCTCTCCTGGGAGGTCGTCTGAGCCACAGGGGCCGTGGGTGCCCATGTAGAAAGTCCTCACCTCCATTCTTTAATCTGTGAGGCTCCTGTGATGAGGAGGAGGAGGAGGAGTTTGGTCGTGGGATTGCATGTTGCGCACATTTTTGTTCCTCTCATCCCTTTCGTTTTCCTTTCATCTGTCTTTACTTAGCTTCTTCCAGAGTTCTTCCTTTTCCATTCTTTTGTGATTTTGTAAAGTATCATTGTAGAATTAAATGTTCCATCACTGTAGCCTTGTCTAAGTCCTGTCACTTCCCAGGGATGGGCAGAGAGGTTGCTGCTGCCTCCTGCCAGGCCTTTGCATAAATTACCTCATTCCCTGCCCAGACAGGAGGGGGTAGGGAGCCCTGGGAAGCAGGTATTGTTAGCCCCATTTTACTGGGAGCTGAGACATTCCAAAAGAGAAACCTGCCTAAGTGGAGTGCCTGGGCTTGGATCATGGTTCTGCTACCTCACAGCTGTGTGACAATGAGCAAATGACCCAGCCTTTCTGTGCTTTGTTTTCCTCTCCTTGAGTATCTTACCATAATTCCTGCCTCACAGGGCTGTTGTGAGTTTTGACAGTGATGTGTGACACGGTTAGAAGCATCCTGGCAAAGGATCACAGCTCAGTAGCCGCTAGCTGGGTAAAGAACAGATAGGCCAGCAGAGGCCCTCCACACAGCATGACCAACCTAGAGGGGCTGTCCGGTGAGTGCCTGGTGCACACTGACCCTGAAGTGAAAGGGAGGGACACAGCCCTGGCCCCAGAGTACTGCCATTCTTGGCCTTGTGAGGGTTTTCGGAGCCTCATCCAATCTTTCATTCTGGCTCTGACCTGTTCATCTCGTCAGTGTTACATCGAAATGTTATCTGCTCATAAGCATTTTCAACGTTTGTGGAAACCGTGTCAGAACACCTGTCATGAGACTTGGTTTGCCTTCCTCATCTTTCTGTAGTTTGGGGGGAGGGGGAAGGAGTCTGGGTAATAATTTATTGATGATGAAGGTGGAACACAGTGCCCTAGAGTTGAAGAATCTTGTTGGACTTTTGATATCAACAGGAATAGGAATTCCTGGGCCATTTCAGGTTACTTCAGGAGTGGAGAGAAAGGAAGCCTTTCAGATCCTAGAGGAGAAGTTGAGAGGCAGTTGACAGACTCGGCTCAGGACATCTGGGGGAGGCCTCTCATTTACTGCACTCAGCCGCTCAGGACCTTCTCAGATGCTCTGACACACCCACTGGCCTGTGCGGTGCTTAGAAACGCACATGTGGGTTTTATTAACTTCAGAGTCTTCCAGAGTAGATTGCTCACAGCCATCTCATCACCACGGGAAGAATGGTGGGGAAGCTGTGTGGGAGTAGGGTTGCCCTCTTTCCTGGGTGTATTGGTAATTAGCTGTGTGGTATTTGGATGGCTGACTCATCCAGTCTCCACAGTGGGAGAACGCAGGCAGCAGGCAATACATTCTAACCACTAGTGAAACAGAGACACATTGCTGAGAGCACAGTTTTTCCTACAGGTAAGTTATCCAGCTACCTCCCTCCCACACAACAGCACAGCTGTACCCAGTGGCACCATAGCTTTCACAACAGCTCAGCTTTACCACCCCCACAATAGTCCGGCCTTACCCATCCATCACAGTGATGCAGCCTTCCATACCCTTCACAGCATCGCCCACAGTCTGGCCACTGACTCACACTGACATAAAATATGTAATATATACAATTGAGGAACTGCATCCCACACCTGTACATTTTAATTATATATAGCAGACACAGACATAATGCTCAGTGTACCATTCAAGGACTTTTTTCTTCATGTATATTGTATCTTTTAAAACAGCCCTGTGAGGTAGATACTATTTTAATCCATTACATAGAGAAAGCAGAAATGTTAACTGGCTTGCTTAAAATCACACAATTAATAGGTAGTAGAGCTGAGATTTGGATTTAGAAAATTCAACTCAGCTTTTACTACCTATATTATCTTTTAACTATAAGTAAAAAGAGAAATAGGTCCATCTTAGTCAGGTACAAACTATATTTGTCTTATGAAATTTAAGAGGAAATTGTTGCTACAGATAAACAGGGGGGGAAAATTATAGGATTGATTCAACAGGAAGACATACTATCCTAAACATATATGTACCCTATAAGACAGCTACAGAGAAAGCAAAGACGGATAGAACCAAAGCAATTCAAAGACAAGTCCACAGTAACAACTGTGGTCTTAATACAGCTTGTCAGTAAAATGAAGCAGGACATACACACAAGCACGAACCCACATGAGAAGTGGAAGAGTGTGTTAACTGACAACTGAGACAGCTTACTGTGCAGTCCATATAATATGCTCACCCAAGTCAGTCAGGTGCCAGATAACACCTCAGATTCAGCGCCTTTCAAAAAAGACTGAAATCATACACAACATATTCTCAGGCCACAGTAAAATTGACCCCCAAACCAATGCCAATGGGATAGCTAGAAATCCTCCAAATATATTTGAAATTAATAGCACAACTCTAAATAATTCAGGGTTCAAAGATGTCACAGCGAAGTGTTGTAGTGTGTCAGTAGAGAAACGCCAGTGCACAAAACTGCAGATAGCAGGGCTCAGAGATGGATCCAAAACTCCAGTAGAAGAAAAAGGCCTGGACAGCTGTGGCTTTTTATCAGAAGCAGCTGAGGGAAAATTCAATAGGTTACTCCCAAAGAAAGCATATAGAAATAAAGATATAGGCTGAAGTCAGTGACGTAAGAAGGGGGCATGCAATAAGAACAGAACCAAAGTGAGTTCTTTAAAAAGTCAAATGACAGCGAAGCATGAGACCCCTCCATGCCTGTCCCCCACACTCACATTAATTCTTAGGAATCTTCCCCTTAAAGTGGGGTGCGTACGTCCATCTTCCTCCTACAAGCACTTTATACCTAAGCAGTGTTAGTGTGTCCGTTCCCCTTTTGACTGAGTCTGCAAATTCTTTTCTAACTATTCTCCTGTCTCTGTTTGTTCCATGCTAAGCAGACGGCCCAGAAATTAGCCAAAAGCAGGAAGAAGGTGCAGTACAACTTCATCACTTGGTGTTACGCCTGTCCGTTTTCTTTTATGTTTCACCTTTTTATGATTTCGTGTTTCTGTTTTCTGCATCCAGCAAGTTTTTTGTTCCGATTTCGTTTTGAGTCGCTCCATTAGCCAGCCTCTCTCCAAACTTAGTTGCCTCAAGTGGCCATTTTCTGTTGCTCATTTGGTCATTTCACCTCAGAGGAACGACAGGGAGCAGATTGGAGATGCTAAATGAATCCTCTAGGGTGGAAGCTGCAAGCCTTTCAGGAGCAATGATGTGGCAGGGACCTGGGACTGCTCAATTACAGTTACATTCCATTTGAGGATTGCTCAGATTGCTGGATGCAAAAAAGAAAACCCGCTAATAACCACACGTGTGCAGGGTTCAGCCCTAAATGAGCCAGGCTGCACTTTGGGGACTGTAGAGCTTCTAGGTGTTTGTAACTTACTCCGAGGAGGTGAGACATTGGGGTTTCTTTTGTAACGGGGTGGCTGCGGGAACAGGCAGCTGTTTCGGTGGTGCTGTGGTGATGTGTGAATATGAAGACCCTCTTACCAGAACTGCATCCGGTGGCTTCATTTGCACCCACTGCAGACGCTGTCCTCCATTAGCTCTTGCAGGGTAAACCGAGCGACCATTCCAAGGTCCTCACTGAGCTGTTTTCACCCTTCAGTCTCCAAAAGCCTTTCAGAAAGGGTCACCTGCCATCATGTGCAGAGTTAATCTGCTGCAGCAACTGCTGCTCTGGAGGAAGTGGCAGAAGGAACTCTGCATTTCCTCTGTAAAATAGAGGTGCTAACTCTTGCCCACGTGTCCATCCTCCCTGTAGTACCTTCAGCTTTGGCAATTTAACCCTGTGTTGCTGTTCTGGTGACTGTGTCTTGGTAACCCAGTGTGTGAGCTAACCTTTCCTGAGGCTCTGGGTTAAGATAATATAGTAAAACCTCTTCTTCTTGTACTTTCTTCTTAGGCTCCTGAAGGTGAGTCTCAGCCAATGACTGAGGTGGACCTCTTCATCTCTACCCAGAGGATCAAAGTGTTGAATGCAGATACACAGGTACCAGCTCATTCCCACTTTTCTCAGGGGTGAAGGCCAGTGGAATTCTAGCATAGACTCTCTGCCTGTGACGTGCCTATCCCCAGGGATTGTGGTGCCACAACATGAGTTCTGTGCCCTAGAAACTGACAGGGGTAATGAGGAAATGAGGAAAGGAAAGACTCACAGACAGAGTAGCTGGGATCTGGTAGAATATGCACTCTGATGGAGGTATACCAGCAGCAGCCTCTAAACTCTGTGTTTATTTTATACCTCTGAACAAGGAGGCAGGTTTAGCCAATCTCAGTAGGATGTCTCTTTAGGAGAGCAATCTTAGGCTATAAACACTGGGGAGGACAAAGCTGGGGTCTCCTTTTTTTTTTTTTTAATCTACACATGGACCAGGGAAAAGCTTTGCCATCCCCATGAGTCTGAGACATTGAGATCCTTGATGTAACTGTGTTCATGTCGACGATGCACATTTAGTAAGGACTTCATCAACCCCACCACTCACACATACACACACACACACACACAGGTTTCCAGTGAAACTCAAAGTCTAATGTGGGCTCAGAAGTCACATTAATTCTTAAAGCACAAGGGAAAACTCAGAATGTGTGTGTTGTCTGTCAGTCACTCATGAGTTCTCTAGGGAGGACTTATTAGCCTTAAGGAAGTCTGTTTAAAAGTGTACAGTATGTCTGTGTACGTACACACACTAAAAATTATATTTATCTTTTCAGCTTTACCACTGGAGATTCTGCACAGTGTAAAATGTTTGATGTTTGTTTTTCTCCCACACATATCTCTTACTCTTCATTAACCAAGGGAAATTCCTCAGGCCTTGGGGGTAGGATTCAGAGGTCGGGCAGTGAAGGCTTGACCCTGGCCTACCTCTCCTGGGTTCTAGCCTCAGCAGGTATAAGGGAAGAAGATTACCATATGGTAAGTTCTAAGGTTCACCTGCTCTGCCCGTCACCCCTAGGAGCCTATGATGGACCACCCTCTGAGGACCATTTCCTACATCGCAGACATCGGGAACATCGTCGTGCTGATGGCCCGCAGGCGGATGCCCCGCTCCAACTCCCAGGAGAATGTGGAGGCCTCTCACCCATCCCAGGATGGAAAAAGACAGTACAAGATGATCTGCCATGTCTTTGAGTCTGAGGATGTAAGGCTGGCTTCCCCAACCTTCCTCTAGGTGACCTGGGTTGCCACGAAGTGGCCAGTTTATCAGACCCCAAATCAGTCGTGCTCATCATACGTTAATCATATTTATTGAGTACCTACTTGTGTGTCAGGTACTATTCTAGATCTGCAGATATAAGGCTGAATAAAAGCACAGGAGTTATTCTTTGTGCAGGTTGAAGTAGGTAGAAAAATAGAGATAAATGAAAATAATGAGACATGGAGAGTGCTTTACTGAAATATAAAATAGGATCAGTGCACAGTGGACAGGACTAGTTCAAGTAGGCTCCATCAGCATTGTCTGTTTTTTTCAAAGAGGTAACATTTGAACAGAGACCTAAATAGAATGAGACTAGGAGATAGCAAGTCAAAGGCCCCGAGGCAGGGGAGTGCAGAGTTTGCTTGAGAAGGAAGAGTGTCCAGGCTGCCAGCAGGCTTGAAAGAAGGAGACCCAGACTGGCAGTCTAAGCAAGTTCTCATGGCACCAGAGTGTCCACAGAGGAAAACTTAGGAGTTGTTCAGAGCTGTCATGCCGCCACAGTTAAGTTAGTGACCCTGTTCCTCCCAACCCAGTGACAGGAACATTACCCACCAGACCCAGACCCCTTAACCACTGAGCCATCTCTCCAGTTCCCTTTCCTCCACAAAATAACTTACAGCCATGAATATAATAAAGGAAAAAAGGTTACAATAAATATCACGATGCATTGTATAAATGCCAGGGCCCAGCCATTCCGAAAAGTGTCATGAAGTAGCCAGATATTTACACCCACCTACCTAAGCATGGCTGTGAGAATGTTGTATTTGGTGTGATAGTGTGGATAATTCCGATGTGACATTTTGAATTGGCCAAGCAAGCATCCTTGTCTATGAATACAAGCAGGGGCTCCCATGCACCACAGTGCACACAGACAGGGATGTGATCATTAACAACTCAGAGGCCAAAACCACAAATGATGGGGATGGTTTGGAAAGACATGAAACTTACTTACAAAATCTCAAAGGACCTTCACTTTGCATAATATTATTCTTAAAATGTGCAGTGTTAGCCAGGGCCTCCCAATGAGTCTTTGTATTCAAGTACAAACTAGAATCTAGTTGTGGGCACAGTAATTAGAACCAAATGTTACATATAATATAAATGTCCAGTGGGATGTCCAAAAATTGTACAGGATGTAGAATGTCTTGCAATCGTGTATGACTGTCCTGTATATAGCACGATGCCATGCATCTTGGATTCCTGTCTACTGAGTATCAATGACCCCCTTATGGTACGGTCATAATAAGGAACATACTGATTTTGTTTTTCAAATAGTTCCTGGTAGGCAGTGGTATCCTAATGTAGACTGACTGACTGACCTGCTATTTAGAAGCCTCAAATGCCACAAGG
Organism: Apodemus sylvaticus; assembly: GCF_947179515.1. Lineage (NCBI taxonomy): Eukaryota > Metazoa > Chordata > Mammalia > Rodentia > Muridae > Apodemus > Apodemus sylvaticus. The sequence continues at coordinate 38,386,825 of NC_067472.1, read as the reverse complement.
AATTGTTCAGGGTGGGTGTGCCAGGAGTTTCCCCCATTCACCACTACCGTCCCCTGTGCTGCTATAGGCCCAGCTGATCGCGCAGTCCATAGGACAGGCATTCAGTGTTGCGTACCAGGAATTCCTCAGAGCCAACGGCATTAACCCAGAAGACCTCAGCCAGAAGGAATACAGTGACCTGCTCAACACCCAGGACATGTACAACGATGACCTGATTCACTTCTCTAAGTCGGAAAACTGCAAAGATGTGGGTACTTGCTAGGACCTGTTCCCTAGCTGGGCCAGCGGGGTGGGGGCGGGGCCCTGGAGGGGGGCGGGGCCCTGGAGGGGGGGGCAGAAGCTGGAGACAGTGGTGTTCACAGGACATTCTGTGGTCCTCAGGCGCATCTCTGGCTTCTTCCCAGAGGATACTGTCATTAAGTACTATCAAAAACAAGTATACATGATAGGCTGCATATCCCCTGCCCTTGTGAGTCAAGAAGAGCTTTGAGGGAATTGTACAGAGGTGAATGCAGGACCTGACCTCTGTCCTTACAAAGCCCAGAGTCCAGGGGAGGGCACTGAAAGCGGCTGGTGACGTGCCAGCTCTAGCACTAATGAAAGACAGCTGCACTCGGCAGGACGGAAGTCATAGCAGCTCTGTCACCTGTCTCCCTTCACCTCCCTCAGCGCAGAGAAGTGTCCCACGCGTTTATTTTTCACTCAAAACTCATAAATACTGTAAAGAATCCACAGGGCACCATGGGACTGGAAAACCTGTGCCTAGCATCCGAGAGCCTCGTAGATTCAGGCCACCTACTAAAGACAACTAATGGTTTAAAGGAAGACAGAAAATCCTGCTGCCTCTTGTATTTGTGTGTGAGGCCAGACTGGTCATATGAAATGAGGGTGAATTCCCAGGTCTGGATGGGTTTGGATCAAGTGGTTTCTTACAGACTCCCAATGCCGTGGACTATGGAAAAGGCAGACCCTCACCTAGACTGTCAGCCCCCAAGAAGTGCCTCTTTCTTTCCCACACAGGCAGGGGGCCAGCTCCGTGACCTGTCCCATAGGGCTGCTGGTGTGAGATCTCTGCTTTCTCTTCCCCTTTCAGGTCTTCATAGAGAAACAGAAAGGAGAGATCCTGGGGGTTGTGATTGTGGAGTCTGGCTGGGGATCCATTCTCCCCACCGTGATCATTGCCAACATGATGCACGGGGGCCCTGCCGAGAAGTCAGGGAAGCTGAACATCGGGGACCAGATCATGTCCATTAACGGCACCAGCCTGGTGGGCCTGCCCCTGTCCACCTGCCAGAGCATCATTAAGGTACCGAGCAAACCTAAGATGATGTGAAATGTGGCTGCCATCCTGTCCTCAAAATCTGTGAACATTTTAAAGCACAGGCGGAAGGAAGACAGAAATATAATCGCTGTGGACTTGCACCCGAGGCAGCTAACATTCGAGTTACCATTATGTCTCCATAAATCACATCTATGTGATATGTAATATATGCGGCTTACATAACCCCAATGCTCTACCTAGGCAGAGCTCGTCAATTAACTCCCTTTCTCCCACGTAGCCAGGCTCGGCCCCAGCAGGGTTCCCCTCAACTCTCTAACCCAGGCAGTCCGCTAGTGCCAGGCAGCAGCACATGATTTACTGCCCCTTACAGCTCACGGAAGTGTGTCAGCCCTTCAGAGGACACTGGTGGGGAACCTGCCCCTTCCCCAGAGCCACCGACTGAATGTCGTAGGGAGAAAACCTACTCTAGTCTACTGACTCATTTTCGCTCAGCCATGCTGATGCCATCACTAAAGAAAAGAGTTAAAGGGAAATGGAACGTGAGCACCTGAGGGGAGAGCTGGGTTTTCTTCTTAGCAGCTGTGCATGGAGCCTTCAGGGAATGCTGGTCCTTGCTGCTTGTGTGGCCAGCGTGTGACAATAGCCCACGCCCAGCAAGCAGGCAGGCTGGGGCGCTCAGCTTCCCATTGGTCCAAGGGGTTCCAGAGAGAACACAAGACTGGGAGGAGAGAATAGACAGTTCTATGGCAGAGGAAACCCCGCAAAAGTCACCCTTGTAGGAGGCGCTAGGGCAGGGGTGCCGGTGAGCGCACCGGGCAGAGAGTCTCTGCTTCCATCCTAGGGTAGACCCACCATTTAGTACACAGCCATGTGCGGAGAAATTAGTTCCAAGAGATACCATTAGTCAATTTTGTCATTTCCCAAACATCACAGAGTGTTACACAAATTTAGGACAGTCACCTGATATGGCCTCTTGATAAAACAAGGACAGTACTTGTAAGACCCATCAGGGACTACCAGCATACGATAGCATACAATCTTATGGTTAATGTTCCATTTTAATGACTACAAGCACACCCTAAAATAATGATAGGAATGCCACATAATGAATATTTATATTGCTAATAGCATAGCCCTAATTAAATTCTTTGTACATACATGTGTGTGCATACACACATGCTGTGCTTTTATGCATAAAAGTTTGCATCACAGGGAGTCTACACAGACATCACCATAGACAGATGCCTATGGTGTCTGCAGGTAGTGGGAATCTTTCAGTATTGTCTTAGAGGGTTGCTGTGGTTGACTAAGCTGTGTGGCACACGACTGTACAGTAATGATGAGATTGGAGAATCTGCTTAATGCAGAGGTTCACTCAGATATGTTTAATTGGACCTTTGTTGGGTGCTGAGCTGAACCTTGGAGAAGCCATGCATGTGGAAGATAATTATATTGCTGGCAGGGTGCATAGCAGCGTAGAGGGAAAGGATGGCCAGCATTGAGACACGGGAACATTTAAGTGTTTAACTTAACTCCGAAAGGGTTAAAACCTAGATTCATGCCAGGAAGGACAGGGGTGTTTAGAAGTGTCTGCCGGAATTGGTGAATAATGGGCTACTGTTGAGTCAAGGGGAAGATCTTATTCTGACCTGCACGGTTTGATCTGGTATTGTCATGGTGACCTTTACTGCAAGGCAGGACACTGCCCATTGACCTGCCCTCTCCCCTCTCTCCTGTGGACAAATTACTTGTGTGTGCATGTGAGAACTGCAAGGGGCTGTGTGGCCCAGACAGTGAGAAGGACCTCACCCAGGAGCTAGGCCTAGCAAGAAGAGATGACTGGCCCCACACTTACACAGAAGTCAAGGGCTATGCACTGAACACTGACCAGAGGGTGGTTGCAGATTCGCTCACTGAACTCATGGCTTCTGGTTGCTCATGAACATCAATGTAGCAGGTGCTCTGGTCACCTATTGCTCAAGTAGAAACTGAGGCACAGAACAATGATCACATAGCTGGCCCTTGGTATAGACAGATCACTCACCAGTGAACAGTCTGCTCCCCAAGACAGTACTGTCCAGGGAAGGTATCTAAGTGTACATCCCCAGCCAGAGGTAATAATGCATGCCCCAGAAGACTGGAGACTGTCTTGGCTGTCCCACTGTGAAGAAGTTACCACAGGCACATTCTACGATGCATAGGACAGCCCCTGCACAGCCAAGAATTGCCCAACCCCTGCTGTTGATAGTGCCAGCCTTGAGGGTCTGTGCGCGGAGTACAGAATTCAGATGTGAGAGAGAACATGGTGAGTGAAGTTGCTGTGAGTGACTTTATGGGGAGCTAGTCTGGGTCTGGAAAGGCTATGGGTTTGAGGGAGGGGTATTACAGGCTGAGTATGTCCCCTTAAAATACATGTCGAGTCCCTAACCCCAAGGGTTTGGGGGAGGTGATTAGGTCCTAAGGGTGATGCATTCATGAATTGCATCAGCACCTTTGTGCAAGAGACACTACTGGTCTCTCTTCCTCAATGGGCAAGCAACAAAAAGCCAGCAGTCTGCAGCCCAGAGGACCTCCCCCCCCCATCACCTGGCTGCCAGTACCCTAATCTTAGACTTCTGGCCTATGTGACTAGTACAAGCAATGCTACTCAGTGTATGATATTTCATTGTGGCAACCCAAGGTGACTGAAAAGAGAGGGTGGGGGCAGGGCAGTAGAGGGAACTTGAGTGACGTGGAGTCGGACCCGAGTTTGAGAAGCAGGAATTTCTGATGACTCCCGCCCTGTGTCAGAACCTGGCCTTCCCATAAGCCACCACTTACCAGAAACTCCAAAGGCTTAGGGGCCCCCGGCTGGCCATTGGTTGAGACCCAACTCTCCTCTTCTCCGTGCCCTTTGCCCTCTAAATGACACAGACAAAACGAGAGTTGTAGTGCCCATGTGGTCCCGCTGACCACCTTGTCTACTGCTTAGGGATTCCACTCTGTCCACAGATCACCAACTCAGTCAAGTTGAAAGCAAAACTCACGTGCAAACAGTAGCCCTCAAGCTCCCTACCGGCTGGGAGAGGAGGGAAGGTTTGTGTGAGGAGCTGAACTCTGATGTCGGTAAGCTGAGTCACCATGGACTCAGAAGATGACGCTGCCCTGTGATAATGGAAGAGCCGACTGCTGACAGGGCCTGAGAAAGCTAGCGGCTCCTCTGGTCTCCCTCACAGAGATCTGCACAGCAGGAAGGCCTAGTTAGAGATGGCTAGGCACTCAGTGCCCCAAGACCCTCAGCTCTGTCGAGCTGAAGAATCAGATAGCCTACCAGTGGCTCATCTCCATTGCAGAACATTTGCCACAACCTCCCGGAACCCACGATGTTAGATGAAGACACACTCAGGAGGCTTAGTGCTGTTTTTGTAGTTCTCTAGACATGACCCACTTTGTGCCTGGACGTAGACAGATGCTCACACTGCCCAACCCTAAACCCCTCAGCTACTGCAGGGGGATGCCCGGGCTTCAGAACTGTTTACACAGTGCTGGTTATTTCAGTTGGTACCAGTGTGCTTTGCAGTTGTTCTACCCAGCATCTTTAGCAACCACTGCCTCTCACGCATGAGCCACCCAGGGCTGCTGCTAAGATGCTGCTGGTTCCGTTCTGACAAGTTGTAAGGGACTCTTCTGGCCGGCACTTTGAGGAGCAGGCATGGAAAGCTATGTGTTCTGTGTCTGACCACTTCAATGCTAATTGCCCCCCCCCAACCCCTGGATTACAGGAAGTAGAATGTTTGTAGTTATGGAAACCCTCTACAGTCTTCTGTGCCTAGCTCTTACCTTTCCAAGTGTAATTTGTTCCTAAAGCACCATCACTGGCAGGCAAAGGATGCTAGCATCTGTGTCTGTTCACACCACTGCCTCCAAGTCCTGCTCTCTAGATGTTCTTTTCCAGCCTAGTGCCCAGCTTTCCCGTCCTTCTCAAGAGTATCGTGGTTCTGCTCTGGTTGCTATAGAGACCACTCTTGCTTCTTCCCTTCTCACTGTGTTTCTTAATTTGCTGCATCATTCACTGTTGTCATGGGGACAGAATGACCACTTCTTTAATTGACACCTCCAACGAAATGGCAGGTAGGAAATCTAAGTTAATGGGGCCCAACTTGAAACGCTGATTGGGCACAGCAGAGCAGAGCATGGCCTGGTTATTATTTTAGACCACCATTTCCCGAGCCTCACGTCAGAGCACATTTTCTCCAGTCTGAAAGGTATTTTGCCGAAGCATCTTTAATCACTTCAACCAGAGCAATGTGAAACGTTTAGGTAACACAGGGAAAATAGCTTCCTTCTCATGCATTTTGGTGTATTCCATACAGTCTTCCGAATTACTGAGCACACACAAATAATCCTGCATTTAAACAGGTGGCGTTGTGTGAAGGCCCACAATCCCTGTGGCCAGATCCTGTCACTCTCAGCTCTGGTTTTCCACACATTCCTGATCTCTCAGTGCATGGTCTTCAAGGGGATGTAGCATGGTTCTGCACTGTATCTGTGGGTGGTTGTAGTGGGACTCAAGCGGCCTCAGCCACTGCCAAACTACTCTTAGTTCTGATGCTCTCTGTGTGTCCTCTCTTAGCCTCTCATTCCCCATTCCCCAGTTCCAGGAGACCTGGAGAATCTTATTCCTTCCAGTGCCTCGCCCATTTCTTGGTCTGTGAGTGTCTTTTAGATGAACAAGGATAGGTGCTCAAGAAAAATATAATCTGCGTGTGGCCAAAGCCTGGCCCGCCTTGCCTCATGATGCCGTAGGCCTTGATGCCAGGGAGTCTAAGTTTTGAAGCTTAAATGGCTGTTTCAGCAACAGACTGAAGCATTTAGGAAAAACTACATAGACCTGACAGACTTCAGTGAGTGTCCCCATGTGGAAAACAGTGGGGAAGGTAAGACAGAGCAGAGTGCCGCAGAGCCTCCTGCCATGGAAGCAGAAATAGACAGGACCTCAGGTCTAGGGACAGCGGCACTGTCCTCCTCACCTGGCTATGCTTGTCCCCCTGCAGGAACACCGCAGAAAGCCAGACTTCCTCTCTCCCTTGTTGACATGACATCAAGACTCGTTGTCAACGAAAGGCCCCAATCTGTCCCTGGTGTCTTATGCAGGAAAAGCACACTCTATTCATTCGACCATATTGAAAATACTACTCCCTTAATGAAGGAGTTTCCTATCCTGTCTCAAAGCACTGGGGGCACTGGTGATACCAGCATTGGTTTGAAGCATCAGGTCACATGAGGTGCTATCTCTAGGGGGCATCATGGACCTGAATGAAATCTAGCTCTCCCCAAATCCCTGCTCCTAACTGTTGCTCTCTCAGAGGAGAGCACACTTGCCCCACCTCAAGGCCCTTTACTCTTGCTCCCTTGGAGGAAAGTCTAAGCTGATCCTGAGCCATTTCTTAAGCAGCTGGTCTTGGCAGATAGGAGTCTAGGCAAGCAGGCAGGCATTTCCTGGATGCTCTGGTCTCCCAGCCTCAACTGTAGCAGCAGGACTTCCAGACACACCGACCAGTGTGGTCCATTTGCTCCAGGATGCCAAAATCATCCTTTTCACTGTGTATCTTGAACTGGGACTCGAAGCATCAGCTGGAGAGCAGGTGTGGGAGAGCCTCAGAGAGCTTTGAACATGCTCTCCCCAAAGTACCTGCTCTAGCAAGCAGGAGGCGACCCAGCAGCACAGGCCTTCACAGAGACAGCAGCGCTGGAGGGAGCGCGCTAACTTCTGGATGGGTTCTCTCTGGCCCTCACTCATCAGCACATAGCTGATGAGGTCTTAGGTGAGCCTGCCTGAGGGAGGGGTTGTGCGGCCAATGGGTAGACCGCTCCAAACAGGCTCTGAAAAACTGTTTCTTGTTCATAATTAAAGGCCAACTTTTCTTCTACAATCCATTCTGACCCAGAGGAAGGGCAGGCAGCCAGGGATGAACCCATATGCATTCTCCATGTTTCATGTGTTCACAGTCCACATCTGAAGGAGGCAGAGTTGCTGGAGCATCCAGCTGTGGGGGGATACCCATGAGCTAAGCAGTCTCTCCAGCTGTGGGGGAATACCCATGAGCTAAGCCGTCTCGCCAGCTGTGGGGGGAATACCCATGAGCTAAGCAGTCTCTCCAGCTGTGGGGGGAATACCCATGAGCTAAGCAGTCTCTCCAGCTGTGGGGGAATACCCATGAGCTAAGCAGTCTCTCCAGCTGTGGGGGGATACCCATGAGCTAAGCAGTCTCTCCAGCTGTGGGGGGAATACCTATGAGCTAAGCAGTCTCTCCAGCTGTGGGGGGAATACCCATGAGCTAAGCAGTCTCTCCAGCTGTGGGGGGAATACCTATGAGCTAAGCAGTCTCTCCAGCTGTGGGGGGAATACCCATGAGCTAAGCAGTCTCTCCAGCTGTGGGGGGAATACCCATGAGCTAAGCAGTCTCCAGCTGTGGGGGGAATACCCATGAGCTAAGCAGTCTCCAGCTGTGGGGGGAATACCCATGAGCTAAGCAGTCTCCAGCTGTGGGGGAATACCCATGAGCTAAGCAGTCTCTCCAGCTGTGGGGGGATACCCATGAGCTAAGCAGTCTCCAGCTGTGGGGGGAATACCCATGAGCTAAGCAGTCTCTCCAGCTGTGGGGGAATACCCATGAGCTAAGCAGTCTCTCCAGCTGTGGGGGGAATACCCATGAGCTAAGCAGTCTCTCCAGCTGTGGGGGAATACCTATGAGCTAAGCAGTCTCCAGCTGTGGGGGAATACCCATGAGCTAAGCAGTCTCTCCAGCTGTGGGGGAATACCTATGAGCTAAGCAGTCTCTCCAGCTGTGGGGGAATACCCATGAGCTAAGCAGTCTCCAGCTGTGGGGGGAATACCCATGAGCTAAGCAGTCTCTCCAGCTGTGGGGTAATACCCATGAGCTAAGCCATCTCTCCAGCTGTGGGGGGAATACCCATGAGCTAAGCAGTCTCTCCAGCTGTGGGGGGAATACCCATGAGCTAAGCAGTCTCTCCAGCTGTGAGGGGAATACCCATGAGCTAAGCAGTCTCCAGCCATAGACTGGGGAAGAAGAATCAGAGACCAGAGAGAACCAGCCGTGCGGATGAGCTGCTTGCCGGGATGTGTGTGCCCTGCATTAGGAGCCACTGCTAGACTCTGCCTTGCACAGGAAGAGGCCCATGTCCCACGGGACTCTCTACCAGCCGTGCACACCCCTTACCTTTAAGCACGTGGGACTCTTTCTTACAGTTGTACTATTGCCAGGTCCCTTGACACAGCCCATTTTCCAAAGTGAAGATGCCATCCACAGGACACCTGTCTCACACAGACCGGCTGGGTTCCAGGGAGGCCTCATGGGGACAGCTTCAGCTCAGGCACATCCAGCCAGCAGTGAGGTCTTCAGAGGCCTGCAGGTCTGGGTGCTGCTTCTGAGGGGCCGGGCAACATCTGTTTCTATTTCCTCTGCCTGACTCAGCGGTCACCATCTCCACTGTACTTCATTCATGTTTTAAGGGCTTAAAGAACCAGTCCCGAGTAAAGCTCAACATCGTGAGGTGCCCCCCAGTGACCACAGTGCTCATAAGGAGGCCGGACCTTCGCTACCAGCTCGGTTTCAGCGTGCAGAATGGAATTGTAAGTACGAGTCACACCACACTGATTTCCAAAATACAAGAACAAATGTAAATGGAGACATATTGAATATTTTTCCTGCTGGTCTATTCCCATCATCTTTTGGTTCAGTAAAGAGGTTTGGGGTTCAGTTTTCATTTGACCTAATCTTGGGACTTTGTTTGTTTGGGGATGGTATATGCCAGGCAAACACTCTACCAATGAACCACAGCCCCGGCCTAGACCCTTGGTCTTGCCTGCAATGTGGAAAACGGCTGAGGAATGCTTTGGCCTGAGAGGCCCTGCGAGCCAGAAGGACCCACTTACTCCAGAACCACTAAGCTCCCTTGTGGCAGGCAGGCCTTGTCTGCATCAACTTCTGAATAAATGCACAGCCAGGAATGTAAAGGCAGCAGTACTAAGTACACACACACCACACACTCTTGCCAAGTGTGTAAGTTAGGAGTAGGCCGACCTGCAGTATGGAGAGGGTTCACTCACCAGTGGTCACAACCTAACCCTGTGCAGTGGCTGTTCCATCCCAGGAGGAAGTGAGTTCAGCCAGGGACCACCAAGTCAGGAAGAACAGCAAGGGCTGGCTGCTCTCTGCAAGCCTCGCCATGGAACAGAGTAGCTTCTAGTGCCTCTTTGGATCACGCAACAGTGATTCTCAAATGCAGGCTCCCAGCACCACACAATTCCATGGGTATCATCTTGTGACGATAGAGACCCCACTGAAACACTGGCAACCAACTGATAGGCCCAACAGGGATAGGAAGTGGTCTGAATTCAGGGCACTAGTAAGGTCACACCTGCCAGATTTCCTGTGCAAAGCTGGTGCACAGGCAGCCAGGTAGGCCTACAAAACCGACTTTTGCTGCCACTGAATATAGTTCTGTCATGCTAGTTAAACATTCAACCACCAAGCGCCACACCAGGCCACAGAACCCACTGCTCATAGGAAGAACCTTCTCAGGGCTGTTTATGCGACGGTACTCGGGTCCCAGGGAAGACAGTCTTCCACTGGGACACTCACTGCCCATTGGGTGTAACCTGATGTTTGCCCTTGGTAGATCTGCAGCCTCATGAGGGGGGGGATAGCTGAGAGAGGAGGCGTCCGCGTGGGACATCGGATCATCGAAATCAATGGCCAGAGTGTTGTAGCCACACCACATGAGAAGATCGTCCACATCCTCTCCAATGCTGTTGGCGAGGTAGGAATATGGCCCCGGGGCTGAACAGGGTTGAGGTACTATGTGTGCCCCTGGTACCGTGCCAGCCTTGCTGGGAACCTTCTAGAGCCTCCTTTCCCCTCCCTAGATGCTCCTTAGTAAGCACCTGCTCTGCCTCAGGCCTGGGTGACGGAACCCCCTCCCCTGTTACCTTCTGGCCAATGCTCATTTTGTATTACTACTCTCTGTGGCTTCCAGGAATCTCTCATTCTCCCCAATTAATCCCACCCAGTGTGCTTAGAAGACAAAACTCAGATTCAAGACCCATCAAACCTGTACACACACACACGCACACACACACACACACACACACACACAGCATTGGGCATGCATGGGCTCTCGTCCAGTCCTAACTATATCTCTGGGGCTGCTTTCTTGCTTTAGTAGCTGAGCAGATTTAGATGAGCTGGCACTCCCACACTGTCAAGAAAGGGAAGCAGGCTGCCAAAAGCCAGAGTCTGTCTTCCTGTGGACCCTTCTTTATTTTCCAAAGGGTTGTAAAAGCTGGAGCCTTTAGCTGGAAAACTAAGCCTTACCCATATCTTCTTACCATTTACAGTCACCACAACTTTCTAGAAAGACTGTGGGCTTCAGTCTCTTAAGACCAGGCCCCAGGGCCAGGGGCGGGTGGTCTTGAAAACTGTATGTAGTGAGACGCACTATTTTGAGGCCCCAGCTGACGCAGCTTTCCACCCTCAGATCCACATGAAGACGATGCCAGCAGCCATGTACAGATTGCTGACGGCCCAGGAGCAGCCGGTTTACATCTGAGCCGCACGGCCGTGGCATGGCGGCGGCATGCATGGAGGACTCTCCTAACCGTGGTTGTGTTTCTTGTGCTGCATCTGTGTGTCCACTGAGACATTCCCCTCTCGTGCCCGGCGTTTGGTCTTACACAGGAAGAGAAGAATGGGCAAGGGCCTCTTTGCTCTCTGTCTCTCTTCAGTTTGCTTTTTTCTTGTTCCTTCCTTAATACCAGGGAAGTTTTGTGTGTGCCCTCTTGAGGGTGGAGAGCAGCTGATATCTACCTGGGATCATGGTGGAGGGCCTTTGGGGGATCGTAAAGTGGTTGGTACTGCCCAAGGAGGCATCATCCCTCCCCAAGAGACACATACTTCCCTGAAGGAGCTCCCAGAGGCAGCACAGAAGGTGACTGAGCAGTGCCTAAAACTCAGTTGCTGATCACACTGCCCTTCCTCGCGTCACTTGATGGGAAGATGGTTGGTGACAGGTGATGGCGTTGACCGTCCTTAAAGCCCACATCTTTAAGGATGTTCGCTGCCTGCTATGTAGTTGGGGGCCCGTACATTATTTCTGCCCAGAATTTCTGAGCCAGTTTTAAATCTCTTCCATGGTTTCTTTGAGTTGCGGTGTGTGTGCTCATGCAGGCCTTGCTGCTGAGAATCAAGGAAGTGATATCCTGGGCTAGGCTGCTGCGACACCACAGAGACCCTGACAAGTCACAGGGCCTCAGAGTGTCCAAAGTTACCAATTGGAGGATAATCACAGGCAGGTACTATCCTCCTAATGTGTTTGCATAGGCACTTACGTGTACAACACACACACACATACGAGCCCTGCACAGTGTCTCATTTTGCCCTCTACCTGCATTGAAGCATGCTAAAAACCTAACACAGAGACCTTGTGGAGAACCCCCAGCACCTCTCTGGAAGATTCCTTCCCCTAGCAGGTTGACACAGGCAGGAAGCAGCCAGCCTTGTCTGAAGAAAGACACTCTCCTGGCCTTCTCTATCGCAGTTGGCTCTGAGTTCCCTCCAAGACTCCCCCACCCCATGTACACACTGGAGGTTCTTGAGGGACAAACTGTGATGTGGGTAACCTACGGTCATGCTTCCCCGCCCAAAGGCTAAGCCAGCCTGGGCCCGTCACTACTACTAGTGAGGACATGATATTATAAAGGCTAGAAGAGATGATCCACTACATCAGGCAGACGTAACCCTTGGTGTCGGGCCTAGGAATCCCCAACTGTGCTGCAGAAACATGCTCTACGGTCTTGTAGATCTGGGAGTTTGCAGCTGGCCTGGAAGGCTTGATGTCGCCATCAGATGCCTCACGCTTTGGATCACGTCTCAGTCTAATCCATGTGTTTTAATAATGTCATTCTGAGCCAACTTCCACTTATTCTTGGTCCAAAGAGAAGTTTGTTTCCATGTGGGATGTGACTTGTTTTTTGTTTTTGTTTTGTTTCGTGGATGACCTCAGTAGAGACAGGGGAAGGAAAACTAATATATTTTGTAGTATGACTATAATCCCTGTTCTCCGCATCTGGGATATTTATATTGTATCTTTGGAAATGGGAGTTCAGTGAGCAGTATTCGGGAGGATGGATTTATGGAGGGAAGAGAGAGATCTGGGGGAGGGAGAGATGTGAATTGAACAAGAGAAGGAACAGGAAGCTTCAGCCAGGGTGGGAATCAGCCAACCCCTGGGGCCTCTGACTTCGTGAGAGGTCTGGAGAGGCTCGGGAAAGCCCGGTGCTTGCTGGGATCCGCAGTGAGCCCTCAGTTTTCCTCTAGCACAAAAAGCCCCAGTGATCTGAGGCCACCAGCTGTCCAGAGAGCAGACGGAGAAGGACCAGTCCTGCTGCTGAAAAAGCTATGTGGTGTTGGGACCACAGGAGCTAGGCCGTCTGGACTTGATTGTAAGGGTGTCTAACAGAATGTTCCTGTGTGACCAGGCCCGAGGTCAAACCCCAGCAAACGGGAAGCCCAGGAGCCATGGCTTGGGTTTTCTTCAAGTCTCCTGAAATAACTGATCTGTCAGGTATCACCGCACACCGAAGGGTGTGGTTCATCTCTTCTCTGCCAGAGATGATGGGTAGGACAAAGAGGGGCACTATTGCTGCCACTTCTGGCATTGGGAACCTTGGTAAAGTCTCTTGACAGGCTTATGTCTATCTGACCCAGGGTGGCCACCGTGGGTAGGTGCCCAAGCACCTGGACCTCAGAGGCTAACCTGGGACCAGTCAGGGGCAGACCCCACAGGCATTATGCCCAGGATAGCCCCCAAGTAATCACAAAGAAATATCTTCACCCCAGAGAAAGAGGAAAGAGAAAATGCTTTCCCTCCTTGTCATACAGGAGCCCTGGAAGCTTTGAGGGGAACTCCCCTAGGGAACTAACAGTTTAGCCAGATTATAAGGATTACTTAGTCTTTTGTGTTAAGGGAGGAGCCCAGTCCAGGCCCCCTGCTGAAGCACGTCCTTCCTCTGCTAGTATCAGACTGGTTAACCTTGGGGTGAGGTCCTCCATATTTTCATATACATAGTTACATATGTAAATATCTCAGTGCTCTCAGTAATGGGCGACACACATAGAGCCTCCTTCCTCAGACTGCGAGGCACAAAGCCACTCTGGCCACTCAGCCAGAGCGTGCTGGGGACTTGACTTTGGGGCAGGCTCCCAGATCCACACCCACACCCACCCCCAATCCAATGAGGTTGCACTAGAACCCACTCTGCCTCTGCCTTCTCCTCGGGAGCATTTCAGGGAGCCACCATCAGCCTTGAGTTCCTGAGAGGGAGGGAAGCCTCCCAGATCCATGGCGGGAGCCCACTTCCCGAGTGAGCGAGTGAGTGAGCGATCCCTTCCCCACAGCAGGCTCCAGGGGGGGAGTAGAGCACACAGGTTTGCTTTCTGAACTTCGCCCGCCCATCGACACTGGCCTTCAGGGAGTCCAGAGTAACCTACTACCTCCCCCATAGCTCCCCCTCCCTCCTCCTGCAGCCCCGCCCACACCTATGCTCCCAGTGGCACACTGATGAAAACCCCACCCACAGAGCCCTGCTCAGGTCTCTCCACCCACCGGGGTAGCTGTCACCAATGTTTACAACCAAGGGCCACCTCTTCCTGCTGTTCTAACTCTCACCTTCACCAGGCCACCCTTTAGTTTGAGTTTCCCCTCTGTCTGCTCCTTCCCTGGTTAGGGTCCACTTGAGTACACAACCCTGATTTTATCCTCCCTCCAGCTAAGGCAGTGTGTGATGACTGTGTGGGAATGAAATCTCTTGTACATACTTAGCACACCACCTGGGGTATGAACCCGCACCCCTGTTCCGTAACGGGGTGCATTAGCGCTTACTGTAAAACATGGGGAGAAGTATAGTATTGTATTTGTAACAATATTGTTCTTTGTATACACGAAACTCAATGATCTCTATATATAAATATAAATATATATAAATAAAATATATCTACACGTGAGCCTGGAATGTGGATACTGCACACCCACTGAATGTATTTCCTCTGACAGTCTGGTCACGGGTCCTGGACCACCCTCCCCTTCTTTGTGCTGTGGCGGCAGTTGTCTGGTTTGGGGTTGTGATGTATTTAATGTGCTATCTCCTTATTTAACTGAACGCTAATGTCTGTATAAGAATTGCTGCAACAATAAACAAAGACTTCAACCCCTTGGCTCTGGGTGTCTTCCTGTTTGAGGGACGAATGGGGCTCTGTGTGCAGGGAAGGAGGATTTTATCTTTTCCTTAATAAGCCACGTCCAGCCTTGAAGATTATAGAGACTGCTTGCTACCCAGGTGTTTATCTTGTGAAACTGGCTGAGTGGCCGGCCGGATGCCCCGCCCCACCCCCAGTGTTCTCAGTCTCCTTAGAACACAGTGAAAGGGAAAGGGGGGGCCCTTTCCATTTCATACTTTGTATATATCATCACAGAAGGAAGAGAGGCAGAAATTAATCCTTCCTCCAACAAGAAAAAAAAGGACAGAAGCAGTCTTCACTGAGGGCTGGAGCCGAAGAGGAAAACTGCCTCAGGACCAACCTGAAGATTCTGTGAGAATGTTCTAGAGGGGTTTTCCTAGCGCACTTTACAATTCGACTTTTCAAGTTTTAGTAACCTGGTTTTTCTGCTACTGTTGGACATGAGTGGGGCAGAGGGCTTCCATCACACAAGACCTGGTGCTCCACTAGTGTCTTACTCTTCATTAGGATATCATCTTCCTCCTTTCCTGAAAAGTTACTCCCAGGTCCCTTAGAGACTGCATCAAAGCTGCCAGAAGCCCTGGGAGGCGGACCATGCTTTATATCTTTGTAACAAAATACTTAAGGTTGAAAAACTTAAAAAGATGGTAGTGGGCTAAACCCTTCCAACAGTTGTCTCCCCACAGGAACATCTTAAACAGCTCTATTCACCTAAAACCACTTTTACAAGAGCAAACAAAGCCAGATGAGAGATCACAGGATCTTGTTATGGCACGACGAAGGACTGTGCTGACAAAGAATTGCTTACGGCATCGCTTCTCCATCCACAAGTGGCACAACGTGGAAATGACACTTCCACCTGTGGAAGGGAAAGACCACTGAATGCTGCCCTTAAACTTCAACTACCAGCCTTGGTACAGAGCCCATGCTCTCAGATGCCCTGATCCGGTGGCCACGAGCATTGATTTGGCAGCCAATGGGCCACTCTCACCATCTTCCTGTGGACTCGGGAAGCAGAATGTAAGGGAAGCCTGCTGATGCGGAGGACAGGGAAGTAAACACATTATATTGATTTGGAATTCGAGACTGAGCAGGAAACTTCGAGCTAGGAAGATCCCAGTGGCCCTCCACCCACACTAGTGCTCCTGAATGAAGACTCTGGACCACTCTGGCTCCAGGCAGAGAACTGAGGCTCCAGTGGAATAGATTTGTAGCCTAGCCTGCATCGACTACAGCTGTAGCTGTCTCCTGCCACTAGCACACCACACCGCAGCATTGCAAGTTTGGTCCTGTCCTCCATTTACTGCATCAACAGGTGGATTAAAACCCAAGACGCAGCCATGTGCTGCTTATAAGACATTCACCTCTAAAGATATGTAATGGACAGACGGTGACAGGGAGGTGTGGTAGCTCATTTTCATTGTGTACATAGCTGGATTTAGAATCACAGAGGAGGTTGGAAAGAAATCCATCTGGGTATAGCTACGAGGCTGTTTCCAGGTTAACTGAGGTGGGGGAGACCTAGCCTGACCATGAATGTCATTGTCCCATGGGTTGGAGGCCTGGACGCAAAGGAAAAACAAAAGAGCCAGCTGAGCACTGGTGTCCCACATGTCCCTGCTTCCTGGTGCATGATGACGTGAAACGCTCACTACTGCACACAGCTCTTGACTGATCCCTCTGAAACTGTGAGTTGAAATAAGTATTTCCTCCCGTAAGTCATTTGTCACACAAAACATGACCACTGCAGACAGACACATTCTGTGGAAACAGAAACCAAAGGAAACTGAGCACCTGCACTCGGATCAGCTAAAATTCACCTCTAACCAGAGCCACTGACAAAGGGCAAGGAAGGCTATTATATGTGATTTAAAAAATAAAATAAAAACATCAATTTAACAAGAGAAAAGGATGATTATAGATATATACACACCCATCACTGAAGAATATAAAACTAATGTTAATAGAGAGACCATAATGCAATGCTAATTAAGTTACTTTAACATCCCACTTTCCACAATGGACACAGCAGAAAAATCAACAAAGAATGGGCAGAGAGCAGCTGCATTCCACATGAAGCACACCTAGCAGCTCAAACAATCCTGCTGGCTGCTGTAGAAACACATTTTCAACAGCATGTGGACCATTCTTGACAAGAAGTCACATGTACAATGATAGATCACAGTATTATCAATGGAGTCTCAGAACCCCACACATCTCTGCCAATCACATTGCAATAAACTATAAAGAAAATTTAATATAACCTGTGGAAACTACAAATACATGGAAATTAAGCAACAAACTTCTAGATACAAAAAGCAGAAAACTTTTTAAATGTCTTTAAATTATAACAGAATCATAACAATTCCAACCTATGGGACAAAGAAAAGGAAAGAATGGAGGGAGGGAGGGACAGAGCGAGGGATGGAGGAAGGAAAAGAAAAGAGAAGGTGATGAAGAAGAGAAAGAAGGTTCTTAAGAAACATATTATTCACTGTATTCGAAAGAAAAGGGCAAGGCTGAACCCCAGAGTTAATAGAAGAAAAAAAATAATAAAGACCAGAGAAGAAATTAAAGAAAAAATATAAACCATTAGTAAAAAAGAAAAGTTGGTCTTTCCAAAAACAAACTTAACACAATGAAGGAAAAGATAAAGGAATCAAACACAAAAGAGAGACAGGAAAGAGATACAACTCCTAAAGTGTGAAAACATGAGATATTAGCAACAACAGTATACAAAAAAATTGATTAAAAAAAAGATGGACAAATAAATTCCTGTCCATATACAACTTTCCAAGACTGAGGCATGGAGAAATTAAAAAAAAACATCAGAAGAGACAAACGATGTGAGCTTATATTTAGACAACTCCAAAGACTCAGCAAAAAAAAAAAAAATAATAATAATAATAACAAAACAGCAATGTTTAATAAGTGAGCGCCACGCGGTTGCAGAGCAAGACACAAAACAGGCTGAAATCAGGAGGTTTTCTACACAGCAGCTATGAAATGACTGAAACAGAAAGCAGTAACTAAAAAAAACACTATTATCCAGGAGAAAGAGCTCCACAAGGGATGCTGTAAAACACTGACAAAATGCACTGGGCAGCCACACAGAGACACAGACAGATGCCTGTGTCTGTGTCGTCCCCGAGCTGATTCTGATTAAAATGTTCATACCAACCAATCCACAGAGCCAGTGCAATCCCAACCAAAATAGCAATGACTTCCTTCCCATATCTAGAAAAAGACCTATGATACATTTGAAAGCACCAAATAAATACTAACCAAATCAAAAACATTAATGAAGCAAATCTGAGCCCAAAGAACATAAGCCCCATTGCCGTATCATCTAACTCACAGCACACTACAAAGCTGTAAGAACCGAAACATGGCACTGATATAAAGTATGGGCCCATAGCACAGCAGAGCAGACTAGACCGTGCAGGAGAGTGAAACTGGACTTCTCTTACCACACACAAAAAAGGAGTGGAAGCAGACAGAGAGGAAATGAAATGTGTTAGGAATCCAGGATGACCAAGAACCAACTAAGAAAACATAGGAAATTTTAAGAAGTGACAAATGAGTTAAGATCGAACTGAAAACCTTCAATACCAATGCAGGAGACAAAAGAATGAAGATACAGCCTAAAGATATGAGAGAAATATTTTCAAACTATGCATCTAACAAGAGAGTGATTTTAGAATATGTAAGATCAGTAGCAATCATAATAACCTTCTTTAAAATAGGAACAAACCTAAACAGATACTTCTCAAAAAAAAAAAAAAAAAAAAAAGGAAAAGGAAAAAAAGAGCAAACACATGACAGGTGTGTGGCACCATGGGTGTTAGGATTCTGTCTAAGCTCCACCCACAGTTACCTGGCAACAGCCGGGGAGGCGTGGCCTACTGTAAAGAGGGCTGCTCAGCCCCTCCTCTCTCTCTTAAGGCTCTTACACCTCTTCTCTCACTCTCTCAGCTTCTCTCTTGCCCCCTCTTGGACTCTCCTCCCCTCCCCCTCTCTCCACGTGGTCATGGCCGGTCTCTGCTTCTCTCTCTCTCTCTCTCTCTCTCTCTCTCTCTCTCTCTCTCTCTCTCTCTCTCTCTCTCTGCCTTTCTCTGCCTCTACTACCCTCTTAACTCCCCTCCCCATGCCCTGAATAAACTCTCCTATGCTAAACTGTCTTGGGTCTGGTCCCTCAGGGGGAAGGGATGCCTCAGCATGGGCCCACTGAGGCACCCCTTCCCCCACACGGCCGGAAAACATATTCTCACACCTCTTTCTCTTTTATGATCACCACAATGGGAAACATCACTGATGGTCAAGGAGAGCGAATCAAAGCCACAATGAGGCGAACCTGTCCCATGTGACAAAGGACACAGCACCTTACATGGATTATGAGAAGAAAAAGGGAAACGCAAATTAGTAACGTTACATGCAAATTCCTTAAGAACTAAAACAAATAACTAAAATACATAATTTTTGCCTTGTGATCCAGCATCCCCAGAGTAAGAAGGTCACAGTGTTATAAAAGAGCATGGATCCTCACACTCGTCCACAAGCTCTCTCCTCACTGAGCCGGTACCACAGGCCTCTCAAGGCAGCTCTTGAACAGCTCAGGAAGCAGCCAGGAAAACAGGGTCCCCAACTACCAGCAGCAGGGCTCAAGAGCAGTGAGGACTAGATGCACTTTTAATAAACTCTGAGAAATGAATATATCATCTCCATGTGCCACCAATCAGAGGGTTTGTGGCTAATCCACATAGGCGGGCTCCCAGAAGGTGGAGCTCTGTGACAGGTCACCAGCCCACAGGTGTGGCTCTTCCCCATGACCTCCAGCTCGCAACAGCCACAGGAAGAGAAATGGTTGCCGCTGAAGCAGGGTTTTTGTGCCTTTCAGCCTATAGTTTACGACTGTGCGACCCCTCTTCCTTTCTTCTCTTTACCCTCTGGCCTTCAGTAATTAAATCCAGGACACCCCAGAGGTTGTCTTTCTCTTTGGTACCTGTGCATCAGAACATCACAGGGCAGCTGTCAGCCCAAAATGAGGCTCTCATCTCAAAGGGAAGACGAGAGAATTTATTCTAGAGCAGTGGTTCTCAGCCTGTGGGGTTTGAAGGACTTTCACAGGGGTCCCATATCAAATATCCTGCATGTCAGATATTTGCATTATTATTCAGAACAGTAGCAAGCTATAGTTATAAAGTCGCAATAAAGATAAGTTTAAAATAAGTTTATGGTTGGGGGGGTCATCACAACATGTATTAAAGGGTCACAGCCTTAGGAAAGTTGAGAACCACTGCTCTAGGGCCAGATGTGAGCTCTTATAACCTAGCAATGCAGCTATCAGGCTGGAGAGATGGCGGGAGAGTGGTTAAGAGCACTGACTGCTCTCCCAAAGGTCCTGAGTTCAAATCCCAGCAACCACATGGTAGCTTACAACCATTCATAATGAGATCTGACCCCCTCTTCTGGGGTGTCTGAAGACAGCTACAATGTACTTATGTATAATAAATAAGTAATTTTTTTTTAAAAAAAGGAATGCAGTTATCAAATACCATGTTCAATGTGGTAACAGTTTCGTGGAGTCTTTATAATTATAGAACAAATGAGAGCTATAGATCCAGGCACTTTTCAATGCATGGGCGGAATCTCACGCCTTTCTTAGCAACTGTGTTGGTAGAAAGTAGTCATTTGTTATATACTAAAAGGGTTCCTGGGACAGTCACAAGGATTCTAGGTCAGACACAGAGATGGGTGCTGTAGAAGAGTTTGATCTGGGCTCTGGTAACATCCCAACTCTCCACAAACACAAAGTTCTAATCAGTCAGTCAGCCTGGTAGAATCTTCAACATAGGCATAGCCTTTTTTTCTGAGAATTTCAGTTCATAATAACCCACATATAATATAGATTTTAATGTCAATTTTTTAAAATTATGAGACTAAAACACGAACAATAACTTCAAAAGAAAAGCACTTGACTCACAATTCTAGAATCTTCGAGCAGCCCCACACTGCTGTCCTGTCCAGATGCAGCGGTGGAAAAGCAGAAAGGGAGCCAGGGGCCTGCAGAAGTGGCCACGCCCACGGGTGGCCTCCCTTTTTCATCACCTGCTCTAGAAAGAAGTAACTCAACAGCCAATCCCATTCCTCCAAGAATGCACCGGCCTTCCTAGCGGGAGGTGTGCGCTGGCCTGATCACCCTCTACCCCGCGGTGGCCCTTTCGGTCCCTCCTCCTCCCAGCCATAGTAGAGGCCAGGCCGCAATACCAACCCACAGCACACCCATACACTTAACACAGGAACACGTCCAAGCACACGCACACACAACCGCTCGGGCCGGGTAGTCAGCTTAGCGACAGACTGACCTGGAGCATGTGAGGACAACACTCAGCGATGCAAATTATGTTTAGTGTATTTCACTCGATTTTAAATTGTCAGTGGTTAAAGTGGCAAACTTTGTATGTTTTCACACCTCCGACCACAATTTAAAATCTCTTCATCTGGCGTGGCGTGAATTTGGTGGTGGTTATTTTATGGAGAGTCGTTGGAAAGGGCCTTTCTGAGACTGGAGAGGGGACTCTCCGTGTTCCAAACCCACGGAGTAGCACACGTGAGGGCCAGAGCCAGCCTCTGCCCGCAGCCCTCGGCTCGGTGACCGCAGCGAGCTTGGCCGGCAATCGGTGGCTTTGGCGGACGGAGGTGGCTGAAGAACTGTAGCCTACACAGCTCTGATTGCTCACGGCTCCAGCACGCGTTTTCTGCTCTCCCCAGCGCTTCCTTTGCGCTCTCTAAAGGAAACCACAGGCTTCAGAATTCAAACACTAGATAGGACTCCCTCTGGTGGACGAAAGAGAGAAAGGCCATAACTGTGCCCGAGTCCCAGAGGGCAGCGGCAGGAATCAGGAGTTTTATAGACCTAACCTACCCACAGGTAGGATCTAGGTGAGGGCCCTACAACTGCAACAGGGGCGGGGCGGGGCGGGGCGGGGCGGGGCGGGGCGGGGCGGGGCGGGGCCTCGCTGGCTAACGCTCTAAGCTGCAAACCCAGGCTAAGACAGGCTCTTCCTGCTGGCCAGATCCTGGAGCCCGGGCAGGCTGACTATAGTACCCTGCTTACAGACGCCCAGGAGTCTGTCCGGGTGTTTAGTGGAGACCATACAATTCAAAGGCATAGGCCCTGGAACAGCATGATGAGGAAATACACACACACGTACACACACACACACACACACACACTCACACGTACACACTTTCACACTCATACACACAGACTCACACACACAGACACACACAGACTCACGCACACACTCTCACACTCACACACACACTCACACACACAGAGACTCACACACACTCACACACACACACACACACACACTCACACACACTCACACTCTCACACACAGTCACACACACACTCACACACACACACTCACACATACACTCACACACACACTCACACACTCTCACACTCACAAACACATACTCTCATACACACACAGACACACACAGACTCACACACTCACACACACACACTCACACACTCTCACACTCACACACACATACTCTCATACACACACAGACTCACAACACTCTCACACTCACACACACATACTCACACACACACACAGACTCACACTCACACACACATTCACACATACACTCACACACACACTCACACACACTCTCACACACACATACTCTCACACACACACACACTCACACACACACCACACACACACTCACACACACACTCACACACACACCTCAGCTGCTGAGTACGGGGCCAGGTGGAGCACAGCAAACCCCTCCTGCAGTTGCGATGTGCACCGTGGTGAGCTCCAGGCCACTCTATCTTGGTGGCCTCAGCTTTCCCTTAGGACAGCCATCCCTGCTGGGCCCAGAGGTCACACCGCACACAGGCCTCTTCCTGGACACGCGGCTGCGCCGTAGAGAGTGCCCCACTCCCACTCTCCAGAGGAACCCGAGCCCGGGAGGGAACAGAAGACACCTGAGGCAGCCAGCCCAAGCACCCTGTGCTCCTTAGCACCCACGAAGTAGCCTTGGCTTGGTGCCCCTCATCCCTTCCACCATGGACCAACTCCTCACCTTTGTAAAAGGGATTTGCTCCATGCTTTATGGCATCGGCCGATACAAAAACTTCCCCACATTTGGTTTGCTTGCTTCCAAGAACCTAAAGCTGGAAAGAACAGCTCCTGCTTCTGCAGAGATGAACCCCTCACTGGCCACACTCTCCCGCCTTTCCCCTCTGACGGACCCGGGACCCCCATGACAGCTGCGCCAACCTCCTCATCCTCCTGTTAAGGAGGCAGGCTTGGGTCCTCCAGAGGGCAGTGGGCCAAGGACACTGAGGCGCTAATTAAAAGGGCCCAGATTGAGTGCAGCTGACTGGAGTTCTGAGTCCCTAGGAAAATTCCACAGGAGAAGCAGAAGAGACACGTTCATCACCCAGTCAGCGGGGACAGCTTTCTTCCCGTGCCCCCAAACTAGCCCTGATTCCTCATGAAGAGAACACCGGAGAAGGAGAGCTGTGGATTGTCACAACCTTGGTGACTCCAGGGGGACACTAATCTTTAGAAAATGACCACAGCCCTTTATTGTGTTCTGGAGGCTTCGCCAGAGGGTAGGGTATATAGTCTCCTGTGGGGACAGCCCAAGCCCATGGCATGTGACACCCAGCTCTGAGTCCCCTGCAGGAACCGATGTTGAATACAATCATGACTAATTAATTCGTGAGCATGAGAGATGGCGGGGAGTCAGAACCACAATCAAAGCAATTCACCGGTAGCAACGGTACAGCATCATCAGGGCACAGTGTTTCCTGCACTCCACACCCGGTAGGCCCCAGCACCTGTTGTGGGTGTGCGCGGTAAGATACTCACAAAGCTAAGGACTCTCAGAGCAATTTACACCATAGAATCACCCACATCGGGGCCTGTTGGGCAACTTTGGCAATTGTCTACATTAACAAAACTGACAAAGTCTCTATCTGAGGGCTTCCAAATGCACGTAAATTTGAAGAAGTGAGTCGGAAGCCAGAGATCACAGTGAGATCGGGATGTTTTCTGCCGTGAAAAGCACAGTGGGCTTGGAACAGTTAGATCATGGGGGCCACGTAGCAAGGGGCAGGATGAAACCTGTTTTCTATTTCATTTCTCACTAAAAAAAATGGATTATGAGTGACGGCAGGAGCTCCTGAAACCCACAGGGATTCTGAGGATGCTTAGGGTAGATCAGGCCTTCTCTCACCTGTTAGGTCTCTGCCACTGGTTGTTGGGTCAAACTGCGGTACTCTGCCGCCACCTGGTGGCCATACAGCAAAATGCAACACTACTCCTGCTGGTGCAGATGAAGGTGAGCTCATTGCAGTGATTTCATTGTCTTCAATTCTCTAGTCTTCTGGTAGACCTTTGGTTTACCCTTCCAAATCAGATGGGGGCGTGGCAGGGAAGAAAGTCCCCCCCCCCTTCGATTGTTTTGCCTTTACAAACTACTTTCACGGAAAAGTACGTCAAACAGAGTTATCAAGCTGTAACACAGACCCTCCGTGGGCTTCCCAGCAACCCTGCCCACATTCCAGAACATTCCTTCCACCACCGTGGTCCCCGCACTGGGGTTTTAGAGTTTCAGGCAGTCTAACCCTGGGGTATGTTTCTCCTGACCTGGGACACCCAAGATCTCTACAACTCAGAGGTCTGCAACATTCATTTGGGGTTGTATTCTGGAGGATATGGGATATTGACACCCAAAGGTTTCAGGAGAAAATGGTCTCCCTGTCCTCTGACCCCACTTCCCCAGCCAGTTGCTACCAGAACACTGCCTTTAGTATACAGGGATTGTAGGGATAGCTGAATCTGACCATTGCTTGTGACCACTACTGTCTTTTTTAGGATCAACTGTTACCATCTACAACATTCCTTCCCCACCTGCAGCAGCCTGCTGGCTCCTTACTACCCTCAGCTCTACCCTGCTTAGCAGCAGGAGAGAGCCCACAATTGGCGAGACCTAATCCTCTGTCCTCTACTCAACGAGTGCTTCCTGTGTTTTATCTTTTCCATCATTATGACAAAATACCAGACAAAAGCAATTTAGGAAAGTAAAGGTATATTTAGGATCACCACTCAAGGACATTTCAGTCCATCTTACAGGGGAAATATGAAGGTCTGAAGAAAGGGTATGGAGACAGGGGTGAGCTGTTAGCACCTAGGCAACAGGAACAGTATAGGTCAGAGCCAGGAGTGGATATAACCTTAAAGCCCTCCTGGTATGACCTGACCCTCTGGGGCCAGGCTATTAGCCCTGCTGGGGTGTAAGTGTCCAAGCACACGAGACTTTAGGGGACCTTTCATTCACACTCACCACCGAGAGCAATCAGGCATCTCCACAGCCAGCCCCGAAGGCCCTAGACAATGGGACCATCAGGCACCTTCATGGTCAGCCCCAAAGGACCTGGAGACAACAAGACCCATCATCACTAGCTCTCCGGAAGCAACATAGTCCCATTGTTGCCTCTGTCCCATGTCCTCTGTAGCATCTCCCCCTGCGCATGTGCCACTGCCCTAATTAAAATGCCTCCCTTATCCTCCCCATTTCCCTTCTTCCCTTCCTTCTCACAGAGGCAGCCTGTTTCCCTTCACCCCCTCCCTTTAGTAAACCTCCACATGAGACCTGTGTCTGATTTTGTCGGGATTCACTGCTTAGTTCCATCAACCATAGCGCCCCGTGTCTGGGATTGTGCCCTGTATCAAAAGCGCATGCTGAGTGTGTAAACACAGGCAGCTTCTAGTCTGAGCCATCCTGAAGGACAACAGCTTCCTACTCCAACTGCCCTGTGTGACAAACCCCAGCAAGGACAAATCCTCAAGTGCCTCCGGGCACCAGTATGGTTGCTGTGGTGGACTTGAAAAGAAATCTTAGGAGAGGGGATGGAAATCTCCATCACTCACTCATCATAGGTTCATGAACAAGGCAATTA
Source organism: Apodemus sylvaticus (assembly GCF_947179515.1). Taxonomy (NCBI): domain Eukaryota; kingdom Metazoa; phylum Chordata; class Mammalia; order Rodentia; family Muridae; genus Apodemus; species Apodemus sylvaticus. The sequence continues at coordinate 38,361,249 of NC_067472.1, read as the reverse complement.
TGAATAAATAAATAAACAAACCATATAACTTTACTTAATACAAGTTTTACATGACACAGGTGCCTCCCAGGAATGAAGACCCTAAGAAGCATGTATCAGAAGGTGTGGAAGAAATATATATTACACAATTACAGAGCAAAATGTATTAAAGAATGATCCCCCCACAAAAGAACCTAAACAAGAAATCTACCATCCCTATGAATGTATCAAAGATCAGAAATCCCAATGCTCAGAGGTATTTCAGAGCACACACAAAAAAAAGAAGGGAAACATCCTAATTTTATACAGCAAACATAGTATCTATGTAGAAACAGGAGGAAGCTGGTGCAAAAAAAAAAAAAAATACAGACAGATACCATTGACAAATACTATTGGGAATTTTCTAAATATTAGCAGAGTCCAACATTCCATTAAGAAATAATGCATCACGAATTAGTGGGACTTCTTCAATAATTCAAGAGTTGTGATATTAATAGAAACCCATTAATATCATAGTATGGGCCCATCTTGATATAAATAATGTATCCTGAGCCTGGGACGTAGCTCAGATGGTAGAGTGTTGGCTCAATCCTCAGCACTGCATAAAGTAGGCATGGTGACTCATGCCTGTAATACCTGTGCCTGACAAGCCATGGTCATGGAGACAAGATGCTCAGAAGTTCAAGGCCAGCCTGGACTACATGAGTCCCTGTCTCTAAACATAAAAAGGTAGAAAAGCACCTGGGATATTTCCTCTAAGGTCAGAAAAAGGGTAAAGATTATCAATGCTCCTCCACAGTGTACTAGAAACGCCAGCCGCCGTGTGTGGCGCACGCCTGTAATCCCAGCACTCTGGGAGGCAGAGGCAGGTGGATTTCTGAGTTCGAGGCCAGCCTGGTCTACAGAGTGAGTTCCAGGACAGCCAGGCCTATACAGAGAAACCCTGTCTCAGGAAAAAAAAAAAAAAAAAAAAGAAACGCCAGCCAATGCAAATAATAATAATAATAATAATAATACAGTTCTAAAAATAACTCATAATAAAGTCAGACTTTTTTTTTAAAGACAGGGTCTTTTTACATAATCCAGATTGGCCCCAAACTCATGATTCATCTCCATCTTGTGAACGCTGGGATTACAGACTGGCAATCCATCTTCGGTGTCATTATGATTCTTTTTAGAAAAGATGTTGGGCCGGCGAGCTGGCTCATCTGCTAAAGGCAATTGCTGCTAAGCCTGACGACCTGAGTTCACTCTCTGGGACCCACATAGGGGAAGGAGAAAACCAAGTCCTGCAAGGCGTCCTCTGGCCTCCACAGACACTCTGCAACATGTCCAGACGCACACGCAAGAAATGCATACAGAACTGAATACATATAGAGATGTAAAAATCAGTTTTAAAGAGAAGCGACGTCATGGCGTGGGTGTTTCTGCTCCCTGCGGGGTCTCTGTGTACTCTCTTTCCCTCCCAGTTTCCACCCATCCGTGTCCTTAGAGAAGCAAGCAATTATCCTTAGAGAAGCAATCATGACAGGGGCAGAAAACAGGTACTAACTACGGTTCTACCACTTGGAGATGGTGTAATCTCCAGCAAGTAAGTTTCTTTCACTGAATCTTTGGCTCCTGAGCTACAAAATAAAGCAGCAGCCCTCCCTATTAGATGCCTCTAGCTCCTGACTTGGGTTTCCTGGTTTAAAAAAAAAAAAAGCCTGCTGACCTTCTGCAAGCAGTGTGAGGCACAGAGGCAAAGCAGCTCACAAGCAAAGAACATTTGCAACAATTCTCCTTGCTAGGAATTCCCTCTCCCCCTCCCTCTCCGCCCTCCCGCCCCTCCCCCTTCCCTCTCCCCCCTCCCCCCACCTCTTTCCCCTCTGGCCACACTTCCCAAATCCACTGGGAATTACTCTTTTTGGATTAGAATCCACACACTGTATCTAACGGGCACTGGGAAAGCCTCCACAGCCCTGGGACCTACACACAGCCACTTGGCAAGAGCAGGGTGATGATTCATCCTGAATGTTTGGCTCCTGCTTTTTTAGGTAGGGCAAAACACAAGACAGCCGGCCAGCTACTCGGATAAGAAGAGCTCCCTACTCAAAAGCCATAGCCCTGAGGCAAAGGGAGGGGTGGCAGAGCTTCCGATTCTGGTTTTTGTTTGGTTGGTTGGTTTGGTTTTTTTGGATTTTTTTTTCCCCCGAGACAGGGTTTCTCTGTGTAACTCTGGCTGTCCTGGAACTCACTCTGTAGACCAGACTGGCCTCGAACTCAGAAATCCACCTGCCTCTGCCTCCCAGAGTGCTGGGATTACAGGCATGCGACACCACTGCCCTGCGAGCTTCCTATTCTGAAAAGGACAGGGACTGCAGATTCTCTCTTGGATCAACCCCTTAATCCCCTGGCCCTCTCAAGTGCCCTTCCGGACTCTCAGACCCTGCCCCCCAATCTTAGCGGGAACCCTGCATCCTTCCGGTCTGACCAATTCCTCCTTCTCGGCCTTCTATCTTCCCACTTTGACCTGCCTGACCTGCCTTCAGCAATAATCTTATTGAACTGATAAATCAAGAATTACCCAGAGGCTGGGGGTGTGTGGCTCCTTAGGAGCAGGCTTGCCTAGTGCACCAAGTTCTGAGTTCTAACCACCGCAATGGGACACCATCCTCACTATCACCACCACCACACACCCTACTACAAACCTCTACCAGTCCTTGTGCTCCAGGCTAAATCTGACCTCTCTCCCTCTGTACAGACCCTCTCACCTTTAACCTGCATAAACCTTGTCTTTTCCTGTTCCCCATACTTGTCTCCTTGTTATGACCGGCACTGCTTGCCAGGGTAACGACCTCTCTCTTTGCGCTCCTCCTCGCGGCCTCCTTGGCCCCTGGCCCTCTGCCTAGGAGCCTGTAACTCAGTAAATACCTGTTGAGCGACTAGCCGAGTGAAATGGAAGAAAAGTGCTGCCGTTTGGCTGCAGGCCTGAGTTGCTTTTCAGAAGCCCCAGGGAGGAACACCATGTAAACAAAGATGGTGGTGTTGAGGCCTTTTCCAGGGCCTCCCTCCATTGTTCTCAGTTGCTGTAGCCTAGGAAAGGCTCCTTTGTTTTGCTTCAAAAACTGCTCTCGCACTGGGTGGAGAGGCTGGTGGCAGCTCCCTTTCCCTCTGCTGGTTCTTCTCCTCGTCAATGTCCAGGTGCCACCAACAGAGAACAGGTTCAGGGAATCTGAGTGACTTAGACTGAAGTGGGCCCCAGACCAACTGCAAGCCAGTGTAGCCCAGCGCCAGCAACAAGATTAAGTTCAGAACACAAACAAAGGAGTTTTGAAAGTTAATCTGAAAGATTTTTTTTTAAGGCTGAGCCAGGGAATCTGCAGATCCTGCTGAGGCAGCGACACTCAAGAAAGCATACAAAAGCAAGAAGGCAAGGGCAAACCGGTTAGGACCAGTAACTGTTGAGAGGGGTGCCAGTCCAACCAGACTGTCCTTGGTCCAAGGAGCTCCAACACACCTTTGTTGTAATGCTTTAGCACAGTGTGTGTGTGTGTGTGTGTGTGTGTGTGTGTGTGTGTGTGTGGTGCCTGCCAAGTGTGTGTTGGTGCCCTCTGAAGCCAGCAGAGGGCATCAGACCCCCTGGAGCTGCCAACATGAGGACTAGAAACAGAACTCTGGGAAAACAGCAGTCACCCTTAACTAACAAGATATCTCATAAGGGCCAGCATGGTAGATTGTAATAATAAAATCTCTGCGGAGATTAGGTTAACTCTAGCACAAGGACAGACACATTTTTGAATCATGAGCAATGTGGCCCCCAAACCTGGAGCAGATCACCTGTCTTAGCAGAACCTGACAGGGCCTCTGACAACAACCATGATTAACCACACTGACCGTCAGAGTCGATGGTGGGCCAACCTTTGACTAAGACTGCTTAATTATACAAACTTCTATCCTCCTGCCGCAGTTCCTCCTTTGTTTGAACCTCAAACTCCTATCAACACCCCAATACACATCTGGGGTCACTGGACCCCCTCATCTGCCGACCACCCCAATGGACACTGACTCTCCTCTCTCTGTTTTCTTGTCACTGCTTGTTTCTGGAGTTGGTGTGTTGGGATGGATAGCTGAGCTTGGCCTGTAGGGACAGCTGGAGAGTGACCAGATTTTGCCAGTTAGGCCTTCAGCAAAAGTCTGGATCCTGTGATCAATGAAAGTAGGCCGGCAGCTGGAATTCAGAGCCTCCTCTCTGAGACCTCACTTCCAGGCAGGACTCTTGGGGCAGTAAGCCTTCAGTCAGTCCTCCTAAAGTGCAAAAGCCAGGAAAGTCTTCCTCTCTGACCTCAGACACTCAGACATGGAGCCTGCTAGAGTGCTTTCAAGGAGCAACGCTGTCCTGATTTATCCTGTGCCAAGCTCACAAAGTGGGCACCGTGTTCTTACTCACTGAAGCAGGGCCAGCGATGGCTGTACAATGTTCTAGGCAGACAGATTTCCTGAGTGACGTTCACTTTGCTAGTGGAGACTTCAGACATTTCTAGGATCGGTAATCAATGCTGTTATCATTCTGACGTCACATTTGAAATCCTTTGTCCTCATCTCTGGATTGTAGTGTTTTAATGAAAATAGGCCTGCTCTATGCATATTCAGTATACATGTCACACTGTTAATACTTCGCAATTTGAGAGTATTTATACACACACACACACAGAGAGAGACAGACAGACAGACAGACAGACAGACAGACAGACAGAGACAGAGAGAAACAGAGGTGGGGGGAATTAATGGTATTCTTTCTAAGTGCCCCACAAGATAAACACTCATAAAATATTGCAACATCATCAATATTGCAATATTACAAAAAGGGTGGAGATCAAGGAAGACTGGACTCTTCACCAACACATTCAGATTCTGGGATTACGAGACATTTTGACCCTGCAGAGGCAATTCTGATAAACTGAGGCATCCCCTCTGCTGCCTGCCGCCCTTCAGGTGGTAACCCTCAGGCTTCACATCTTTCCCTGTCGGCTTACGGCTGGTAACCGCTCTACCCTCAGGACGCACAAGAGCATCTCTGTGCCAGGCCTCAAAGGTTCACACTTCTGATTCCTAGCCTTCTGCCCTGGGCCTCTGAGGCAGGCTACACGCTCAGTAGTGGTAGTCGGAGGCAACCAGCAAGGAACTCAGGAAAGAGACTGGAAAGAGATCCAGCTAGGGAGAAAAATGGTTTTGAGGGAGGGTAGGCAGAGGGTATGTATGGTCTGGACACACTCAGGGATGGTGGCCAGCACTTCCTGTCACCAACTGTGGTGAGGAGCCCCTGGTAGGCTGAGAACTCCTGGGCCTCCTCCTGAAAGGAATGCAAGAGAAGCAGCCAGACCAGGCTCTGGGGAAGCCCTACCCTGTGAGCAACATTCGGTGAGGCCGGAGGTTTGCGACCCTGCAGTGACTCACAGAGAAAGCAGGTTTGACCTTGGGTGGCAGCCCAGCCTGTGGTGAGAAGCAGCATGGTGACACTGAGGACTTTTAAAGAGGCCAGAAGACATGCCTCTCTCGCTCAGGATCAGGCTGAGGTAGTAACAACAGAAACTGCCCTTGGGGAAGCCTCCTAATGCAGCTCTCTCAGGCACTGGACCAGACCCAGCCTGCTCTTGGCCCTTCATGTCTCAATGTTTCCAAAGCCCACTTTCCACACCAGCTCAGTGACCCCTGAACCCACTCTAATATGAGTGGTTGCTATGTAGTCAGGGGAGTCTCCACAGACAACAGCGTTCTTACGAAAACAGGGAACTCACATACTTCTACCTGAGAAGCTGGACACAGAGAGCTTGCTGAGGCCGGCCACTTGGGCGTGAATGTCAACTCTGCCCCTTGGCTTCTGTGTGACCTGTGACCTTGGACAAGTCAAGAACTATCATTATCTCACAAAATGGAGACACACAGCATCAAATGAGAATTTAACACCCTCATCTTAGAACCGAGGTGGGGGCCCAATAAAACCAGCGCCCACCACCCAGCAGCCTCTCCCGTTTCCTTGTCCCCGCCCCCATCTAAACTGACCTGACCCTTTCCCAGTAGCATGGGGATCATTTAGAAGTAGGATTAACCTTATCTTGCCTGGGTTAGAAAAGTCCACACTATCTCACCATTAACATAGAATGCAGCTTGACAGGTTTCCATCCACGCTCCTTCCAAACAATTCTGTGATCACTAGTATGCCTGGCCTCGGTCTCTGTCTCGCATAGTGTCCCCCCACCCCCTATGCCCCCACCCCCCCTCCTCAGTGTCAAGGCCCAGCTCCAATATCATTTCCTCAGAGAAGCACTCCCTGACCACACCCTTACTTCTTAGCATCAATACCATCAGTAAATGCTTTACTGACTTTCCGTTTATGGCCCCACTAGAATGTGGGTCCCCAATACCATTCAGCCTAAAGTGTTAAATTCAGCCCAGGGCTTGTCTGATGCATGGTTTTCTGTGGGGTTTTAGAACCGTGGAAATCAGCCTAGTTTGGTGGCCTGGGGGGGTGGGGGTGCACACCCTGGCCACCACAGCTCCAAATTCACCCTCCATGAGTTAAGGCCTGGTCATCTGAGCGCACACAAACACTACACACATGGAGCCCAGGCTTTCCAAAGTCAGCGCTTTATTCTCCGTTCTGTCTCAGGTGTTCTAGTCTGCAAGCATGAAGGAACGAGATCAACCTGGTGCTCACTCACCCTTGATGTCCTTCATTCTAAAACAACACCGCTTAGCTGGTCTCCTGCTTTTCCTAAAGACGATGGGATTGAAGGTAACCTAACGGAGGCTGGGGGACTGGAGTCACACGGTGTTAACCACCATGGCTCCTGCCAATTCCTCTCCCTGAGCAGCCAGAGGCCTCAGGCAGCTATAAATAGCCCCGCCGCTCTCCCCTTACAGTGAGGGAATGAACTTGGCAACCACAAGAGCCTAGCCGTGAGGGGCGAGGCAGGCAAAGGCTCCGGGAGCCTGTTTTCTACACACCCAGTGTGCGCCCCTTGGGGAACAGCAGAGAAAGGAGCCCTCCCTGCCCTCTCCTCCAACCGGAAACACACAGGCTGGGAGGGCCAGGAAGAGCTTACTTCACCCGAGTTCACCTGAGTGCCCTCGTCAGCAAAAAGGGAGCCAAACAGGAGGAATAAGTGTCCACCCGAGGACCCCTGTTGAAGGGTTCCCCGTTGGGGGTGGGGGGTGCCCCCCAGCTCCCAGACAGTAAACAGCACTGAGGAGAGACATCCTTCCATGTCCCTCAGTTCACAGGACAGTCTCTCGGATGACACCAATGAGGCTGTGTGGCCTCTCAGCCTCCGCTCGCTGCTGGGGCCTCCTCTCAGCTCTCGGCCTCCCTGCCAGAGAAAAGGTGCTCAGGTCTCCACAGCTGCGCAGGTGCAGCAGGCCAGGCTGTCGCCTCGAGGTCAGCCCCTGGGCCTGGGCCTGGGCCTGGGCCTGGGCGGGGCCGGGCTGTGGTGGGGCCATTATCTTTGGGGAAAGAGCAGGAGAAAGGAAGATGTTAGCCTCACCAGAGCTGCCCTTTTGACCACCACCCCTCCCCCTTGTATCCATCTGTGGATTTTAATGTTTAGTTATTTCAGAATGGGGAGGTGGGGGTTCCCAAGGTAGAATCTACTTAGAATTCCAAAGATGTTTTGGATTTTGCCTCTTTTGTAAAGTGTTGAAGAAATTCTCCTAATTTTCTATTGTCTCAGCAGTAGGCGAGCTGTATATAATGGCTCAAGTGCACTTCTTGTTTTATTTTTAAGGTTGTTCTCTTCCTATTTCTCCAATATCCCTGTGTTCCAACCCTGGTGGAGAGGGATAGCTTGTTAGGAACATAGGGTCCCACCTGCCGCCTATCGCTTTGCGATTGTGTGTGGGCATGGGAATAGCTCCCAGAACCTTGGCAATCATGAGCCCCACTCTGTCGTCATTTTCAGGAAATCAGAAGCGTGGTGGCCGCCATAGTGCCCAGATCCTTTGCTTTCTTACCAGCTACAGTTTCACCTCCCGGAAAGTGGGGCTTTCTTCCCTTGGGCCAAGAGCATTGTGGGAAAGTGATGAGCCCAGAAGGAAAGCTCTCTAGTTTCCTCTCTGAGGACATGACCCCCCCTCCTCCAGATCTCTGGAGACCATGACCATGCTCTCCCTCGGCCTCCAACAAGAAATGACACCTATCACCAGAAGCGTGCCCAGAGTTGTGCAGAGCAGTACCTGCTCTAGAAAGCTGGCACTCGTGATAGCTTCCTCCATGTGCCCCTCGTCGGACTTCAGAACAGACTTTATGTCTTCTACAAGTTCGTGGATGTCCGGAGCCATGCTGCAGGAGGACTGCTCCAGGAACCTGGCCACTAGCAGCTTCGTGTCCATGTAAGACCTGTAATCTATCAGGGAGTGGGGTCTACATCTTGAGGCCCGCGGTCTCGCACCTCTCCTCAGAGTCACAGTAGCCAGATCCAGCCTCCTTTCTGTCTGAGTCGCGGCTTCGCAGCTGAGCACTGGGGTAGCTATGGACAGAGACAAAAGTCACCATTGAACAAGCCCCTCTGAACCCTGACAGTAAAGCTCAGCGTGGACAACATCTGGCAGATGCTCGAGGCCATGCGTGTACATCTCGCCATCTTGAAGAACAGAAGGAACGATGGGAAATGAAACTAACACGGCCTATCGGGTGAAGTGCACTTCCAAGACGCAGTGTGCTGAGACACTGAACCGAGGCACATAACCAGCCCCCAGGGCAAAGACAGACAACACAGCACAGAATCCACAGTGCAGACCACGGAGGAGTGTGTTCCATGGGGTACAGGCAAGTAGCTAGGAATGGATGGCCAAGCAGAAAGAAAAGATGGTGGACCAATGAGAGAATGTTGGGGCAGACAGGTTTGGAAGAGTCAAAGGGAAGACGTGACAGATGGCACACTTGTGGGATGAGCAGAAAGTGTACTGTCACGGTACCTTCATCCTAAACATTCCCAAGGGCACTGTACTGACTCCTATTACCGAGGCTCACACCAGGGCTGTGAGGCAGATCTGTGACTATTACAGAAAACTTAGGTGCAGAAAGTTACGTCATTCCAGAAGTCAACAGAGGGTCTAAAAAAAATCCACTGCACGCTCTAATTTCCATGGCTGCTTCCGTCGATAAATGTATAAAGACTGGCAAGAAGCTATTTTACCATGAACTGGGTGGAGAAGTTAATCCTCAGGTCTGATCTCCATGCGTCCAGAAGCCACCACAGCTGTCAACTTAAATTTGTAAAGGCCTCCTAAGTACGGACTTAGATATCCAAGGAAGCAGGAAGCACAGGGTGGAGGGCCAGGCAGAAGAAGAGAAGGTTTCCTTTGCCTCTGGAGAAAGGTAGGCAGGAGTTCTGAACCAGGGTTAGAAGCTGTCCTTCCAACTTGCCATGCACAGTTATAGAGAACGGGTCTTCCAGAAACACAGGGAAGCCGTGTGAAGACAGAGTGGAGTTTACACTCTCTCACTGAAAACAACTTGGTGCCTTTCCCAGTGAGCCAAGCCAACAGGTAAATGTCCTCTCTTCCACAGGAATGAAGAATGCAGAGGGAGCCCAGCCTCCCTTTGCAGTGCCAACAGCTACATGCTCCTGGAAGCTGGCACGGGGCCAGCTCGAAGACTCAACTTGCCAGGTATCCACAGCGAAGGTGGGTCTTTGAACTAGAGGCCAGGCTGCCCAGCCTGCTGGTTTGCAGAGGCACACAGCTAGTCCCAGGAGGCAGGACTTCCTCCCCACCTGGAAGCTCTGCAGGGACAAGAGAATGTTCTCTGTGGCTCCCACATGGTCAGTCCAGAGCTGTGACAAATGACACTCACTGTCAGAGGGACAGAACAGAGACCACAAGAGCCAGACAAGACCCGAGAGAGCAAGGTTAGAGGGTGACTAGTGTTCTGCATAGAGCTTCCGAAGAACAGAGCACGACTACTGGACTGAGTCCCCCAGAGGTCCCTGCTGGTTGAACTATGAAAGCTCTTTCCCTTATTCCTTTGCTCCCTTTGTTTTTCTATACTTTTCTCTAGTGAGAGATGTTTATAGATGTCCAGGTATTCGTATAGTCAAAAGAGGCTCCGTGTTATTACACTCAAAACAGTGAGGGAGGGAGATGCAGTAACATGATTCACTGTATCCCAAATGTTAAAAGACATAGTCAGATTCCAATAATCGAGACTACTAGAGCACGCCGGAAAAGATAACAAATACAAAACTGTAGAGCCAGAGAATAAAACCATGCACTCCTTGACTAGTTCCCAGAGAACTACCAACAACTGGGAAATCGGGAGATGGTTGGTTCACATAGTAATCTTACTGTCAGTCCAAGAACAGCTCATGGGCAACCAAATGTGATTTCCCATGACTTCGGGAGCAGTTCTACCAGCCACACAGTGCCAGGGCCAGTCAAGTGGCTCATCAGGTAAAGGCATTTGCCTCCAACGTGACGACCTGAGGAGAGTCCCCAGAACCCACATTAAATTTAAGAAGAGAACTGCCCCGTACAGCTGGTCTTCTAACCTCCACATATGCATCATGGTACACCCACCCTCCCCTACACCACAAAAATAAATATATCTCTTAATTTTAGAGAAATACCACATGTGTCTTCCCAACGTGAACATAGAGTATTTTATTTTCCCATGGCCTCTCAACCTCGCTCAAGATATTGCTTAAACTTGGAGGGCCCTCAGCTGGCCAGAGCCACCTGACTGGACCTGGCACTTTAACCAATACTTAGCACTAGTCAAAAAAATCGCAGTGGTCTACCAAGAGCCTGAAGAGTGACATCACCTCTCTCCTCCGAATGGTGGAGCACAGGGTCGCTCTTTGATCTTGTCCTCAGAAGTGGGAGAGGTCTCCGGCTTCTCAGAGGCTGAGCCAGGTTGGAGATAGGAATTGATCCAGATGTGTTTTCTTCACCCATCATGTTAGTAAGAGGCCCACCTGATTTAAAATAAAATAAACACATTATTTCAACAGCTATAGCCTTCGAAATGTTGGTCAGGAAACACCTGTAGGCCCAAACTTGCCAAGGCAAGAGTAATATAATTAATAACATTTACTTAGGCTGGTAGCCCAGCCAGTTTTTAGTTCCCAGCACCATGGCAAAGCCTCCCTCTCCAAGTCGCCCTGCCACACTTAAAACAAGCAAACAAAAAAAGCAGTAAGCCCAAAGGGCAAAATTAAGAGACCATGCCATAACGTCAGTTTGGTTTGTTTCCTAGGTGTTTAGAGTCTTTCTCACTAGGGCACCCTGATGCAGCCTCCAAGAGTACCAGAGCTTTTCACAGCATCTGGTTCTTCGGGGAGACCCACCTATGTGGGTGAGGGGCTATCCTATGGACTACTGAGCCAAGGTTAGCAGATGTGCCTGGCCCAGGGCCTGCCCGTGTTGGGACACTCTCGATAGGCTAGCAAAGGACCCAGTGGCTGCAAAATAGATCAGCAAATGACGCTGGAATCGGATGAGCCCCGCCCAGGAAATGTAGCAGCCGCATCTGGAAAGCTGAATTTCTGATTGGAAAATTCCTTGTGAAAAACAAGTGTGCTTAAAGGAAGAGAACAATGTTTTATAATTCTCCTTACGGTAGGCAGGGCTTGGAGCTCAGGGGCAAGGGCTCAGTCTGCCCCCTTCCAAATATAAAGTGACTACAAGAATGGTCCGCACGGCACTGCTGAAAAGCTACCCCCATCCAACATGGTGGAAAGTCAATCCATTATTTATTGCCATCTGCAATTTTGTAGCAGTGGACAATTCTCCAGGCCATTTAAAACCTCCCCAAAGACAGAAATCGGGAACAATGGCGTCCTTAAATTACAAGGATAGATGTAAATTGACTCTAGCATTGGCCACAGGGCTGGAAAAAAACAAATCTTAATTCTGGCATTAAAACCTTTGGTTATAAAGACAATGTGAATACTCACTGGTGGAACTCATGCTCGCTTTAACAGAACACGGAAGTGGGTTGGGAAGCACAGGAATGATGAATTAACCTCCTCTCTTCCATGGGGGTAGTCTGATCATTCGTGAAAAGGTTCTAAGCAGGTCTCTTTATTTCAGTATATATTTTTTCCTTTTTCCTGTCAACATTTTAGATCTCACCTTTTTTTTTTAAGATCTCACTTCTAAGCACTAAGAGCTGACAGTATTTTGGCCCTGACAAGAAGAATGCAGCCTGAACCATTTGCTCCAAGAATACCTCACCTCCAACAAAACATTAGTCACACCATCCTGCCATCTTCTAATGTATCGAATTACGGCCTGGAGTAGTGAAGATGCCTGTTACCTTGCGTTATCTGTGTGCGAACTGGCCCCACTGGGCTCGCAGCGGTTTCTGGCCCTTCTGGCATTTGGAATGAAGATTCCTGCATCATGAAGGAAGGGAGAAGGAAGGCTCATTGTTTTGTTTTGGTTTTGATCCTCAGAGGACCCCGTAAACTCCTTCAGATTATGTAAGAGCATAGTCTTTACAACGTGGACATACCTGCTCCTGGTCAGTCTGGCTCACTACAGCTTCATATGGAGGTGGGGGGTCCAGAGGACAGAACACTTCCACACCCTTGATTCGTGCTCCATAGATGTGGGGTAGTGGGATGACATCAGAACCAACCATCCTAGGAAAAGCACCTGGGCATCAGGAGGAATGCTCTGTACACTGGCCCTCCAATGGCAGCAGCCCCTGGACCCTCTGCCTTTGCCTTTAAACTGGGAGCAAGGGTTAGAGGTTGAGGGGGAGACACTCACAGCAGCTCAGCCTGAAGAGGAGTAACCATCCAAGCTGCCCTTAGGCAAATATGCCCAGGGGGTCCTTTAGAAATGACAGTGTATAAAACATAGTGCCCTTTTTCCTTTCAGTACAGCAGTAAAATAAATAAATAAATAAATAAATAAATAAATAAATAAAACCGCAAACTATAGTCCACAGAGACAAAGAGCATGGGTGACTGCCAGGCTCTGGTGGGAGGAGGCTGGGGAGTGACTGGTTAGCGTTTATGGACTTGACAGATATGGATTTGGTTTATGGATTATGGAGGATAATGCTTTGGAGAGAGTTAGAGGTGGTGGTTGCACAATGCGGTAGATATACTAAATACCACTGAGGCACATTGCTAACAACAAACTGAGGATAAGAAGAATCATTAGTTCACAGAAAAGGCTTCCTGCCTTGGTTTCCTTCATGTCTGAGTCAGGAGAGAAATTCGCTGTTAAATAACCTTTTAAAAGGGGGAGTTAATTTCAAACAAAAGGTGATCATTGCCCAGCTCCAAAACAGAAGCTAGCAGAAAGACAAAATAGAAGCTGCAGAAAGGATCCCAGAGGGACTCCCACATCCTCCTCAGGTAGTCAGCCCCGCCCTGACTAATGGTGCCAGGTGTGCGGCACTGGATAAAACTTAAAACCAGAGTCCTATTAAGAACAAAATAAGAGATGGGTTAACATTCTATTTTTCTCTGAACTCGATGTGACAAACCTGACTGAGTTGACAAAAAGATCTGCGTTCATTTGGAACAGTGACACCTCACGCCCAGCGACCAAGCTAGAGATAACTCACAGTTTCCACAGAGAAACTTTAAAAGAGTCTCACGATTACCAAGATGCAGAGAGGCTGACTTGAGACAGTTTACTCTGTCATGTGAACTTGACTGGAAAACCAGCTGCTGTTTTCCTGGTTCAAGTTAGTTTCTCCTGGAGCCACTCTTCCTCCCACAACCATTCCTGCTGACCCTGTTCTACTCTGTTCTTCACCACCACCCCCATCCCCCACCCCCACCCCCACCCCCACCCCCCGTTCCACTGCGGGGTATGTGGGGGGAGGGGGCTCCTTAGATGTACCATCTGCTACACTTAGCGACGTAAGAACACGATGTCTCTGCTTCAACACAGAAGAATTATTCAATTACACTCTCCCTTTCCAAATTCCCTTTCTCCCAACCAACCTTAGATGCTTTCCCTTTTCAAGTGCATCTTATGTAATAGTTTTTATTGTTGTTAGAGAGGGCCTGAGGTCCCTGTGCTCACAGATAAGCACCAGAAAACCAGACGGGTTAAAGATGCAAAGTTGCCTCTTCGAAGCAACTGATGCAGAACCCGGTTTTCCACCCAGAAGGCTGGAAATGAATGTGGTTAGTAGCCTGGATGAGCTCTGCACTATGGGTATGACTGAGCCCACACCTGATCCCCCTCCAAATCCTTAAGATAGCATGGGTAATCTATCTGTAGATCCCAGTTTCATGGGCTGGAGAGATGGCTCAAGGGTTAAGAGCACTGCCTGTCCTTCCAGAGGTTCTGATTTCAGTTCCCAGTAATCACATGGTATCTGAGAATCATCTATAATGAGATCCAAAGCCCTCTTCTACCTTGCAGGTATACATGCAGATAGAGCACTTACATACATAAAATACATAAATAAATGTTAACAAAATAACCCATTTTTATGAAAGAAATGACATGTATGTTACGAGTTTCAATGGAATTATCCCTTAAGCTTTATTGCACACATAGGACTGTGTTATACCAGAAAACGTTTCTAAATTGTACTGATCTTAAATATGCCCAGTGTTAAACTCTAGAAGTTTGAAGCAACACTGCTACTGAGTCATATTGTACAGGACTTCCTTCTGGCTTCATGAGGCTCTACAATCTGATGGCCATAGTATTTCCAGGAACAACACACACACACACCCTGTTGTGGTTTTTCCTGTGGTTGTAGGACCCTTCACAGCAAAATAAAAAGCAACACCAAAACTCACAAGATTCCCTGCCAGTATTTATAGCAAATAATAAAAGGAAGAAAAGACATTAGAAAACACAGAATTGAAATTTTGGAGTAATTAAAAAGTATAAAAAGGCAAGCAAAAGGTAAAACAAAACAGAGAACCCTGTACTCAGGAGGGACTAGAAAAAAAATAAATAATAAGAAACCACCCATAATAATGTCTCTTCTTTAAAAAAAAAAACAACTCCTCTTAGAATATGAAGAAAAGGGGGAACCTTATAGAAGCTGGTAAAAAGACAGACTCAAGGACAGATGCACCTGAGAGACTGATTCTGAAGGGGAGAGACGGTAACTGGATTTAAAATTCATTTTATCCCTTGTGCCCATTTATGCTCCCCCCCCAAAGGGTAGAGGCCAGGTTTTATACCGGCACCTAACTTGGGGTGTTCTCCAGAGTGGGTGTGTAAAGTGTCAAGCATCCAGTGTACAAAGGAATCCCAGGAAAGCGTCTCCCTGGGCTGGAGCGTTCCTGTTAAAGCTGTCCTGAGTAGATAGTCTCCTTAGACAAGGACTCAGGCACTGATTTCATTCCAACCCTCCTACCTAGCTCATGCTGTTTAAGACTCCAACTGCTGAGTGACTCCAAAGAACTAGACCCTTCCTAGATGTAGAGGCAGAGTCATGACCAATCAACAGCATAGCTGTCTGAATCAGAGAGGCCAGCTTTCTCCAGAGATGGCGAGGCTTCAGTCTTTAATCCACACCCATGAGTCATCTTTCTAGCATTTATAAACCCTGCCTTTGCCCCTTCAGCAAAGAAAGAGGACTGCTGGATCCCTTGCCTAGGGCATTACTATCCCTACCTCTGCTGGCCTGTCTGTTCTCTGATACTCCCAACCCACTGGCTATCTTTGCACCCACTGAGGTAGAGCACTCTTACCACTGGATTTCCAAGGAGAGTTGTCAGGAGAGTGGGCTTTCTTCTTAGATGCTAAACTACCACACAATCTCTTCCAGAAAGAAACCCAGAAATTGAAGATGGCATTTTACACAACATGATCACAAAAATGAATGACTCCTATGGTGCCATTATGTCATTAGGATGACCACTGATGCTGCATTTTGATGGACAACACCTCAAAGTCAGCACCACAGGAAAGTCGAGGTAAGCTACTTCTTATCACAGATCACTTAGGCCAACAAGAGCTGATGGAGACTGTGGTGGTTTGACTAGGAATGCCTGCTACTGGTTTATATGTCTGAAAGCTTAGTCATCGGGGCGTGGAACTACTTGGGAGGGTTAGGAGATGTTACCTTGTTAGGAGTGGGTGTGTCACTGGGGGTGGGCTTTAAGGTTTCAAGGCCCAGAGAAGCTTTCTCTCTTCCTGGTGCTTGCAGATTCAGATGTAGAACTCTCAGCTACTTCTCCAGTGCCATGTCCGCCTGCCTGCCACCATGCTACCCACCACGATGACAGTGGACTAAGCTATAAGACAGCCTCAATTAAAAGTTTCCCTTTATAAGAGTTGCCATGGTCGTGGTTGTTTCTTTGTATCAATAGAACTCTGACTAAGACAGGGATGAACAGGATTGTTATTTGCTTGAAGGTTATTTCCTCTGGGACCCTTTATGACTCAGCCCCAGTCATGGAAAAGAATCAGCTTGGGAGGTTTAAAAACCAGAGACCACCCACAGAGAACACCAGCCTTTTTGCCAACCCTCTTCAGCATCTGCAATCCTCCTCTCAGTTTCTGAAAGGATCAGACTCACTCCATCCTTGCTCCTGATGTTCTGTATGTCAACAGGCCACTCCCTAAACAAAAGCCTTGATGTCCCAAGATAATTTTTTCACCTGGCTGACAGACCCTCCCCCGGCTCTATCATCATCTCTGCCTCTGCCTGGGTAGGTGTTCAAGAAGGGGTCAGGTAAGATTCAAAGAACATGAGCAGAGCCAAGGTGGGACCTATTTCAAATGCATGCATAGCTGTCCTGAACATCAGAAAGTAATTTTTCCAACAGCCCCAGACATGTGCCGCATCTGTCTGATGGCTCTACACATATTACAGACATCCTAAACCTCAAATGCTTGATCCCAGATTTCAAGCTAAAGATGCTAATCTTCCCTTTGACACAAGATATTTTTGCCTTTGGGATTTAACCTTTAAACTCAGCATACAGTCACTTCTCTAGGGATGCCAGAGCTGACTGGATGACCCGGTTGGTTCTTCTGGGCTTGGGAGACCTCTGGGCATGGAGTACTGTGATCCTAAAATTCATGTTAGTGATCTAAACTGAGCTGCTGGCTTGGAACAGAGGAACAAGACTAACTCATTTTGAATTCCTATAACCCAGTACAGCACCAAACAAGCAGAGGAGACTGGCAATGCTTGCTGAATGAATAAATGAGATCATTCTTTAAAGATTCAATTCTAGGCATTACTAACAAACCAAACGAACACATATTCTACTCTACAAATAATAATTTCTGAAATTTAAGGGAAACAGTCAAAACTTAGGCTGGAATTTGAAAAGGAAAATTAATTCATGCTGTCCATTTTTCCCCAAGTCCGAAAGATGAAATTAATAATTAATTTTTTCTTGGTGGCTGCAAAGAATGTCACAACTGTTGGGACTGGCTGATGGTGTTATAATGAAACATCATTCTGCCTAACTGGGAATGTTTCCAAGGCAACAGAAATTCTCAATCCTGTCAAATTACAGCTGTTATCTCACTGGGTGTCAGTTTCCCCAGGGAAGCTAAAAGAAATTGAAAAAGTTTATCTCTAGGTCAAGGTTGGACTTATCTTTGGACTCATCTGGTTTGTCAGAGAAAAACAAGAAGACAGAGGAAGAGCTAATCAGGCAGGACAATCTGCCTAGATTTTGGATAAAAAGTGGAATCGTGGGCTGAGCGTTCTGGAGACCACACAAGTCTCAAGGCAGGGCATACCAAGGAGACCCCAGCATGATGTAGGAGTTATACCTGCGGTTCATCCGAGGTGTGCAGGAGTAAAATGTGGCGAAGTAAGAAGGGGGAGGCACTGGCGGCACAAAGTCATCTGGGTCCGGAATCTGCCCGTGCTCTTCTACTTCCTCTGCAGACATCTGGGATTCATCCTGATTAAATAGCATAACAGGAGAAAAAGCAAAGCAATGGATCACACAGGAGGGATAGACAGCAAGGTGGAGACACCGCAGGGTGCTCTCACACACAGTAGGGATGGACTGCAAGGTGGAGACAACCATACAGGGCTCCCACACACAGTAGGGATGGACTGCTAGGTCAAAACCCTTCACAGTGCTTCCTCACACTTACAATACATGGCCTTCTGCTGGCGAAGATCTGGAGGTAGCGCAGGGCAGCGGCCACCAAGCACACAGTGGTAGTCAGGGCGTTCAGGGCACACAGGGCAAACAGGACTTTCTGGAAACAAAACCACTGATCAGAGAAATGTGTAAAACTTGTCAATAACGATGCTGCCCAAACTGGCAAGATTCCAAGTGGATGGGGGGGGGGGTCACATAGCTTGTGGAGGTGCAGAAATAAATGCTGGCTCTTATAACCCCCACCCCTCGACAGAATGTAGATTTCTTTCTTTTAAAACCTTATAATTCCAGCTACTTTGAAGACTGAGGCAAGAGGAGCATAAGTTCAAACCTGGACTGGTGTGGCAATACAGTAAAACTGCCTAAGCAAACAAACACACACACAAAAACAACCTGGACTGGATACAATGAGACACACCTATAGTCCTGATACCCTGAAGGCCTGAGGCAGGAGCATCTGAGTAGCAGGCCAAACTCCAAATCAAAAAATAAGTAACCCCCAAAACCATACCCAGCAAGCTCCCTGTCTCACAGAGGCCTGGTGTTAGTTACATACGGGGCACTGAGACCCCCATATCCATGGGTTCACCTTCTCAGATTCAACTCAGCCAAAATGGAAACTACTCAGAAAAGAAAGCCAAGACTGGGCTGAACACAGGCAGGTCCTACAACAACTACTTGCAAAATGCATTGCACCAGATACTGCACCTACATACGGCTCAACCATGCAGAAGAGTGTATAAGGGTTATGTGCAGTCCTATGCCATTTTATGGAAGAGGCCTGGGTATGACAGAGTTCGGCATCCTCAGGGGTGCTAGAGTCAATTTCCCAAGGACACAAAGGGGCTTTTTTTTTTTTTTTTACAAGCATCTAATACTGTCTATAAAGTTCCCTCCAGGAGAGCAGTAAGACTCTTCTCTTGTCAGTGTCCTCACCCACCCAAGGGACAGCACTTCTCTGCAGGACGGAATCTGCTTAACATGTGGTCACTGCTTCTGTTTCGGGAGCCACAGGCAGTGGTGGCCTGAGCACTCAACTACCACAGAGTGGGAACCAGGAGCATCCAGGGAGTGGAAATAAGCCTTCTTTCCTCAAAATAGCAGCTAAGTCAACGCCGTGGCTACAGCCCTGGCTCCTTCAGGGGCTTTCCTCAAGCTAAGTCAGGCTTAGAAAGTTCCAGATGACTCAACAATCAAACATGCAGAAATGGAAGTCAGCAGGTCATTTTTAAGTCCTGCACTACCCAGATCTTGAAGGTCTGCAGAGTTCCCTCTCCACGTTTCCTCCTCCTCCTTGAGAAGCAAAGATCTAAAGAAGTGACTTTAGGGGCTGTTAGCTGATTTTGCCACCCACTCCAGTCAGACTTGAGTGGTTCAGCTCCACCATAAAGGCTGGCTTTGCATTTCTCTTTGACCTTGGTTTATTCTCCTAAGTTTCTTTTTCTTATTGTTGCCTATTGAACAAGATGTAAAGAACCCAGGCATCTCCTGCCATTTTCTGGCTGATCTTCCTCTATGTGTCACAGAATGGCAACCTTCAGCAAGCTCATACGACTCACTACAAATGAACAACAATGCCAAGTGAGCGTGCAATGAGACTTTCCTGAAAGCTACACCTTGGATGTGTGTGCAAGCATACACCTATGCGTAGCTAGGCTCCTTTGCATTTTCATCAGTTCATAATTCTTATATGCAATGAGATCTCTCTCTGCACATAATTCAAAACACAGTCTGTGGTCTTCTCTACACTCCGTTTTAACCGTTATTAGGTCTGCTCATCCTTGCTTTTAGCAGCCTGACCATTTGCAGGCAGTCATAAAATGGGAAGACCTCAAGGAGCAGCCTTCGTGGGCCCCTGGGGACCATTTCTTGGCGGAGCCTATGAGCCTTATCATACCTTTAGCAGAAGGTGTACAGCGCTGCAAGGCTGGACCGGGAAGAGTTTCAAGGCATTTTCTTTGTCTGTGCATTTGGCTGGTTGAAATTCTTCACAACAGAAGCAGATCTTGCCTTCACCTAGGTCCACCTTAAGGAAAGAGGCAGAACAATGATCTTATTATTTAAAGGGGAAAAAAACACTCTTGCTATACACACAGCACGTATCATACAGAATATGTCGTGTACAGTTCCATGTCAGGCAATCTTAGGCAAGATTTATTTTATTTTTAAGTGTATGTGTGTGTGTGTTATGTATATGTATGTATATGTGTATGTGTATATGCATGTCTATGCAATGCCATCAAATGCCAAAAGAGGGTACTGGATCCCTGGGAGCTGAACTTACAGGAAGTTTTAAGCTATCCAATGTGTGTACTGGGAGACAAACTCAGGTCTTCCAGAAGCAGAGAACAGGCCCTTAACTGCTGAGCCATCTCTCCAGCCTCAAAGTTCATTTCTTACAAATGTTACAAGGTCACTGCAGGCCACCATGGGGCTGTGTGTCATATTCCTTTGGGGACTTAGAGTTGTGAAACATCCGCCATCTTGGTGCTGTGGCATGATTGACACATCTGAGAGATAGAGAACTCACAGTAACTGACTGACACTTAAGGTACGACTATCAGATAAGTGACAGGACCCCCAATGGAAATGTGAATTCTCTACAGCACAAAAATGTCTCAACCATTGCATGAGGCTGTTGACAGCAACAGCAAAGGTCACCTGCAGGTCATCTGAAGGTCAGGCTCCAGTGAGTACCCTATAATTGTACTAATTAGGGCTGACAACCATGGCCATCACTTTAGCTCATAGCTGTGCGGCAAAAGTGAATCACATTATTGACTTTGATTCTAAGGCAAAAGAAGCCCAGTCTGCCTCAAGGGTAGGAAACATAGGGTGAATTCTGTGAACAGTTAGCCTGGACCACAAAGAAAGACTTCCCAGTGCTCACTGTCAGCACAAGCATGGATATTTATCAAAGTGATAACTAAGGAATAACCTTGTCCATTCTTAACGAGATGCTCTGCCGACTTTTGGCCACTTTTCCTAGCTTTACTTAAGGCAAGATGGGAAAATCTGTAACACCTGGTTTAGGGACTCCAAACCCCAGGGCAGAGGCAATCTCTCTAACTTGTTCTGCAGTCTGAGCTGACTTGGCTTTGCTTCCCGCTTTCCTAACAGGGAAGGGTACAGCTCACTAACTAATTAGGCAGCCCTCCATTCACTGAGTGCAAACTCTCCACAGGAAGACCTCACTGCCCCACTGTTTGAACTGCTGGGAGACTTGGAGCAATGTTCTTCATCTCTAGGTGCAGCACTGAGTTTCAGAGTTTTAGAGTTTTATGAAAATTAAGGAAAAAGCTGCTTCCTCATAGTAAAGTTGAGTGGGAAGCTAAAGAAATAAAAATTCCTACCATTAGATCACATGACATGGGGATCCACTATTATAGTTTATTTTTTCCTTTTGAGGTAAAATTTGCATATATGATAATTACATGTATATAAATAGTAAGGATATCATTTGAGGAGTTTTCTGCAATGCTCTTGTATCACCCAAGCCCTTGTCAATACCAGCTGTTACCATCACATCAGAGAAACTCCTTCATGACCCTTCTCCATCAGTCTGCCCACTTCCGTCCCGGGGACAACCACATTGATTCTTTTGGTTTAGTCTGACCTCCTCTAGACCTCCAAGGACTCTAACCCTTTTAATTCTTTGTCATAAAACCATGTTTAAGATGATGTGTTATTACATTGGGTTTTTATGTATATTCTGTCTCTGACACAAAGAATACCAACAGCCTGAGTTGCCCTGATGATCTCCATGATCCCCTCTGCCAGTTCAGTCCCATAACTTGATGCAAACACCCCCCCCACACACACACACACCTAAGGCCCCACACAGAGAGTCGTGGGGCTATTGTATTAGAGCTTCCCCACAAGTGTCTCATAGTGTTGAGGATGAGTCCCACTGTTAATACTGACACTAGCCTCACCCTCTAAACGAAAAGGACAATGACCGCTTCCACAGGCCCATCATCCCCTCATCCCCTCGGCCTCCCTTTGCCCCTCTCCTCCCACAGTCAGTGGGCTCCCTCATATTAAGTTGAATTCAACAGAACATTCCTTGGAAGGGCTCCCTCCTTGGAGCTTCCTGTTGAGCAGTGCCTGGGTTAGCACCAACAGCAGTACTGAGTAGTAACCAGTCAACCCCCTGCAGATGACAGCCAACTTCCATTCTTCTCCCTCCTCATGGGAACCAAACTATTTCCATGTGACTCGGGACGATTTCTATTTTCAGCCCTTGGTGCAAGCCTCCAGACCTTCCTCAAGGGCCCATATTTCATAGTTCCCTCTGGTAGTGCTAGGTGTCATCTTACAAAGGATCCCTTCCTCACCAGCCACTCATGCTGTGAAGTATTTAATGAAGGAAGATGAAGGCTCTGGGGTGAGGGTGGAGGATGTGTATCAAGGCTGCAGGATCCCACCCTGCTGCCAAGTACACAGGAACTTCTGCTGTCTGCAGTCTGTAGGGTGAGGATGCCCAATAGATACAAGACTGTCCAGCTGAGTGTAAGCTAGACCCTTTAAACAGGACTACTTGAGAGTTTGATCGTTACATGGTCATGAATGGCTTTGGGTTTCAAAAGCCCACCGCATTCCCAGTTAGTGCCCCGCCTCCCCCTTGTTCTACTCCTCATGAATCAAGATGTGAACTCTCAGCCGTTCCTAACACTATGCCTTTCCTCCACCATCGTGGACTCTAACCCTCTGAAACCATAAACCCAATTAAACTCTGTCTAATATCACTTGCCTTGGTCATGGTGTTTTATCACAGCAAGAGAAACTCTAACAAACACAAGGCCCTTTCACACTAAGGAACCTCATACCCGAAGGGACTGTGTCAGCTTCCTTTCCAGACCAACCTCAGCCATGTCTCTTTCATTATATTAAACATATATTTTCTATTTCACCTGAAGACACTCACGTCTTATCAGCTGGCCAGCTATTGATCATCAGGATCATTTGAATAAAAAGCTTTAATGCTTGCTTTAAGATTTGTGGAGAACATGAGAAACCACAGCAGGTTTTGTGAGTTCCTGGGGGAGTTTTCTGATTGGGAAGGTTATGGGTTTCTCCACAAGGGTTGACCACAGTTTTTCTAGTAATAAGCCATCCTCCTTGGCTCATATCCTCTTAGTTTCTATAGGTAGACTGCAATGGACAAAATTCTGAATAAGTAAGATTTACTATTACTGGTTAAAAGTCTACACTTGCTGCTTTGTACTAAGTGAGATATTTATTACTAGAAGGCTTTTTTTTTAAAAGTTTAGATACCCAGAAATACACAAAGGAACTGACAGCAGGGCTTGGAA
Organism: Apodemus sylvaticus; assembly: GCF_947179515.1. Lineage (NCBI taxonomy): Eukaryota > Metazoa > Chordata > Mammalia > Rodentia > Muridae > Apodemus > Apodemus sylvaticus. The sequence goes on along the minus strand of NC_067472.1, from coordinate 38,337,902 downwards.
GGGACATTTGTGCACTCCTGGTCACACCACCCTATATACAACAGACAGAAGGTGGCAACAACCCATGGACCCATCCACAGATGAGTGGACAAACTGTGTGACAGACATAGTCAAGGGAGTATTAGTCACCCTTCAAAAGGAAGAGAATTCAGGGTCTGGAGAGATGGCTCTGTAGTTAAGAGCACTGGCTATTCTTCCAGAGGACTCACATGGCAGCTCACAACTGTCTGTAACTCCTGTTCCAGGGGATACAACACTCTCACACAGACACACATTCAGTCAGAACACCAATGTACATAAAATAAAAATAAATAAATTGTTTAAAAAGAGAAAAGGAATTCTGATACAGACAATACTATGGCTATACCTCAAGGACAGCTCCCTTCCCCCAGAATGACAAAAACTGTGTGAGTCTACTTATGTGGACCTGTCCGGAGTATCTGAATTGATGAAGTAGATGGTAGAATGCTAGTAGAGGAGAGGGCAATGGAGAGACATGAAGAGCTCTTTGCACAGCAGGATAAATGTATGCTGTTGAATGTATACTACTGAACCTTACATAGAAAATGATCAAAATGGATTGTTTTACAAGCACTTATCCACAATTTATAAAAACTATTTATTTGGGGTGGGTTTTTTTGTTTTGCTTCATTTTTTGTTTCTCTGTTTTTGTTTGAGACCAGGTCTCTCTCCACATAGCCCTGGAACTCATTATGTAGACCAGGCTGGCCTTGAACTCACAGAGATCATCTGCCTACCTCTGCCTCCTGAGTGCTGGGATTAAAGGCATATGCCACCATGCTGGCTCTACAAAACCTGTTTGGAGTCAGAAATTCTGTAAATTTACAGCCTCTTGCCCACCAGTGTGAGATCCAAACAGCTCTGATATCAGCTTCCTGACCCAGGTTCCACGGGCATGCTGTATAATAGATGATCACCGTATATTATTTCTCTTCCAAAATCAGAAAAATCTCCAAATGCTAACACACACCTGGCCTCCAAAGCCTTCAGAAGAAGGATCTTTGACCTGGATTCTGGTGACAGCCATGTTTGTTCTTTAGAAGCAGGTGGGCCCATCCATGGATCATGGAGACCTGACCCATCCCTCCCCTAACCAGGAGCTGCACCGCACTGCTCTGGTGCTGGTATGATAGTGGCCACATGACTGACAACTGAGGAAGGTACGTGGCAGTAGGTTCTCTTTGCTTACTCGCCCCACGTCCATCCAGGTCAGCGCAGCTTGTGTCTGGCACAGCAGCAAGGCCACGGGGAGCTTACCAGATCACATCTGGGCACGCTGGACACAAACTGGGCTCCTTGACAGCCTAGGATGAACCCTGCGAGGTTTAAGAGGATGCAAACCACGGAGAGCAGCACGAAAAGGTTCACCTGCAACGAGAGAATGGGTGCTTAGGAGCTGAGCGGGCAGATGGCTTCGCATACAGATACATATTAAATACATACATTTACGCCAGGCATTATCTTCCAGGAGGAAACTTTAAGGGAAAAGTAAAAAACTAAAAATAAAAAAAAAAATCAAAGGTGAAAACTTTAAGGAACAACATAGGATCTGGAGAGATGGCTCAGAGGTTAAGAGCACTAGCTATTCTTCCAAAGGTCCAGAGTTCAAATCCCAAGCAATCATAGGGTAGCTGACAACCATCTGTAATGAGATTGGGTGTCCTCTTTTGGTATGCAGGCATATATGCAGGGAGAGCATTATATACATAATAAACAAGTGAATCTTTTAAAAAAAAAAAAGGGAAACAAGGTTAAGTCTTGTTTTTACTATTTTTTTCATATCTCTAAGTGCTATGAACTCCCTTCAGGTCCCTATTTTCTTCCTCTCTGCAAATACTTCTTCTTCCTTGATCTTTCATCTGTATCTTACAGGAGACTCCAGCTATTTCCTTCTTGGCTCATTCAGACTCTGCCTGAGCTTTGTAACTGTGGCAGGCAGCTGCAGAGCCAGGGGAGGAGGGTCTAAGTAGACCACAGCTGGTGAGAGGGGTCTAAGTAGACCACAGCTGGTGGGGGGGGGGGGTCTAAGGGAGGGGTCTAAGTGGACCAGAGAAAAGTAGGAGCTGAGTCATCCAAACCCAGCAATCACAGTTACAGATTAAAGTAAGAGGGGAGGCTCTCGTTTCAGTCCCAAACAGTTTAGGTTCTAAAAAATGTTCAATAACCTTCAGTGAGCTTTTCCCCAAAGTTAAAAAATAATATGTCTTCAAATAATTAAGGACTACCTGAAGCCAACCAATACCTCAGTGTTTGCTTGGTTCAATTAGAGATTAAACGTGTCTTTCGACTTGAGAACTGATTATTACAAAAACAAGACCTTATCAAAAACAAAAGCAAATATAAAACATCATTCTGTAATTATCAGTATTAAAACTAGTCATCAATTTAGATAGCTGATAACGTCAGAGCCGGCTGGCAAATTAGTTCACATATAAACTTCAATATACCAAAAAACATCTTCCTTAACTTCTGTTCAGGCTGGCAAGAGCTCCCCAGACTGATTCCTTACTGGCACATGATGCCACTCCCAGAGCAGGGGAGGGATGGAGGGAGGGAGAGAGGGATAGAAGGAGGGAAGGAAGGAGTGTGTGTGTGTGTGTGTGTGTGTGTGTGTGTATGTATGTATGTGTGTGTGTATGTGTATGTATGTGTGTGTGTATGTGTGTGTATGTATGTGTGTGTATGTGTGTGTGTATGTATGTGTATGTATGTGTGTGTATGTGTATGTATGTGTGTGTGTGTGTATGTGTGTGTGTGTGTGTGTGTGTGTGTCTTTCTTCCTCTACAATAGTACTTGGCTTCTTTCCTTTGCTGTTGCTTTGCACACATACTGTCAATCTTTGGGAAATCCTACAGCAGCAGTTGTGACTGTCACAAGCTGGCATCCCCACTGACGTGAGCAGCATACACCACGTGCCCCTTGCACTGTATCGTTCATGCCAATGCTTGCAGGAAAAAGAAGGATGCAGAACTGGCTGAGGGTGAAATGCAGTCTCCCCACATGGCCTTCTCCCCACTGCTAGTTGCTATTTGAAGAGCTGTAATGTGCCTGCAGTCTTCAGGCCTAGCAATACAACCAGCGTGACTACAGGAAAGACTTAAACTTGTCTCTGGAAACCATCTTTTAGTTCAAGATAAGACACCTTGAGGGAAAAAAATGTGGTGATGGCCCATATCCCCACCGGCATAATCACTAATTCTTATAACTGAAAATTAATACCATCACACGGAAAATGCATGAAGACGCCTCATACCCAACACTATACCCCAATCTCTTCAGTGGAATCTCAAATTAAGCTCATCGAAAGACACAATTAGTAAAATCAATGGCAAACCACAGACTAGGAGAAAATGCTTTCATGCACATAAAATATTTTACGTATGTATGTCTCTATATATGCGTGGGTGTGCACACACGTGGAGGGCAGAGGCCAACCTCTGGTGTCTTTCTTCAGGCACATCCACCTTGTTTTTGAGACAGGGTCTCTGGCCAAAGCCCCCCCATTTGTCTAGGTTGACAGGCCAGTGAGCCCCAGGCACTGGCCTGTCTCCGCCTCCCCAGAGATGGGTTCTGGGGCTTGAACTCAGGTCTCTTGCTTGCAACATGAACACTTTACTATAGTGATGAATTAGTTGAACTACTTTGGCTCCCAGTGGGTCACACATGTGCACCTGCCCAAAAGCTCTCTGGATTCATGAATGAAAGAAAGACAGACAGACAAACAGACAGACAGACACACACACACACACAGACACACACACCCCAGCTAATTTTGATATGCCTTGACTAGCTCAATGGTTGGGGCATTTCTAAACCTCCCCGCAGCTAACAAACACCCCACTCCAGTATTCCTGAGTTAATATCTTTTACAATTTATATTTCATGTGCTACCTAAGACCAACCAGGGAAGTGACCTCTAGGGCCACATTCCTGGATTCTTACAGGCTGGTGGGCCTTTTAAGTTTCATCTTTTTCCTTCATGTCATGAAATTTCTCCTCCTCTCCCCTCTCTCCTGGCCCCTCACAACCTAAAAGTCTTTGTGCCCAGTCATTGGCTGTATGGCAACTCCTTCTTATCAATCGAAGCCAGCTGAGGGCAGGAATCCTCAGATCTAAAAGCAGAGCTTTTGGGGAGCCAAAGTAAGACAAAGCATTAGAAACAATTTCCAACACTTTACCAACTGAGCTATGTGTCCAGCCCTAGAGTAAATATTTTTATGATAGACCATAGAAAAATATTTACATCAGCAATGAAAAGACAACCCAATTAAAGAACGTAGGCGAAAGACCCCACAAAAATTACACACACACACACACACACACACATGAGAGGGGGGGACACATGAAAAGGTGCTTAACATTATTAGTCATCATGAATGGAAGTTAAACAACAATGAGATTCCACCCCACTCCATCTTAAATAGCTAAATTTTCAAAGCTGGCAATGCCAAGTGTCCCTGAAGGTAAGGAACATTTAGACATTGTTATGTGAACAGAAAATAGTCCTATTGCTTTAGGAAAAAAAGTCAATTTGTTAAAAACTAAATATAAGTCTCCTATGCAGAACTGTCCCAAATAATTCATGAAGATACTTCATCCTCCTGTCTCTACTCTGAACTCACTATGAACTCACTCTGAACTGCTCAGAGTGACTTTCTTCCAAAAACATACAGCACCCAAGCAGGAGGCAAGTAACTCCCATCAGAGAAACCAACAAACACGCCATCCACCAGGTGACATCTTGTCAGCAGCATGGGATCCTGATAAGGTCAACTGGAAATAGTACTTTGCAACTATGACCTGCGCCCCCTCCCCATTCTCTTCCTCCTCCTCAACCCCCATCCCCTACCAAATAGCCTCCATCATTTGATTCTGAGTACAATCTCAGTCTTGCAAAATACACAGTAAACATCCCTCAAATCTCATCCAAACGTCATCCAAAGTGACAAGGGAACCCCGAGAAGCTGAGAAGCTGAGGGAGCATCGCATTGGCAGACGTGGCAGCTGTGTGATGTGGCCCACTGGATGGGATCCCAGACAGAGGCAGAGCAGAGATTAACCTGCAGAATCTGAAGAGTGGGGTCTTGAGACAATGATGTCTTACTGTAGTTAGATGCTAATTACAGAGGCAAGTTGGTTTAGGGTCCTCTGTGCAGGTTTCAAAAATCTAAACTGCAGCCAGGCATGGTGGCTTATGTCTTTAATCCCAGTACTCAAGAGGCAGAGGCAGGCAGGTCTCTGTGAGTTTGAGGCCAGCCTGGTCTGCATAGTGAGTTCCAGGACAGCCAGAGCTACATAATGAGACCCTGTCTCAAACAAACAAACAAAAACAAATGTAAACTGAGAGTCTCAAGTATTCTAAGATCTAAAAGTTTTGATTTTTATTTAAAAAATGGAACAAGATAAATATTTGGAAGTTTATTTAAAGAGCAGAATATTTGAGTAATGCAAGGGAAGGCACTATGGATGCAAAAACCAGCTGAGCGAAGTTCAAAGCCAAGACGCCAAATGGAACAGATGAAGTGCTTTCACTTGCATGAAGTTCATGAGATAAAATCAGTCAGAAAACAGAATCTGAGGCATGGGAGTAAAGAGGCATTAGGAACTTCTCAGGAGTGACAGAAACGTCCCACAGCTTGCCAGGGACAGTGGCGACAGGGGTGATTGATCTAACAGCCAGCACAGCTGAACATTCAGAGCTGGGATTTTACTGCACATAGGTTATTTGCATGGTCATATATATATATTGGATTTGGCTTTTTCAAGACAGGGTTTCTCTGTATAGCCCTGGCTGTCCTGGAGCTCACTCTGTAGACCAGGGTGGCCTCAAACTCAGAAATCTCCCTGCCTCTGCCTCCTAGAGTGCTAGGATTACAGGTGTGCGCAACCACTGCCCGGCAGACATGTTTATTATTGAGTAAAGAAAACCAGGCATAGTGGCATATATGCCTTTAATCCCAGGACTTGGGAGGCAGGGGGAAGTGGATCGCTGTGAGTTCAAGGCCAGCCTATCAATACATACATACATATATACATACATACATACATACATACATACATACATACATACATACATAAAATGAAGGACGCCCCCACTTTGGAGGATAGAGCTTGTTACTACAAAGAAAGTTTTACAAGAATTTCACTAGGCCTGGTGCCAGCCTTTCATTCCTTAGTCTGTGACACACCTGAAGTGGAAAGGATGACACACACACTGCTGGAAAGGATGCTCAAGTGATGAATGTAACCCGCCGCAGGCATGTTGTTTTCAAAACGCCTTCATTGGACCTCACTGAACACGTGGCCATGGGCATCAGTGTGGAACTCCTGTCCACGTGCCTAGTCAACCCCTCTCTCTGCTCCCTTCCTCTCCACCTGTGGCTGCAGTAAGGGGCTTCTTTGCCTTTGACCTCCAGTTCAGTTTGGTCATGGAGACACCCTGTCAGAAGACCAGAGGGAGAAAAGTGAGGCAGACTGTGGAGCTGGTCTTCTGGATCTTTCTCTACAGCTCTGGCCAGCTGTGCCCCCAACAGAGAGCCATAGGCCATCTCTGGGTTCCTGTCCCAATGCTGGCTTTCAGATGCTGACCACAGTCCCATGCCCTTCCTCTAGGTTGAGAGACCAGAAACAGTATGGTCCCCACAGCATGCATGAGTGCTCGGAACTGTCCCAGTCTTAACCTCATGCCATATTATAATTAAGCCATTTGTTTTGTGCTGGGAACATGACATGACTTCTCCACGAAGTTTCCCTGTGTCTGACCCACGCTTTCCGCTCTTTAAGCTCAGACCCTTACCCAACTCTCAGCACCCACTTGGCAGCTCACAACTGTCTGTAACTCCAGGATCTGACATCACACCGGCAAAACACCAATACACATAAAACAAAAATAAATTATTTTGTTACATTGGTTGAGTCTATTGAGGAAGCCACTATAAAATAAAACAAGCATGGAGAAACACTATTGGCCTTTAAACACATCGATGACTCAGTAATTCCAAGGAGTCCCCAGTAGAGTCAAGACCAGCAATGACCAGGATCGGGCCACTAATACATGTGGTGATATAGATCAGCTCAGCAGTATCCAAGGGGGTGGAAATATATATGCTTTGTGCTCCCATATATGTGAAGTTCTAAACCATGAAAAACTGAAAATGGAGAAGGAGAGAAGGAGGAAGGAAGGAAGGAGGGATGGAGAGGGAGGGAAGGAGGGCGGGAGGGAAAGAAAGAAAAATGAGCAGACAACAGTGTACACCCCAGAAACCAATCCACTCACGTCGATCAAGTCAAGTATGTCCTGTGACATCCGGAGAGTTCTGACACCAGAAAAGAACCAATAAAAATCCAAGGAGTCTGCTTCTACCCGTGTGCCTAAAACCAAGCCTGCCAGAGCTATGTGCTCAATAAATGATCATATAGTGACTTGAGTATTTTCCGAATGTTCCCATTGGTTACTGGTAGGGCAATAGGTAGCCCTCTGGGAGGGCTTAACAGGTAAGCCAGTAGTGAAAGAGGGAGATAAATGTGATTAAAACAGTGAGCGTTTCTGAGGAGAACTGCTAGGGCGTTCGGAGAACCCACGAAGCACCTAGAACAAGTTGCAGTGTGTGGCTTTCTCAGGTAGATGCAGATCCTTTCCAAAGACACCCACCTGGCGTCTCAGAGGAGAGAGACTCTTGAGGGAAACGGGTTGTTGTTCCTCTCCAGGGTTAGTCAAGACTGTTTTGTGGGATTTACCGCTCCTCACCTATTTAGATGAAATTCAAAGCTGAGTCCTTGACGTCTCTTCCAGTGTGAGATGAAAAATGTCTTCTGATCACCTCATAATTAAAATTCAGTCCTTAGAATGCCCGAATTTGTGTCCAAGTGAAAGCTTGGAACTTGATTTGAATGTTGGCTTGTCTCCCTGGCAGTGGGCACATGACTGGGGGATCGAGCATGGCCGCAGGGGAAGGGCAAGGGGCAACTGCAATGTCCGTCTTCCTATGTTTTGTGTCTAATCCTGCTGGGGCAGTGACTGCTAATGTCTCATTATTAGTCACCTAAGGAGTAGGCTCAATCTTAGCACACCTGGGGACTCTCCACCATTGGCTCCTCTGGGACCCCTATTGCCAAGGCACATTCCCTGGCTTGCCATCAGCAGTGCAACCTCAGTCTCTTTCCCTGTGGTCTCCCCACTCCTCAGAGCTAACACTCTCCTGCAGGTCCATTCGGCCAGCCAGCTACAAGCATTCTGTTAGAGCTTAGTCTGTGAATACATAGCTGTGTCCCAACTGAGGCCTCGGGACATTCCAACCAGCCTTTTTAGGAACAATGCTGGCACAGTCAAACACCAAGGGACCCATATCAGGTCCTCCAAGTGCTTATCTCTAAGTACCCCCTGAGGACGGCAGGAACTCATAATGCCACCACAATCTAGTAACTTTCTCTAAAACATTTGTCTCTTTAAGTCCTAATCTTTTTATAGGCCAGGGGGACAGAGATCAGCTAAGGGCTGCAAAACAGGTTCTCAGCAACCATTGTGCAAGCCCTGCTTAGATCACAGAAGACAGTCTAGGATGTGGGAGCCATTAGAATCTCTCCTACAGAGGCCTCAGGTCAAGGTGACACAAAGAATCTGCTTCAAACTCCCTAAGACAGAACCATTCACAGTGTGAACACGCAGTGTAAACAACGCCATGGGTGTATTTCTCTGTAGGAGCAACAGCACCAGGCAAGATGCTGTAAAAGACTCAAAAAGCAAAATGCCAGTATTATGATAATATAAAGGTAATGCTGTCCTCATCAAAAACTGGGCATGGAATGGAGAAAGGAAGGGGAATGGCTAATTTCTTCTTATAGAAAGCACAGTCAAAAGATATCACACAGAGTGAAGGAACTAGATGTGGAAGTATATACTATAATTTAATACTATAAAGTCACCAACAGAAGAAATAGAAAGTACTTTAGAAAGTGGGAGGGGAGAGAGATGTGAATTTAGCATAAAGGCCATGGGAGCTTATAGGGGTTAACTGAAGGGCACACCATCAGATCTGAGTGCTAGAAGAAATAGACACAGCCTTAGCTTTTCTTTTTAAAAAGAATATGATGACTAACAGGCTCTTTGGATAAATGAAAGATACAGTTATGTGTCTTAGTTTGATCTCTATTGCTGTGATAACGGCCATTACTAAAAGCAACTTGGAGCAGAAAGGGTTTACATGACTTGCATTTTCCTGATCACAGGCCTTCACTGAGGCAAAAACTTAAAAACAGCACTCCAGCCAGAGAAGCAGGTAGCCTGCCTAAGTCCAATCCCCAGTCTCATCCCCAGCTCTGTAGCAGGCCACCTGCTGTAGCCTCTCCTCACTCTCTGTCCCCATTCCCAAGGGACCAAGCAGATCCTGGTGGAGGACCCTGCATTCCTCCCTCCTGTGGACCCACTCAGTGCCCTCCTCTCCTGGACTATTCCCACTTCTAAGTGTCAGCTCCCAATACATAGAAGCACATTTTACCTAGAACCCCCAGCAGCCACACTTCTCATGACCCCAGAAGACTTTTCTACCTGGAAACACAGCCACCATATTCTCTACACAGTCCTAGGAACCAGAGAGGACAGCAGAAACCAAGGAACAAAACACCCACCCAACAAATGTCAGCACCTAGAATTATAATTTCTGATGCCTAGATGTCAGTGTAAAAACACAATCAATAACAGTCAGAATAATATGCCTCCACTTGAGCCAGGCAACCCACCAGAGCAGGTCCTGAGTATTGCAAAACAGCTGAATCACAAGAAAACGACCCTAAAACGGCCTTTGCGAATATTATACGGGTCTCTAAAGAGGGTACTAATAAATCCTTTAAAGAAATCTATGAAAACATAAATAGTAAGAGGAAATAAATAAAACAGTTTAAGACCTGAAAATGGAAATAGAATCAATAGCAAAAACCCAAACTAAGGGAAATCTGGAAATGAAAAAATTAGGAACTCAAACAGGAAGCTCAGAGGCAAACCTCGCCAACAGAACACAAGAGACGGAAGAGAGAATCTCAGGCATTGAAGACATGGTAGAAGAAATTGATGTCTCAGTCAAAGAAAATGTTAAATCTAACAGAAAAAAATCCAGGCACAAAATATCCAAGAAATCTGGGACACTATCAAAAGACCAAATCTAAGAATAATAGGAATAGAGGAAGGAGAAGAAACCCAGGTCAAAGGCACAGAAAATGTCTTCAACAAAATTATAGAAGGAAACTTCCCTAAAGAAGGAGATGCCTATCAAAATACAAAAAGCACACAGAACATCAAATAGACTTCACCAGGGAAAAAAATTCTCCACAAAACTAATAACCAAAACAATAAACATGCAGAACAAAGAAAAATAATAAAAGCTGCAAGGGAAAAAAAGTATCCAAAAGAACAGATCTGCTTCTCAGTACTTCGTGGAACTTTCTCTCAAACTGACCACAAACTCAAACACATAGCAGGTCTCAACAAATATCAAAAAACCAAAGTAACATTCTACATCCTGTTTGACTATCGTGGCTTAAAGCTGTATATAAGCAACACCAGAAAGCTTACTAACTCACTACTAAAACAAGCTGAAAGACAGAAACCACATGATCATCTCATTAGTTGCAGAAACGACCTTTGACAAAAATCTAGCACGATACTCCTTTGTGATAAAAGTCCTGGAGAGATTAGGTATACAAGGGACATCCCTCAATGCAATAAAGGTAGTTTACCTCAAGTCCATACCCAACATCAATAGAGAGAAACTCAAAGCAATTCTATTAAAATCAGGAATAAGGTAAAGTTGTATACTCTCTCTCCAGTACTTAAAGTCTTACCTAGAACAATAAGACCCTGAAGGAAAGGAAGGGGATACAAAATGGAAAGGAAGAAGTCAAAGTATCTTTATTTGCAGATGATATGATAATATACATAAGTGACCCTAAAATTCTGCTGGGAAACCTCTACAGCTAATAAACACTTTCAGCAGAGTATACAAAACTCACAAAAATCATTAGCCCTCCTATATACAAATGACAAATGCAATGAGAAACAAATCAGGAAAACAACAGCTTTCTATTTCAATAAAAGATTTTCGGGTAGCTCTAACCAAGCAATCGAAAGACTTGTATGATAAAAATGTTATAAAACTGAAGATATCAGAAGACAGAACGATCTTCCAGGCTTATGGATCAGTAGGATTAATGTAGAAAAACTGGTCATCCTACCAAAAGCAATCTGCAGATTCAGTGAAAACCCCATCAAAATTCCAGCACAATTCTTCACAGATCTTGAAAGAACAATCTTCAGACTCATATGGAAACACTAACAACCCAGAGTAGATAATCCTGAACAATAAAAAACTGTTGAAAGTATCACCATCATGATTTCAAGTAATAAAAACAGCATGGTATTGGCATAAAACATATTGATCAATGGAATCAATTGAACACCTAGACATAAGTCTACATACCTAAAGACACCTGATTTTTTTTATATAAATAAGTCAGAAATACACACAGAGTAAAGTGTGTACGGCAAATGGTGCTATTCAAACTGTATGTCTGCATGTAGAAGAATCCAAAAAGATACATACTTATCACCCTACACAAAACTCAATTCCAAATGGATCAAAGACAACATAAAACCAGATACACTGAACCTCATAGAAGAGAAAGTGAAGAATAGCCTTGAACTGATTGGCACAGGCAAACTTTCTGAACAGAACACCATTAACACAGGCACTAAAATAAACAATTAATAAATAGAATCTAGTAAAACTGAAAGAACAAATCATTCAGACAAGGTAGCACTCTTCAGAATGGGAAAAGAATTTTTACCAACTAGAAGGCTAATATCCAAAATATATAAAGAACACACACACACACACACACAAGCTAGATGTCAAGAAAATAAATAACCTAAATTTAAAATGGGGTAAATATCTATACAGAATTTTCCAAAGAGGAAAGTCAAATGGCTAAGAAATACTTCAGGAAATGTTAAGCAACCTTAACCATTTCATCTGACACCTGTCAGAATGGCTGAGATCAATTTCAAAAAGAGACAGCTCCTGCTGGTGAGGATGTGGAGGAAGGGGGACACCCACTCATTGCTGGTGGGAGCACAGACTTGTCCAGCCACTCGGGAAATCAGTGTAGCCGCTCCTCAGGAAGATGGGAATCAATTCGATCTCCCTTGAGCATACACATGATCCAAGCTCATATGAACTCAGAGACACAGCATGCACAGGGCTACACGGGTCTGCACCCGGTCCTCTGTGGCTTTCTAGTTTAGTGTTTTATGGGATTCCTGGCTGTGGATGGGTGGATCTCTGGTGCCTTTTCTTGGGTCCTTTTCCTTGTGTTTGTTTTGTCCAATTTCAATGTGTTCATTTTGTTTTATTTTGTTATCACCTAGAAGCCTATTTGTTCTCTAATGAGAGATGGAAAAGGAGAGGGAAGAGCTGGGAGGGGTAGAGAAAAGGGAAACCATAATCAGGATTATTATATGAAAAATACATTTTCAATAAGAGGAAAAATTAATTAAGAAGAAGAAGACGAAGAAGAAGAAGAAGAAGAAGAACAACAACAACAACAACAACAACAACCACCACCACTCAAAGCGGGAACTGAAACAGAGGATGAGGCACGCTCTCTCTGGCCTTCCCCCTGCTCACTGTCAGCCGCCTTTCTCACGCCATGCAGGAACACCTGCCATGGGGTGTCATTGCCTATGGTTGGCTGGACCCTCCTGTATCAATCATTAATCAAGAAAATGTCTCCCCCGACCTGCCTACAGACCAATTTGAGGCGTTTTCTCGGTTGAGATTCCCTCTTCCCAAATGACTCTAGCTTGTGTCAAGTTGCTGCTACCCACCTTTAGGCTGTGCCCTTCCTTATTATTTAATCCTCTGGAAATACCCTCATAGACATCCAGAGCTAGACCTCAATATTCTAGATGATTCTAAGTCCCGTAAGTTGACAGTGAAGATTAAATATTGCATCCCATGTTTAAAAGGCATTTTGTAAATTAAACAATGTCACTGGAGTATATTTGAAATACAGACAGATAAAATATTTATAGACGGAGATAGATAGGACTTAGTCTCATAGAGGTGATCAACCATGCCCAGAATTTCACAACCAATTAGGGGACCTAGTACAGACCTAGATTTCCAATAATGTGCGGAATACCCAGCAATACACACAATCCATTCTCATTATTAAAGGGCTCTAACAGGCACCCTAGGGCACCTTTCTGGTACAACTTCTTGCCATGACCATCCAAGCCTTTACACCCCTTATCCAGCCTACCCCACTGAAGCCAGGCACCTACAATCATACTGTCCAGCATCAGCACCTTGAACCTCCTGCTCATCATTGAATCACTATAAATATCTAATGCTTTAAAACAGATCTACATATATGTGTGTACATATCTGTTGTGTGTGTGTCTGTGTGTGTGTGTGTGTTAAATTGAATTCATGAAGGGGAAGAAAATCACTGCGGAATTATGCCAGACTTCTTAATTATGTTCCTAACAAGAGAAGCTAATTCAGCTTCTTAAGCAGAGAAGGCATTTCTTGCAAGGCTATCAGGTGGCTCACAAAATCCACAGGAACCTGAGAGAGAGCCAAGGCTACTTAGTGCTGGGACCTCTGTGAAGGTCACATAGGAAAGCCAGCCTTAGCTCTGCTGCCTCCCTCACTCATGGATTATAAGGCGCTCTGGTGTTCTATGTGGACACCCCAGCACACACTCCAGGCGGTGACTGGGACACAGCCTCATCCATGACTGCTAATGCTCAGAGGTAAAAGTGTGTGGCCCTAGAGCCTCCACTGCTAGAGCTGGTCCTGCTTCTCACAGGACTCACAGCTGTGGAGACCCCAACTCTAGAGCACTAAATGGCATGTGTGGTGTGTGTGTGTGTGTGTGTGTGTGTGTCTGTGTCCATGTGTCATCTATGTATGTTATGAGGCACTGAACCCAAAGCCTGCTAGGCAAGCACTCTATCATTCAACTACATATCTAGTTTTAGGGTGTTTTTTTTTAAAAAACAGAATCTTACTAAATTACCCAGATCCACCTCAAATGTGTGATCTTTTGCTTCAGCCTACCAAGTAGGTGAGATTATAGTTGAGCACCACCATACCTAGCTCTCCAGACATTTTTCTGCCTAAAAAAACAGAGGGAGGCATTCGGAATGCAACTCACATGGTAGAATGCTTCCCTAGCATGAAGAGACAGAGCTAGATTCAGTGTCCAGCACTAAATAAAACCATGCATGGAAGCGCATGCCTATGGTCCTAGGGATCCAGGAAGTGGGGGAGGAAGGAAGAGAAGTTTAAAGCCAGCTTTGGTTACATGGCTACTTTAAGACCAGCTTGGGATGCATGACGTTCTATCTCAAAACAACAAGAAGGAAGGAAGGAAGGAAGGAAGGAAGGAAGGAAGGAAGGAAGGAAGGAAGGAAGGAAGGAAGGAAGGAAGGAAGGAAGGAAGGAAGGAAGGGAGAGAGGGAGAGAGGGAGGGAGGGAGGGAGGGAGGAAGGGAGGAGGGAGGACAGAGGGGAGGAAGGGAGGGAGGGAAAGAGAACGCACAAATGATGGAAGAGTATAGGTCACTGAATTGCAACTTATACAAAGGGAGCTCACAATGTCCATCTGAAATTAAACTATCATCAAAATAACTAGGAAGGGTTCTGGAAACCTCTAATAGTATAGTAGAAAGGACTCAAAATATTGTTCTGAATTAAAGCACCTATTTCACAGACACATAAATTAAAAGATTGCCTCACGGGTACCTAATAATTAGTGGTAATGTGTCAGCATTAAATCTAGGTCTCATGCACTGTGAAATAATAAGGGCTCATTCCAAATTATGGTCAGCCACAAAATGTCTTTAAATGCACCAGCCTACACAGGGCCAAAGAGCCCCACGGCTCATCTCATCAGCATGCAGAGAATCCTCAATTGCATGTGATGGTTAAGAGTCCAGCACTTCGGGTCATCAGGAAGTGTGACTCTTTATAACTAACCAATCTTGGAGGTTAGTCCTCAAACAAAGTATGTAAGTCTCCCATGATTCTCGCAGCAGATGAAGGGCCCTTGGGTCTCAAAGCACAGAGTCAGCTCCCTGGCCTACCTTATTTAGAGTAAATGAAGGGAGGGGTGTATACTTTAAGCCATTTTGTTCTAACAACTCTTATAATGAAGTTGGAGCAATCAAAGGATCATTTTTAAATAACCAGTATAGTTACCATTTCCTGTCCCGCTGTGAGGTTTAACCTAGGACACCTACAAGAAGGAACAAATGGAATCTGCTGGCTGTACATGCCTTTAATCCCAGCACATAGAAAGCAGAAGCGGGCAGATATCTGTGAGTTCAGAGGCCACACAGTCTACAAGGGGAGTTCCAAGGCCATCAGGGTTATATATCAAGACCTGTTCAAATCAAATCAAACAATGACAAGGAACCCAAGATATACATTTGTTTGTTTGTTTGTTTATGGGAGGGCATGCCACTGCATGCCTGTGGAGGTAAGAGGGTAACTTGTAAGAGTTTGTTCTCTCCTTCCACCATGAGTCCTGGAAGTCAAGTCAGGTCATCAGGCTTGAACCATCTCCCCTGGCCCTGAGCCTTCACTTGTTACATCAATGGACAGAGCTTTCCTTATACCAGTATGAAGGTCACATGCATCCCATCTACTCCAAACTGACAAGAAAGTAGCAACAGTTACCACTTCAGTAGTTCCAATTACCACTTCAGAAGCAACCAAAACTACAGCGGGCAGCTGGACGCTCATAGCGGTGATTCTTACTAACGCACCACCAAGGAAAAACATGTAATTAAGACAATTCCATTTACCAACTGAGGTACCTGCCCATGACAACTTTTGAAGCCATTTCTAGAACAGCATCCGATTTTTGCAACAATTTCAAAACATTTTGTTAAAATAAAAAAGGACTAAGCAGCAGAAAGATAAGACTATACTTTAAACATGGAAAACATAGGCCTTTTGTGCAAAATACTTACCCTAGACTACTACATAAAGGCCTCTATCTGCTTTACCCTAACTACAACCACAAGTATTTAAAACCTATTCTCCAGCACTGTCATTGTCCTGGAAATGTGAGTGCTCTGGTGATATAAGAAGAGAAACCAATGAATGAAGGTCTCGGTTTCCATGGAAACCTGAGTTTGAAGGAACTGGGGCAAACTGACCCTCCTTTGTTCAAGCTGATCGACAACCTGAAGTAATCACTGTCATAATCAGAAGAGGGCGCACAAAAGGTCTGCTTCTTACAAAGGAACGCCCAAGTGTTCCAGGCTGGTGTGGACAGAACTGGAAAGAGGACAACTGATCTAACAAGGGGCTGGGTGGGGCCAATCGCCAATCTTGCCCCAACCTCCACAAAGCCACAGAAGTATAAAAGCAAACTAGCCCTAGAGATGGAAGGGTTAAGTGAGGAGCCTCCTGGGGAGACAGACAGAGCCCTAGGCAGCCAGTCCACAGGCTAAGCTGCTGCCTCAAAGGTCTTGGCTAACTTATTACACTCTGGCTCTGGAGAGCAGGAAGCAGTCGTTGGGGTAGCCAGGGAAAGTGCCTCTTGAGGGTGTGGCTGCTGAGCTGAGAGCCAAAGAAGGCAGCAGCTGGGCTAGGGGAAGGAAGACTAAGGTGAGGAGGCAGGCAGCACCCAGTATGTGAAGGGGAGGTGAGGCCAGGAAGTGCCAAATCTAGGCAGCTGAGCACAGCTCTGCAAAGCAATGCCCAAGGTGCACTGAAACATCCCTGAAATCCCAGTGCTGGGGCTCAGAGACAGGAGGGTGCGGACAACAAGGCTAGCCTCAGTTACATATGAAGGTCAAGGCTAGCCCGCAGCCTGAGACACTGTCTTGGACAAAAAAAAAACCAAAAAACAAAAAACAAAAAACAAACAAAAAAAAAACCCTACAACAAAAAGTCCACTGGCTTCTCTAATGCAACAAGGCCTCTTCCCTACATTGGCCTCTGGCACATTCCAACACTCAGGAAGCAAGGGAGGGGAGGCTGGGCAACACAGAAAGGAAGGAAAGAAGGGAGGGAGGGAGGGAAGGAAGGAGGAAGGGGTGAAACCCACACCCAAGGGGGGAGGGGAGAGTAGAGCCTGTATCACAAAATTATCTTCGCAGTGCAGGAAAACTAAGCTCCAGAAGGCAGAGTAGTACGGCTCAGAGGAAGAGCCAGGCACAACTGAAGGCACTGCCAGTTTCTTTCTGCACACATTGTTTTTATTTCTTAAAATAATATATTTGATGCAGGTCTTGCATCATGTATATGCACACATATGTGTCTTAAAGGGTTTTATTTTTAAGATTTTACTTTATAAATCGTGTGTGTGTGTGTGTGTGTGTGTGTGAGAGAGAGGGAGAGAGAGAGAGAGAGAGAGAGAGAGAGAGAGAGATGTATATGTGTGTGCACATGTGTGCCTGCAGAGGACAAAGAAGATTTGAGATCCTCTGAAGCTGATCTCCCTGGCAACTGTGAGCCACCTGATGTGGTTGTTGGGAAATGAATCCTCTGTAAGAAACACAAAGCCATCTCTCAGCCACTGTTTTGTTTGTTTGTGTTGTTGTTGTTGCTTGAGAGGAGGTCTTCTTGGTCATACAGACTGGCCTTGAACTCACCACGGTCGGCCTCAGCCTCCTACGTGTTGGTTTTACAGGCCTGCATCACCACACCTCACTATAACGCTGTCTTACTACGACGCATATAAACCTAGGGTCTACATGCAGCATAGTGACTGAGACTTAACTTAGGAGCTGAAAGTCTCAGCCTTGCCCAATGCAAGTCCTTATTTTAAGTTATAAAATAAGTGAAATATCACTTATTTTAGGTTAACATTGATTAATATTTTACAACTAGTCTAGTTCATTTGTTTCTCTGACAAAATGCTGACTGCAAACATCTTGAGGAAGAAGCATTTATCTCAGCTCACAATTCTCAGGCCACACCCTATCGCTGAGGGAAGGCAGGACAGGAGCCTGGAAGCAGGATTGGAGCAGAGCCCATGAAAGAATATTGCTTACTGGTTAGGTCCTCAAGTCTTACTAAGCCTGCTTTCTAGAGCACTTAGGACCACCCAGCACCGCCCACGGTGAGCTAAACCCCCTCTCACCAATCACCAATCAAGAAAATACCCCACTGACAATCTGAAGGAGACATCTTCTCAATTAAATTTCCCTCTTTCCAGACCTCACTTGCTTGTATCACATTTACAAAAACTAGCTGCCACAATATCACTCTCCACCTAATATTCTGCCACTACATTGTAACAGTTCAAATGCCCAGCCATATGACAAAAGTTAATGACAGAATAGAAACACAGTAGCACACTGATCAGCAATAATGAGAGGCACATGCAGAACTACCTTATGCTAATATTACCTAATACACTATTACCTAATACTAATTTACAGTGATCTGAAAAGGCAGGACATAAAACAGTATATACATGCTGGTTACAACTTTCCTGGGCATTTCACATGCTGTGTGTTCTGTGTACAGCACATATGTGGGGTCATGTATGTGGATGTCAGTGTGTGTGCCCATGTGTGTGCATATGGAAGCCACGGCAGGACAGTGGGGACTCCCTCTATTACTCCCTGATGTAATGCCTTGACCAGGGTCTCTCAGAGAACAAGAAGCTCATCACTTTGGTGAGGCTGTGTTGACCAATGGATGCACAGAATCTGCCTATGTCTGGCCCCCAATGTTGGATTCTAGGCATGCACAGCCATACACAGCCATGCACAGCTTTGTATGTGGGTACTAGATATTCAAAGGCAGGTCTTCACGCCAACTCCAAGGCCCCTAAACTGGGTACAATCTTACAACAAACTATATGTATATAAACAATGATAAATACAGAGTAAAAGGCAGTTAAGAAAAGTCACTTTTATTAATGTAATTTTCACCTACACTTGCTAATGCTCATATATATATATAAATATATATAATTACATATATATATGTAAATATATATACATGTGTTGGATTATAGGCATGCACAGCCATGCACAGCTTTGTATGTGGGTATTATATATTCAAAGGCAGGTCTACATATACATATACACATACACACACACATACACATACATATATGTGTGTGTGTGTGTGTGTAAATCATTGATACCCTGAAATGAATGCCTTCAGGTGTGGGCTTTCCTGAACTCCATCTAGGATACACACTCATATTCTTTTTGTCACTTGGAAATCTTAGAATACAAACATCAGGGAAGAGATTTTTCTTATCCTCATTCACTTTAATACTTTAAGTATTAATTAAGTATTAATAAAGTGCTAAAAGATACTTTTTAAAGTTCTTTAATACTGACCAAATAGCCAACAATACCACAAGGCCAAATACCAACACAGAACGCCATCGTCCAAACTCTTCCTGCAGAGACTAATCCCAAACAGCTGCAGCGAAACACATAGCCTCAGCTATGAGCCATGGGTTCACCTAACACCACCTTCCCCCCGTCCTGCTTCCCAACATATTAAATGCTACACCAACGACTTACCCCTTCCAATATGTTAAAGGCAGTTCACCAAATGCAATAAATGATGGCATAACAAAATGTTTCCTGTGTTACTTGAGGAGTTAGAAACACGTTGGAGCTCAAGATTCTCATGTCTCACTATGGAGTGGAACTATAAGTGACTTCCCACCACCTGCCAGTAAAATGCTCGTTATGCAAGCATGAGGCCCTGAATGTGGTCCCCAGAACCCAAGCAAAGATGCTAAGCATGGTGGTGTGTGCTGGGAAGAGGAGACAGGAGGATGCCTGGCTGTCACTGGCCAGCCACTCTAGCCTAAGTGATTAGCTCCAGGTTCAGTGACAGACACAGTATCAATGGCAATTGCATAGACTCCACTGCTGTCTGTCTGTCTACTGTCATCGTCTCTTAAACTCCCATAACAGGTGAAAGCAAAGGATGAAGGTTCTAGTCATTTGCACTGCCATTGGGCACGGGGGAAAATGGTTCATGCTGTATAACATTCATTTCAGCGGTACCACAGAAAAATGATGAAGTCTGCATTATTAATAAAATTAACATTTGGGGGCTAAAAAGACAATGTAGCAATCTCAGGAACAAAAATTATGAAGTTGTCCAACCAAACTATTCTAACAAAGAGTAAAATGTTTGTGGTTAATAAATGTGGTTTGCTTGTGACAAAGAAGAAAAAGGATGCAGGGTATGGGGTGGTGGTGGGGGTTAAGAGCTGGGTAAATAGGTACAGAGACTTAGTTGTGTTGTTACCTCCACTTTTGTATCCATAGTGATGAGACATTGGGGGTGGGGGTTCATGTGTATTCATATCTGTGCACACTCATGTGGAGACCAGAGGAGAATGGCAGGTAGCTTTTTCCATCATTCTCCACCTTATAGTTGATACAGAACCTCTTACTGACTGTGATCCAGTGGCCATTTAAGTTCTGGGACCCACCCATCTCCACCCCTCAGTGATGGGGCTAGAGGTATACGTCGACATGGCCAGCTTTGATTGCGTGCTGGAGAGCTGAACTTAGGTGTTGTTGCTTTCACACCAAGAATTCTTAGCCCCTACTTCATCTGCTTGGCCCTAAACAGATTTTTTTCCTATTATATCTTCAGAATGAATATAAACTGGAACTAGAAACATATATGTATTTTATATATGTATATATATGTATATATATATGTTAATCATAAACTTTCAAGTTATCATCTTTCATTATTATTATTATAGGGACATTTACTTTATTTATTTATTTATTTATTTATTTATTTATGGGGTTTGTTTGTTTTTTGAGACAGGGTTTCTCTGTGTAGCCCTTTCTGACTCTCCTGTAATTTGCTCTGTAGATCATGCTGTCCTCAGAGAGCCACCTGCCTCTGCCTCCTGAGTGCTGAGATTGAAGGTGTGTGCTACCACTACCTGGCTAGGAACATTTACTTCTAAAGTATCTATTGTAGATTTATTTATTTATTTATTTATTTATTTATTTATTTATTTATTTATTTGTTATAACTACACTGTAGCTGTCTTCAGACAGTCCAGAAGAGGGGTCAGATCTCGTTACAGATGGTTGTGAGCCACCATGTAGTTGCTGGGATTTGAACGCAGGACCTTTGGAAGAGCAGTGTGTGCTCTTAACTGCTGAGCCATCTCTCCAGCCCTTGATGTATTTTTTAATGAGCAAGGATGTT
Organism: Apodemus sylvaticus; assembly: GCF_947179515.1. Taxonomy (NCBI): domain Eukaryota; kingdom Metazoa; phylum Chordata; class Mammalia; order Rodentia; family Muridae; genus Apodemus; species Apodemus sylvaticus. The sequence goes on along the minus strand of NC_067472.1, from coordinate 38,316,645 downwards.
TAAAAATTTCAACAGTTTACTTAAATGGGCTTCATGTTATAGAGTAGTGTCATGTGATCAGTACATACCAGCAGTATCATAGGCCTTTTCCAAGTTGTCAGTCCAATGATTCCAGAGAGTATCACCTATGAGGAAAAACACATAGTTAAACATCAAATACTAGGTTAAATGTCTCCCATTCTTGCTGATTATAGAAGCCATAGAAAACCATTTTAGGCTGTCGTACAGAACTACAATGCCTATTTACTGGCTGTGTATGGTTTTATTTGTGCTGGGAAAAACATCAGTATCTCTGACCAAACTCCATATACCCAGTGTGCGGTCACATTCAGTCTGTGATGCACACAAGTACCTTCGTGGGACAGGTACACTCCAAAGTGGAAGGTAAAACCCATGAGGGTATCTCCTAGCCCAAGCCTGCAGCCTGGGTTCCAGATTCCCATGAGAACACACACACACACACACACCACTCCTCACTTCCAAGCACCCCTATCCTGTCCCTCCTCAGCCATCCAGGTGACACATTGCAGGACTTCGTGCCGTGCCCTCTTTATTCCCATTCCTCTCCATGGCCCTCCTAGCTGCCTGAGAACTCATCCCCACCTACAAGCCCCTACTTGTCATCTCCTTGAGAAGCCTTCCATAATCTCTTCACTCCACATGCCTGTTTGTATATGCCAACTTTTTTCTCTTAAAAACTCCCTATTTGGGGGTTGGAGATATATCTCAGCAATTAAGAGCACTTGTTGCTCTCACAAAGGACTGGAGTTCAGTTTCCTGCACCCATGTCAGGCAAGGTGGCACCCATATGCACATACATGGACACACACACACACACACACACACACACAAAGAAAACTCATAGTCACCCTTTGAGACGTGTATGTCCACACCTCGGCCATGAGCTCCTATCCTATCTGAAACCTTGGCACCTAGCATAGTGCCTGTCACGTGACTATCAACAAATGACAGTCACCGATCATTTACTTCACAAAGAGGAACCACAGAGAAAAAGCTCTTGAATTGCACAACGATGCTTTAATAAAAAACACACTAAAATTCTTGGTAGAGAAGAACCAGTATGTTGCCAAAATACAGACTGGAAACCACCACAGCCTTTTGGATAGCACAGTTTGCTAAGCTACCAGAAAGAAGAATCAAAGTAATCATTCACTCAAGACACCCTGAGGCCTCTAGAGTACACTTGCCCTGCATAACAGGGTGTGTCCACCAAGCCCAGCAGGAGGAGTTTCCTTCCTGGAGCATCTCCCTTGCCCAAATCCCTCCTACACACACATCCACAATTACTGTTTACTAACTACACATCAGGTGAGGATTTTCAGATTAACACTCCTGCAATACCTCATCTCACCCACTGAGACAGAATCAGCCCATAGCACCAAACTATCAGAGGACAAAATGTACTCCTATAATCTTGACCCAGAACCCCATGTGTGCAGGCAGGAATCTGTTTCTTTCTATGCCACTCTGTCCTTGTAGTTCCCTTAACTCTGAGAGGATTCTGCTTACCTTCATCCCTAGTATGTGGGCTGTGTTGACTCTCTACTTTGAAAAGGGTGCTCATGAGACCCAGGGCCCAGGTCTCCTGCTCTGCTTCAAAAGAGTCAGTCATGTGACCTCTGCTAAGTCTCTTCCTTGTTTCTGGGCCTCACTCTGACCTTCCGTGAGATGTTAAATGAAAGAAATAACCCCTGGGTCTCTTCAGAGCAAAAGGTTTAACACTGAGCTGGGTCAGGATACTGAGGCAGGAGAATCCCAGCCTGTTCTCAAACAACTAGAAACAAAACAAAACAAAACCGAACAAAAGACGATCCCACCATGATGACAGATCCTTCAGAAACCCAGTGGCTAAATGAGCATACTCCCATGCACCCATGTTTGCATGTGAGCTTGTGTTGTATGTACATATGCATGCATCTCCTGTGTGGGTACACTTGCTCGTGCATGTATGCATACAAACATCTGCTTGTGAGTCTTCATATGTGTGTCTCTGCCTCCTCCTCCTCACCGTGCTGGGACTGGACTTTGCTGAGGAAATGCAAACTGTTTTTATGTGAAAACAAGACTGAAATTGTCCCTGGCCTTGAGGAAAACAGAGACTGCCCACTTGGGTAGAAAATAACTATGATTTGAATTATTCATTGATGGTTGTTATTTGTGTCACCATCTCAGAATACCTTGTGGTTCAGCTCTCAGGGACATTCTCTTTTTGCCATTAAAACAGTATTATTAAGATGAAGTGTCCAGCTCGGAACATAAAAGCCATAAAACAAAGATATGTCTAAGCTACACTTTCTATTTCTCTATCAGCCTCAGCCTCCCTCCTCCTCCTCACAAGTTAGTACATTCAATGTATTTTATGTAAGTACAAATTTCTCCCTAAAAATTGTATGTGTGTGTGTGTGCACATATGTACAAGAGTGTGATTTCCACAATGTCATTGTGACGATCTGCTTTTTTTTTCTGATCTCAGTAAGTACTTCATTGGACTCCGGTCAACTCCAGTGAAATAGCTGGAATTCATTTCAGAGTGACAGTCGTATAACCTTCCATTGTGTGGCCGCCTAATGCATTCAGTCATTTCCATATTCGTGGGCGGTCACTCTAGTCCCAGCTTTCTACACTTGCAAACAATACAACCATAAACACTCATGGGTTTATGAATGTATCTTTAAAGACATGTGCTTTCATTCCTGTTGGACAAAGTCTTAGGAAAGGAGTTGCTAAGGGAAATGCTATTCCTATTTTTAATTCTAATAGATCCTCACTGATAGATGTCTTTTCCAATGAAGCCTTCTGTGATAAAAAGAACTACCTACCCATGCTCCCTTTCTTCCTTTGGGGTTGGTATTTTGTTTACATAGTAGCAACTTCAGAAAATGTAATTGAAAATAAGAATAAAATACGTGGTATGTAAGGAATATCAATAACCCCACAATATATTTGGCAAAAATACTTAAGATTTGTTGGGAGAAAAATAAAGTTTATAGAACAATATCGAATAACGACCCGAATAAATCAAGACCTGCCAAGGTCATGGCTTAGAAGAGGCATCATTGCCACTTGAATTCTGAAGTAGATTCAGAGCACAGCCAGCAAGTTTGTGTGAACCGAATTCCAGAGCAGGCACTGGAAAGTAAGTTCAGAGAATGAGGCCAGAGGATCACAAGTTCAAAGCCTACCTGGCCTACCACAGAGCTTCAAGGCCAGCAATGCAAGACACTGAAATTCTATTTCAACATAAATGGAAAAAAGGAGGGGCTGGAGAGATGGCTCAGCAGGTAAGAGCACTGACTGCTCTTGCAGAGGTCCTGAGTTCAAATCCCAGCAACCACATGGTGGCTCACAACCATCCATAATGAGATCTGACACCCTCTTCTGGAGTGTCTGAAGACAGCTACAGTGTACTTACATATAATAATAAATAAATCTTTTTTTTTTTAAAAAAAGGTAAAAAGGAGGCTGGGGGGTTCACCAAGTTGCTCAATCCCCAGTATGGAGGGAAATAAATTGTGTTCAAGTTCTGGATGCCTCTTAGTCCTGGTAGTCACATCTGCAAGCCCCTCAGCCCTGACCTGCAAGCCTATGCCCTGTTGACTTTCACCCAGTAGCCCTGCTCTTTTCAAACCCAGTGAGTCCCAAGGCATTTGGGAACACCTTGAGTGGGGAGGAGAGAAGGGCAAACAGAAGAAGGAGAAGCAAAGGAACAGAGGTTTCTGGAATGGCAGCCGGAAATGAGGCTCTGCCTTGAGGGTGAAGCCTTTAAGAGTTCAAAACTCAAGGTGTGGCAAGGAACAGATGCTCGTGTTGTCAAAGCATGGTGCTGTGGTGGCAAGGAGTGAGACAGAGTACTCTAGGCTTCACCTAGAAGACGGGCTCTGTCAGGAGGAAGTCCAGGAAGTCCCTTAGCAATAGCCTTTCATGGCTTCTACCAGGCCACAGTGCTACTGCTACTGATTAATTGCCTATGCCATGAGGGCTTGTACCTGGGAAAGCTCACTCAAGTACCATAAGCAGCTTCTAGAAGGCACTTGGTAATGGCAAGAGTCAGTGAATGAATGAATGAATGAATGAACACCAGAAACAGAAAATGTGCTTGCTTAAGGATGCCTGCATAAGCCTGGTCACATTTCCACCTCCTGAGCTTCCTGAAAGAACACTCGCTGAGAAGGACAATGCCATGATCATTCTTCCACCCAGCACAAGATGCGACGTGCCCGGAACGTGCAGGCAAGCACCGACTGCCAATGCCAAGCCATCTCCAGATCCCTGCAGTCGGAGTCATTATCATGTCTGTTTCACTCCTTGTAGATCATCCCTGGAGCTCATAGGAACAAAACAGAGCTTTCCTCCTCCCGCTGATGTGAAGGGACGACAGGTCAGAGTCAGTGTGACCCACCATGTACGGCTAATGCCCTTAATTTTCCAGCTTAGAAACCAATCACTAAAATCAAAAGCTTAGACTCCTACTGCCCTACTTTCCCTGGCTAATCCACAAATATGCCTTCAGGCAAAAATGTTCTGGCTCAATCGCCAAAAAACTGCTGTATCTAAACACAGATGTCTGAAAGCCGTGTTGCAAATACCCTGTTTGTCTTAAGAATAGGCAGAAAATAATTTAAAAAATTTCTCAACAACTTATCTTTTCCCTATAGCTGAAAAAGTGTGTGTATGAGAGAGAGAGAGGGAGGGGAGAGGGGAAGGGAGGGAGGGAAGGAGGGGAGGGAGGGAGGGAGGGAGGGAGAGGGAGAGAGTCTTCCCTTTCTATAGCATAACTCATTTGAAAAGCTGAATAAATGGCATGGAAGAAAGCTGAGGACTTCGATGTTCAAAAATCAGATGGACAACCCAACGGAACTCTCCCTGCTCTTTTATTATCAAAGGTAGATCTGTTCAGTAGGCACCATCTCCCACAATCCCAATGGGATCGAAATAATAACTTAAGCACGTGCCTAAACCGAGAACCAGGATGACACAATCTGAACCAAGACATCAAGACACTCTCTCCACTTACCTAACCCATGGGCTGTGTTTAAAGACAGCTGGCTAATCTCAGCACTACAAACGATGCGCGTAATAGTCATTAACCAAGATTGGCTAAGAGGAAAAAATGATCACAGCACTCGCAAACAAACAAACAAAAAAAATCTAAATGCACTTTTTTTTTCTGAGATGGCATCTAATATAGCACAGGTGGGCCTCAAGCTGGCTAAGTCGAGGATGATCCAGAAGTCCTGATCTGCTGGCTTCTACCTGAGTGGCCTGGATTATATGACAGTGCCTCCACCAGCCCTGCTTGGCAGTGCTGGGGATTGAACCCAGGATCTCTTGGATGCTAGGTTGGTACTGTACCCACTGAGCTATATCTACAGCAGTCAAATAATAAAGTTTCCAGTAGGGGCCATGAGATGGCTCAGCAGGTAAAGGCACTCGCCTCTAAGTCTTAAACTAAGTTCAGATTCTGGGACCCACAGTGTAGGAGAGAACTAATTCCTGAAATTCTCCTCTCTCTCTCTCTCTCTCTCTCTCTCTCTCTCTCTCTCTCTCTCTCTCTCTCTCTCTCTCCCTCTCCCCTCTCCCTCTCCCTCTCCCTCTCCCTCTCCCTCTCCCTCTCCCTCTCCCTCCCTCTTACACTCATATTCTCTCTGTCAAGAAATGTAATTTCAAAAAAAGATTACATTAAAATAGTCACTTCAAGTTGCTGAAATATTCATTCAAAAGTGCGGGAAGAGCTGCTTACAGGACTTAATTCCTGACGTATTTTCACACAAATGAAACAGCTCCTCGGGGTTCAGATAAGCGGATGAAGCCCCAGCTCTGCCTGACACCTCTCCCGGAGGTGAACATGGACAAATCACCCCCTGAAATGTTCTGCTTACCAACATGTGTGTGTCCCCTTGAACCTAACTGTGCATTAAATACAAAACAAAAAGTTTTACAAAAACCAATATAAGATTCGCCAGTTTCACTGTAAAGCGCCCATGGCTCACCATTCACAGTGTGAGAGGAGATGATTCTCCAGTTCTCACACATGGATTGCACGTAGCTTTAACCTTGTATGCCACTTCCTTTCAATACCAGGCCATACAAGGATCCATCGAACTGCTGAGTGGGCCAGGGATATAGCACAGGGGTAGAGCTCTTGCCTCAGGCCCTGAGTTCAATCCCCAGATCTTCAAAACAGGGAGGAGAAGGGAGGGGGGGAACAAGGAAGAAACTCTGAGAGCCCATAATCACGGCATGCCTACACAGATAGCACTTCACAATTACCAGGAACAAGTTACTACTAAATTGCATGAGCCTTGTAAATATCCTAAATCAAAAGAAGTTATTCAGTCCTGAAAGACCTTATGTTGTATGATCCCATACATACACACACACACACACACACACACACACACACACACATACACACACACACACATACACACACACACACATACACACACACACACATACACACACACACACATATATATACACATATACATATATATGTATATGAAATATCCAAGGTTGAAGTAATCTACAGAGCCAGAAAGAAGGGAAGTTAGTGGTATCTGGACAGAGGAGTAGGAAGGGGGAGAGAAAGGCGATCTAGGTGTAATGAGAAAGAATTTCCTAAAACCCATTTTGGTGTCTATGCCAGAGTGAACTCACTGGAAACTCCCAGGCAGTTCTGGTTATATGGTAACTTTTCAGGCATGCAGGCTACAGCTCAATACAGCTCAATATTGTGTATTGTTTCCATTTCTCCAGTCCTCAAGTCACAATTTTAATCGTTTTCCATAAGAATCTTCGGCCAACCGTCTGAGTCGCTTGCAATGTGCCCTTAGGCCCCTTCTTTGAAATGTACACTCAAGTGTTTAATGGCTGAAGTTGCACTTTTGTAATTTGCCTTAGAATAACCCAGTGTGCTGAGGCGGGGCATGGTGTCAGAGATTCAGATGTTCTGAGGCTGGTGATGCGTCAACACACAGGGTCATTATGTTCTCCCTTCTACGTTCATTAAAACTCCAATTTCTTTCATAATGAAATGTTAAAAGTAGAAGGGTCAGTTTTAGGAAATCTCTTAATATCTATCTCTCTCTGTTCCCTAAAAATACACACACTAAAATTTTTATACATGAAAATACGATGATGTAATACTGAGATTTTCAAAATAACACGGCAATTTTAATCCACCAAATGGACTGGGAACACAAGGGCCTTAATTCCTGCTTCACACCCCTTGCTCTGGTGTCTATCAGGACACACGGGACCTGGGGCTGAGCTAAGGAGGGGCACAGATGAGACCACCGTCCCAGTGGCTGCAGGGTGGGGGTGGGGGGGGCTGTGGGGGGTGAGGGGGGGTTGGGGATCAGGGTGTTGTCTTATACACTGTCTGCATAAGTCTCATGCTTCTCATAATACAGAATTGCTTTTAAATAGCGCTCTCTCACACACATGAGTTTAAAACACAGTACAAGTGTGGTATTTTTCTTCCTAAGACACCAAGAGAATGGATGGCATCTACTGACAGCTGCCTAAACCCTACTTAGCTGTTCTGAAGATACAGTTAATATTCATTGGTCCTGTTGACAATCTGCAAATTCTGAAGTCGACCTTAGGAACAGGTCACACATACAGAAAGAATGAACGGCAGTTACAGATCTGAATACTGATCCAGGGACGCAGGCATAGGATGCACTGTGGCTTACAGAAGTGATCCTTTCAAGTCCAAATCCTAGATTCCTTCTTGGGTCTGATCTGCTTGTGCCCAGCCAGTGGCAGGCCCAGGAACCATCCTGTGCATTCCAGTTCACCACCCTGCGCATTCTGGCTTGTGAGATTTGTTTTCTTTCCTCGTCAAATCCCACTGTGGCTTCATTGACATCTAAGTGCATTTGCTTACCTTGGACAGAATTCACAATTGCAAACCGATTTCAGATTTTAATTTTAGAGAAAAGCAAATACAGTGTGTGTGTGTGTGTGTGTGTGTGTGTGTGTGTGAATGTATGTGTGTACAGGTTATGTGTGTGGTGTGAATACTTGTTAGTATGTCTGCATGTGTGTGGTGACGGAGAATGACAGTGAACTCACTCTCTACCTTATCTTATTCTTAGAGACGGAGTGTCTCATCCCCTTGACTAGCCTGACTGGCCAATTCAATTTCAAAGCTCCACTGTATCCATTTTCTTCCAACCCCACCCAGGTACCCGTGTTTATGCCGCACAAATTTTACTGACTGGGCCATCTCCCTTGTACCTCCCACAAATATTTTTTTAATAAATTAGCTATCTTGAGAGAACAATAATGGACTATGATTTTACGAAAAGTAAATCCATAAAATACATACAAGATTCTGGCCCAGGGTACTTAGAGGAAAACAACACAGCAACCATTTAGATGACTAGCCGGGAAGGAGGAGGGGGGAAGCATTATCCTGGTTCCTACCCAACAGACTCCCCACACTTCAAATCATTCTAGAACACTCACAAAGACAGTAGCAGAGTCCAGGGTCAGAGATACAGGGTGAAACCACTCTGCCCACCTAATACTTAAGTTCTGGACTTCACTCACTGTAGCACAAAAGGATTGGAGTCCCAACAGAAGCATTCAGCAAAGGTCTTTAGAAGAAGTATAGATTGAAGCTGGGTAGTACAAAATTCTGGGTCAGGCCAGAGACACCTCAGGTTCTCCGCGTTCTCATCCGAACAGTTACTCTAGGTTCAGTATGTTCTTGCACTTGTGTTTTTTTGTTTTTTGTTTGTTTAATTTGGTCTTGACTCTGGATATGTTTCGTGTGAGCTCACTGAAGATCGTAGAAAATGCTATAGACACTGTAGGGCTCCTATAGAAAGGTCATTTGCCGTTCTCAACCTCCACAGTCCTTGCACAAGGACCTGTTTCCAAGCCTCCAGGCCCCTGGCAAACCTCAAGGGGTTGGATGCTGTAAAAGTTGTGACACAGTTGGGAGGCAGGGATGAGAGGCCATCCAGTCTACAAATGCTTGCTCACTGGCCGCCACTTTTCTCAGAGGCCAGGCTTCCCTAAGCCTCATTGGCCAAGGAGGCAGGGGAGGGCAGACACCCCCAGCTAGCTGCCCCAACTTCTGGAGTTCTGGGGTGAGCATCCCTAATGACGTTCTGTTTCTCGAGCATCCCTTCTGCAGAACAGCTCTGATGGCTCCAGGAGCCCACCCAGGATTTGAGCCCTTCTTTAATCACCAGGTACAAGTCATCAGTCACAGACAACCTCCTATTACCTGGGAACTCCTCAGGGTTCAGCCACGCACCTCCAGATACTCTTTCATTTATCCGTGTCTTAATGAAGAGTAAAAACAAGTCAGCCACCTCCCCCTCTTCAATCTGTCACTCTGTCCATTCCAGAAGTATAACCCACCCTGTACCGGTATTGTTGGTGTATCGGTGAGGAAAACCTATCGAAATCCCTGTCCTTCTGGAGTTTACTTTGTCAATGCAGTATTCAGTGGTTAAAAAAAAAGTTTCAAAGTCTTTTTCGCTCATCCTCAAGTGAGTCTCTCGAAGAGCTTGATACTGTTAACTTGACTGAAACAAAATCCTTAGCGTGCAAGGGACAGACACAGCCCAGGTGCAATCCAATTCTCCCTTCAACTTGACTGCCTCCGGACACTTACCTCCCACCCCCCACCCCCCCACTCATGTCACCTACACTTCAGGTGGCTTTAGGGTCTGCGCTCCCCAATAGAGGTCAAACAAAAACAATGGAAGGGACTGTCCACAACACACTGCCCCGATGGTGGGCCCAACCGATAGGTGCTCTCGTACTCACCGAGGAGCCGGCCCAGAATGGGCACGAGTTCTTCACCTGCGGCGAGCTGCTCAGCGACAGCGCCCCGAAGCTGAGCGCCACCATGCAGCAGCCCAGGATCAGCTGCAGGAGCCCGAGCGACAGCAGCGGGCGCGCCGGCAGCAGCGCGGAGCCCGGCGCGGCAGGGCGGCGGGACGCGAGCGCGGGCGGCGGGGCCAGCCCGGCGGCGGGGGCGCAGCGGGGCCGGGCTGGAGGCTGGAGAGCGCCCCGGGACCAGCGCGGCCGCAGCGGGGGCAGCGGCGGCTCCTGAGCGGCGGCGGAGGCGGCGGCTCCAGGACCCCCGGCCTGAGGTCCGCCCGACAGCCCCGCCACCGGGCAGCAGGAGCCCGGGAGCACCACGGGCAGAGACATGGGCGCGCGGCGGGCGGGCGGCGCAGCGGAGCGGAGGGCGCCGCGCACCGGGCACCCGCGCCGGCGCCGCGCAGGACGGACTGCGCACGGCCCAACCACTTGCTGCCGCGGCCAGCGCCGGCCGCGCCCACCTGCCCCGCGGGGCCCGCCCCCCGCCGTCCCCTCTCGGTCACCCACGGTGACAAGTGCACCGCCGCCTTGGGATCACCCGGGAAAAGTGTCCGGGAACGGCGGGATCCCCGCCGCTAGATTCTCAACCGTTCTCGGAGTCTGTCCCAAACCGCGGCGCCAAGGGACCCGTCGTGGACCCAGGTCCCTCGGAGGACCTGACGACCTTTAAATAGAAAGGGAGTCCCTTGTGGTTCTTCTCCTCCCCCACGCCCGGAGGAGGGGCTGTGGGCGACCCGACGGGAAAAGGTCCTAGCCGGGAAAGAGGACACTCGCTGGACGTTACCGCCCGGGAATGCAACCTGCATCTAAGGCTTCTATGGAGAATTCCTGGCTTTGTCGCTGCTGCTCTGCCAGGAGAGAACTGGGTGCTTTCCCAGCACCAGAGTGGGAACAATAGTGGCAAGGCCAGGTTACTTTGGGAATCACTACTCAGCATTCACAATGGAAGAGCCCAGGACAGCCCTGTGCAGTTGGCAGGGGTCACAGGCTCCATCCTTTTAGCTTTGACCCGGAACTAATTGGCATCACCTAATAAAACACAAACTCCCAAACTTCGCGGGGGAAATGATCTAACGAAATCTTAATCTGCTTTGGTAATTTATAATATATGTATCGAGCTTTGAGGCACAAAAGTTTCCCCTAATAGAATGTCTAGACGTCCAATGTATCATAGGTAAGATGATGATAATGAACTTCTTTTCCGGGTAAGAGCCAAAGCAGTGTCGGTTTGCTGCCAGTTGTGGTATTTGAAAACTTGACTTATTGGAAAGGTGACAGAATCTAATGCCCTCCTGTTCGGTAAAACAAGAGAAACGCAGGTTTGTCCCTGTGCTCTGCTTGTGAAGGCTGTGTTTTTGTCGAGCCTTATGTCACACAGTGAGGCATTACCAATGTGCAGGTGTTTACATGCACACTGTTTGTCATTAAGTCACCTGTGTTTAATAGTCCCTGGGACTTCCTTTCAGACTGCTCCCAGGAATAAACTTCAAGGTTTGGGAGGGAGAGTAATTTGGTTTTTGGTTTGGTTTGGTGTTTTTTGTTTTTGTTTTTTTCCTTTTGTCAACATTGAAAATCTGATGTCTCCTGTACTTAAAAACAAAAACCTACAATAGAGGCTCTTAAATTGCAGGTGAAGACAAGGTCAGTTTCTTCAGTGTTGGGGTTTTAACTTTTGTTTTAAACAAGAGCTTAAAAGTATTTAATTCTTAAGGCCGGATGAAACCGTGCAATACAGTATGTCTGCTTGAATGCTCAGACATCCTCTCAGCTAAATAAATCTATTCTATTGGCCAGAGCCTGACACCTGAACCATGCCATTAAAAATGCATTCCTTGTGTCTAAGAATGTTTGTGTTAGAAGTCAGGATACCCTCCTTTCCTTGGGGATACTTATGACTAGGAGAAAATTGGGGAAGGTGCTGGTGACCATTCACTTTTTAATGCCAGTGCTAATTACATGGCAAGGGTTACTATGAAAATCCATATGGTTACAGTTGAGGGTCTTTCTGCTTCTCTGTGTTTTTATACTTAAGAATGTACCTAAAGGACTTCAAGTGCCTGAGGTTTCTAGGTGTTTTCTCTATGTAGAAACACACAGTAGCAAAGACAAGTAAAATCCATAGATGGTTTTTTTTTGTTTGTTTGTTTGTTTGTTTTTTGTGGTTTTTTGTTTTGGATTTTGTTTTTGAGACAGGGTTTCTCTGTGTAGCCCTGACTGTCCTGGAACTCACTCTGTAGACCAGGCTGGCCTCGAACTCAGAAATCTGCCTGCCTCTGCCACCCAGAGTGCTGGGATTACAGGTGTGCGCCACCACCACCCAGCTTCATAGCTGGTTCTTAATCTACCAGATCTAAGCATTAGAAGGTCACAGGACCTCCCTCGAAACTCCTACGCAAGGAACCTTATTGTTCTGTTTCTCTCCCTCACCCCAACTCTGTTGTTGTTATCAACATGTGCGGCTGTGAATGTCTTGTTCTTGTTTCCAGAAGCACAAATCTAGATAAACTGCCCCAACCTTTAAAGCTGCACCAATTAATGTCCTCCGGTATTTGTGCTTAAGATTCCTGTAACCAGAGCTCGACTCTTCAGACTCTACCACCTGCTTAAGTATTCGGTCACAGTTGACTGAGCTGTAGGAAACAGATCTCTTACGACAATAATTCAGGGCCACTGAGTCCATCTTGGTGTAGAAGATAATAGTCAAACGGGCAAGGAATAGAACTTGAGGGGTGAGTAGGGGGTAGCAGGGAAGGAAACTAAACTTTCCTTACAGGGTAGGGAGTTCCTCCAAAAGTGACGCTCGGTGTGAACACAATCTAGGTCAGATGTGTGCACAAATTGTTCCGTAACCCTCCATAACAGGAAGACGGTTGGGGATGACCCATCAGTAAGTCAATGAGATAAACACACAGCTAAAACGTGGGGTACCCACCCAGGGGAATGAAGTACTCGTGCATGCTACAATGTGGATGGACCCTGGGAACGGACTGAGTTAAAGGCCAGTGAGAGCAGTCACAGAATGAATGCTCACGCCATACAATCCCATTTCAATGGAATGTCTACAGCAAACAAATCCATAGAGGCTTGCCTTGTGCTTTGTGGTTGTTGAGTGCCTTGGAAATGGAGAGCTTGGTGGGGGGGAGGGGGGTGATAGTTGAGGAGTATGGTGTTGTTGTTGTCGTCGTCGTTATTGGTATTGTTTTCAAGGTGATAAAAGTATTCTACAATTGACTGTGGTGAGGATTGCACAAGTCTCTAAATACATGAAAAAACATTGAATTAGACTCTTTGTTTAAACGGACATGTTGTATTCATGATATGTGGATTATGTCTCAGCAAAGTTGTTACCCCCCAAAAAAAAGAGTAAACAAAATTAAGAAGAAGCTGTAGAAAACTTAACCCAGATGCCTTATTTATGTAGGCAAAAGTTCAAGTTAACAATAGCTGCGCTGTATTGTTTCGTGGAAGCCGGCAGCCGATTGTCCTCCAGATCAAAGTCGATTCCAAGAAGTTTTAGTTAACCCTCAACTACCTTCCCCCTGCCCATCACTCAAGTTCTGCCCCCTTCACTAAAGCCCTCTCACCGAGGAGGCCCACTCTCTGCACCCTGTTCACCACACACTCTGGGCTCTTCTGCACTGCTCAGCAGACCCACCCTCAAAGCCAATTAGAGGACTTTGTTCCTGTCACAGCGGAAACTGCTAAAGAAACTCCTCAAAGCACTGCCTCAAAACCTGCCTCCAGCTGTTCTGTTTTACAAAAAGAGAAGGGTTTCCACGAGTTAAGAGACCCCTGTGAACTCTCAAAACCTCTGGAGAAACTTTTTCAAAGTTCCACAGACTCCAGAACCATGATGGGGTGTGGTGTGTTGAATCGCAGAGTGACAGGCTTCCCCCAGCCCAATAGATCCAGAGTTTCTACTGAGTGGCTAGAGTCTTGTATTTTAAATTGACAGAAATATTCGTTTCTGATAATTTTCAGATGTGGGATTTTTACGTGCATATTATCATGTAGTAGAAGTCTAAGCCAGCCATTTTATTAGAAGTTGAAAACAGAACATTGGGTTTAAAAGCGAGCTCGCATGTCCATGTTTTGAGGTGGGTCTTTCCTGGATCCCAGCTACACAGGGGACAGTCCACACATGGGTGAAACGGCACCGGCCACCCCTCATCCACATCACACCAGTCAAGAGTTTCTCTGGCCTGACCTCCTGGACAACACACTCACTCCAGTGTGCGTAAGCCTGGGATTCAGCCATTTATCACCACTGTTTCTTAGACTGCCCGCAAGAGAAGGGCTATGCAAGGCGGGCACACCGAGATATGGGACAGTTAAGCCTATTAGAGATCAAAACACCCAGCGAGAAACCTCAATCTCCCCCACTAAACTCTGAGTCTTTGACCCCCCCATGGTTGTAGGTTTTCTAGAGGGTATTGTGGGGAAATGAATTGGTGGAGGGTTCCAGAGACATTTATACAACACAAAAGACTGTGTACATGTCCTTATTGGTAATAAGATAATGGAATAGATGCGGATTAATGAGTGACTCAAACTCTGAGATAGACAAATTAGACACTGCGTGGTTCTGAAATAGTGGTAGAAAGTTATTGTGAATAATTGCTAAGACCTTGGCTCCAATACAGACCGGAGTGTTAAACAGGAAGTTATCAGCCATGTTTTCCTCACTGTCAAAGTTAAATACTTCTAACAGTGAAAAATCCCGCAGAAGACAATTCAACTGCCTTTAAAATTGTACTTCACAAGTTTCTATGATAAATGAACTTTTGTGTGAGCGCGCATGCATGTGTGTGTGTGTGTGTGTGTGTGTGTGTGTGTGAGAGAGAGAGAGAGAGAGAGAGAGAGAGAGAGAGAGAGTAAAAGAGAAATCCTATGGTGTCAGAGGTTCCTGCAGTTTCAAATTTCTGTAGTCAAAGCTGTAATTCACTTTTGTCTGAGCAGCTGGTCAGATTTACCAGGGAAACTCTGAAAAGGACACACGCCTTCTAAGGCCACATCCACAGAGATGCTAGGGTAGGACATCTGTGATGCAGCAAGGATATACAGATGTCTTTGGCAGAAGCTTCCTTGAAGATCTATCAAGAATTTCTTGGGGATCAAGATGTCATTCCAGGTAAGTGTTTAGAGTGGTGTGTGTGTGTGTGTGTGTGTGTGTGTGTGTGTGTGTGTGTGTGTGTATCACACCACACACTGAAAGAGAACCCAGAGTAAGGCCCTGGTGTCAGGCTACCTATGACTGGAATATCCGGTGTCCCACTCACAGCAGCACTGTGTGATCTGTCAGGCTCAGGTTCTAGTCTCAAAGGACTGGAGCTATCTCCCCTCCTCCACAGAAAGGCTTTGCAGATTAGGAGGTAACTAAGATGAGCCTCACCGTGCCTCTGACAACACTGTCGGAACTACAGCCACCCTGTCCTGGCTGGGTTTGGGCAGTGAGAGAAGAAAGCCCTCGACTGGAGACTGTGATGTGAGCTTCCAGCATTCAGGGAAGAGTCAGGTGGGTACAGCCTTGGCCAACCTACCAAAACCTAAGGTTGGGATTTAAAAATGATAGCCTGCCAGGCAGTGGTGGTGCATGCCTTTAATCCCAGCACTTGGGAGGCAGAGGCAGGTAGATTTCTGAGTTCGAGGCCAGCCTGGTCTACAGAGTGAGTTCCAGGACAGCCAGGGCTACACAGAGAGACCCTGTCTCAAAAATAATAAATAAATAAATAAATAAATAAATAAATAAATAAATAAATAAATAAAAATGAAAGCCACTAACACTGGACTTTTGTAAGCACAGACCTTAATGGGAGCACAGAACTGAAGGGCTGGTGTACCAAGTGCACCCGAAAGCACATTCTGAAAGCATGCAGTGTAAGACCCCCCAAAATCGAGGATGCCCAAGCACCCCACACCCTGGAAGGCGACACCCAAATCACTCTTGAGAAATGGTCTCAATGCAATAGCATGAGGATTTCTTTATTCCAGAATTCTGGGTTCCACAGCCATACACCATGCAGGGGTAGAGGACTGAGGACCACAAGTGCCGAATTGTGACAGCTTTTATAAGTTTACGACAAAGCCCGAGAATCACAAGCCAATCATTTCTTAGCATGGAGAGGCCACGAAATGCAAGCCAATTGATTTGTACCACTCCATAGTTTTTAGGCCAATCAGTTTAAATTATCGCTCAGTGGACCAATTAGTTTCCTATTTTCTTGAATGTCTACAGCTGCGTGAACTCCTGCATAGGGGTAATGGCGTAAGTTTACAGAAGCAAAATAAGCTTAGCCCATTTCCAGTTACCTTATGGGGCCAGGATCACATATTCAAGGCCTTTCTGCTAGCTCTAAACAAAGGGCAGGCTCTGGAATGTGACTTTTTACCTAGTTTCTAACAAAGCAAGATAGCATTTTAAACTTCTGACTTCTTGGGGTCATTAGAGTTAGGCTATATTATTTTCTATCCTTTCAGCAGGAAGCAGGAATCTGTGCCACAGCCGTGTAGGGCCTGAGAATCAGAGAAGATGAGGAAGTCACCCCTGGACTCTTAGAGCTTCTAAGGTGTGTTGGAAACCTCAGGCATATTGTTTATAAAGATGCATTTATTTTTGTTTTATGAATATGGTTGTTCTGTCTGCACGTATGTCTGAGCACAGTGTGTAGTGCCAGGAGAAACCAGAAGAGGGTGTTCAAGTGTCTGGAACTAGAAATACCACTAATACCTACCGTGTGAATGCTGAGAACTGAACCCAGCTTCTCTGCAAGAACAATCGATGCTCTTCACCACCAAGCCGCCTATCTCCCAGCTATGATCTCAGGCATAGCATCTCATTTAAGGCCACCAGCAGTCACATCCAACAGTCCTTTTTTGGTTTTTTTTTTTTTGGGGGGGGGGGGTTAACCCATTTACAAATGAAGAACTCCAGCAATCAGGAGGATGGGGCCCAAGGATTGTGAGTTGAAGACTTGGCTGGATATGACACAAGAGTAAGAAAAAAAGTGGTGGAGAAAAAAGGAGGGAGGGAGGATGGAACTTGAGAGTCAAAGGTAACTAAATTTGGTGGTGCCGTGTTGTTCCAGCTACTTGGGAGGCTGTGACAGGAGGACTCTTTGGGCACAGGAGTTCACAATTAAAGAGAGAGAGAGAGAGAGAGAGAGAGAGAGAAGGAAGTTAGTTCAGAGATTTAGAAAAAAAATTCCTTAAGTTCAAACTATAAATACATTAAAAATAAAAATAAAATAAACCTATGCCTCCTCATTCCTGTTTCAGTTTCCCAATACACACAGAGATATTTTGTGTCAGCTTCACTGATGACTCTGGAACTTGTGGGTTGGGGGCGGGGCGATAAAGAAGGACTTCTAATTCTTTTCTTAAGGAAGACATTTTTAATTATGTCTGTCCCGTTTTTTTCCTCTGCCCTGGGTAAGCCATGATCATTGTCAGTGTGACTGAATTTAGAGGCCCCTGGGAGACACCCCTCTGGGTTTATCTCTGAGGGTGGTTTTAGAAAGTTTAAGTGAGGAGGGATGACTGACTTCGAATGGTTTGGGGGTCCCATGGTTTGGGGTCCCAGACTGAATAAAAAGGAGAAAGCAAGCTGCTCTCTCTCTCTCTCTCTGTGCTTCCTGACTGCACATGCCATGTGCCCAGCTGCCTCCCCCTCCTGCCTCCAAGCCTTCCCACATTGGTGGAGTACACCCTCACACCTCACACCGTCAGCCAAAATAAGACCTTCCTTACATTACTTTTGATGGGCCTTTTGTCACAGACACAGGAAAGCAACTACTAACGACTCAAGCATATGCACAGGCTGCCTTGTTTTTGAATGACTCGCCTCCCTGTCTGGAGGCAGAGCCTAGGGTTGGCCCCTGGGTGGCAGGTCACCTTTGGTTCTTGTTTACTGAGTGACTTCCTCAATGTAACAAGTCTGCCCACCCCATGTGAGGGGCTAAGAAAACACAAACAACAACAAACCAGAATATCCCTCTTCATATTTCCTGAAAATGTCTTCATCAAATTCAATATCCAGATGTCTAAATGGAAAAAGCTAATTACAAAAACCACGCCTACTATATGACACTATCATGGGAGTCTTATAAAGGCAATCTCAGAGTCAGAAAGTAAGCTGGTGACTGCACAAGGCTGGGCGTGGCACTAAAGATATAAGGGGTGGGAGTAACAAAAACTGTGGTAATGGTTGCACATATGTACGGCAATACTAAGAATTGTAGATTTTAAGTGGTTTGATTGGGATACTCGAATTATGCTCCAATAAACCTGTTTTATTTTGTTTTTTTAAATCCTTCTTTTTAAATCTCTCTCTTGTTTCTTTCTGTTTTTCAAGTCAGGGTTTCCCTGTGTATCCCTGGCTGTCCTAGAACTAGCTCTGTAGACAGACCAGGCTGGCCTTTTTTAACTTATTTTATTTTTCTTTACTACACCATCTTGCTTTGTAGCCCAGGCTGGCTTTCAACACATGATTCTCTTACTTCACTTGCTGAATGCTGGAATTATTAATTTCTTAATTATGGTGACGTCAAATAGTCAAGAATATTCAAAAATATTTATTAAATTTAGAACACGTTTAGCATGTCATTTTCTTCTTTTTAGGTGCTGTCCTGAGTTCTTTAGCAAAGCAAAGAAAAATAACTAGGAAATTAATTATCATAATTTAAACATATCACTTATAACCTGGATAAAAAGTAGGATAGTATCAACAAAAGCATGAAACTGCAGAGGAATCCATCAAACGTGAGCTTCTCTACAGGTAAAAGTAGGCTTAAAGTTCAAGCCAGACAGTGGTGGCACACGCCTTTAATCTCAGTGCTTGGGAAGTAGAAGCAGCCAGATCTCCGTGAGTTCAAGGCCAGCCTAGTCTACAGAGTAAGTTCCAGGACAGTCAGGGCTACAGAGTGAAACCCTGTCTCAAAACTCAGGTAGCAAGGCAAGAGTGTGTGTGTGTGTGTGTGTGTGTGTGTGTGTGTGTGTGGCACGTGCAGGTGCGCGCGATGGAACCACACCTCAGCTAAGTTAAGCACCATCACTTTATGTCTTACTAAGAAAGGATAACTACTGTCAATTAACTGTTGTCACTGAGCGAGATACGTTTAGATAGGCCATAGGTAGAGGGAAAGCATCACTTAAAACAGGTAAGAGTTCACTAGTGAGAGCTCAGTGGTTAAGAGCACTGGATGCTCTTCCGGAGGACCTGGGGTCAACTCCCTGCACACACATAGCGGCACACAACTGTCAGTAACTCCAGTTCCAGGTGATCCAACACACACATGCAGACAAAATACCATACATACAAAATCAATACATCATTTTAAAAAAGATTTAAATAGTGGATGAACAACTGGAAAAGTCTCAAATTAACCCTGATGAATTCTATGGGAGTCTCCTACTGTCCCTTAGTGAATACATGCTTTAAATTGGGGAAGGTTTAAGTGACTATGAAGAAGTTTAATGGTATCAAAAGCATCATGGAGTTGACATTTTTACGTTCCAAAGATCTGTCCTTGTTAGGTGGTTTTCTGTGCCTGCAAGATGAAAGAAACTTTAACCTTGAAGAGTAACACGGGTGATCTGGCTTTAAGACTGGCAACTGAATAGCCAAGTTAGATAAATAATGCCCCGTTGGAAGCCAGCCAAGTAGATGCATGTATCTGACCGCCTACGAGAACGCAGAGTTCCCCCTTATGTGTGAGAATGCTTACTGCGTCCCTGGGAATTGTTCACATGCTGAGAAGACTGGTTGGTCGAGCAATTAAAATATTTAAGAAGGAAACCAAATATATTAAAAGGACTATGCTTGAAATGTTGAAGCAGTTTAATTGGCTGAGTTTTTAAGCTCATTTAAATGTTCATTAAAAAGTGATTCACAGTCACCAGGTTTATAAATAAGCGTTCTGCAATGACTACAGCTATTGTAAACTGAAAACAAGCTGCTTGACCCAAAATGAGATTTTTGAAGAGCCTTTTCAGCAAATAAAATTCTCAAAGTACTCGGGAAGCGCGGATTAACAGGTCTGAGTGTCACATGATCTCAAATATCCAATCAGAGTGTCTGCCTGGCATTTTTCAAATTGTGGGCGGGGCTTGGAGTCAAAGGTTTTGCAATTCACCTGTATAGCCTGGTCTTGGAAGAGTACAGCTTACCTAGAGAGTGAAACTGACAGGCTGAGAGAAACACGGTAAAACTCAGGAAAGGGGGAAGAGAATGCGGGGGCCTTCAATCGCGGTGGCAGCTCCCTTCAGGTAGGTTATACTTGCCCTCTGACATAAATTCTGCATTTAAGGAAACTTCAGTCAAGACTTTCATTTCAGTCAAGAATAGCAAATCTCACAAAACCATTTAGCATCTAGAAAGATCTATTTAGAAACAGAAAGAGGTAGAGGGATAATAAATGCTTTTAGAGAAGAATAAACCTCCCTTGAGCCCGTGAAGTCCACTCTTATACCAGTCTGCTGAGAAAGACAAGTGGAAATCTGAATGTTATTAAAATTATGTAGGCCCCCAAATTCCTTATCGTTAAAACTGGAATAGTCAGGTGGTGGTGCCACACACCCTTGGTCCTAGCACTTGGGAGGCAGAGGCAGGTGGATCTCTGTGTTTGAAGCCAGCCTGGTCTACAGAGTAAGTTCCAGGACAGCCAGGGCTACACAGAGAAACCCTGTCTTAAAAACAAAACAAACAGGCAATAAGAATTCCTAATTCTTGTAAGAAGTAAGTGATAGACCGGATACTCTACCACTAAGAAACACACTAAAGCAGGGGACTCAATTACATACACCAAGGAGGTTGTGACCCAGAACATTCCACAAAACTACAGCAGCCTTCACAGGATATCACTAGCCTAAGGTCAGACAACACACAGATCCGTGGACTAGAATCTGGAGACCAAAAATGAACACATATAATGTCAATTACTTTTCAGCAACAATGGCAAAGAGGGAAGGCCTTCCTCATCAATCAGCACAGGGACCCACTTACACACCACACACAACAGAAGGGAGGGGAAGCCTTCCTCCGTCCTGTGCTGGAGTCCTTTCAAAGGCCTCTGAGTTACACTCAGGGTGTAAAATGACCGTGTAAATTGTGTGTGGTGGCAAATGCCTGTAATCTCAGCACTCAAGAGTCTGAGAGAGAATCACCAAGGTCTGGGACGAGTCTGAGAGAGGATCACCAAAGCCTAAGATCTGTTTCAAAAACAATTTCATAAACCTAAACATAGGTCTAGAGAGACAGCACGGTGATTCAGAGCACTTGCTGGTTTTGCAGTGGATCAGAATTCAGTTCCCAGCACCCTTATTCAAATGGCTTTCAACCTGTAACTCCAGTTATGGGGAATTAGATGCCTTATTTTGGCCTCCACAAGTACCAGGCACACAGGTAGTATTCACATACATAACTAACACATACACATAAAATGAAAATTAAATAAATCTTCTTTTTTTTTAAAAAAAAAAAAAGACCTAAACATCATGACTAAACTATAAAAATCCCTACAAGAAACTATAGAAGTAATCTTCAAAATCTTTGGTTGGGCAACAGTTTCTTAGCTATGATACCAAAAAGTATAAGGGGTGAACAACACAACCAAAAAAAGAGATAAATGGAGGTTGTGGGCATCACTCCTGCATGCTAGTGTCTTGTTGCAGGTAGCTACTCTACACACTACCAAAGGAGAACTATAAACAGTGTCCCAGCCACAAACTCTTTGATGTAAAATGCTGTCCTGCCTGCCTGCTGTGCTTGTACACTGGTGGCATAAAGGCTGTGGGAATCACCAACCAGTATCTATCTTAGTTAGGGTGTCAATTGCTGTGAAGAGACACCATGACCACTGCAAATCTTAAAAAGGAAAGCATTTCATTGGGCCGGGCTTACTGTTGAGAGATTTAGTCCACTGTCACATGGTGAGAAGCACGGCAGCACACAGGCAGATGTGGTGCTAGAGAGGTAGCTAAGAGTTCTATATCTGGATTGACAGGCAACAGGAAGAGAGTGATACTGTCTCTGAAATCCTAAAGCTCACCCCCAGCACTTCCTCCAACAAGGCCACACCTACTCCAACAAGGCCACACCAACTTCAACAAGGCCACACCTACTCCAACAAGGCCACACCTCCCAAAAGGGCCACTTGCTGTTAAACCTATGGGGACCATTTTCATTCAAAGCACCACAATCGTTTAAGACCCATTCTGCAAGACGAAACCCATACTCAATACTGCTTGGGTAACCAACTAGACAACTCGGGGACCTAAGGTTAAACCAAATGCCCCTCTTAATGACATTCTGCTATACTCATAGATCAGTGCCTTGCTCAGGCATCATCAGAGAATCTTCCTTCTGCAGCAGATGGGAACAAATACAGAAATCCACAACCAGACATTATGCCAAGAGAAAGAGACCTTGGAACGCTCAGCCCTAAAAGGACATCAAATCTTTCTCCTTGGGATTCAGGGAACTCGGCAGAAGAGGCAGGAAGGTTGTAAGAGCCAGGGTGAATGAAAGACAGCATGGATGGAGCCAGGGCCCTCTCAGTCAACAGGACTGACACACATATGAACTCAGAGCGGGAGGCAGCATACACAGAGCTCTCACAGACCTGCACCCACTGGGGTCCTAGAGGTGACAGAAGTGGACACATGCCTGCCACTTATTATGTACAGAATTGCCACGATGGTACCCTGGGCAGACATAAAACTCAGTTCTCTTCAATAGAGTACGTCGAACCGAGTTGCCACAACCAGGCTTAGAGTTGCAGCGTGTAGAGATTTCTGGGGCAAATGGAGATATCTAAAGGATGTTCGACTCCCCAAAGTGCTCCTGCACCAAGTGTGAGCTTGCAAAGGTCAGGGGTCAGAACATCTGGCCACCAAACTTGACTAGACAATTTGGAGATAGACCAGACAGGCTCCTTCCTTTCTGAGAGTACCATACGTGTAAAATTCCAGACCATGTGCCTAGAGGACATTTCTGAAGAGGGCTTATGGGGCAGTTTGATTGCCATCACCAATGCATCTTGCCGTGGTAGGGCCATCAGAAGCATCTGGATCAGGTGAGGTAGCTTTCTCCAAGGGAGTCACACTACTCTTAATAGCAGGCTGATTATTTTAATTTTAATTTTAATTTTATGTCAATAAAAAGTGAACTCAATGGTATCTTTTGGAGGTGGCTTGTCTTTGGAAGTTGCTTGTCTTGTCAGGAATCCTCCTTTTATTTTTATTTTTATTTTACCTTATTTTATTTTCATTTTCATTTTTATTTTTACTTTTCTTTTTATCCTACATGTGCATGACTTCCAGTTTAGTGTTTTATGCAAACGAGTGGGTCTTCTTGGGTTTTTTTCCCCTTCCGTTTGTTTGTTTAGTCCTATTCCCGAGTGTTGGTTTTTGTTTTGATTGTTTATTATCCCTTAGATACCTGCTTGTATTCTAATGAGACGGAAAGGGGGGTGGATCCAGATGGGAAGGGAGGGAGGGAGTAACTTGGAGGAGTAGAAGGGGGGTAACTGTCATCAGGGTAAATTATGTGAGAAAATAAAATCTGTTTCAACGAAAGGATTAAAGATCACTATCAAGCTTATGAAGATGATCCTCAAAATAGGAGACATTTTCATAAGCCATGAATCTTATTGGAGACATTATGCTAAAGAACTTTATACATTAACTATTAAAAGGCCAGTAACCCAATTTTAAAATGGGCAAGCAATCTGACTAGCTCTCCGAGTAGATTCCCGCAGCCAACAAGCACATGAAAAGATGGTCAATGTCATCAGAGAATAGGAGAAAAACATTATCACTTCACACTCAACAAGATGGTGAAGCAAATATGGTAGAAATAGCATGTGTTAGAGAGGATGAGAGGAAGCTGAAATTCTAATATGTTGTGGATGAAGATAGAAAATGGGGTAGCTACTTCAGAAGACAGACCAGCAGTTACTTAAAATATTTAACACTTAACTCAGAGTAACTATATGGCCCGGAAACCCCACTGCTAGTTCAACATAAATGAAATTTTTATGTCTACACAGAAGTTTATGTGCAAATGTTCACAGAAGTAGTATTCATAATAGAATAGAAGTAAAAATAAAACAAAAACAAAAAACAAAACCCACTTATATGTTTTCTTTCCTTCCACAGATGAAAGGGCAAGCTCAGATGGAATATAGCCATATAAAAGAGTATTATTTGGCCTTTAAAGGAATGAGGTGATGGTGCGTGCTTCTACACGGATACACCTCGAGAATATGAGAAAAGTGCGTGAGAGAAGCCAGGACAAAGAGCATATCCTATATTTCTCTATTTAAATGAAATTTCCATAATAGGCAAACCTATAGAGACAAAAAGAGTTAATGACAGACTGAGGCTAGATGGGTAGGAATAGAGTGAGCGGGGTGTGTGGGGAGTTATAGAGATGTGTATGTATTCTTTATATGGGATGGCAATGAAGCCCTGAAATTGCACTATTGTAATGGCTTCCTAACTCTTTGAATATGGCACCACTGAATACACACTGTAAGTAAGTGAGTTGTATAACATAGGAATTCTATTTGAGTAAGACCATTCTGAAACACAGAGAGTCATGTTCCCACCTTGAATTCTACGGTCTACCCTCGGGAAAGAAAACAGGTCCCAAAGCAAACCCTTTCCAGTCAAGCTTCAGAATCTGAGAGAAACAAATGTCACGCTTCTCTCTTCAACATTGCAGGGGCTCAGAATGAGGAGATGACTGAGAAAAAGCTGGCAAAAGTCTCTGAGCAAGACAGCATCTCACACGTTATCACAGAGTATCAACCACCAGCCTGCCTTCCTCACAACCAAACTAGTCCTCGCAGCTGAATCTATTTCTCCCTGACAGCTCAGAAGCCTGACAGCTCAGAGTGTGCTGTTGACAGAAACCTACCCTCCACTCTTTCAATGGCCAGAGCTCAGCCTCCATGACTTCACTCAGCTGAGGAGACATAGGTATAAGCCCCAGATACCACCAAGGTAGGAGAGCAGGTCAGCAAGGTTAAAATGGCAGGAAGGGAACTTGACAAAGCTATCAGTCATGATGCGGCTTGCAAACAGAATCATATCCCAGATTCTGGCTCTTTGGACAGCATCGCCTGCTGACACACTATTTCAGCTGGTCATTAACATTCTTTCTGTATTTATTTTGAGCAGATACCATCCTCTCAGTGAGAAGCTCCAAAGACACAGTCCCTCAAGAGATTAAAAATAGAATTCTCTTGAGATCCAGGAATTCCATTGGGCATACCTCCCAAGGAACTAAAAACAGGAGTCTCCAGTAGGTCTTCACCCACCATGTTGACAGAAGCCTTTCACAGTAGCCCAGAGATGGAAGATACTGGGTGCCTGTGAGTGGGGGGAAAACTGGGAATAAGTGTAGTGTCTTAAAGCCAAAGATATGAAATCCAAAATGCTCCAAATCCAAAACTGAGTCGCTGACATGCCACGAAAGAAATATATCTACACAACGAACTTCATTTCATCCACAAGATTATTTATTAAAGTATTACGTAAGAGTTACAATTAAGCTGTGGGATATATATATAAACCATGAATGAATTTCTGTTTAGACTTGGGTCCCATTTACAGGATATCTCAGTATATATCTGCAGATACTCCAAAATTCACAAAAACCCAACATCTGAAACTCTGGTTCTAAGTATTTTTGATAAGGATAATTCAATCTGTGTCTCACAATGGAGTATTACTTATCTCTGAAAACAGAAAATGCTTTCATCCATGAACACTATATGAATGTGTGGAAACTTCTTGAACCACATTAGTTCATACTGTATTACAAAGTTTAAAAAATTAAAAGAGGGACTATTTACCTGTGTGACAATGTCTATAAAACAACCTTAATGTTAAATGAAATAGGCCAGTTACAAGAAAGACAAATATTATGTGATTCCACTAACACCAGGTGCCTGCATTAGGCACGTTCAAACATAAAAGTTGTTGCTGGGACTGGCCAACAGAGATCATGGAACCTGGCAGTGAATGGGTTTGGACTTTTGAGTTTTGTAAGGTGAGAGTTCTGAAGACTCAAGATCAATTGTATAAATTCTTCAAAGATAGCCAGGCAGTGGTGGTGCATGAACACCTTTGATCCCAGCACTTGGGAGGCAGAGGCAGGTGGATTTATGAGTTTGAAGTCAGCCTGATCTACAGAGTGAGTTCCAGGACAACCAAGGCTACACGGAGAAACCCTGTCTCAAAAACAAAAACAAAAACAAGCAAACAAAAAATTCTTCAAAGATGGCTGAAATGTTTAGGGCGGTCTTCCATGTTATATTTTACCACCATAATAGATTTTATTTATTTATTTACTTACTTACTTATTTAGAGACAGTCTCACTATGTATACTCAGCTGGTCTATGTAGACCAAGCTGGCCTGGAATTCATAGAAATCTGCCTGACTTTGCCTCCCCAAGGTTGGAATTAAGGCCAAGCTAATGAAATATTTTTAAGTATAATTTCAGAGGGTTACAAAGGAGAAGAAAACCATATCCCTTTTCGTGTCTCTCCCTGTCTCCCAGTTCTCTCCCCTAAGCCGTATTTGACTGTTCTAAAAGTGTCTTATAAAGGTCGTTTTTCTCTGCACCAGACTGTGCCTTGGGCCCGGTCATCTACCTTCCTACAAATGGGAATCACTATGGGATGTGATTTGAACAATACATCTCTTTTACAGCTGATGCTATAAAACCCAGTGAGAATGAATCCCCTTCCCTTCATCCTGCCTGGCAGTTATGAATCCTGATGCTAGAAAGTCCCTGTGTCTGGGTCCTTACACTTGTCCAAGTCCTCTCCAGACAGCCCAGGATTAGCACATTACACAAGTGACAGACTTTGTGGCTAAGACTAAGCTATTGTGACTATAGCTTAACCAGCCTACCTGGTGCCTACTTTGGTGGAGCTGCAAGTTTTCTTGATGCTCCAATACTTTGGCTCATGCCCTCTTTTGGTGATGTATCATAATGATGAAGGTAGACTCTCTGTGGAAACATACCCTCCACAAATTCACAGAAACTTAATAAAGGTTCATCTCTTGTTTCACAAAGTAGTGTGCTGATGACCAGGCCAGTAGTTGGTCTTTATCCATGAAGTCATTAATGTTTCGGATGCCAATGGTCTCTCCAGGCTACTACACATCCATAGCATTCAGCCATTGGCCAGAGTATTGTCACTTGACCATGCAGCTCTGTGAGGGAAGCTGGGAAGGTTCTCTACTTGAGCGCTGGAGAAGAGGAGAAGCAAAAGATAGCCTCTACCATCTACCGCTTGGCACTTCATCCCCAAGGTGGATACATAACTAACACTAAGCCAATCAGAGTGCTTCCTCTGATCCAAGCAGAGATCTTCACTATGGAACAGAGAGGAATTTATTTCTCAGCTTTGAAGACCAGAGCAGTCTTCAGCCTTCCTCCTTGAAACTTGATAAAAGCATATCCACCGTGAGAGGGAGTGAGGATGGACTCAGAACTCATGGCTGACAGCGAGAGAGGACTGAGCGAGAGCAGAGCACACAGATCCGTAGGCCCAGCCTCAGTGCCCGGTACCAAACCCACCCTTTCATTCCTTGCATGCAAGCTATCGGCTTTATATCTGACTTCTAGATGGCCTTCTGTCACTTAAGATTGAAAGAATGCAGGTGCCACACGCCCACCAGAATGACACACACCGACTACTGAACAAGCTTCTGTTGAGTGGCCCATTGCATCGAGAAGGAGTCTGTTGGAGTGGGAATGTGAAGAGCCGACTGTCCCTGCCGCTAACCGCCCATGTGACCTTAAGTACAGCAATGTTTCAAATTCCTCAGGAGCAAAATGAGGTGCCTGGGTCAGTCTCACAGGCTCTTGCTAACTATGAAAATCTGAGGCTGTCTGTACTACTTAAATATAACACAAATTGCAGGGGACCATGTCTGATGCTGACTTCATTGTAAAGACTGTCCTCCTTGTTCCCAAAATCTCTCAACAGTTGTATTCATCTCATTTGTTTCTGTAACATTTTACTACTAACCGGATGCCCTTGGAGTATATTTACTCATCATCGTTCTGTGGTCCAGGTGTCTGAACGAAGGCATCATCAGGCCTCGCTCTTTCCAGGGTTCGAGGGGACAAACCTCTCCTGCCTCACCAGCTGCTGATAGCTCTAGGTGTTCTGGTGCCATGGTTATATCATTCTGGTCTTTACCTCTGTGTCTCGATGGCTTCTCCGTGTGTCTATGTTGTTTTCCCTTCCAGCTCTTCAAAGGAAACCCATAGTGACATTTCTGGTCTACCCAGAATCCTAGGTTAATCCACCTCATCTTCAACTAATTAAATCTGCAAAGACCCTTCCCCAATAAGGTCACATTCCCAGTTCTGGGCATCATGGTATGGGCACATACTTGGGAGATCATCATTTGATACACTATGTAGTATATATAAGAATTATTTTTTTAAAAAAAACAGCACATAGTTTGGGTATATGTTACAAGTGCCACTGATATGGTACAAAAGGAAGACAGAAAATAAATCTTTACCAGCCATTATGTTAATCGGATCACCTGGAAAAAAATCCCAGAGCTAAGGAGTTAAGCAGGGGCTCTTTTCTTTGTAAACAACAGGTCTGAAAGTGAGCCACACCGTTCATCCCACTGACGGCTCCTTGTGTACATGTGCTAACGTGCTTGGTTATATTTTGCTCCCACTTCTGCTGTCCTGGTAACAAGATGTGAATATAGACTCTTTCCTGTGGCCTGGCTCTCCTCGAATGTGGGACACCTATCACAGGGAAGCATTCAAGTGCCCAGTTTCTGAAAGCAAACCGGAGAGCAATCTCCTTGTCTTTCCAAGAAGCCATTGTGTTTGTTTTTTTTCCATTCCAAAAATACCACAGTGGTTTTGGGAGACAGTTGTAGGGCAAAGAACCAGAAGGTGGAACACAAAGCCCTTATGTTTCTTTTGGAAGGCTCTTGAGCACCTAAGTAGTTACATTCCAATGCCCTTGGGGAGCTGAAGAGGTACAAGCTAGCCAAATGAGGAGAGTGACAGGCAACCTAAGACCCTCAGACCCTGCAAAGTTAGTGCGGCCTGCAGGAGGGGTAGCCACCTCTGAAGTCTAGGGGGAGTCTGAGCTCGCTCCAAGTTCTAATTGTCAGCTAAGTATAGTCCCTTGGACAGCATCTTGCTTTGCTTCTTGCCCTCCATGGCCAGTAGGGTAAAGTGCAGCTTAAGATTGCTACTTCACCCAGTGGACAGTACGTGGATGTTTATCGTTCATTCTCGTTCCTACTGTAGGCTTCCTCCCCATTGAAAATTGATAATGCATGAATCAATATTTCTCTCTCCCTCTCCCCCTCCCCTCTCTGTGCTTGCATGGTCTCTCTGTCTCTGTCTCTCTGTCTCTGTCTCTCTCTTCCCCCTAACCCCCATCTCTCTCTGTTTCTCTTTCAACCTTGAGTGGTACCAAGCTCAAGAAGGGTAAGGGAGCCATTCATGGTAACCACATTTTTAACCCTAGCACTCAGGAAACAGAGGCAGGCAGGCAAGCAGCTCTATATGAGTTTGAGGCCAACCTGCTCTACATAGAGAGTTCCAGCCAGTGAGAGTTATACTGTAAGATACCGTCTTAACAGTCAATCAACCAATCAATCAAACCAAAAACAGAAAGAAAGAAGAAAAGGGGGAGGAAATGCGGCACAGAGGACATGGGAAAATAACCATAATATGAATCACAAAACAGAAACACTCCCCAGGGTGTTGAGGAATATTGTAGCTATGGAGTATTAATTAGATGGCAAATACCAAGATACCTGAAGAAGCTGAAGTTAAACATCATTTTTTTTGAGACAGGGTATTACTATGTATCTGTGGCTAGCCTGAACTTGCTTTATAGACAAGGATAACCTAAAACTCCTAGAGATCTACCTGCTTCTCCCTCTTGAGCATGGGATTAAAGGCATGCACCACCACATGTGGAAAAAGTCAATTTTTAGTCAAGCAAGTTGATTAGCTTTGGAAAAGTTTTAAATATGTTGAAGATTATGACTATGAATACATTTTTAATGTCCCAAACTTTTCATTTCTTAAGCAAGTGTTTTTTGTTTGTTTTAAATCAATGATTTATGAGAGAAGTCACCACAAAAAAAAAAGTCTATATAATGAGTCCATGGGTAAAGTTGAACAAAATTGCTCATAGACTAATTTGCACAAAATATCCTGACTGGTGGATTCCCATATACAAGTACAGCCAGACACAGCAAGAGGAGACAGATGGGTTGCCACTGGCCTGTTAGGGGCTGGCTGGGAGCCCAGTATCTACTGCAGGAGGGGCAAAACCTCCCTTTGAAGTTGCTAGGGGAGAGAAAGAAAGAGAGAGAGGGAGGGAGGGAGAGAGAGAGAGAGTCACTTGTAGCCAAGGATGTGCTACACACCTATAATCTCAGCACTCAAGAGTCTGAGACAGGAGGAGCTGAGTCCCAGGCAAAAATAGGTAGGATAGCAAAATTGCATCAAAAATGAAAGGAAGAGGAGATGGAGAGATAGTTTAGCTGGTAAAAGCACATGACACTCCAGCGGATCCAAGCTCAAGTCCCAGCACCCACATGGCTCCGCTTCAAGGACATCTCACACCTCCTTTAAAAATATGGATTAATTACAGGTTATTAAGAGAATGTTACAGGCTGGGTATGGTGGCACATGCCTTTTATCTCAGCAAGGAAGGTAGAGGCAGGCATATCTCTGTGAGTTCAGGAACAGCCAGAGCTATAAGGGAAGATGTGTGTGGTGGTTTTAATATGCACGGCCCAGGGAGTGTCACCATTAGGAGGTGTGGTCTTGTCCTTGTTGGAGGAGGTGTATCACTGTGGAGGTAGGCTTTGAGACCCTTCTCCTAGCTGGAGGACAGTAGTCTTCTCCTGTAGAACTCTCAGCTCCTCCAGCACCAAGCCTGCCTGGACACCGCCATGCTTCCTGCCGTGATGATAATGGACTGAACCTCAGAACCAGTAAGCCAGCCCCAATTAAATGTTGTCTTTTATAAGCATTGCCTTGGCCACGGTGTATCTTCACAGCAATGGAAACCCTAACTAAGACACTGTTACCCTGCTCTTCCGAAGGTCCTGAGTTCAAATCCCAGCAACCACACCGGTATGGCTCACAATCATTCATAATGAGATCTGACACCCTCTTCTGGTGTGTCTGAAGACAACTACAGTGTACTTACATATAATAAATAAATAAATCTTTAAAAAAAATGACACTGTGTTACTGTCTGCTATACATCAGGGTGGTTTACACTCCAGCAGTACAGAAGAACTACAGGTACCTTTGTTCCACATGCAGCTCAGTACTAGTGAAGGCTCTGCTGGGCTGGGATATACTACCAGGACCTTTCAAGCTGTTCCACCATGGGTCTACCTGGCACCCAGAGAACCTTCTGTTTCAGGATTGCTCCAGAAAACAGTCATCGTACCCGTCCACTCAGAACCCTTATGGGGACATAGGATCTGGTCCATTGTCACAGACAATGTGCAGGGTAACACACAAGGCTCTCCACTGGGCTCTGATGAACAATTACAGACCTAACATTAAGTCAAATCAACACACAGGGGTGTGCTTTCTCTCTCTCTCTCTCTTTCTCTCTCTCTCTCTCTCTCTCTGACACACACACACACACACACAGGATTTGAATTTCCCACAGAAACATTTTTTTAAAGCACTGAAGGCATCAGGAGGAACAACACCCTGGAGGCTCACTACTGTAAACTTAAACCTGTCTGCCCTGGCTCCTAATCAGAATGTTCCTCTTTACCGTGTGCACTGCAGGGAAGACCACAAGGGGATGTGGAACTTGGTAGAGGAAGTGGATCTGAGCCTAGCATAGATCTTTTTGCCAAGACCTAAGGAACTGGAGCATCCTCTGGGTGCGGACTTTGGCTCTTCCACCCACAGTATGGTGGCAACTGTAGGACCAGCTCTAGGATAACTCACTGGCTTGAGAACAGAGGCTGAAGGGAACTTGTCCCCGAGGGTGCAGGAAAGGGAGCTGGGGCACAAATGGTGAGTTGAAGCAGAGGAAGGGGGTAAACAAACAAACAAACAAACAACAAAAAACAACGAGGCATGGCTTCACAGAGCCTCGGAGCCAGACTCAGGTGGATCCCCGATGTCTGATCACCTCTGTATTTCCCTTTCAAACAACAAATGAGACCACACCCCTGCCCTCTGTCTGAGGAAACAGAGCAGGGCCTCAGCCATCATCAGAGAAGCTCCCTCCCGCAGCTGCTTGGACAAATACAGAGACTCAGAGCCAGACATTATGCAGAGAGAGACAGAGAGAGACAGAGACACATACAGAGAGAAAGACAGAGAGACAGAGACACATACAGAGAGAGAGACAGAGAGACAGAGACAGACAGACAGAGATAGAGAGACCTTGTAGGATGTCTCCATCAAATCCCTCCCCTCAGAGCTCAGGGAACCCCATGAAAGAGGAGGTTGAAAGAGTTTAAGAGCTGGAGGGGATGGAGGACACCAAGAAAACACGGCTACCTAAATCAACACGATCCACACAGAGAGACTGGGGCAGCAGGTAGCGCCTGCACCAGGTCCTCCGCATATACAACATGGCTTTCAGGTCAGTGCTTTATGGGATTCCCGAGTGTGCGAACAAATGGGTCCCTGGTGCTTGTGCCTTCTCTTGGCTCCTTTCCTCCTGTTTGTCCTGCCCACCTCCAGTGTGTTAGTTTTTAATCTTATTATATTTTACTTATCATCCCTTAAAAGCCTGTTCATTTTCTAATGAGAAACACAATGGGAGTGGATCTGGATGGGAGGAGGAGAGGGGAGGGACTAGGAGGAGTAGAGGGAGGGGAAACGTAATCAGTATACATTATGTGAGAAAAATACATCTATTTTCAATAAAAGGAAGAAAAAAAAACCACTCCTTGCAGCTCGCTGGGTGCTAAAACACTGTCTTGGAATTGGGGCTGGCCCTCTAAAAGTGTTGTATCTGGACTGCTGCTTTCTTCCAGCCACTTCCAGAGAGTCCCAGAAACCTTTGCCTCTGGGTCACTCCATGTCCACTACCCAAGTGCTACATGTAGGCGGAGCCCGGAAACTGCCCATTGTTTTATGAGGAGATGCTGTTGAGGATTTAGCTCCTTATATCCCAGAGAGGCCTCCTGGGGTAATGGGAAGTTCCAGAAATTGTGCTTCCCTTGGATTTATTTTGACCTTAATGGTTGCTCTCAGTGCTGTCACCCACCTTGACTGCCCAGCAGCTCAGAATGAACCCAGAAAAGTCCAGCAAAGAACACAGGGTCCTATGGTGTTTGTTGTATGCTCCCAGGTCACACACACACACACACACACACACACACACACACACACGCATACACTCACACACACACACACACACACACATACACACAGACATACATATACACACATACATACACACACATACACACACGCATACACTCACACATACACACACACACACATACACACATACACATACATACACACACATACACACACACACATACACACACACACAATCATGTCACCTTCTCCTTTACTGGGCTTTCTTTACTCTGACAGCATCTTATTTTTTGACTCTCCCACATCTGACCCTTTGAATAGATCCAAAGGCTAAGCTTGACAAACAGCTTGTTTTAGAATACTCTTATCCCACTTTTTGTTTCTACTCTGGCCTTCCCTTGTCTTTAAATGGCTGTGTTTACAAACTAACATCTGCTATGTTGAGTGAAGAATGTGTTTCTAAATGACCAGTGATATTTTTAACCTCTGATGGATTTATTCCCACTCGTGGACTTCTTCCAAATGATGTGTCATAAAGAGCTTCTCCTGAGCACCGTGAGAGCGTGCTCAGAGAGTTTCCCAGGGGGAATCAGTCTTCTGGGTGGTTCCGGGGGCTCTGGAAAAACTGTGCATCAGTGATGTTCACGTGACCCGGCAGAAGATGTCAGAGGTCTGAAGGAAGTGTGTGAAGAGTCATTGGTCCCTTCTTCCTTTCTTTTTCACCTGGTCATATGGAATAGGCGGTGTCTGGGCCTCAGGTTTCTCCTCAGAGAAACAAAGGGGCTTTGTGTCAAGAATGATGAGGGTAGCGGAAGGCTGGAAGCCCAGGAAAGTCTCTGAGCCGCCCCAGGACCACTGCACAGGGCTGGGGAAGAGCCAGTTTGTTAGGGTGTGAATGTGAAGTGTCACCCTCTGTCCAAGCTTGCTTTCATTTGCTGTGGTAAACATGACCAAAAGCATCTTGGGAAAGAAAGGGTTAATTTCAGCTTCCAGGTAACAGACTTACTGAGAGAAGCCAAGGCAGGAGCCCAGGCAGGAACCTGAGGGGAAGAATTCAAGCAGAAACCACAGAGGAGCTGCTCACTGACTTGCTACCAGGCTCATTTTTAGCTACCTTTCTTACACATCCCAGACCCTCATGCCTAGGAATGGTGCCGCCCACAGTGGGCTGGTCCCTCCCATATCAATTAGCAATCAAGAGAATGCCCCACAGACACCCCCACAGGCCAATCTGCTGGGAGCAATTTCTCAACCGAGGTTCCATATTTCTGAGTGACTCTGGTTTCTGTCAAGCTGTGGCAATAAAACTTAACAAAGACTAAAAAGAGAAAATAAAATAAGACTCGCATATAGATTTCCCCACTCTGAGCTTCCTGGCTGCCTTGGGCAGCTCTGTTCTTCTCCCTCAATGCTCACCTCTGGGATTCTCTGCTTTCCCAGCGGCTGTGGGCTGAAACTTATGAAATCATGGGGCCACATGGCTTCCTCTTTTTAAATTCTTCCTCTTGGTTCTGACTACAAGGCTAGGTGAGTGGCCTCAGCTTCTGTCTTAAAAACATGGGGCCTTTGGGTAGGGAAAATGGGCAGGAGAGTGAAATAGAGACCCAGTTTAGAAACATAACAGTCACACATGAAGATCTCTGTGTAGATTGTGGGTTTTCATAACGATTGGTTTTATGCGCATGCTCAGTCGTCTCCCCGTCTCGTTCTCCCCATACAATTTTCTTTAAGACCTAGAAAACATTTTTGTTGAGGTAAACTAATAATGTCAGAACGTTCATTTCTTTGATCTGTTGGTGAACATTTGGTTGTTTTGATCTTTAAGGTATTGTGAATCATGGATTTAAGAATAAGGTAAAGGTCTTCTGTTCAGGAACTTTCCCCCTGTACCGATGTCCTCAAGGGTCTTCCCCAATTTCTTTTCTATTAGCTTCAGAGTGTCTGGCTTTATGTGGAGGTCCTTGATCCATTTGGAGTTGAGCTTAGTACAAGGAGACAAGGATGGATCAATTCGCATTCTTCTGCATGTTGACCTCCAGTTGAACCAGCACCATGTGTTGAAAAGGCTATCTTTTTTCCATTGGATGTTTTCAGCTCCTTTGTTGAGGATCAAGTGGCCATAGGTGTGTGGGTTCATTTCTGGATCTTCAATCCTGTTCCATTGATCCGCCTGCCTGTCACTGTACTAATACCATGCAGTTTTTAACACTATTGCTTGGTAATACTGCTTGAGGTCAGGTATACTGATTCCCCCAGAATTTCTTTTGTTGCTGAGAATAGTTTTAGCTATCCTGGGTTTTTTGTTATTCCAGATGAATTTGAGAATTGCTCTTTCTATCTCTATGAAGAATTGAGTTGGGATTTTGATGGGTATTGTGTTGAATCTGTATATTGCTTTTGGCAAAATGGCCATTTTAACTCTATTAATCCTGCCGATCCATGAGCATGGGAGGTTTTTCCATTTTTTGAGGTCTTCCTCTATTTCCTTCTTCAGAGTCTTGAAGTTCTTGTCATACAGATCTTTCACATGTTTGGTAAGAGCCACCCCAAGGTATTTTATACTGTTTGTGGCTATTGTGAAGGGTGTCATTTCCCTAATTTCTTTCTCAGCCTGCTTATCCTTTGAGTATAGGAAGGCTACTGATTTGCTTGAGTTGATTTTATAACCTGCCACTTTGCTGAAGTTGTTTATCAGCTGTAGGAGTTCTCTAGTGGAGTTTTTTGGGTCACTTAGGTAGACTATCATATCATCTGCAAATAATGATAGTTTGACTTCTTCCTTTCCAATTTGTATCCCTTTGACCTCCTTATGTTGTCTAATTGCCCAAGCTAGCACCTCAAGTACAATATTGAAAAGATAAGGAGAAAGGGGGCAGCCCTGTCTAGTCCCTGATTTTAGTGGGATTGCTTCAAGTTTCTCTCCATTTAGTTTGATGCTGGCTACCGGTTTGCTGTATATTGCTTTTACTATGTTTAGGTATGGACCTTGAATTCCTGTTCTTTCCAAGACTTTAAGCATGAAAGGATGCTGAATTTTGTCAAATGCTTTTTCAGCATCCAATGAAATGACCATGTGGTTTTTTTCTTTGAGTTTGTTTATGTAGTGGATTGCATTGATGGATTTCCTTATATTGAACCATCCCTGCATCCCTGGGATGAAGCCTACTTGATCATGGTGGATGATCGTTTTGATGTGTGCTTGGATTTGGTTGGCAAGAATTTTATTGAGTATTTTTGCATCGATGTTCATAAGGGAAATTGGTCTGAAGTTCTCTTTCTTTGTTGGATCTTTGTATGGTTTTGGTATCAGCGTAATTGTGGCTTCATAGAAGGAATTGGGTAATGTTCCTTCTGTTTCTATTTTGTGGAATAGTTTGAAGAGTATTGGTGTTAGGTCTTCTTTGAAGGTCTGATAGAATTCTGCACTGAAGCCATCTGGTCCTGGGCTTTTTTTGGTTGGAAGGCTTTCTATGACTCCTTCTATTTCTTTAGGGGTTATGGGACTGTTTAGATGATCTACGTGGTCCTGATTTAATTTTGGTATTTGGTATCTGTCTAGGAAATTGTCCATTTCCTCCAGATTCTCCAGTCGTGTTGAGTATAGCTTTTGTAGTAGGATCTGATGATTTTTTGAATTTCCTCGGTTTCTGTTGTTATATCCCCCTTTTCATTTCTAATTTTGTTAATTTGGATACTTTCTCTCTGCCCTTTCGTCAGTCTGGCTAAGGGTCTAACATCAAGAATTGACGAATGGGACCTCATAAAATTACAAAGTTTCTGTAAATCAAAGGACACCATCAAAAGGACAAATCGGCAACCAACAAATTGGGAAAAGATCTTCACCAACCCTACATCAGATAGAGGGCTAATATCCAATATATACAAAGAACTCAAGAAGTTAGACCCCAGAAAACCAAATAACCCTTTTAAAAAATGGAGTACAGAGTTAAACAAAGAATTCTCACCTGAAGAATTTCGGATGGCTGAGAAGCATCTTAAAAAATGCTCAACTTCACTAATCATCAGGGAAATGCAAATCAAAACAACCCTGAGATTTCACCTTACACCAGTCAGAATGGCTAAGATTAAAAACTCAGGAGACAGCAGATGTTGGCAAGGATGTGGAGAAAGAGGAACACTCCTCCACTGCTGGTGGGGTTGCAAATTAGTACAACCTCTCTGGAAATCAGTCTGGCAGTCCCTCAGAAAACTGGGCATGTCACTTCTGAAAGATCCTGCTATACCACTCCTGGGCATATACCCAGAGGATTCCCCAGCATGTAATAAGGATATATGTTCCACTATGTTCATAGCAGCCCTATTTATAATAGCCAGAAGCTGGAAAGAACACAAGTATCCCTCAACAGAAGAATGGATGCAAAAAATGTGGTATATCTACACAATGGAGTACTATTCAGTCATTAGAAACAATGAATTCATGAAATTCTTAGGCAAATGGATGGAGCTGGAGAACATCATACTAAGTGAGGTAACCCAGTCTCAAAAGATCAATCATGGTATGCACTCACTAATAAGTGGATATTAGCTTGGAAAACTGGAATATGCAAAACATAATCCACACTTCAAATGAGGTACAAGAAGAACAGAGGAGTGGCCCCTAGTTCTGGAAAGACCCAGTGTAGCAGTATAGGGCAAAACCAGAACAGGGAAGTGGGAAGGGATGGGTGGGAGAACAGGGGGAGGGAAGGGGGCTTATGTGACTTTCGGGGAGTGGGGAACCAGAAAAGGGGAAATCATTTGAAATGTAAATAAAAAATATATCGAATAAAATTTAAAAAAAAAGAATAAGGTAAAGGTTTGGGGATTTAGCTCAGTGGTAGAGCATTTGCCTAGCAAGGTAGCAAACCCAAGACCCTGGGTTCAATCTTCAGCTCTGGAAAAAAAAAAGAATTAAGTACAGGGTCTAGAAAAATACCACAGAAGTTCAAAGCACTTGCTATTCTTACAAAAAGCCAGAGGGCTCAGTTCTCTCCATTTCCAGGGGTTCTAACACTGTCTTCTAACCTTTGCAGGCACCAGGCACACACTGGTACATAGACATACAGGCAGGAAAACATTCATATACATAAAAATAAATAAATAAATAAATCTTTTTTTAAAAGTTAAACTGTATTGCTATTTGAAGGTATGTTTTTTAATTTCATATGTATACATATGTGTGTGTGTGTGTGTATTATAAAGCTTTCTTTCTAGACCTTAGACAAGGTCTTATTATGTAGCCATACTGTCCTGGAACTCACTATGTAGACCAGGCTGGCCACAAACTCACAGAGATCCAACTGCCTCTGTCTCCCTAGTACTGGGAGTAAAGGTATGTGCCACCACACCCAGCTCCCTTAGACAAACTTTAAAAAAAAATCAAAACCACTTTTCTGAAATTCTTTTTTG
Organism: Apodemus sylvaticus; assembly: GCF_947179515.1. Classification (NCBI taxonomy): domain Eukaryota; kingdom Metazoa; phylum Chordata; class Mammalia; order Rodentia; family Muridae; genus Apodemus; species Apodemus sylvaticus. Next base: position 38,278,020 of record NC_067472.1, on the reverse strand, counting down.
CAGAAATGGCTCTTGCAAAGGACCCAGGTTTGGTTCCCAGCAACCACATGGAGGCTCACAAGTGTATGCAACTACAGTTCCAGGGGATCTAGCACCCCCTCTGGCTTCCATAGGCACTACATGCATATGCTACACAGACAAGCAGGCAAAAACATTCATGTACACATAAAAAATACTCAAAAACTTCAATGAAATCTTTAAGGAAAAATCCTTTCTCGGAAAAAAATGCAACACAAAAAAAGGGAAAATGTAGTTACATCTACAAAAGCAGAGGAAATAGTTACATGAGGAACTACACCTGCATATCCCTGACCATGGCAAGTTTGTATACACTGTATATGCTGGAGTACTTTTAAGTGGACTGCAGTCTGCATCACCTAATTTCTGTGTATCTGAGAGTCTACAGCAGAAATGACTGACGCATTTCTTAGGGAGTAGCATACATGGTGAATGTCTGCCTGCCAAATACTAGTGTAGGTTATTACTCACTGAATCACCAATGGTTAATGTGGCAGCCTTTCAAAAAACATGCTACATTACCAAAAAAAAAAAAAAAAAAAAACAGTGAAACACACTATAGACTAAAGAAAAATGAGGCAAAGAATGATGGTGGGCCCATGTGTGTGTGGACAAAACGGTGTAAGCAGTAAAAGGAGGGAAGATGGCTCAGCTAGTGAAGTACCTGCTCTACCAGCATCAAAGCCTGGACTTGACGCCCAGGCCCAATATAAAAAGCCTAGCATAGTGGCACACACCTGAGTCCCAGCACTAGGGAGACCAAGACAGGAGGATCCCTGGGGTTTACTGGCCCCAACAAATTGGTGACTCTAGGCTCACTGAGAAGCCCTGTCTCCAAAACAGGGCTTCTCGAGAGGAAAGCAACTGAGAAAGGCACCCAAGGTCATCCTCTATGTATATATACACACACATACTCAAATAAAATAAAGTGTGCACAGAAGATGACCCCAGCAACATGTTGATACTCTCAATGTGCTAGAAAAGACAGAAAGAGGGGCGGAACACGAGGAAGCCTGGCCTTTCTGGGAAGGCTCTGACCCATTACTGAAGGCACATTTTTGTTGTTGTTGTTGGGATGGTTGAATCCTTGCTGTAAATGGTCATAATTCCCAGCCTGAAACCCCAGCCACAAATGCGACTGTGGTTTTTCTGAGCTCCCTGTCTTCCCTGTCTGGCCACAGTCTGGGTGACTTTGAGTTTTCCCAGCCTAGGTGGCTATTTACAGAAGGGAAGGCCGACGTGATGTTGAAGGCAGTGGCTTAGACACTATTTCTCCTTCTGTGGTAACTACAGACAGTATGCTGTCACGCAGTGATCTTGTACAGGGTCCAACGGCTGCTTAATAAGGAACTGATAGAATTTTAGACACAGAAGCATTTCTCAGTGACTTTTATAACTTCATTGCTTGGCCCTATTCATATCACAAAATATAGTAGCTTGAAGTATTATCTGTCATTGATTTTTGCATTTTATTACCTGTGAAATTAGGCTGTGTCTAATAGTCTATAAGACTGCACTTTGATCTTCCACGGTGGTCATGAAGTAGCTGTTGCTGACTTCACAGACCGAGCTTGGCCATGTATGTTCATCTTACTATTTTGGTTGAATTGTGTGGACAGATGTGTGTGTTGAATGATCCTCAAAAAGATTACTCCATACTTAGCCATGGAAAGAAATTCTGGGGTATTTCAAAAGGGGCTAAAAACAGATTGTTTAAATAGAAAAGTAATGTGAGTAAAACCAGTTTTAGCTGTTAGGGAAAAAAATAGCGTTATTCATATACAAATTTCCCCCACAGAACTGTACAAGAAAGGATTAAGTGCTCCTAATTTATAACTTAGATGCACGTAAAAGAATTGCCCATCATATGCCAAGAAATTTCTCACAGTGAATGTCAGAAGCATGACTAAACGACTTGTAAGCAATCATCAAGTACTCCCCTGAGACAACCCAAAATAGCATTGCCCTGAAAAGCTCCCAGTTTGTCTCACTGACACGTGAAACCCATCTGGAAGCAGCCTGTATGGCATTGCTCGACAGCTTCAAACGCCGTCGGGGATTGTAGCTTCTTTTCTTTCGTTGCTCTATTACCCTCTGTGTGTGGGGGGCTCCCACCTCTTAAGTATACAGCTGCTTCAGAGGCAGACATCATAGCCATATCCATCTATCTGACTGAAGAAAGGAAGGAGGAGGAAACAAAGAGTAGATACCATTACAGCATAGTCATAGGCATTGCCATGTGCAAGAAATGCTGATGGGTGTTTTGCCAGCATCATGTCTATGCAGTATGTGTACGTGTGTGTGTGTGTGTGTGTGTGTGTGTGTGTGTGTGTGTCCTTCTGAAGGAAACAGAAGAGCACATCAGATACTCCAGGACTGGAGTAATAGACTATTACATAGATTGCCATATGGGTGCTGAGAATCAAACCCAGGTCTTCTCAAAGAGCAGCAAATGTTCTTAAGCTCTGAGCCATCTTTCTAACCCCCAAGAGTGCTAGAAAACCCCCTTTTAACTCAAGCAGCCAGTGCCGACTATGAACCAGAGGTCCCACCACTGAGAAAAATAAAAAGAATGACTTTGAGGGAAGTAGCAATCTTGACCACATCAGAGTTGTCAGATTTATCGGTGTGAAGCTAGCATCAGGATTCCCTTATTTTTATGCTTTAAAAAGATTTATTTTGTTATTTAAGTATATGAATACATGCCCGCAGAGGCCAGAGGGGGTGCTGGATCCCCTGGAACTGGAGTCAGGATTGAATTTGGGTCCTCTGGAAGAGCAATGTATACTCTTAACTGCCGAATCCTCTCTGCAACCTCAGATTCCCTTACTTTTAAACCTCAGTTGCAGCACTGAGACTGCAGTGGTATAGCTTGCCTTGTGCATGTAAGGCGCTGGGTTCAATTCCCAGAAGAAGAAAACTCCCTCAATTGTGTAAGTAGTTTTTTTTTTATCACATTGGCCCTAACATTTCATATTTGTGGGAGGGGGGTCTTCGTTTTTCCTTGTTCAGTCACGAATTTTGTCTCTTTTCTTTTTAAAAAATAATATACTACTCTTTGATATTATTCCTTGTTGATCTTTTTTTTTTTTTCATGTATTTTCTGGGGCCTGGAGAGATGGCTCAGCAGTTAAGAGCATTGGCTGTTGTCTAGAGAACCCAGGTTCAATTCCCACCACCTGTGTGGAAGCTTACACCTGTTTCTAAATCCAGTTCCAGGGGATGAAACACCCTCACACAGACAGGCAGGCAGGCAAAACCAACCAATGAGTATAAGATAAAAATAAAGTATTCAAAGATGTATTTTCTTTCTTATATCCTGTCATCTGCTCCTTCTTTGTAGATTCTAAACACAGCTCGTTTGCTGGTAACTTGGTTTGGTTTCCAGAGGAATAATGAATTTTACTGTTGAGATAAAAAATGATGAAACATTATACCTCTCGCCTCATCCCCTAGCAGTGAGCCTCTAATCTAGTGGTGATATCTTGGGGGACAAGAGCATCTTTTGTCCTGATGAAGTGGGTTTTGGTGAGCTCTGAGATACAGGCTGTCCATCAGAAAGTGGGAGAAGGACCTTGGGCCTCCCAGCCCTACTCTTCATCCTCCAGGAAGAAGGGAAGTTGGAGGACAGAGCTGACTTGCAATTGTGCAAGCATCCTGAAGACAGCTTGAGACTCCATGCATGAGTGGAAGTCCCTGCCGGGCTGCCCCTCACCTCTCTCTACGTACTTTGCCTCACGGAAGTCTTCAGCCTACCCGTCCATCTTTAGTCTTGTCATCTGCTTTTCAGTAAGTGAGTGTAAGCCATGTATTTCTCTAAGCCCAAGGAGGGGTCATGAACCGGGTTTCACCCCACCAGTTGGTCAGAGTGCAGTTTCTTTAACTCTTTATGACATCTGAGCGGTGGCCGTCTTGTAGGACAAAGCCCTGAAGGACCTGTGCAGCCCATTTGGTATGTACTAGGAAGACCAAAGGGAAAGACGCCTGTGCTGTTATCTGGAGGGAGGAAAATGGATAAAGGTTATTTTTTCCTATCTCAAACAACAATATAACCAAGCATTAGCCTGTAATCCCAGCACTCAATAGGCAGTCTGTAAATTCAAGGCCAACCTGGTCTACATAGTGATACTCTGTCTCAAAAAACAAAACAAAACAAAAAACAAAACAGAAACAAAAACAAGCGAACAAACAAAAAAGCACAATCAAGCAACAATATATACTGCTTTTTGAGAAAGTAAGTTTATGTATACTATTCTTATGCTCATCTAAAAGTTCTCAATACTATATGATTCCCAATGAGTTCTTCTTAAATTTAGATTTCCGAAAGATAGATTTCTTTATCTTTTTTTGTTTGTTGGAGGATTTTCCCTGTCCAATCACATTGGGGCAGTGTAAAGCCTGTGATTGGACAGGAAAAGGGAGGCGGAGCTAGGAGTGAGGGAGAGAGGTCACAGGGGGAGAAGAGAGGAGAACCGAGAAGGCTTTGGGCATGGACCTGCATGGAATTTACTATCCACAAATAGCTATATTTTTATAAGGTTAGAAATATTGGGCTAAAGCTTTTATCATTATGAATTGACTCTAAAATTATCGTATTGACATCTTGTAAATTGTGATCTTATTTATACATAAATCTGATTGGTTAATTAAGCTTTAAGAGTCTTGATTCTACTGGTGAGGAGGTAAATCGTGGGGTGTGTGCGGTGTTGTGTGGTAGTGGGAGAACCCCTCGGGGTCCCCCGCCAGAGAGTGAGATGCACCTGGCAGGAGCCCTGTGGCCCAGCAGGCCAGTGCCGAGAGATGGTGGGATTTCTTTTTTTATTATTTCTCCCCGCAACATTTGTTTGTTTGTTTGTTTTGAGACTAAATTCTTAATCTTTCTACATGCCAGAATTACAGGCGTGTGACACCATGCCTGGTCTGTTACACCATCTCAGCTATATGCCCAGCCACAAGAGAGTATTTCTAAAGCTTATAATTCATGTGTGGTATTTAAAATGTCTTCCTATTGCATGCCGGGGAATCCTCTGGGTATATACATGCTCCATTATGTTCATAGCAGCCTTATTTATAATAGCCAGAAGCTGGAAAGGACCCAGATGTCCCTCAATGGAGGAATGGATACAGAAAATGTAGTATATTTACACAACGGAATACTACTCAGCAATTAAAAACAATGAATTCATGAAATTTTTAGGCAAATGGTTGGAACTGGAAAATATCATCCTAAGTGAGGTAGCCCAAACACAAAAGAATACACATGGAATGCAATCTCTGATAAGTGGATATTGATTAGCCCAGAAGCTCTGAATACCCAAGGCACAATTAGCATAACAAATGACTCCCATGAAGAAGTAAGGAGAGGGCCCTGATCCTGGAAAGGCTTGATCTAGCATTGTATGGGAGTACCAGGACAGAGAAAAAGGAGGGGGGTGATTGGAGAATGGGTGGAGAGAAGAAGGCTTATGGGACATATGGGGAGGGGGAACTGGGAAAGGGGAAATCATTTGGAATGTAAACAAAGAATATAGAAAATTTTAAAAAAAGAAAAAAAAGAAAACTAGAAAAGAAATAAAATGTCTTCCTAGTTTCAACATGATTAGTAAAATCTTGTTTGTGCTGATATAATGGATCTTAAAAATGCATTGAGACCTCTCTTGAAACAGCAGCTAAGCAATCTTTATAAATCTCTTGCTACTTCAAAAGAGTGCCTAAGTCATTTTTATCTTTTACCACTTACTGAAAATACAGCTCTGAAGCTGGGCGTATGGTACAACGTGCATTTAATCCCAGAACTTGGGAGACAGAAGCAATTGTATCTCTGAGATTTTGAGACTAGCATGGTTTACATTGCAAGTTCAAGACTGGCTGCTACTACCCACTCAAGCCTTGATTCAGAAAAAGAGAAAGAGAAAGAGAAAGAAAGAGCTACATCTTTTACAGTGTCACACGTTCTTACAATTCTGTTTCTTCTCATTTTGTAGGTACATTGTTAGGTGCAGTGTTCCTCTTTTACCTTAGAAGCACTTCCAGTCTTTACATTTCTCAAACACCGGCAGCTTTTTATCTCTCTGTGTACATATGTGTGTGCACAGGTGCACACATCCATGTGTGTGAATGAGTGCTGTGTGCAAACATGCTCATGCATATGAGGGTCAGAGGTCATCCTCTGGCAGTTTTTCAAACAAGTTCCCTAACTGGCCTAGAACTTGCCAAAAGATCCTCTAGTTTCTGCTTCACCCCACCTCTCCGGAGATTGTGAGCACAGACCCCACAACCAGCTTTGGGGGCTTGTAAGCAGCTATTAGGTTTCACACTTAGGTCTTCGTGGTTGTGCAGAAAGCACTTACTGAGAGAGCCTCTCCCCAGCCCCTCTCTTTTCTAATTTGTTTTTTCTTCCAGTTTTCTTTTCTTTTCTTTTTTTTTTTTAATTTCTGGTGCTGTGGCTGATCCCAGAGTCTCCTGTATGCTAGGCAAGCACTCTATCCACTCTCAAAGAAAGCTGTTCACTAAGAAGCCCCCCATGTGAAACTGGACAGCTGTCCATCTCAACAGATAAAACAAATACATAGAAGCACAAAACACAAACAAAGCAAAATGTTACCAAAAGTCCATGTTGAAATCCAGTAAATAAATAAATAAATAAATAAATAAATAAATAAATAAATGAAAAGGAAAAAACCAGGAGCCTTTTTAAAAGTTGAGGGAGTTTTGCCTTGTTTTGTTGAAATAGGGTTTCACTGTGCAGCCTTGGCTGGCCTGGACTTGCTAGGTAGACCAGGCTGGCCTAGAAATCATAGAAGTCCACCTGCCTCTGCCTCCCGAGTGCTGGGATTAAAGGTGTGTGCCACCATGGCTGGCCAAAAGTTGTTTGTTTTTGTTTTGTTTTGATTTTTAATAATCAAAATTCAAGTCAACTCATAAGTTAAAAAAATCAATTTAAACTTGAATGAGAAATTCAGCAGAGACAGACTTTGAGAAGGAAAAAAAATGTAGACATTAAAAGCTCAACTAAGCTGGGCCACGGTGGTATAGACCTTTATCCCAGCACTCAGGAGGCAGAGACAGGTGGATCTCTAAAGTCAAGTCCAGTCTACAGATCGAGTTCCAGGAGAGCCAGGGCTAGGCAGAGAAACTCTGTTACAAAAACCAAACAAAAGCCTAACTAATGTAACAATAGAACAGACTAGATGGTAGAAAGAAAGAGATTAAAGATAAGGTGGAAGAATTCTTAGGTTCAACAACAAAGCAAACTAAGAGACTAACGGTGACCTCCACATCCAGGTTTCCGGGGACATGAGTAGGAGTCCAAATATACACATCCATAGTGTGTGCTGTACGACACAAACTACTCACCTTGGAAGAAGGAGTTCAGAGCATCAGATGCGCCTGTGGACGTGTCTGTGGATCATCTTTATGATTAATGGTTAATGTGGGAGGGTCCAAACCTCTGTGAAAGCTGAGGTGCTATCCTGGGCAGGTAGTCCAAGTTGTATAACAGTAACTCAGCAAGCCAGTAAGTGTGCGCGCGCTCACACACACACACACACACACACACACACACACACACATACACACACACACACACACACCAACCTCTGCCTCAGGTTAGGCCTCCAGGTTCCTACCTGAGCTCTTGCCTGGCTTCTCTCAGTGATGGACTTTAACCTATAGAAGCCAAATAAACCCTGTCCTCCCCAAGTTGCTTTTGGTCGTGGTGTTTTTATCAAAGCAAGAGAAAGTGGATTAGGACAGGTGTAGAAGAAGGATCTGAGTTACAGACTGAAGGCATACAAAACTTAGTAACCGAAATTATAGAAGGACAGTTCCAAAGCCTTGGAGGAAAGTACACCTCCACATCATTTCGAACCCCAAATAGACATTACAAAATCATAAAAGATGTTATATTGGTTTGGTAGAAAGGAAGCTGAGAATACCTCTCCTTCAGAGAAGCCTCATTAGAAGAGTTACAGGCAGCACCATTGCCACAAACATCTATGACGGGGCCTTGAAGAACAACACCAAGCCTTCAGGTTGAAGAAGAGCTTCGTTAGGAAAGTGAGTTATTGTGGACAGCTTTGTTACAGGGAAACTTAGGGCTCCTTTCAGGGCTCTTAGTTATATTAATATGAGAATTAAAAAAAACATATTCAGAAGAAAGCATGTGAATAATCTTATGAGACTTTGAAAAAGACAACATGGCAAGAGAGCTTCATCTTTGACAGCTACAGGAAGGTGACAGAGAAGAGAGGAAATCAAGCTTTTTGAGTTAGGGGCCAAAAAAGGCATGTTCAGCAGTGGAGGTTGGATAGGGCAGGAAGCTTCAGAGAATGAGGGGGGACACCCAGGGTGAGGGGGAACGCGTGCTCAGCCAAAGGTGTGATCAGCCAAAGAAAAAGATCAAAAGAAAGCAAACTCAGAACATCTGGCACAGCCAACCAAACTAGGTTTGGGGGCGGGGCCTGTGGAGGGGCACTCCTCCATAAGTGATTGAGAGATGGACTGAGAAAGTAGCTTCCTCTTCAATGGACCACAATAAAGTCCTATACCTTTTCATATGGTCATTTAAGTCTTAAGGAGCCTGTTCCCTTTCTACCTTCTACTGAAGACACTTCCCCTTCTAACAGAACTTGGGAACCAAAACTGACCCTGAGGGAGGAGGCTCATCTTCAAAGGTGTCCAAGCCTGATAATGCCTGTCTAGCTACCTAACATTCGTACCAGAGGCTGAGGGAAGCATTTACACCAACTGAGGGATCACTCACCAACTTCTGGTGATGGATGGAGAGGCCATTGGTCAGTGGCCAGAAGATGAATCTATTGCAAGTGGAACAGGTCTCATATGACTCAGATCCCTGGAGGGGAGCCCCAGCACCAGGATATCCTATCAGTTATGGCACTTTTGTTATTAGCAGCTGAAGAGTACCTTGGTGTGTTGAAGAGAACCTTGGTGTGTCGGGCAGAGCCCAGGAATCAAGTAATGCTGCAGTAATCGCACAATGCAACAGATCTTAGACAAGAAAAATATTGGGGGGTGGGGGGCAGAGGTGAGAGGCTGTTTCTGAGCAGGAATAAGAGAGAGAGAGAGAGATAGACAACAAGACAAAGAGAGACAAAGAGATAAAAGGAGAGAGACAGAGCAACAGGCAGAGAGTGGGCTGTGATGTTGGAGAGACTTTTTAAAGGGGACACATGTCACATTTGCTGGCTGGTGATGATGTAATAACATGGCTGCTGGAGTTCAGTCACTGAAGGCAGGTTGGGGGAGACATGGTTCCTAACAAAAACAGAAACTGATGAAAAAAATGGCAATGCATAACAAAAATGAGCTCGTCAAAAAATTATGTGCTAAAAAAAAAATTATGTGCTAAAGTAAAACATTGGGCTGACAGATGGCTCAGCAGTTAAGAGCACTGATTGCTCTTCCGAAGGTCCTGAGTTCATTTTATTTTTTATTACATTTTCTTTTTTTATTACATATGTTTATTTTCTATATTCTTTGTTTACATTCCAAATGATTTCTCCTTTCTCAGTTCCTCCCTCCCCATATGTTCCATAAACCTTCTCTCCACCCATTCTCCAATCACCTCCCTCCTTTTTCTCTGTCCTGATACTCCCGCCCAATGCTAGATCAAGCCTTTCCAGGATCAGGACCCTCTCCTTACTTCTTCATGGGAGTCATTTGTTATGCTAATTGTGCCTTGGGTATTCAGAGCTTCTGGGCTAATTAATATCCACTTATGAGAGATTGCATTCCATGTGTATTCTTTTGTGATTGGGTTACCTCACTTAGGATGATATTTTCCAGATCCAACCATTTGCCTAAAAATTTTGTGAATTCATTGTTTTTAATTGCTGAGTAGTATTCTGTTGTGTAAATATACCACATTTTCTGTATCCATTACTCCATTGAGGGACATCTGGGTTCTTTCCAGTGTCTGGCTATTATAAATAAGGCTGCTAGGAACATAATGGAGCATGTGTCTTTACTGCATTCTGGGGAATCCTTTGGGTATATGCCCAGGAGAGGTATAGCAGGGTCCTCCGGAAGTGTCATGTCCAGTTTTCTGAGGAACTGCCAGACTGATTTGCAACATGGTTGTACCATCTTACAACCCCACCAGCAGTGGAGGAGTGTTTCTCTTTCTCCACATCCTCGCCAACACCTGCTGTCTCCTGAGTTTTTAACCTCAGCCATTGTGAGAGTCTTTAATATTCCCTCTGAAATTTCACAAGCCAGGCCTGCGTCTTTTGCACTGTTCTTAACATTGTCTTCCAAGCTCCTACAGATCTTTCCACCAAGCTCTTAATATTCTGATGGCTTTTCTAGCTCAAAGTTCCAAAGTCCTTCCACAGTCCTCCCCAAACATAGTCAGGTTGTCACAGGAATACCCCACTCCTGGTACCAATTTGTCTTAGACAGGGTTTCTATTCCTGCACAAACATCATTACCAAGAAGAAGCAAGTTGGGGAGGAAAGGGTTTATTGAGCTTACACTTCCACATTGCAGTTCATCACTAAAGGAGGTCAGGACTGGAACTCAAGTAGGTCAAGAAGAAGGAGCTGATGCAGAGGCCATGGAGGGATGTTTCTTACCGGCTTACTTTCCCTGGCTCACTCAGCCTGTTCTCTTATAGAACCCAAGAGCACCAGCCCTGGGGTGGTACCACCCACAAGGGGCCCTCCCCACTTGATCACTAATTGAGAAAATGCCCCACAGCTGGATCTCATGGAGGCACTTCCCCAAAGATCCTTTCTCTGTGATAACTCCAGCCTGTGTCAAGTTGACACACAAAACTAGCCAGTACAGCCATTCTGACTGGTGTGAGATGAAATCTCAGGGTTGTTTTGATTTGCATTTCCCTAATAACTAATGATGTTGAGCATTGCTTAAGGTGCTTCTCGGCCATCCGAATTTCTTCAGGTGAAAATTCTTTGTTTAGATCTGCACCTCATTTTTTTTTAAATTTTTTTATTCGATATAATTTATTTACATTTCAAATGATTTCCCCTTTTCTAGCCCCCCCACTCCCCGAAAGTCCCGTAAGCCCCCTTTTCTTCCCCTGTCCTCCCTCCCACCCCTTCCCACTTCCCCGTTCTGGTTTTGCTGAATACTGTTTCACTGAGTCTTTCCAGAACCAGGGGCCACTCCTCCTTTCTTCTTGTATCATTTTTTAATAGGGTTATTTGGTTCCCTGGCGTTTAACTTCTTGAGTTCTTTGTATATATTGGCTATTAGCCCTCTATCAGATGTAGGGTTGGTGAAAATCTTTTCCCAATTTGTTGGTTGCCATTTTGTCCTTTGCCTTACAGAAACTGTAATTTTATGAGGTCCCATTTGTCAAGTCTTGGTCTTAGAGCATAAGCTATTGGTGTTCTGTTCAGGAACTTTTCCCCTGTGCCCATGTCCTCAAGGGTTTTCCGCAGTTTCTTTTCTATTAGTTTCAGTGTGTCTGGTTTTATGTGGATGTCCTTGATCCACTTGGAGTTGACTTAGTACAAGGAGATGAGAATGGATCAATTCGCATTCTTCTGCATGCTGACCTCCAGTTGAACCAGCACCATTTGTTGAAAAGGCTATCTTTTTTCTACTGGATGTTTTCTGCTCCTTTGTCGAAGATCAAGTGACCATAGGTGTGTGGATTCATTTCTGGGTCTTCAATTCTATTCCACTGGTCCACTTGGCTGTAACTGTGCCAATACCCTGCAGTTTTTAACACTATTGCTCTGTAGTATTGCTTGAGGTCTGGGATACTGATTCCCTCGGAAGTTCTTTTACTGTTGAGAATAGTTTTAGCTATCCTGGGTTTTTTGTTATTCCAGATGAATTTGAGGATTGCTTTTTCTAACTCTGTGAAGCCATCTGGTCCCGTGCTTTTTTTGGTTGGGAGACTTTCTATGACCCCTTTTATTTCTTTAGGGGTTATGGGACTGTTTAGATGATCTATTTGATCCTGATTTAATTTTGGTGTCTGATATCTGTCTAGGAAACTGTCCATTTCCTCCAGATTCTCCAGTTGTATTGAGTATAGGCTTTTGTAGAAGGATCTAATGATTTTTTGAATTTCCTCAGTTTCTGTTGTTATAGCTCCCTTTTCATTTCTAATTTTGTTAATCTGGATACTGTCCCTTTGGTTAGTCTGGCTAAGGGTTTATCTATCTTGTTGATTTTCTCAAAGAACCAGCTCCTAGTTTTGTTGATTCTTTGTATGGTTCTCTTTGCTTCTACTTGATTGATTTCAGCCCTGAGTTTGATGATTTCCTGCTTTCTACTCCTCCTGGGTGAAATAACTTCTTTTTGTTCCAGGGCTTTCAGGTGTGTCATTAAGCTGCTAGTGTATGCTCTCTCCATTTTCTTTTTGGAGGCACTCAGGGATATGAGTTTTCCTCTTAGCACTGCTTTCATTGTGTCCCATAGATTTGGGTTATGTTGTGTCTTCATTTTCATTAAATTCTAAAAAGTCTTTGATTTCTTTCTTTATTTCTTCCTTGACCAAGGTATCATTGAGTAGAATATTGTTCAGTTTCCACATGTAGGTGGGCTTTCTGTTGTTTTTGTTGCTATTGAAGACCACTTTTACTCCATAGTGATCTGATAGGAGGCATGGGATTATTTTGATCTTCTTATATTTGTTGAGGTCTGTCTTGTGATTTTGGAGAAGGTACCATGAGGTGCTGAGAAAAAGGTATATTCTTTTGCTTTAGGATAAAATGTTCTATATATATATCTGTTAAATCTAATTGGTCCAAAGTTTCAATTAGTTTCACTGTGTCCCTGTTCAGTTTCTGTTTTCCTGATCCGTCCATTGAGGAAAGTGCAGTGTTGAAGTCACCCACAATTGTTGTGTTAGGTACAATGTGTGCTTTGAGCTTTAGTAAAGTTTCTTTCATGAATGAGGGTGCCCTTGCATTTGGAGCATAGATGTTCAGGATTGAGAGTTCTTCTTGGTGTATTTTTCCTTTGACTAGCAAGAAGTGTTCATCAGAGTCTCTTTTGATGACTTTGGGTTGAAAGTCAATTTTATCTGATATTAGAATGGCTACTCCAGCTTGCTTCCTGAGACCATTTGCTTGTAAAATTGTCTTCCAGCCTTTTACTCTAAGATAGTGTTTGTCTTTGACACTGAAGTGCGTTTCCTGTATGCAGCAAAATGTAGCATCCTGTTTACATATCCAGTCTGTTAGTCTATGTCTTTTTATTGGGGAATTGAGCCCATTGATGTTAAGAGATATTAAGGAATAGTGATTATTATTTCCTGTCATTTTTGATGTTATTTTTTATATTTGAGTGGTTATCTTCTTTTGGGTTTGATGAAAGAAGGTTATTATCTTGCTTTTTCCAGGGTGAAGTTTCCCTCCTTGTGTTTTCCTTCTATTATCCTTTGTAGGGCTGGGTTTTTGGAAAGATATTGGGTAAACTTGGTTTTGTCATGGAATATCTTAGTTTCTCCATCTATGACGATTGAGAGTTTTGCTGGGTATAGTAGTTTTGGCTGGCATTTTTGTCCTCTTAGAGTCTGCATGAGATCTGCCCAGGATCTTCTAGCTTTCATAGTCTCTGGTGAGAAGTCTAGTGTGATTCTGATAGGTCTTCCTTTATATGTTACTTGGCCTTTTTCTCTTACTGCCTTTAATATTCTTTCTTTGTTTAGTACATTTGGGGTTTTGATTATTATGTGATGGGAGGTATTTCTATTCTGGTCCAGTCTGTTTGGAGTTCTGTAGGCTTCTTGTATATTCATGGGCATCTCTCTCTTTAAGTTAGGGAAGTTTTCTTCCATAATTTTATTGAAGATATTTGCTGGCCCTTTAAGTTGTAAATCTTCACTCTCATCTATGCCTATAATCCTTAGGTTTGGTCTTCTCATTGTGTCCTGGATTTCCTGGATATTTTGGGTTACAAGCTTTTTGCATTTTGCATTTTCTTTGACTGTTGAGTCCATGGTTTCTATGGCATCTTTGGCATCTGAGATTCTTTCTTCTATCTCTTGTATTCTGTTGTTGATATTTGCATCTATGGCCCCTGATTTCTTCCCAAGGTTTTCTATCTCCAAAGTTGTCTCCCTTTGAGATTTCTTAGTTGTTTCTACTTCTGATTTTAGATCCTGGATGGTTTTGCTTAGCTCCTTCACTTGCTTGTTTGTTTTCCTGTAGTTCTTTAAGAGATTTTTGTGTTTCCTCTTTCATGACCTCAGTCTGTTGACCAAAGTTCTCCTGTATTTCTTTAAGTGATTTTTGCGTTTCCTCCTTATTGGCTTCTGTATTCTCCTGAATTTCTTTCAATGGTTTTTGTGTTTCCCTTGTAAGGGCTTCTGACTTTTGATCCATTTTCTCCTGAATTTCTTTAAGAGATTTATTTATGTTCTCCATGTGTTCCTTTAACAGCATCATGACCAGTGATTTTAAATCATGGGTGTGTTGGGGTATCCAGGACATGCTGTTAATGGAGAATTGGATTCAGATGCTGCCATATTGCCTTGATTTCTGTTAGTAACGTTCCTATGTTTGTCTTTTGCCATCTAGTTCTCATTGGTGTTAGTTGGTCTTTTTGTCAATGCTGGACTCACCAGTCCAAGCTGCCTCTTCCCAGATGGTCTCCGGATGCACAGCTGACCTCCTGCACTGCCTGGAGACCAGGTGCTGTGGCCCAGGCTGTTCCAGATCCAGAGGCAGAGACCGGAAGGCTCCAGCCAGAGGCCTTAGGACTGGATCCTCCGCTCTGCAGGGCCGGACTCACCAGAGCAAGCTGCCTCCTCCCAGCCTGCCTCCGGGTGCACAGCTGGCCTTTTGCTCTTCTTAGAGATGGGGTGCCGTGTCCCAGGCTGTTCCCGATCCTGAAGGGGAGACCGGAAGGCTCGCACCAGAGGCCTCAGGACTGGATCCTGTGGCCCAGGCTGTTCCTGATCCCGAAGCGGATCTTCCAGTCCTGAGTTCAAATCCCAGCAACCACATGATGGCTCACAACCATCTGTACAGCTACAGTGTACTCATATACATAAAATTAATAATTTTTTTAAGTAAAACATTAATTTTAGGGTTTACCAACTAAAGGTAAAGTCTAAAGTTACCCCTTCTTTCCCTCTTTGATTTTCTTCTTTTCTTTCTTTGATTTATAATTTTTCTTGAGGAACTTTTTTTCCCTTTTACTGTACTTAAGGTAAAGTGTCTTTATTATATACAGTAGTCCTAAAATTCAACCTTAAAAAAAAAAAAACTCAGCGTAGTCTGCATTGAGATCCCCACAGTTTATAGGAACTTCTGCAGACTTTTAAACAAATCAAAGCAAATCTGTGCTGTCACTCCCCCCTTACACACACACACACACACACACACACACACACACCATTCCTGGAATTTTTGTTGACACCCATCTTCAAGCAGGTATTTCACCATTGTTTAACTGGTTCAGTGTTCCTTTCTGTTTTTCTAACAAGAAGCCCACTAGATGTTTTAGTGATATCAACATCAATAAAATAAAATTAAAGAAAGGAAAAAGACAGACATTTTCCCAGACCCATGCACAGCTTGCTCCTGGGTCACATAAAGACACCTTTGGGAAAAACAACTTCATAAAACCTGACCCCCATCCCCCTGTAACCCTCCTGGTGTGGCAGATGTGTGACTGGCTATCAGAACACTGGAACAACAGGACCTAAGGATGATGGAAGTTCCCTGGAAATCTTGTGCTGGGAAAGGATAGGGCACCAGCCAGAGGACGAACTTCCTTTGGTGAGGGAATTTCCAATTTAGAGATGAGACTAAAACCCAGAAAGTGATAAGACAGCAGTGGGTGTGACTGCATCTTAACCAGGTCTGCTCATGTGTGTTCATGTGTGCACACCCTTGGCATCTAAACTATGATCACACTTCAGGGCCCTGACGACAGACTTGAGGGCTTTGCTGGCTCTCTATCCCCGACTTCCCAATGTGGCCACATTAAATAAACCTCCTTCTTCTGTTTTCTATTTTTAATTTTGTTCTTTTAATTAGCTTGTTGGAAAATACGCACACTTTCACATCAGCCCCTGCAGGGTGTGTGTGTGTGTGTGTGTGTGTGTGTTGAATGAGTGTGTGTACATGGGTGATGGCTTGTTGGAAAATGTGTACACTTTCACATCAGCCCCTGCAGGGTGTGTGTGTGTATGTGTGTGTGTGTGTATGTTGAATGAGTGTGTATACATGGGTGATGGTTATGAGTGTGAGTGTGTGTGTGTGTGTGTGTGTGTGTGTTTGAGTATGAGAGTGTGTGCATGTGTGTGTGGAAACCTTAAGTCTACAAGATAACCTTTCTTGATCTTTTGTGTTCCTAGGCCTTTTTACATCTTAAATACGATAGAGATAAACTTTCTACCTTCATGTCTAAACTGGGTGTACCTAATTTCATGAACTTGTGGCAGGTATCTTCATTTGTCTCAAAATTCTTTTGCTTTGTTTTGTTTTGTTTTGTTGAAACAGGATTTCCCTGTGCAACCTTGGCTGTCCTGAAACTCACTCAATAGACCAGTAGGCTGCAAGCTTATAGAGATCAACGTGAGTCTACTTCCCAAGTGCTGGGCTTAAAAGTGTGTGCAAGATTTTAAGCTAAAAAAAAATTTGCTTTTAAGGACAAAAGATATATAATCATATAATTCTGGTCAAAATGTCATTTCTTTGATCCTTATCCTAATTCTGGTTCTATAACAAGGTTCAGATTGCTTGGGGGTATAAAATAACTGTGAAGTGGTTACTCTTACTACAGGATGTAATTTTTTTCTAGTAGGATTTTCCCTCCCTTGAGATAAAGAAGATAGCTTATGTCTATCTTCTTTAATTATTATCTTTTTTAATTATTATATTCTTTAATTATTATCTTTTTTAATTATTATACACACAGACACACATAAAGGCAGTGTCTTTTTAAAAGACAGTACACACATGCAGACACACACCGCCTTTATGTGTGTCTGTATGTGTGTACTGTCTTTTAAAAAAGAGACAAACTTTTTTTAAATCCTTGTTTTAGCCAGACCTATGCAAGGAAAAAAAGATATAAGTGTTTTTAAAGAGTCACTTTGAAAACCTACTTTCAGTTTTACACAGACGTCTTAGACCTTGCAGATTACCTTAATGTGAAAGTCATGAAACAGGTAGCACATGAAATGAAAGAAAACTTTTGTCAGCTATTCACCTGACAAGTATATATTACCTGATACAGCATATATTGGTATCCTGGTTGATTTTTGTCACTTTGACACAAACTAGGGTCACCTATGAAGAGGGAACTTCAATGCAGGAATTGCCTCAGCAGAATGTTTGCCTAAACGGATGCGTGTGCACCATGTGTATCCTTGGTGCAGTGGAGGCCAGAAAAGAGCATCAGTCCCCCAGGGACTAGAGTCATTATAAACAAGTTGTGAAATATCACATAGGAGCTGGGAACCAAACCCAGTTCTTCTGCAAGGGCAATCCATGGTCTTAGCCACTGAGGCATCTATTTCTCAGTACTTGGCATCTCATACCTTGTCTCTTAAAGGCTATATCTAAAAGTGCCAGGTCCATGATCCTGCAGACATGACCAAAAGGAAACTCCATTCAGTTATATGAAACATACAGTTAAAATGCTAAGATTCTATAACAAAGGAAGATCACCAAAAAAAAAAAAAAGATGAAAGAGAGAAAATCATCAAGTAACTCATAAAAACAGGCCTATTAACTAATAGGCAACCTCTTAGCAGAAATCCTAAAACCAAGAAACCATGAAGTGAAGTAGATGAAGTTCTGGGACAAAATAACTGCCATCCAACACTAGCTCTAGTGAAATTATCCGTTAGTGTTTTAGAGAGGAATAAAGGGCTTTCATAATAAGCATAAACCAAAGCAATTCATGACACCAAACCACCACTGCAAGAGATACTTAAACAGTATTAAAATTAAAGAGAAAGAAGAATATGCAACCATGAGAAGTCAGAACAGAAAAGAATAAGTCTTATTGGAAGAACTGATCTTTCAAAGTGATAATTAGGAAAGAAGTAAAAAAAAAAAAAATCAACTCAGTAACCTTCTCAACTGAATGAAGAAATTACTACACCCTAATAATAAAACAGTAATTACCACAAATTGGAAAGATCTTAACTTTGAAAACAACAACAACAACAAAACATAGACTGGCTAAATGGCTTGTTTTAAAAGATTCAACTGTTTGTTGCCTCTAAGAAATGTGTGTCACTGGCAAGGAAACAGGGACTGAAAAGGAAAGGACAGAATATGACATTCCAAGACAGAATGTGAAGGCAAACAGAAGTGATGCTGAAATCCAATAAACTAGACTTCAAGGCAGATTTAGTAGGAAGGAACAAAGAGTAATACTATGAATAAAGAGAACACTCTATCAAGAATAATCACTGTAAATATGTATGCAAGGTTGGTGTAAGCATAAACAGCACTTTTGGTACTTACCCTCAAAAGAGATAGATCATTCCTGTCCCTCCAAATAAATCAATAAAACTTCAGAATTAAACCAATCCTAAGGGACTTAACAGACATCTATAGAATATTTCACACAACAGCTGTAGAATACATTTTTCTTAGAAGCCCATGGAACTTTGTCTAGAATGGACCACATTTTAGGCCATAAATAATGTTTAACAAAAATCTAAGATAATTGCTGGAGTCTTATCAGATCATTATAAAACCAAATTAGAAATCAACAGGAAAAGAAACTGTGTAAGGAGATAGATGGAAATTGGACAGCACACCTTTGAATGATCTATGGGCCATTGACTAAAACAGGGAAAACTTTAAAAATTGCTAGAATCAAAGGAAAATATAATTTACAAAATCATTTGAGATACAGCAAAGGAAGTTGTAAGGCAGAGGTTATAGTTATCAGTACCTCCATTGAAAAAGAAAATCAAATTCAGATAAATAAATGATGTACCACAAAGTTTAAGAAAAGCATTAACAGATTAAACCCAAAATTAACAGACAAAAAAGAAATAATCAGATCAGAGCTGGGAGGTGTAGTGCACATGTTCAATTCCAGCACTCAGGAGGCAGGGAAACCTCTGAGTCTGAGGCCAGCCTGGTCTATAGAGTTCCGGGACAGCCACGGCCACATAGAGAAACCCTGTCTTGAAAAATTAAAAACAAAGCAAAACAAAAAACTAAACATCAATTTATTTGATGAAAAAAATCCTCAATAAAATCCGTGCAAACCAAATTTAATAATCCATTAAATAGATCATACATCATGAACATTTTTGGTTTTGTTACAAGAATACAAAGATAACTCAATATGTAAATCAATTAAAATGGCAAATGGAATCAATGATAAAAATTCACATAACAATGTTAGTAGTTGCAGGGAAAAAACTTTAACAAAATTTAACATCTATGTATGACTTTAAAAAACTTCAGAGAAACTAAGAATAAAAGAGTCACACTTTAACATAATAAGGTTCATATATAAAAAAGGAATAGACAAAATTATACTAAAAGGGGAAAGGCTAAAAAATTTTTTTAATCAGGAACAACACAAGAGTGCCTATTTTCTGAATTCTTATGCAATATAGTGCTTGGATTATCTATAGCAGTAAGACACGAAAAAGAAATAAATGGATACAAAAGTTTTTAAAAGGCAAATTTTCTCTATTTTCAGATAAACATATTCCTAGGTGTAAAAAATCCTAAAGATTCCATTATAAAATTCCTAGATATGATAAACTTCAGCAAAGTAGCAGTATGTGAAATAAACTTACAAAAAAAGTACTTTTCTACATATCAATAATGAACATTCTGAGAAGGAAATCAGGAAAATAATCCTGCTAATAAAAACCCCTAAAATAATTAAATAAAATACCTAGTAATAAACTTGACCAAGGAAGAATAAATCTCTACAATAAAAATTATAAAATACTTCAAAGAACATGGAAAGACCTCTCATGTTCCTGGATTAACAAAGTTAATAACACTTCAGAATTTGCCCTATTATCAAAAGCAACCCAGGTTCAATACACTCTCAATCAAAATCCCAATGATATTCCTCACAACAGTTGCGGGACTGGGGGGTGGAGCAAAACTAAAGATCAAGCGCAATCAGAGAAGACCCTGAATAGTCAAAGTGATGCTGACAATCAGAGTGAGGCTGGGGATGGAACAATGCTTCATTCAAAATCCACCACTGAGCCAAAGCAACCAAACCAGTATGGTACTGACCGGTACCAACCTGTAGATTAGTGGAAAAGAATAGGAGATCCAGAAATAAATACGCATAGCTGCAGGCTTCTAATATTCAACACATTTTCCAAAAAACCTAAGTTGAAGAAAAGACAGGCTCTTCAACAAAGGATGTGGGAAAATTGGATAACTATTTGTAGAGGATTGAAATCAAGTCAATATCTCGCAACACACACACACACACACACACACACACACACACACACACACACACCCACATCACCTCACAAAGAATCAAAGACCTTTGTGTAAGTCCTAAAACTTCAAAACATAGAAGGAAAGCACCTCAAAATAATGTCAAAGACAATGATAGTCTGAGATCAGGAAATGATAGCCAATCAACAAATAGGATTGTATGGAATTAAAACATTTCTACACAGCAAAAGAAACAACTGACAGATGGAACAGGCAGCTCGTGGAATAAAGAAAAATCTTTGAAAGTTATTCACCTAATAAATATCCAGAATACATATTGGTGTTCTTGTTTAATTTGCCAACTTGACAAAACTAGAGAGGCCCCTGTGAAGAGAGAAGTTCAGTTGAACTTCTCCACCACACCAGCCTGTAGTCATCTGTATGGGAACATTTTCTTAACTAAGGATTGATGTAGGAGGGTATGGGAACATTTTCTTAACTAAGGATTGATGTAGGAGGGTCTGCCCACTATGGGCGTTGCCATCCCTGAGCAAGTGGCCATGGGCTGTATGACAGCAAGCTGAGCAAGGCAGGAGAGCAAGCTGTAGGCGGTGTTCTCCGTGGTCTTTGCTTCAGTCCTTGCCTCCAGTTTTCTGCCTTGAGTTCCTGCCGTGGCTCCTTCAGACATGAACTGCGACCTGGCAGTTGGGAAATGAAATAAACCCTTTCCCTTCCATGGTAGTTTCGGTCAGTGATTTATCACAGCAACAGAAAGCCAAGTAAAACGATCAGTTTCATAAAATTAAACACCTAAAGAATAAACCTCTCAACCAATTAATGGACAAATGAACTGAATAGATAGTTTACAAAATAACAAGTAATAAGTTTATAACAAATAACAAATATATGAAAAACATTCAGGGTCTTTAGCTTGTTGCAATTGGATCTCCTATCCCAGCTTCCCCCTGTTGTGAGTGACTGGCATTATTAACAGACTTGATTACCTGGAAAAATGTATATATGTATGTATATGTGTGCATGTATTATGTGTGTGTATATATATGCATATATATATGATATATGAGTATTTATTTAGCTCTCAGAAAAATGTACATCAATAATACATTGTGGTTCTATCTCACCCCATGGAGAATAGCCACTCTTACAAAAACAAACAACCATAATTCCAGCAAGAAGGCAAAGGAAGAAACTCTTATACACCATTGGTGGCATGTAAGTAAGTGCAAGGACCACAAAGATCAGTATGAAAGTTCCTCAAAAACTGAGTTTGGAACTACCATATCATAGATGACTCGGCTATAGCATCACTGGCCATGTATGTGAAGGAACTGAAGTCGGCATCAGTCACACCCTTGGTTCTTTGTGGCACAGTAGTCAAGTGACAGAATCAGCTTAGACATCAGGTGGTAAATAAATGGAGAGACTGGAGAGTTAGCTCAGTGGTTAAGAGCACTTGTCCTCACGAAGGACCCAAGTTCGAGTCCCAGGACACACATAGAGGCTCACCACCTCCTTAGGTACCACACATGCATACGGTGCATAGACATACATGCAAGCAAAGCACTCACACATACAAAATAAAACAAATCTTTTAAAAACATAAGTAGATGGATAAGGAAAAGATGATTACACAACACATATATAATGAAGAATTAAATGAATGTATGTGATTTTCAAGAAAAAAATGGGAATAATATATATCATTGGGTTAAAAAATGAACTAGACTCAGAAACAAATAACACATATTTCATCTCGTGACTGAAATTTAGAGTTTAAAAAAGATACAACAGGCACTAAGTGGGAAAAAGAGAGGGGACCAATGGGATGAGGAGGGAAGGACAAGAAAAGGCAGTAGAGAATAAAAGTAAGATTTGTGACGTGTCAATTATAACTAGAAATTCTATTTTTAAAATGAGAGAAAGACCTGAATCGACATTTCTCCAAAGATACACAAATGGCTGACGAGCTTGAGCAACAATTGACCACCTTCATCACTAGGAAAATGCAAGTCGAAACCACACTGGGTGCCACATCACACCCCCTAAGATGGATATGCTATAAAAAATAGCAGTACATAAATTGGGTGTGGTCATACCCAACCCTATAATGCCAGCACTCAGTACTTGATTTAGTACACAGAGTGTGTTGACTAGCAAGCCTTCCCTGAGTGCGAATCCAAGAGAAGTACAATTGTATCCAAATGCTCAGACTTATGCATGGTAGCTAAATTATAAGAACAGCCCAAATGTCCAACTGATAAATGAATATGGTACCAGCATACAATGGAATATAACTCAGTTATAAAAGGAATATAAGTTCTGTGGTAGCTATTTTCAAAAAAAGTTGTTAAAATTTAACTCAGGAATTTAAATCCTATACAGAAAGTACCTGTTTAATGTAACATCACAGAGGAACCCTTAAACATTATGGCCAGTGAGAGAAGCCTAACAGAAAACACTGCCCGTAATCCAACTCCATTTGCATGAGGTTTCTAGAAAAGGAAATAAGACAGTGACAGGAAGAAGGCAGATGCTTGCCCGTGGCTCAGAATGGGAGCCAGGATCACTGCACACAGCCACGAGGGACTGTCAGGTGAAGAAAGCATGCTAAACCTAGCCAGGTCATGAATCTGGTCCAATTTCCTGGAATCCCCTGACCTGGGCTGAGCTTTATGACATGTAAATTATACCCCCATAAAGCTACCTTAAAGAAGAAATAAAACCCCTCCCAATGTTTATAGCAGATTGGTAGTATATTTGATGACATGTCTGTTCTTTTCTTTTATCTTGGCTGTTTTCTTGGTACAAACCTCATTTGTAGGCAGGGGGAGCACAGAAGTAGACATCAAAAGTCATCCTCCATCACTCACCACCTTATCCATTCTGGAATGTCTATCTGAACCCAGAGCTTTCCAATGAAGCTAGTCTAAGAAGCCAACTTGCCGTGGGGCTCTTCTTGCCTCTGACTGCTGAATCATTGGTGGGCCTTCACGCCCATCTGATACACCCATCTGACATTTGTAATGATTCCAAGTCTCACCCTCATGCTCACTGGTTGTAAGGATGTGATTTATGTGCTGAGCCATTGCCAGAACCCTGCTGGCTTGTTTGAAACAGGATCTCAATCTGAAATTTGAAATCCTCCTGCCTCAGCCTCCCAAGCGCTGCAGTGAGGAGCATGCCCAGTTCACCTGGATAAACTGGGTTTGTGTATATCCACATTGCTCTCAGTCTTTGATTGTTGAGCTGGATATAAACATTATGACTTCATTCCTGTAAAACGTACTTTCTTGTCCCCACTGTCTCGGGGCTGGGCTCATAGCTGACTGTGTCTGTTTCCAGAACAACGTCCAACAGATCAATGATGTCAGTCTTCTTGTTTTGCATTTTGGATCCATGTTTCTGGACTTGATATATCTTTGCTATTAACTGTGGCTTCTATACCTTCCTCCATTGGGGCTTATTTTCAAAAACAAGTACATCACTATTGACTATCATATACTTCAGAAAGGCCTACAACAGAAAACTTGGAAACAGAAGGCAACATGGAGCTTAGAGAAAAGGCAGACAGTAACAAAAACAGAATGTGGTTACAGACCTCAGAAGACTTCCTGGAGGTAGTGTCTGGTGCCTTCCACGAGCTCACAGAGAAAGGCTTGGTCCAGCTGGTTTCAATATTTGGGGAGGTAGTAAAAACCTTAGGAGGTGAAGCCTAGCTGGAGAAAGGAGGCCAGTGGGAGTTTGCCTCTGAAGGGTCTGTCTATCTTGTTCTATCTTGTCTCCTTCCTCCTGTACTTCCTGGTCACCATAGGGGAAGAGGCTTTGCTCTGCTCTGCCCTCCCCGCCATGATGATTTCCTTAATATAGGCCCAGAAACAATAGAGTCAACTGTTCCAAAACCAGGAGCCAGAATAAATCCTTCTGCCTTCTGCAGGATTGCTCAAGTATTTATCACAGCGGCAAAAGGCTAACTAACCCAGGGACAGATGACATTGAAGGAGAGAGGCCAGCACAGGGACTGGCTGAGCCCTGAAGGACTAGTTACATTAAAAAAGAGAGTGGGTGTCTGGGGACTTCTACAGGAAGGGGAAACAGAGAGGCATCCACTATGTTGCTCTCTGCTGACTCAAGAGGCAGCGGCAGATCTGGTTCCCCCACTAACGTTTTCTACATGTAATTCCGTGAGCACTGCACTGGTAGACGGCCTCCTACTCCTTCCAGCATCTCAGGGCCAAGGCTTTCCCACATTTTCTCGTCTTCTACCAAGTCTGAGTCTAAGATTCTACTCTGCTTGGGAAGCTGCACCTGCCGTGCGGGAAGACCATTCAGTTGAGATTGGGGCAGGAAAGAGTGGCTATGAACTAGAAGACCTGAGCCAAGGATAACATCTGCCTAAGGGGATCCTTGGAAGAAGTGGAGAAATGCGCCAATCAGTGCCAAGAGTCTTGAGCAACTGGAGACTCCTCCCCAGCTGTGCAACACTGTGCCTCTGGCCTCCTGGGCTTGTGGCAGCCTGAGGAAGGTGTGTGTGCTAGAGAAGGGAGTGTCTGTCAAGTTTGAGGTTGAGAAGATAAACAGCTTCTCACTAGCCAGTCACCCTGCTCTGCTTTGGGGCCGTGTGTGTGTGTGTGTGTGTGTGTGTGTGTGTGTGTGTGTGTGTGCAGGGGTCAGGAGAGACAAGCATTTCAGGATAACACAGGAGCCAAAGCTTCCACTCACTCTTGGCTACTTTTATCTGTAGGTCGCCTGTCCCCAACCCTGGCTGTTTCTGGGGATTGTTTCCTTTTCTTTGCATTTTCTCATTAGATTCTAGTGGACAGCTCAAGCTATGAGGTCAGCACAACACAAGCTTACGCCTGTCTAACACCAGGTGCCCACTGTCACTCAATAAATTCGAGCAACTCCATGTGAGTCAGCCATTGTGCCAATGACTGTACGCAAGTTTCCTGCATCCAAAGAGGCGTGCAGTGCTTGTGCTATTCCTGGGATGTCAGTGTGCTGACGGCGCAAGCTCTTGTGTGTGCCTTACACTGTGTGTGATACAGTCTTCATTATCAGATCTTCGTCCGCACCCAACCCTGCCTGCAACGCTATTGTTGCCACAAGTTGCTGGGGCAGGATACGTGAGGTTCGTGCAGACTGTCTTTGATAGATGCCAACTTGATCTGATCCCTCACAGGACAGTATTCTCTAAGTTTACCAGAAGATTCAGAAATCAAAAGTAAGGACTCGAACGAAGGTAGATGTGGCCATGTATGCCTGTGGTTCCAGCCACCTTGGTGCCTGAGGCAAGAAGAGTACTTGAGTCTAGGGGTTCAAGGCCAGCCTAGGCATCATAGTGTGGTCTAATATCAAGCAGGCCCACTAGAGGACTCTGTCACGAGCAGCATGTGCCATTGAGTGACTTCATTTGCTTGCTTCAGCTGTGTTTACTTGTTTATTTTTTAAGCTAATATTCTTTCATTTTTATCTCCTCTCCCCCCCCTCTCTCTGCCCCCACTCCAAACATTTGTCTATGTTTATTGTAGCAAAGTCATCCATTTTAGTTTCCCAGCTCCATCATCCATTTTCTATTTCAAAAGATAATGGATGTGGCAGGCATATCCCCCTGGAGACCTATATGCACATGTGGCAGACAGGACTTTCCAAAACTGATTACAACAATGTTTCTGGTCTACAGTCTTCCCACCAAAAATCTTCTTGAACCTGGTTGAGGATCTGTGAATACTTCTGTGAGAAGAACGATGCATAACCTGTGCACAGGTGGGTGTCCTGGTTTGATTTCTGTTGCTGTGATAATACCTAAGAGACTTTGGGAAGGAAAGGGCTTATTTAGTGAAGGGAAGTAAGAACAGGAACTTGCTGCTTGTCCACTAGCATTACCTCTGAGCAAGTACAACAGTAACCATAGCCGAGGATACTTGCTGACTGGCTTGCAGGGTGGCTTATCCTCAGCTAACCTTCTTACACATTTCAAGTACAGAGGCTGAGGAGTGGCGCCACCTTACAGTAAGCTGGGCCTTCCCACAGTGATGACAATCAAGACAGTCCTCTACAGACATGCCTATGGGTCAACATGATTGAGACAATTTTTCAACTTAAGCTACCTTCTCAGGTGGTTCTGGGTTGTGAATAGTTAACAATTTAAGCTAATCATCACGTAAGATGGCAAAAGGAAAGAGCTTCCTCCTATATCATCTCTTGGAATGCTTAAGAACCTGGTCTCCCTTCTAAAAAGTCCAATCTAGCCTTGACAGTGACCCTGGCAGGGGACACTACCAGGATGTTAATATCTCCTGCTAGACACCATCTGAGATGCAGGACTATTGCTTTGTCAGTTTCCCCTAAAACGATAGTGATCAGGGATAAGTAATCCCTTTATAGGAAATTAACAGTTTTTAAGTGAGGCAGATTTCAACTATTATCATGAAAAACAAATCTCCGAACTGCTTATAAGTCATTTTCATGCACTGGTCTCCCATGCTACATTAAAAACAAGCAAGCATCCACTTTTCCATGAATGATACAGAGCCACAGCTGCTTGTAACAAATGACAAAGTTAAGAATGAGCCAATGGCAGGGGCTTTAAAGAGGTAAACAAACAACAATGGACACTGTTGTTTTGTCCTTCCTGGACCACAGCTAAGACAACCAGAAGGTAGACTTAAAACTTTAGAAACTGTTAGTCACTGTTCCTCCCTGTCTTACTTAGGATTTCCATTGCTGTGAAGAGACACCATGACCAAGGCAACTTATAAAGGACAACATTAACTGCTTCTGAGGTTCAGTTCATTATCATCATGGTAGGAAGCATAGCAGCATCCAGGCAGACATGGTTCTGGAGAAGCTGAGAGTTCTACATCTTCATCCAAGGGAAGCAGGAGAAGACTTGAAGATAGGACGAGCCCAAGTCCACAGTGACACATTTCCTCCAACAAGGCCACACCTGCAAGTAGTGCCACTCCCTGGGCCAAGCATATGCAAACCACCACATTCCCCGTCTTCCTTGTTTCCCACATTCTAGGCCTAGACCAACCCTCTGCAGCCTACTTCAAGGCTAGACTAAATATCAAGAGTAAAGACTTCACCCTTGCTTGACCCAAAAGGGTGGAGCACACTTCTTCTGCATGCAATACTCATTCCAGCCTCAGAGGAGGTCAATGTTGCACCCCCTTAATAAAGACTATAAGGGACAAAAGGCTCTGGACACCTGATTTTCTCTTTTCCTTTCCCCAAATGACCACCTTGTCTTCCAAAATCTTAGTAAAGTAAACATAGTGGGAAAATTCCACAAAAGATGCGTGATGCGTGTTGACTATACAATAGAAAAAATACAGATTTGCCCAACACTTGTCATCTTTAGCCCCAATACCTTTGCTAGAACTTTGTCTTTTTTTGAACAAAGATTTATTTATTATTTTATGTGCATCAGCGTTTTGCCTGCATGTGTGTATGTGCATCACATGTTGGCCTTGTTCCTGCAGAGGCCATAAAAGACATCAGAGGCCCAGGAACTTTAGTTTCAGGTGATTGTGAGCTGCCATGTGGGTGCTGGGAACTGCACTCTGGTCTTCTCCAAGAATAGCATGTACCCTTGAGGGCTGAGGAATCTCTCCAGCTTTAGGAACTCTGGCATGCTATAGCTCTCTCCCTGCTTTTTTAAGGAAGGAGAGAAGCTGCATAGGAAATGGTGATTTGAATCAGCCCATACCCCCCTCCCTACCTTATCACCTCTAGTTTTCTGGTTTCCTTTGAAGTATCTCTCCAGTTAGTAGATATCCAGTCCTTACTAATTAGTTTGCTCAAAACAAAAATCTGTGGAAAGCAACAACCAGAAAACTATATTAGCAGCACTGTCAACAACCCCACCCAGTAACCCCAAAGCCTATGAACATTATAGTGGTCACTCAGAAGCATCAGATGTCTAATATCACGAAGAGATCTTTATAATCAGCTCGAGGCCACACTCTGGCTGCCTACATTTGTAACTATCTTATCCTGGGTTCCCCAAGGCAGAAGTCAACTCAATGACCTATATGCAAGACGATCTGTCTGTAAGACAGGGAGAAGGTCCAGCAGAAAGAAAATCCAATATCCAACCTACACTTTCTGTCACTACTCAGGGTCTTGGAACTTGACTCCATGGGACTTTCTGAGAAAAATGTGGACTGACGTCTGGGAAGCATTCATTCTGCTGCGTGCTTTCCAAATTCAGTTTATTATCACATTGAGAGGTGAGCTCCAATATATCCCCCATTTTATTTTGCCGTGCTGGAGGTTGATCCCATGTTCTTATACATGCTAGGCTCTGGTGCTGGGGATTATCCTCGGCTTCCTCTGTGCTACATAGATGAGAAATCAGAGGCCAAAAAACCCTCAACATCCCAGGCCACAAGGCAAGGCTATCAAGGTGTGCCCACCTTCCTCCTTCAACATCTTGTGCCAATTTATGCCTGAAAGGGGACTGAGCGTCACTGGCTCCCTTACAAGCTCTTAGAAAATACAAGCAGTGTCCATTCGACTTCAAAGCAGAATAGCTCTGTGGAGGCAGGAGGGCTAAGCGTACCACTGAGCACTGGCTGGCAACACTTAGCCCAGGGAGCCTAGCTGAGAGCTGTCAGGAAGGGACACTCCCTAGGAGGCTCCCCTAGAAGCTTCTAGGCCTGGCTAATATCTTAATGGCTACCCAGCTGACAAGAGTTCACAGAAAATTTGGACTAGAAATAGCACAAAGCAGGAGCCTGTTCAGCAGCAGAGACGAAACTTAGGTCTTTCACAGAAGCCCTGACAGAGAGCAGAGTCCCTCCCAGCCTGGGCTCTGTCACCTTCCCCCAACAGTCAGGATCCTATTCTTAGTTTGAGGTATCTCAGTTGTCACAGAAGAGCGAGCGTGCTCGCTGGCTAAATAATTACCATGACTCAGAATAGCACATCTGAAGCAGGAAAGGGCTGCCGGGCCAGGGTGGGCGGCAGGGAGTCTGCACTGCTGAGTGAGGATTGCACTTTCCCCACCCCCAGCGCAGAGTGTCTGCGACTCTGCCTTCTTTTTGACTCCTAGAAGGATGTCAGAATAACCCTGTTGGACGTGCTTTAGGGGAACAGGGAGCTCACAGCCAAAAAGCTATTTGCAGAGGTGACTTTATAGTCTTATAGTTGTAAAGTGAATATATTTCTCAGTGCTAAACATTCACGATCTGGCAACATACAGAAAGGAAGGGAGAAATCTCCACTATCTCCATTAACTCCATGACTCGAAGCCCAGAGACAGACAACCAGCTGCCTCTTGGTGTTTTTCCAGCTCAGCACTGGTGTCTGTTACTCGCTACTACTTTGCCCTTCCTTCAGGAAAAGTTCCCCCAAACTTCCTGAGCAGGTTCACTTCATTCCCCAGTTCTCAGCCAGTGGATGGGGGAGGGGCTATTTGGGCACCTCACTAGAGTATGCTAATCATCACTGCACACCGCCTGGCTAAAGAAATTGATTGAGGGAGTCATGTGATCCAAGCTAATCGAATCAGAGTAAAATTCATCTCATTTTTTTCTCGGGCAGTGACATGGAAACATAGTTCCGGGAACAGTTTTCAACATGATGGAAACTGAGATGATGAGAGTTAAAGAGGTTCCATGGGGTGCCAATGAGAGAGATGATGAGAGAGACGGGAAGAAATACAAGTCTTTAGGACATTGGGTGAGCCAGGTGAGTCAAGTGCTGAGTCCCGGACCAACAAGAGATGCTGCCTTAAAAAAGAAAAAGAAACAAAGAAGGAAATGGCAGCCAAAGGGTGATAGCCAAGACTGTCTGCTGACCTCCATATGTGCACGTGCACGGATGCCCACCTACCCAGATTCACATGCCCTTCTCATAAACATGCAAATGCACACACAAGAATAGATTAAGGGGCTTAGCCACACATCAGTGTCCAAGAAACTAGATCTGCCTCTTAAAAGTCCAGCTGTGATTTGGGGTCCTTTTCTTACTGGGCAGCTTCTCAGACAGGAGAACAGCAGGGTTCTGGGGTAGCCAAGGCCAAGGTGCTATAGTTAATGGCCAGGAACATGGCGGATGCAGGCAGCAGACTGGATCCAAATCAGCATAGATTTTGGTGTGAGCTAGTTGATCATGCTATCCCCAGAAATGATACAAGTGACTAGCTATCTAGTTCTTGTTTCGTCCATAGTATGGAGAAAGATCTGGGTGTGCTACAGAGAACTAGAGTTAAACTAGCAGAGTAGAGAGAGGTCCCTTTTCCAGGCTGGACCTCAGGAGAAAAGAATTCTCTGACTTCCTGACATCTGTATCTTACACCTGTCCCCAGTTACTGAGAATCTGTTACAGGCTAGTGATCAGTGGAGTTCAGGTCCTGAAGGTCTCTGACCCACCTAAGGTAATTTCTTCCCATGGGCAGTGGTTTTCAACCTGTGGAGAAGACTCCTTTGGGAATTTAATGAGCTTTTCATAGGGGTCATATAACACATATCTTGTATATCAGGTATTTATATTATGATTCCTAATGTACCAACATTACAATTATGGAGTAGCAACAAAATATTTTTAATGGTTGGAGGTCATCGCAACATGAAGAACTATATTAACGAGACATAGCATTAGGAAGGTTGAGCTCCACCTACTTAGGGGGATGCAAAATTGGAACAGGGATGCTAGCATCTAGCATCTCGTGGGTGAGATTTGGACTACCTTTGCAGGGCTCCTCTGCATTCTTGTTCCTGGTGGCCTTCTTAGGTTCCTAGCCCAGTGTCTAGCACCTACCTGGGCCCTCAGAGGGGAGAGATATCAAAGGCCAGCTTTGCCAGGACCTGTATTGTACAGGTTATGTGGAGTCAGTGGCTAATCACACAGTATCTGTCCTTTTTTTCTGAGGGAGCAAAACTTAATTTTCTGGGGCTGGCAAAAAGGGGAAAACATACACACATTCACACATACATATACATACATACACACATACACATATACACACATACATATACATATACACATACACATATACACACATACATATACATACACACATACATATACACATACACACACATACATACACATACACACATATACACACATACACACATACACACACATATACCCATACACACACTCACATACACACACATACATCTTACTGTTAAAGCATTATCAAAATCTTCATTATAAGTCTATTTATTCTCTTATTCTTTTTATATCACCTAAGACAAAATTCTCTTATACCACTTAAGGAAAAACAGATCATGAGCTGGAGAGAATTGCTCAGCAGTTATGAACACTGGCAGCCCTTCCAGAGGACCCAGGTTCAATTCCTGCATCCTTGTGGCAGCCCACACCTGTCTGTAACTCCAGTTTCAGGGATCTGACACCCTCACTCTGACGCACATGTAGGCAAAACAACAATGCACATAAAGTAAAAAAATTTGAAAAAGGAAAAAGAAAAAAAAAACCCTCATAGCCACGAGTTACATATTTTACAAAAACAACTGCCACAAAAACTTCAAAAACAGATTTAAAATCATTACACAGAGGGAACTTACCACTTGATTACTGATTATATATTCTTCTTTTGAAACCCACACCTAACTTAACATTTCTCATCTATCTTTCTCTCCACAAATCCATCCTAACCTCAAGGCAATAATTCTTCTGTCACTGATTAACGAAGTTTAAGCAAGCTGTCTATTGTTGCTAGTTTTCCCTATGCCAGCTGACAGCAGTTTGTATTTACCAAGAAACAAATCACTTATCTTGCATCTCATAATCATCTGTTCTCTATTCTTATACTCATGATAGAATCGTTACATTTTGCTCATAACCCTGCCTTTCCATGGTCACCAAAGCCTGTGACCACATCTCTGGATCACAAGATCAAAGGATTCAGAGCCAACCTAGAATGAATGTTCTCTTTGATTATTAACTGTCTCAAACCTATTCACATGTACCACCGTGTGCTTGTAATGCATGAGAGCTCACTGTACTCCGTTTCTAGCTTGTATGGCCCTCACTACTCTACAAAGAGGGGGCACATTCTACTCTTCATTCTTTGTTTTATCTTCCTAGCAAATCACCTAAACCATCTCCTGACTCTTCCGTATCAACTACCCTAACTTCCTAAAACTATTTAAATCAATCAGGAATTCTGTAAAAATCCTTTATTTATTTATTTATTTATTTATTTATTTATTTATTTATTTGGTTTTTTCGAGACAGGGTTTCTCTGTGTAGTTCGGGCTGTCCTGGAACTTACTCTGTAGACCAGGCTGGCCTCGAACTCAGAAATCTGCCTGTCTCTGCCTCCCAAGTGCTGGGATTAAAGGCGTGCACCACCACCGCCCAGCTCCTTAATTTATTTAAACAGCATTATTTTATGAAAGTTCATCTTCATATTGATCTGCAGGAAAATTGTCCAATTAGAGTGGGCTGTCTCCTATAAAGCAGTCACACCAGACTATTGGCACTGAGGTTCACCCCCATGGCCGTTCACACCATGCTCCATACAGGGGAAATATAGCAGTGACAAACAGGAAGAGACAGCAGAAGAGAAGCAATCCAGAGACAAGCCCCACCCCCTTCCCCACCCCACTCCCCGCCCAGGACTGGCCTCTCCAAGGTACATCCTTCAGAGCTATGCAAAGCGATGGACCATCTCCAAGAAGCCCACCGCAATCCCTCCCGCATGGCATCTGCCAGAGAGATCGGTGTAAGTGCAGATTTTCAGGCTGGCTCACACACCAGTTCTTAAGGACTGTGGTTTCCCTGCCAGCCTCATATATAGCAACTCTGGCAAGAAGCCATCACCATCCTCTGGATCTTCCTTCTTGCTCACAGAGCAGAACAGCCAACCCTGTCTCTGCACCTCTGTGGGGCTCCAACAAACTGGAAACATCTTTGCTTCCCACTCAGTCCAGAATCACAATCATCGAGACTTACAGAGAAAGAGGCTCCATCGGCCCTAAAGGAACATTTTAATTGGTTTTGTTTGCTTGTTTTCTTTTCTTTTTTAAAAATCTTGTGGTAGAGAGATGGCTCAGGGATCAAAAGTGTTTGCTGTTCTTTCAGAGGACCAGAATTAAGTTCTTAGCACCTACAATGGGTGGCTCACAACCACCTATAATTCCAACTCAAGGGCATCTGATGCCCTCCTCTGGCGTCTGTGGACACCTGCACATATATGCACATACATAAAAATGACAAAGAACTCATTAAGGAAATCTTCATCTTGTCCAAAGCAATCTATTAATTCTGGAGTAGTAGACAGGGAAATTAAGAAAGGGGTAATAATGGAAATGGTGGATTTGAACCTTAACATTGTTAAACTAAGCAGTAAAAGCCAGATATCAAAAGGTACATGCTGCATTTTTCCATTTTGAGAAAATATCCAGAACAGGCAATCTATAGAGACAGAATGTGAATCTATAGTTGCCAGGGACTGGGGGAAGTGATGCTTCGAGTTTCCTTTTGGAATAAAGAAAGTGTCATGGAGATAGGTAGAGTGAAATTGTAAATATACTGAATTATACTGAAAATCTAAAATTATGTTGTTTTAAATGTTAATGGCTACTAGATTAAAAGATATTAATTGTGCATCTGGTTTTTTTAAAAAAAACACAGGTCTTTGGGGTTTGGTTTGTTTGTTTGTTTGTTTGTTTTTAACATCTGCTGAGTATCCAAGATGGTGCTAAGCCCTGCAATACAGCTTGCGGCCCTCATGAGAAACTGTGTTAGTCAGGTGCAGTTGTTCCACTGAGCTCCCGGGTGAGAGCACCGAGGTGTGAAGTTATGTAACTATGACCAGGTTCCATCAGCAGCAGTTTTCTCAGGGATTCAAACCCAGGTAACATGCCTAAGGCCCACATTCTCCATCACAGTACTGCATTCATTTTTCCTGTCTGAGAGGTTCTGCTCCTTGGGCATTGGTAGAGAGGAAAGGAAGCCAATACACTTCAAGGGTAGGACAAGGGCTGCTCATTTCCAAGTATCTATTTGGGGCTGGGCAGCTGCAAAGATCACTTTTCTACTGAGAATGAACCACGAGCCTTCAGGAAGCCTGTGTGAGTGATGTCCTGGGTTCACATCCCAACGCAATGACCCACTCATTTTCAATTTATTTTTTCCTTTTGGTCTTAATTCTGCACTGCTTTGAAAAAATAATTTTCCAAACTACCAAGGTGATTTGAATGACAAATGACCCCCACAGACTCTGGTATTTGAACAGTGTGTGTGTGTGTGTGTGGTGGGGGGGGGGGTGGTACTGTTGGTGGAGCAGTTAGGAAGTCTTGCTAAATATATCACAAAGTGGGGGGCATTCTTTGAGATTTCATTAACTGTTGAATAGAGATGGTTCTCATAGGCTCTTTTGTTTTGTTTTTTGAGACAGGGTTTCTCTGTGTAGCCCTGGCTGTCCTAGACCAGGCTGGCCTCGAACTCAGAGCTGCCTCCCAAGTGCTGGGATTCAAGGCATGCACCACCACAGTCCGGCTCAGGCTCTTATATGTAAATACTTGGTCCCCAATTGGTAGAACTAGTGGGGAAAGACTAGGAGGTGTGGCCTTTGGGAGGTGGCAGGGGGCAGGGTGTGGAGGGAGGGGAGGGGCGGGGTTTGAGATTTCACAAGCTTCCCAGCATCCCTAGCGCACGCTCCTCCTTCTGACTTGTAGATATGGCTGTGCGCCCTGAGTTGCTGCACGAGAACCATGTCTGCCTGCCTGCTACTGCCATGCTCTCCCGCATATGGAACCCTCTTCTCCTGGAACTGTACGTTCCAAATAAGGGTTGCCTGCCTTGCTCATGGTGTTTTATCACAGCAATAGAAAACAAAATCGCCTTAACCTACCTCCAGTTCGCTCCCTCTGCTGTGTGCTTGCCCTGAAGAATGTAAACTCTCAGCTTCCGGCTCCTGCTACCGCGCCTGCCTATTGCTGCCACCGCTCTGTCATGCCTGCCTATCAGACAAAATAAATTCTCTTTTCCTTAAGTTGCCTGTGGTTATGGTCATGCTGCTCTTGGTCACAGCTACAGATCAGAAACTGATGGAGCCACAATACATGACTGTACTTTGCTATTCTGATTTCTCTGGGAGGGTGGCTTCGTGACTCCTCACACAAGCAACGCTGCAGATGCTAACGTCCCTTATATGAAATGGCCACAGCCTTTGCAATAACCTGTGAGAACTTCTCTCTCTATTCTCTAGACTGTCTTTAGAGTACTTAAAATTCCTACACAGCACAATACCGCATAAATATTTGCAGCATTGGGCTTTGGTGTGGTTTGGATTTGCTTGGCTGTCTTTTAGTTTTAGGTTTTGAAAGTAGAGCTTACTGTGTAGCCCAGGTTAGCCTGAATCCTTCTGCGGCTACCTCCCAAGTGCTGGTATTTTAGGCAAACACTAGCATACCTGCATTTGAATTTTTGTATATACACACACACACACATACATACACATATATGTGTATGTATGTTACATGCTTAAGAGGTGGCTCCATGGTTAAGAGCACTTGTTGCTCTTTCAGATGATCAGATTCAATTCCCAGAACCAACATGATAGAGCACTAACCACTATCTATAACTTCAGTTCCAAGGGTTTGACATCCTCTTCAGACATTGCATGTATGTGATACACAAACATGCATGTAGGCAAAACAGCCATATGCCTAAAGTTAAAATAAATCCTTAGCATGTCTTTGCATTTATTTGTGTCTACATGTGAGCACAGTGCATATGCGAGGCCAGAGGACAATCTGTGAGAGTTGCTCCTCTTCTTCCACCACGTGGGATCCAGAGGCGGAACTTGTGCTATCAGATTTGGCAGCAAGTACCTCAGCCTGTTGAGGCAACTCACCAGCCCTTCCTTGTAAGTCTCATTGTTCCATGTAGGCCAAGAAATTCCTGTTCTTGAACTAGACCTGTTCTATGGCTGTTAAAAATAACTTTTTGCCATTTTGCAAACTAGGTTCTCTAAAGCACAATAATGCTTTACAATATTTTGAAGGAGAAAACCACACAATAGGTTCAACACGCCATTTCAAGAAACCCTCTAGAAAGGACCTCTAGATGAGGAGAGAAGAGATTAAACTCAGCTCAGAAAATCCCAGACTCTAATGAATAATGCAAGCAAAAGCATCTACAATGTGAACTTCTCAAAAGCAGAGAGTAAGTCATAGCCAGTCCACAATGTCTGGGTTTATTGACAGAAGCATGCAGTAAGCATTTTTAATTAACACTCCTTCCTGCTATAATACAAATATAAAGGACTGATATTTTTTTAATGAGCCACAGAATAGTGTGTGAGATTACTCAGTGTAGTGACTCACAAAGTGATGGATGGATGCTATCACCATTGATCCAAATTCCTAAACCTAAACACTGGTGTGCAAATGTTTAATTTCTGTCTGGTGGGATAAATACTTAGTGCAGTCTTCACTTACTACTCTGTAGGACATTACGTTTGTATGTACCTCATTCATACACCAATCTTCTTTCCTTTTTCTCTTAGGTGTATCTTGTCTATGAGTGCTTTTGCCTACATGTATACATGGGCACTACATTATGAGTGCCTGGTGCCAGCAGAAGTCAGAAGAAGGGGTCAAATAGATCCCTTGGATCTGGAGTTGTGGGTGTGTGTGAACTACCCTGCGGGTGCTGGTGATGGAAACTGGGTCTTGCACAAGAGCACGAACCTTCTTAACTGCTGAGCCATCTCTCCCTAACTGCTATTACTCACGCTCTTTCTCATATTTTAACTTCTCCCTAACTGCACTCATAACGAGCTGAGTAAAATGTTTGACATGCCCAGTTTATCGATGCAAGAAGATCCTAACTCTACACACTAGCCAGTCTTTGCCTGGGCATGCTAAGCTCATGACAGTTGTTTTATTTTTTTTATTGGTTTATTACATCACTTTATAACCCAGGCTGGTCTTAAACATGGAATTCTTCTGACTCAGCCTCCTCGGGGCTCAGCCTCCACAGCTCCCAAAACATGACAGTTTTTCTGCACATCTTCTAATCACTTTCAGTTTGTAAACTGGTGTGGAAATGGCTAAGATACCTGGGTCCTGTTATGAGTCGACTTTATGTTTGCTTAGGCAATTCTCAGCCCTCTGACCTCCCTGAAGTGGCCATATCTGCCTTGACAACACATTCGACATTTTCATAGCCTTGGCCATGATCCATCCAGATGTATTAACCAAAATAATGAACCTAAAATAATTTAAAAATATATAAGTAAAAAACATAACTGGCATGTTATGTCTACAATAACTACCATGCTCTGGTAGTAATGAACATTTCAAGGCATTCTGACCCTCATCCAACTTCGATGTAAATTATGGTCTGTGGCTTTTGCCTATAAAATTCTGTACCTCTGACCTTGGGTACCAAGAGATTTCCATATTCACAGCTCTGCTCTTCTTGGTCTGGCTATCTATTAAAAGGACTTAAAACTTTTAACTGGCTTAATCAACATGGTTGCCAATACTTATCATTACAGTGTCACTTGTTTTGAAGTCCACACGAACACAGTGTTAAAAAGTTTGTTACTGGCTTTACTCTCCTTTGAGATTGTTGTCGTTAGGTTTTTTCCCCATAATTCTGACCAAAGACCTGACAGAAACAATGTCATGAAAGAACGGTGTATTTTAACTCACCTTTTCAGAGGGCTCAGCTGTAACTGCCGGCTCCTTACCTGCTGTGAATGTGAGTTGTCGGAACTTCTTCAGGGCAGACTGGAGGCAGGGAACACAGAAGGATACTGAGAATACAGAGGATGCAGAAAGAGGCCGGGGCAGATACAGCTCCCAAGAGTATTCCCATAGTAACCATATTCAAGCTAGATCTTACTTCCTAAAATTTCCACCATCTCCTCTAGTACTGCCACCATCTAGGGAGCAAGTGTTCAGAACACACAAGGGATACGTCCTATTACACCACAACAGTGATAAAAGATGAACATTATCCACTGCGCATTTCCCACAAACTGTGGTCATCGTGAAAGCAAATATGGGCACTCGTTCCTTAGTGTAAATAGAAACAGGTGGGGAACAGTTCTGTGGTTGATTATTAAAGTGTTTTATTTTAATTAATCTTTATTATTTTATTTATTTGTGTGTGTGTGTGTATGTGTGTGTGTGTGTATGTGTGTGAGCAAATGCTAAACATGTATGGATACCCATGGCCACTGCACGTAGAGTTATTGGCAGTTGTGAACTGTCCAATGTGGGTACTGGGAACTGAACTTAGGAGCTCTGAAGGAAGTACACACACACTCTACTGCTCAACCTCCTCTCCAGCCCATCTCCCTTCTTAAAATTGTGAGTTATATTTTTATTTATGTATATGGTATATCTCTGTTTGAGTGAAGGCCACATATTTGAAGTATTCTAGCACGCTAGAAAATATAGATGGATGAGCATGAAGAGCCATGGAGATTGCTAAAGTAGTAGATACGTTTGACTGGGGAAATCAGAGAAGCTGTGATAGGCCATGTATTAACTAGACCTAGAAAGGTAAATGGGGTTGTCCTTGTTTGCATTCTATTGCCAAGATAAAGACAATGATCACAGGCAATCTGGAGAGCAAAGGGTTTATTTCAGTTAGCTCACCTGTCCTACCCTTCACTGCAGGAAGCCAGGGCAGGAGCTCAAGGCAGGATACTAGAGACAGGAACTGAGGCAGTGACCACAGAGGACCTTCTGTTTCATTTGTGCCTGCCCAACCAGCTTGCTCATACAACCAGGAGCCACCTGTGCAGGCGTGGCTGGACCCGCCCTCATGAATCATCAAGACCATGTGCACAGGCCAATCTGGTAGAAGCAATTCTTTAATTGAGGTTCCCTCTTCCCAAGTGTGTCAAGTTGACAACTGAGATTAGCCATCATAGGGGTTTTTAAAACTGGCATGGAGCTGGGCAGTGGTGGTGCACACCTGTAATCCCAGCACTCTGGGAGGCAGAGGCAGGCAGATTTCTGAGTTCAAGGCCAGCCTGGTCTACAGATTGAGTTCCAGGACAGCCAGGGCTATACAGAGAAACCCTGTCTCGAAAAAACCAAATCCAAAAAACAAACAAACAAACAAAACCAAAAAAAGAAAAAGAAAAAGAAAACCCCCCAAAAAACAACAACAACAAAAAACCAAACCAAACAAACAAAACAAAACAAAACTGGCATGGAAGAGAGACAAAATTTCCCAGAAGATAGAAAAAGAGAAATCAGGAGTGTGTGGGACTCAAGCATTCTCATGCATCCAGAATATATACAGGTTTTGTAGAAGAAAGGATTTGAACGAGGTTTACTGACGGAGGCTCCAACTTTAATCTAGGTCAGGCCTTTTAACAGTTTGGGCAAGCCCCTCCCCCCAGACTCCGGCCGAGTTCTGGCAAAGTCCTCTGGCGGTCCTTGGCTCTACTGCTCAGGCAGCTGGGTGGGTCACCTGCTTAATTCAGGAATTTGTAGACCTGGAGGAACAAAGAACTTAAACGCGGGAATCAATCGTGTACAATTCATAGGGAGAAGTTCACCTTGACCAATGTCAAGTACACTCTTAGCACTCCACCCTAGGATAAAAATTCCTGCTGTAACCTACTTCCCTATTATGCCCTAACGTCATCAGATTCCTGCCCAAAGCCAGGACTTGTCCTAGGCCAACGTCAAGTTCCTACCATGTGGCATGATACCCCAATATGGCTCTGTACAGGGAACTGGTGGATCCTTTAAGAGGTGGGTCCTACTGGGATGTCTTTACCTCACAGGACTCACTTCCTCAAAAGAGACAATGCAACTCCTTCCCTGCCCCGCCTCACCCTTACTCCCAGAACAGGAGTGCCCCACTGTTTGCCACTGTGTTCCCTGCATGATGTGAGGCCTTACCACTGTCCCAAAAATCAACAGGGCCCACTGATCATAGAATGAAACCTTCAAAACTATGAGTCCAAACATCTTTTTTTTTTCTTTTATCCTTTCTCTTTTTCCTCAGATATTTGTGATAGTACTAGAAAGTTAACCCACCAGCGAATCCAGAGCTAGGGAGTGAGAAACTTGTAGGGAATGGTTCTGATGCCTTGATTGGGAATCTGCGTGTGAATGCTAATGATCCTGTCCCCCAATTGGTTCTTGATCAATCAATAAAGATGCTAGCAGTGAATGGCTGGGCAGAAGAGGTGGGACTTCCAGGTTTCCTCAAGAGGTGAGGAGACACAGGAGGGAAAGGAAATTGCCCATGCATCTGAGGGAGAGAGAGCCACCAGCCATGTGAGAGGTTGGTGGAGTGGCCATTGGCTGCTTCCCTAGGGTAGCAGGCAAGAGATTAGAAATGCAACTAAGCCGAGGGAAGATTTAGAGTGCTGAACAGGGAGAAACCAACCGGGCAACTAAGTTGAAGGAAGAATTAGAGGTGTTGAGCATTCAGCTGGCCTTCTTATACAGTTCAGGATCCCAGCAAGGTAGGTAATGGTGATTCTAGACTGACAATTAACACTAGCCACAACCATTATAGCCAGCACACTGCTATTTGTAAATACTCTTAGGTTGAATTATCTACAGACAGGATTTGCTCAGAGACGCACAGGCTTCACTAGAACTCAAAGACATGGGCTGCCAGCCAACTCCTGATGCCATCATCTTTGATTAAAAAACGCTACAGATCAACTTGCAGTAATTCTTATTTCCCGGACTGCTAATGGAGGTGAGCAAGGGCTAAGTGTTTCCCACAGAACCTTTAGCAAAGCCCTTCTGTCCTTCCTGTGGTCCCTAATGGAACTGTCTTAGAAAGGCAGGGACACCATGAACAGGACAAAACAGCCTGCCATGAATTAAATCAGGATTGTAGGAAGAGCCCGGGCCCAGCCCTCACCATTTCCTTCCAGAACGCACTCACTCTCTCCTTCACCCTTTCTCATAGACATCTGCTCTCAGAGCTCAGCCCACCTCTCCTTGGATCATTTGCTCCAGTAGCGATCTTCCTTTCCAGCCGTGCATCCCAGAAGCATGTGAACTCAGGATTAAGCCACACCACAGAGTGCTGCCTCGCACACTTCTGCTCCTGTATCCAAGAACATCTGCGTGCTCCTTGGGAACTGTGCTACCGCCCCCCCTCACCCCCCTCCACTCCCCCCCCCCCCCCCCGTAAAGGAACACAGCGTGAAACAGACCTCCTAAGTCAGCCAGTAGAACTTGCCTAGAACCCCAGCACTCACGAGGCTGAGCCGAGAGGTTGACATTTTAGAACAGCTTGGATTACATGGTGAGATCTATCTCAAAGGAAAAAAAAAATGACCAGAAAAAAATTGACACCCCCCCCCCAAGATATTTCCTATCCATTCACATTGAGGCAGTGAGAGGCCAGTTTTTGGAGGGGAGAGAAGAGGCGGAGCTAAGGGAAAGGAGGGGCGGAGAGAGGAGAGGCTCTGTGGACCAGACAAGCAGAGCAGAGAAGGAGGCGCAGATACCCAGATGGCTTCAGACATATTTCTGGTGTTTAGGAGAGGTTAGAAATATTGGGATAAGACTTTATCATTGTAAGTTGGCATTATGCAATTGGGAGTTTCATATACATAAAGATATTTGGTTAACTATTTAAGGTTAAGAGTCATGCTTTACTAGGTATCTGGGTGCAGAGTGAGACCCGCCGGGACTTGGTGAAGAGGCCTGTAACTTTTTAAAATAATTCCTACTACACTCCCTCCCCCATCACCCTTGTATATAGTAGCCATTTGGGAACTCCCTCTCTGCCTCTGAAGACCTGTGGAGCCACAGCAGAGTGAATACCACCCTCACTCAAAGCTCATTCCCTCGGTCCCCTCTCCCCTTTCTCCATCCCATGCTTCCCATTATACCATGGGTACCTTTGAGTCCTCCTCAGACAGAGCAGCATATGACAAGTGATGGAGGAACACTGGTGGTCACTGGGTACCAACGGCCATTCCAGACACCAGATACACTGCCTGTCTACACCACTTAGTGAATCTGATACTAGCCTGTGCTAGTGCTTACAGGGACACCTCCTGACTG
Organism: Apodemus sylvaticus; assembly: GCF_947179515.1. Taxonomy (NCBI): domain Eukaryota; kingdom Metazoa; phylum Chordata; class Mammalia; order Rodentia; family Muridae; genus Apodemus; species Apodemus sylvaticus. The sequence goes on along the minus strand of NC_067472.1, from coordinate 38,235,629 downwards.
CCCCTAAATGGTTTCCTACAAGGCTTGTTCTGGTATTTTAAGGAGAAAGGAACAATAAGTCATCTGGGGTTTAAGCAGTGTACGTGTTCAGTTGTCACAGTCGGTGGCTTTTATTCGGGGAATGAGCATCTTTAGTCACTGCCTCGGAGACAGCTCAGAAATTTGAGCCACAGTAATAGATGGTTTGGAGTCACAACACCCTTTTCCTGACAGGCAGGAAAAGGAACACGTTTAGAGCATGATTCATTCAGCCCTAGTTCTAACTCCACCAAAACCTAAGCTTACTATTGGACATAACATAAAGGACCCTTTACAGAGCCCATCCTTTTCAGGTTCTTCTCCCAAACTCAGGGTGCTTTTGATTCATGTAAGCTTAAATTCCTAAACTGTCACATTTACATTTTGCGCCTATTTTATTCTTTCAAGAGGGTGGAAACAGATGAGTTTTTCTAGGAAGCAACCTAGTAGTAAACACAAGCCTTAAAAGTTCATCACTTCCCCTTGCTAATTCCAGTACTGAGAATCTACCTGCAGGAGGGCTGATGTGATGGCTGGCACACAAAGAACAGCTTAGATAAAAGGAGCACATCTAATAAATAGAGAAAAAAAACAGACATAATCAAACTGGTCAATGGGCGAGGTTCACTTATGAAGCAGGGGCAAGATTAGTCTCCAGTGATGAGTCACGGTGGGCATGAAGTTCTTCACTGTGTGAGAGAACATTCTTGATAAAACATGAATAGAAAACAGAAGCACAAACCCAGCACTGTAGTGGGCGGTTCTTAAGCTAAGGTCCTGTTCCCCAATTGGCTCTTGATTTATCAGTAAAGAAAGGCATGGGCCAATTGTCGGGTAGAAGGGGCGGAACTTCCGGGTCCTGGAGGCAGGCAGAGAGAGGAAAGGATGGAGGTGTTTGCCTTGTTTTGGAGAACTGGGCAACCACGTGAGATCTCAAAATGGAGTAGCCACACAGGCAGCTCCTACAGGTGGGAGGTCAGGGATGTTTGGCAGGGGCTAGGTGGAACTAGTAATTGAAGTTAGGGCAGGTGGGAGAGGCTGATAAGGGAACGCTTTTTCTGGCAGGAGATAATAGCGCCCAGCAATTGTGTCTTAAGGCATGTTGAAAAATGTGTGTCTTTTATTGGAGGATTCAAGGGATGCCGGGAGGGGGCTGGTAGCAAGGTCACCTCCTGGAGCCAAGGTGGATAGAGCGTGGAACTACACACAACCGAGCACAGTCTCAGGGATCTCCCACAGACAGGGAACAGACACAGAACAGACGAATAAGGGACTGGAGGAATTGCCAGAGAATGATCAGACCTGTGATGAGGTTATTTCCTTCTTCCTATGTCTCCGTTCCCAACGTCTAAGTTCTCACTTGTGTAATCACAAGGAGGAACTAGATAACTGGCTCAGTGCTTTAGAATACTTCTTCCAGAGGACCCAGGTTTGATTCCCAGCACCAACATGGTAGAGAACAATCAATGTAACTCCAGTTCTGGGGGTATCTGATGCCCTCTGCAGGCACTGGGCATACATATTATACACATTGATGCATTCAGGAAAAATGTTCATACACAACCGTTTTAAGTCTTTTTAATTTTTTTAATTAAAATAAAATAAATCAGGAAGACTGGGGTATAGTTCAGTGGAGCAGCACTCTGAATGCATGAAGATCTTGGGTTCCACCCGACACCGCCCAAAAGAAAGGTGTGTAGAGATTCAGCACAAAGCTCATTCTTGACTACAAGGTACTCCTTTTTATTAAATTATAAAACTGCCTGATGTCAGTACATACGCTGATATAAAGGAAATAAAATACCATTTTCTCAAGTCTCTGCCTTTGTGGAGCTCGTGGTTGCAGACAAACAATAACACTCTAAAGTCTTGACCTCCAAGCTGCACTCCCCAGTGTGGCTGTCCTATGTACAGTCAGAATTTATGGAAAATACTACAAAGACAATGCCCTGAAAAGGTGGCATGGTGCAGGGGCAAGTTACAGCTGCTAAACTGGTATAAAAATTTAGTCAAAATAAAGTTTTAGTCCATTACAGCTTCGCATGAAGCTTCAAGGAAGAGAACGTAAGACACATCATCTTGTCAAGGCACTTAAGAGAGTCGTGATAAAATACTTCTGAATTTAGTTCGAGATGGAGTACTTTTTCACTCCCTGTTCACATTTGCTTCACCTTGAAGCGGAGCTGGAAGGCAGCTATGAGTGAGGGAAAATAGTTATTGCTCAATATACACATTAAAAATACAGAGAGATTAATACAGATTTTGGTCCACCCCAAAGCAAGTAACAGTTATCAGACTGTAGGGTTTCTCTTCATTCAAGAAAGTCATAATCAACTTTACTCCAGTCCCACAAACAGAGCCTTCAGTTGATAACTCATGCTGTCTGCTGCCTGGGTCCCCACCATTTCTCTGCAGTGCATTTTAACTGGAGAAGACCTCCAGGTGGCCTCGCAGGAGTCCATGCGCAGACCTCTATAATTCCGTGTCTCGGTACCGGGAGGGCTGGCTGTAGTAACCTCGCTTCGAGTGTGCTGCCAACTGTTGGCGGTACTCCTCCTCCTCGGGGTCGCTGCCGTAGCTTCCTCTGGTGTCCTGGTAAAGTCTGGAAGGAGCTTTCTGTGGCTCTGGGGGTCTAGAACTAAAAGAATGAGGGTATCGAACATAGCCCATATCATCTAGATGTCACGGGAGCCACTGAAGCTCTGAGTCCAGCCAGCGGGCCGATTGTTTCCTGACCCCTGAGCACATTCTACCACCAGCCGGGGCACTGCTGGCCCCTCTTCAGGGTCACAGGATGATAAGGGAAGAGATTCAATATGGGCCAAGGTCATGGCCTATTTGGTCAGCCACCTGTTGTCTGAACTAACACAGGAAGACTGTACCTGCTATACTCCTAGGCCCCCCCACTACACACACCCCCGCCCCCAGCAAAGAGTTCTCTCCAGTGTCGATCAATTGTACCAAGTTTCCTCTGTTAGTGTCAGCTTGGCATTCAGAGCAATCTACGTGCCTCTCACTTTTTCAGTGCTTTAAACAAGACTCCAGGTTCCTGAAGCAGGAAATAACTCAGCTCAATATCACCACAGGAAGACAGATAATGACTAGTGCAGGTTCAGCACTTAAATGCTGAACTGACTGTCGCAGTCCCGACTGTGCATGGTGATACAAAGGAATTAAGGAGCGTGGCTACAGACTATTAAACTTTAGTGACAAAAGAAACCTAAGGCCTAAGAATCTGCTCACATGCCCTCCTAACTCAATGTAAAGGTTCTTCTAATGTGCCACTGGGTACACAGGGCAAGTGGCCAGAAACTTGTGATTCTGTAATCTTTTAGAGACAGAGTCTCTGTACATAGCCCTGGCTGTCCTGGAACTCACTATGAAGACCAGGCTGGCCTCAAACTCAGAGATCTGCCTGCCTCTGCCCATCCTATGAAGATTCTGTACTCTTCATAGTTAAGTTTGACTGACAGGGTAAGGTTAACAGTCAGCCTGGGAAGGAAATTCTTAGCGCTCTGACATCTGGGTAGAGTACTTTCTTTCTTCAAATACAGATTGCTGGAGAAGCCTCCTCCTCTGACCAACCCTCCAAATAGCCCTTACCTCATGTGCGGGGGCAGGCCGGCATCTGGCTTGGGGGCCTTGATTGGAACCGCATAGATGTCAGGGTGCTTCTGAGCTATTTCGATCTGTGGTAATGAGGAAACAGGGAGAGAATGGGCAACTGCATGGGCCTCTTGCTGCTCAGGCCCTACCCTGTCCCCAGGTCTTACCACTTTCTAGTTCATTTCCAGAAAAAGAAAAAATAGATGTCATGGTTGGGTGTGGCATACTGGAACACACCAGATGGTGAGCCCTGAGGCAGTACGTAAAACCATCAAATTCCAAGAGGCGCACCATGGAACCATGTGGCAGTGGCTGGGGGGAGGGGATGGGATCACTGTCAGGTGAGTACAGCTTCACTTGGGAACTGGAGAAGCTCCTGAGAGCGATGGAAGTGGCAGCTGCAGAGTGATGCGAATACCCTTCCCACCCCTGAGCTGTCCACTTACAAATGGCTGAAACGGTGTTATGTTAAGTAGGACTTGTAGCCCCAACGACCTGGCTGGAGCACATCTTATGTCTGGGTCACCCAGAGCAACATCAGCAGGGTCTCAAGAAAAGGGTGATTGGGAGAAAGCCTGTCTTGCCTTTGTCCCCCAACTTTTAAGGGAAGGTCTCACTGTGTCACCCAGGCTGATCTCTAACTCCCGGGCTCCAGTGACTCTCCTGCCCTGGCCTCCACGCTGCTGCGACTACAGGCGAGCTCCCACTTCTGTTGTCACGAGTTCTCTCATACTGCAATGTCTCATGTGCATCGCAAGCATTCTACCAGCTGAAAAACTAAGGCCCACGGGCCCAATGGCTGCCAGTAAGCTGCTGGAAAATCTGGGAACACTCGAAAGGCTGGAGGACCATCTAACCATCACCCATATTCCAGCCACAGTAATGTCTGAGAGTTACTGACTTAACCCCCAGCCCAGCCCAGCCCAGGACACACATGGGCAGAATGGAGAGCTGGATCTTGCTCACCTTCACTCTTGAGGCTTCAGTTTTTGTTTATTTCTGTTTCCCAAGACGGGGTTTCTCTATGTGACCCTGACTGTCTCGGAACTCACTTTGTAGATTATGCTCACGTTGGCCTCAAACTCACAAAGAGCCACCTGCTTCTGTCTCCCAAGTGCTAGGATTAAAAGCGTGCCCCGGCCATACCCGGCTCTGAGAGGTTCTTGATTGGAAGCAAAAAGGATGTGCTGTCAGCAGACAATCTGGAAGCAGCGCAAGAGGACTGTGTGGGTGGCTGTGCCTGGCATGACTCTGGCAGTGGGGAAAGGGGTGCGCACTGCCACACCGACAGCGAGCATCCTGGAACTCTCACGTGGGACATGCTAAGATGCCCTGGTGGGTGACAACAATTACCCTCGCATTCTGGGCCTCCTGGAGCTCCTGCATCCTCTGTAGTTTTGCCTTGTGGTCCATCTTCTCGAATATTTTCACTCTGCCCAGGACTGATCTGGGAGCATCTTCCTGCTCCTCAGTGCTCTCCCCAACCTCCTCACTCTCAGGTGTGGGGACTGGAGTGGAAGGCTTCAGGATGGATCGCCCAAAGGCAGGTTTCGCTGCAATAGGGGGAGGACAGCCTCTGGTGGAGCCTCCCGGGATTTCACTGCCAGCCGTGGCGGAGACGGTTGATTTGGAGTAGTCGTAGGAGTCTTCTCTGTTCTGGCTTCTGGCCTGCAGAGAGCAATAACATGCCTTTGACCTTGGGCTTTTAGTTTCTTTTCAGAACTACATTAGTGATTTAATACACTGTGTTTCCGGATCAGTTTCCAAAGGTGGGCAATATAACCATCGTGACAAAGAATCAACTATGACGCGGCAAAGGGCCGCGGGTCGGGCATCTTGAGCCCCACCCGGGGATGACAACAAGTGTTGGCAAAGTGGGGTGGCCAGTGATAGCTACAGGTGGAAGACACTTAATTCACAGTGGGGAAGATGGCATCTCACAGAAGACCTTAATTTTGGAGATGAAAAAGTAGGTTTGTCTGAGCTCAACCTGCCTGGAGGGTACGAGCCTGGGCCAAAAAGTGAGAGCTGGACTTGGCTGTGGAGCAACAGGGCTGAGCTGGAGCCGGGCGAGGCGGGCAGGACACCATGCCAGCGGCTGCTGCTCCTTCCAGCCCTGCTGCGGGCCTTTGGTGCAGGCCTTCTTATATCCAGTCACTCATTGCTGCTGACAGCTTACATAGTCACTAAACCTTCTCATCCAAGTTACTGAGTTAAAAAAAAATTAGTGTTTTACTGAGCTATAAGGAAAAGCCTACTGTTAATGGTTGATTGTTATCTGGGGCAAGAAACCACATGACTCACCCTGCAGCCCTTACGTTGATTCTAGATAATAATTTATTAAATCAATAAATTAAGATGCTTTTATAGTGAGAGGCATTCTACACAACAATGATGCCTGTTTTTCTCAGCGGATCACCAGTGAGGAGTTTCTGGTATGTCCAAATTAGATTATGGGCAGAAAAATTTTATTGAATAAAAAAAATAAAAACCACAAACAAAAACAAAACAAAAAAACAAAACCACCAAGATTAGTGATTCTGGCGTGCAGCATTTGATCGTATTTCACTTTTCTACCAAAATTAATGAATAAATAAATAAAAAGTAAATAAATTAAGTAACTCATTCACTATTAAGACTGAAATTATAGATTTTTTCTAATAGTGGCTTTTGGAGCTATCTCTCACTCTTCCCTGGTTTTTAATGGCTCACTCAATGGTCTGAAGGACAGGCTCTAACACAGCACATGGTGCGTATACATGGCGTCAGCGTGTGTCCCCCTGGGTGTCCTCCTCCTTCCCATCCTGGGCTTCCCAGCCACATACCTTGGGCGGCTCTGGCTTGAATGCCGGGGGCGGGCTAGCATCCCTAAGTTGGTCTCTGCTAGCAGCCCTCCGCATCTGAGCTCGTGGCTCTGGGCTGGATTTCCTTATGCTCTACAAGACACAAAAGTTCATTCGCACCAAGAACACCCAAGCAGAGAGAGGAGAGCACTCTGCTCTGCCGGAGTTCTGGAAACTTGTGGGAAATGAGAGGCTGAAGAGCTAAGGCAGCTCTCTCTTACTGCGGAGAGAGACACCCCCCATCCTAACCTAGAGAAGGCTTAGGACACACGTCACTAAACTGGGAACACAAGGCAGCATGGTCTACCTTTAAAGGAAAGAAGAGAAACCAAACCAAATACTCCTAAAATCTAAAGATATGTATCACTACCTGCAGTATTCCTAAGTATTAGCTCCTCCTATGTGTGGTCATTAACTTACTTTTTACTACTTATCCAGTATATATTAATAGTGGTGTGTGTGTGTGTGTGTGTGTGTGTGTGTGTGTGTTTGGAAGGCTTTTTCTTCCTTGATTTTTCTGGGGGGTGGGAGGAGTACATCTATCATTTATCATTTACTAGAAAGAGCTAACTCGATAAAGGGGAGCACATCATTATCATCCGAAAGGACTTAGATAACATTGTCCACAAAGATCGTCATTCCGATGTTCTCTGAGGTGCAATTAATAATTGTTCTGCTCTACACTAGAGCCCACTGGTAGTGTGAAGGAGGACTATGTGAGCTACCGAATACCATGCATCTGATCAGATGTATGAAGTGCATTTAAAAGGTGACATACAGAGAGAAGGAAACTGATGGGGAAACACTCAGGAACCTTGATAGCATTAGGAGGTTAGAGGTCACGAGGAGAAGAAAAGCAGGGCTCCTAAGAGTACAGAGAGAGGCCTAATCAAAGGTTACAAGCAAACGCAGCAAGAACGTGTTCATAAAGTCCCATCTGTAATTTGGACGGTCCCATCGGGCATAAAGCCGGTCTATTTATCTATCACTCCTGAGGACCAGAGAGTGGTGAATTACGCAACTCAGCCTTTTCCCCACGTCACGATCTGGCTCCACTTTCCATGGATCACAGCCACGGCTCTGTAGGCACGGGCTCACAGTGCGCCTTCCTAGCAGTCCTCGGCTCCAATCCTTGAGGATACTTTCTACAGCGTCCTCGCAGCCTCGCAGCCTGCAGCGAGCTGCCCGGGGTGTACTGTGCCTCGCCTCACCTCCTCGTGCTGCACCGGCTCCGAGGAGCGGGTGATGGAAGACACCAGCGGCTCCTCGGCTGGCTCATCCAGCTCATTGTCAGTGTAGGCGCCTCCCTCGCCGTCGGTATCTTCAAAGTCACTGATGAGACGGCTGTCACAACTCAGATAGTCCGCGCCCATGGCGGTTAAGTAGGACATGCGGTCTTCAGCGTCATCATCCATCCCTTCCATCTAGAGGAATGTGTTTTGAAGGGTGAGTGGGATCTGGCATGGCTCCTGGGAGTGGGGACTCGAGAAACTCCCAAGGGCTGAGCCAAGGGTTGGGAACGTTGACATGTGCTAGCAAGGGAACGGGACAGTTTCCTGCTGTCACTTGGCTTTGCCCTGATGTAGATGCTGGGTTAACTTCTGCACAGGGACACAAACTAAAGACCCTCTAGCGCCTCCAGCACCTATTCATTCCTATTCATTTTCAAGACTCTCAGACCCAGACTGGCATGTTTCTCAGAAGTAGCTTGGCTCAATCGCAATCTGAGAACAAAGACTACATCCTGCTCAACTTGTCCTCTAGAGGGAGCCGTGGAGACTAAGCATTTGGCCAATGCTACATGCGCCAACTAAGCATCTGGGACAGCATCTGTCTAGAAAAGATCACTAGTGTTTTTTATATCACCTACTCAAGCTTACAGTCTGGATGCATTCTCCACTGATGTCTTTACTAAGCACATGATTCCAACTGTTAGTACCTCTCTTGGTATCTTTCCAACCTGCATCCCCCATGGTTCTCGGCCTTGCCTCTCATCTCCACTCCGAGTTTCCCATGTCCTTAGTACAGTGTGGCATTAGGAAGGAGAACTTGTAAGCTCTGATTAGAGTACTCGGAATGCAATTCTAGTTACTACATTAAAAGTAGAGGGGAAGTGAATGTAGGAGAGCGTTCATCGCATTCCGCCTTCATTTTATTACTCTGTTGGAGAGCGACAAAGCTTCCGACTTGAGGAGCACATTGAAAGCCCTTTTGGACCACGGTTTACTACATTCACTGCCCTCTTGAGGAAGCATCGAGAACACAGACGCTCACTGCACACACGGCAGCAAATCTAGGCCACACACATACCTTGCCTTCAGAGACCCAGACTGCTTCGCTCTGCTGCTGCTGAATGCTGTCCTTCAAGCTGCCAAACCAGCCATCGTTGGCTGAATTCACGTTGATTGTGGCTACAGACAAAAGCCAGAAGGTCAGCATCGAGTCTCAGAGCCACCCTGGATCTAGAAGCTCTCCACATTCTCTCTATTTGTACCGTATTTGAAGAAAAGCGTGCCAAGTTCAGAAGTCTGTATGTTATTTAAACACAAAATCTTTCTGGTCGAATGCAACTAAAACTGTTTGAGTTGACAGTGTAGACTTTATGGTCTTATTTTCATGATCTATATATTTCTTCAGAAGAGCTATAGTGTTTTACAGTATGCGCACATGTGGTTTTATTTATTTTGCAATGCCAAGAATAGAATTCAGGTTCTGTTTGAATGCCACCACTGAGTCATAGTCCCTGCCCTAAGAAAGAAAGAAAGAAAGAAAGAAAGAAAGAAAGAAAGAAAGAAAGAAAGAAAGAAAGAAAGAAAGAAAGAAAGAAAGAAAGAAAGAAAGAAAGAAAGAAAGAAAGAAAGAAAGAAAGAAAGAAAGAAAGAAAGGAAGGAAGGAAGGAAGGAAGGAAGGAAGGAAGGAAGGAAGGAAGGAAGGAAGGAAGGAAGGAAGGAAGGGAAGGAAGGGAGGGAGGGAGGGAGGGAAGGGGAGGGAGGGAGGGAGGGAGGGAAGGAAGGAAGGAAGGAAGGAAGGAAGGAAGGAAGGAAGGAAGGAAGGAAGGAAGGAAAGACAGATTAAATTTTTCAAGAGCACAGATCAAAAGGACTGTACTTTGAACTGTGAGCTAAAATAAACCTATTTATTCCCTTTAGCTACTTTTATCAGGGTATTTTTATCATGGGGTGGGGGTGGAGGGTCAGGGGACAGGGACAAAGAGCCTTATTACATCACACCAAGCAAATAAAGAAACCTAAGCACACACTTGGAAAATTCCTTTCTGAGCTTGCAGTCTGGGCCACTGCCCCACACAGCTCAGGTAAAGGCACCAACTTACAGCACAGACGGAAGATGCTGACAGACACGTGACCCGCATCTGTTTGTCAATCTATATCTATGGAGGCAGTAAAGATAAACTAGGCAAGAAAAATGGCTCCAACGCGGTAAGTACACTTGCTTCAAAAGCAGGAGGACATGCATTCAAATCCCCTGGATAAAAAGCTGGACATGGCGTGTGTGCTTATAACCCCAGCACTGGAAGTGAAGACAGACAGATCCTGGGCACTTGGAGGGCCAACTAACCTGATGGACATCACACACACACACACACACACACACACACACACACACACACACCACACACACCACACACACACATATATTACATTGATATAAAACTGACCTAAAATGCAAAATATCAGGATGCAGATAAACTACAACTGCTTTTTAAATGATGATTTCACGGCTCTTTAGTAAAGGGCCGTACATATCTTTCAAATGAGTCATTACACAAAATTTCTGAGTAATCAAGCTTCAAGTTTTCTTTTAATCAAATCTGACTTTCTTTCATTTAAGAAACTTTAATCTCAGAGCCAGGTGTGGCGATGTGCATCTGTTCCTACCTGGGAGGTGGAGGCAAGAATGTGAGGCTCAACACCATCACTGGCTACAGAAGTCCTGGGCCAGCCTGAGACCCTGTCTTGAAAACCTAAAAAAGTTCCACCTCTGACCTTGGGCAATTGTGAGTGAGCTTACAATTTCCTTAGTTATTAATTATTCACAGCGTCAGACAGAACTGAGACACTGGGTAGCCCAAGGCTAACCTTGAGGTCATGGATTTCCTTGTGTCCTTATTCATCAAGGTACTTCACAGAGATTATTATAGACATAGCTAACATATGATCCAAGATGCAGATGTGGAAGTGACACTGTGCACACCAGGGACTAAGCAAGTGACTTGTGTTAGGTGTATAAAGAAAGCTCAAGTGGTCCTTTACAGGTTTTCTATCAGCAGCTGTCTGATACAGTCTGAATTCATCACAAGGAAAACCTGAAGTTTAGGGGCTAAGAAATGCAGAAACACATTTGTGCCTCCGCCAAGATGAATGTAACAAAACCCCAGAGTCTCACTGGCAACCAAGGGCTGGGACACTGCCACCAAAGCTCCGTAGACACTACCTTTCCAGGCCCCACTCTGGGGTAATATCCAATTCATGCACTTTAGCATTTTCTAAGGAGGCTTCCTGGGACTGTCAAACTCAAGGAGCTGACACTCTGAAAGGATCTTCCTGCTGCCAATGTCCCTGCTAGCACGCTCATACCTCAGGAGAGCCATGCCCAGCTCTGGTATGTGTGGCAGGACCTTCCCACCCCTAGTCACAGAAGTACTGAAGGGCACCATTCGCGCTCGGAGGGACTGCTACCGAATGAGGTTTCCGACTAAAGTTACTGTGGTGATGGCTACACAACTCTGAAGGATCTAAAACGCACAGAAATACGCCCTTCAAATGGGTCAATGGCACAAATGACATCCCAGGAGGGCTATCCTGTGGTCACTTTAACACTCACGTGCTGACACAAGCACACCAGGCAAGCCACCACACAGCTTCTTTCTTTCCTGTGGCAAACATTCCCTACGCTTCCCTAGGAATCCAAGTGTCATCTACTGCAGTTTGGATTTTTCTCAGCTGAGACAAGATTCATTTCCCTCTGGGACTTTTCAAAGACTAAACAATGACCAAAACAAACAGAAAATATCACATAAAACATTTTTTCAATAACGTGATGTAGAAAAATAATAATTACAGCAATAGCACTTGTAAGCTCTTCCAAAATTCCAAGGTTGAACAGCAAAAACCTCATTTTGATGAGGCCTGGAAAGCAGATGAAATACCCAGGCCGTCCATCCTGTGGTGCTTTAACATGCCAGTTTATCACAAAGGTGGCCCAGTTTGGGGCTCTAAGTCCATAGGGCAGCCTTCAAGCCACGAGCTGAGCAGTTCAAAGGTTCTAAGAACACATGCAACTCAAATTTCACTTTTATTATATATATAACATATATATATACATATATATATATATGTGTGTGTCTACAAATGCATTTTATACTAAATATTTTCCCAACCCATAAAGGGGTATGTAGGTATAACAGTTTAACGTATTTTGACAAGCCAACTTGCTTTTGTGCAAGTCTCTAAATGAAGTCTAAAAAGACCACATAAGACAGAAAATATGACTTTAAACTGTGCTCACCAAAGCAAATCTAGTCCTCCAACTTACTAATGCATAAAGGTGTTTATTCTGCTCAGGGTTCTTCTGATTAGGCCTAAAGCCCTGTCCTCAGCCTGTGGATGGACTTGGGGGTGGAAGGGCAATAAAAAGGCTTTGTGGACGAAAAATAAAAAAGGCCTCTACATGGCTTTTAGGAGTCAAGCTTAACAGTGGAAGAACTGCAGGAAAGAGAATTACATAGAAATGGGCTTCTCTGTCCAAGCTATCAGTAAGCCTGCACCTTCTGCCCTGAAGACTACATGGCTCACTGCATCAGGCATGCTATGTACAGGAAGAGCTGAACTCCGATCTTTAATAGCCAGTGTACATCCACAGCCCCTTCTAGCTTCAGTTCTGAATTTCTTGCTTCTCAATCAGCCTACATCAGAAAGGATAGGCTTGGAACTAGGACAAGACTCAGTGTTAAAAGCACTGGCTGCCCTTCTAGAGGACCCATGTTTGAGTCTCTGGCCTCCTGGGCACTGCTCACACATGGTATGTATACACACACATATAAGCAAAACACCATACACATAAAATAAGCAAATTTTTAGAACAGATAAAAAATGCTGTGCTGTACCAGAGCCTATTTCTGAGGCCTGATGGTGACCTCAGTCATATCTCTCCCTTCAAGCATTTTGTAATCCAATCCAAGGCAAACCCTTTCCACACGACATCCTTCTAGATCCTTAATAGATTCTGTGCCAGGGTATGTGGCCTGTGTGGCAGAGCCAGCAATGCTGACTTCTAGCTGGGACAGGAAGCACAAACAGGAATCAGCTACCTTCTGCAACCTCTCCTCCTTGTCTAGCTTTAGAAGCCTGGCTCTTCTTCCACAACCCTAGCCTTCCCCTACTGATTTCTCATATCCTGGCATAAAACGCCAATCTGACCCAGTGAGGGAAGCTCCCAGCCATTCCGTGGATTTGAACCAATGTATGGGGGTTGGGAGATTAAATGAGTCTCCTGGTTTCACATTCATAATCATGTGGTTTCCATTTCTCGTCTGTTAAAATGAGGAATTATTAATACAGTACTGATTAATTCAAAATCTCAAATCAGATTACGCTTCGAGGTCTGAAACTTTCTGAGAATGCACACAACAGTCAAGTAAAAATCCCACACTGTGAAACTGTCATATGTAGAACTATCAAGATGACCTGCAAATCACCTGCAGGCTCTATGGCTACGACAAGTAAAAAACAACAACAACAACAACAACAACAAAAAAAAAACCATGAATCCCATGTCCAGACTTGAGTCTCATCTCTAAAAGGCTTATAAAAGCACTCCAAAGCCTAAAATATGAATCATTTCTGATTGTAAGCAATAGATAATGGATAACCAACCTATGCACAATCCTTTCTGGCATCTGAATGATCTAGCTGAGTTATAAGGGACTCAGAGAAACCAGTTTTAGTCTGGTCTCAGCCACACTAGGATCTGTGATGCTGTAATGTCCAATTAAGTTGAACACAGGTCAGACTAGCATTACTGTTCACAGCCTCTACAAAGTAAGTTACTACTGCTAGCAGTAAAAATGAAGGAAGATACAAGATTAAGTACACCAAAAAAACACAAGCTGGTGAGATACATCAACAGGAGGTAGAGAGATGGCTCAGTGGTTAAGAGGACAGGCTGCTCTTCCACAGGACCCTGGTTCAATTCCCAGCACCCCCATGGCGGCTCATAACTGTCTGAAACTCCATTGTCACGGGATCTGGCACCTACACAGAGATATGCATGCAGGCAAAAAACAAACAATAACCCAACACCACCAATACACATAAAAACAGATATACCTTTAAAAAAAATACATGCACAACATTCAGTTTAGAGGCTCACTTAGAACCTGAGTGGCCAATGGCTAACACTTTTCTCCTGTGCATTTGGCTATACTATATCCTAGCTACAGCTTTCACCATGATGATCAGACCTACATCTCTAAACAAGAGACATGAAACAACAGAAAAATAATGTTCAAATGCGGACACATATCCGTTCACCTTGATCTTCTTCCCAAACATCAAAGTTTGAGACAATGCTCACTGACCTCTAAAATCGTGGAACAAAAAAAGTGGTAACTACATAGTATCCTTATGATGTTCCCACAAAATAGAGCATTGCGCAACCAAAAAGAACTGTGTAACTCTCTTAGACTCTCAGTGATATCATACTCACACTGCTTACTCATGAAGACGGTACAGAAAAGGTCCTATTTTTAGACCTTCTCACTATCATGAGCAATGTTTGCAATGTGGCTTTATTTTTGGCATTTTAAAAATATCTTATTTTGAAAGGGTTCATATGCAGACCAAGTAGAGGCCAGCTCTAAAGTCTCCTGTACATGGTACCCACATCTGCATCACAGTGCTTGGACAGGCTATCAGTCCTCCATCTCCTCCCTTCACTGCAGATTAGCTATGCAAAGTGTAGCAAGCCTACAAGATAATTTACAAAGATTTTTATGTAGTATTTATCTGTAAAAGATAAAGGTAAGAATTAAGGGGGAAAAAAAACATTCACAGTATCATTTCGCCTCAAGAGTAGAAGTAGAGATGTTTAAATATTCCATAGTCAAAGTACTCAGGATTCTATCTGGGAGACAGTGCCAATCACTGCAATAAGTTCCTATCACATAGTATATCACCAACAGTAAGGAGACCTCGGCAACACGCAGTTAATAAAGACACGGGGCTCGTTAGCCTAGAGTTTACCACAGGAATCTAGCACCCTGAAGGTGATGGACTATTACCAGGTTTTACATCGTGACAATCTTTCTGGCTATCAAAATCACAAAGTTTAACATACAACGGCCATAGGTCTACATATCCATTCCCACAGAATTAAGTATTCTTGGACGAGTCATGAGCATGATTTCCACATTTCTCATTCTGAGCATGAGCCTTTTGAATGTCACTCACCTGTAAACAGATGAGCACAGGTTTTTTTGAGCTTGTTGGCTTGATCAAATAACTTGCGAGAACTTTTATTGGATGTTGGACTCAACCTCTGCCTTATGGTTTTAACACCTTGCCTGGAATCCGGGTTGAAGAAAATCACGATTGGGAACCACTGAGTGTAATTGAGCAGGTCCACAGCTTTGGGGGTAACGTCCAGCAGGGCATGCTTGTCCTGTTACAAGTGGGTGACAAAGGGTGGCACGTGGTGACATCGAAAACAACATTAAGGAGTTTGCTTTCCCGGGTAAAGACTGTACCAGATGTATGTACTTAAATTAAAACTTTTTTTTTTTTGAAGACAAGAGTTTCACTGTGTTAATTCTGACTGGAAGTCATTATGTAGCCCATGCTAGCCTTCTAGTGCTAGGATTAAAGACAGGCACAATCATATCCTGCCCTGTCTATTTACATTAAAGAGTCAAAAATATTTCTTCCTGTAGTACATCTACTTCCATATTATCAGTTAAAACTTCTCTCAGAAGAATGGCAGGAACCCTCCTTTCCATGGCTTCTTCTCCCGGTTTCCCCTGATGTCTACAGGGAATCAAAAAGGGCAAGGACAGTACAAGGTTCTCAGTGGGAACAAGGGCACAGACCGCAGTTGTACAGGCTTTATCAGAGACTATTTTATGATTGGTCTACTGTGTTTTCGGTTATTTCTGTGTATTTCCCACCTTTCCAATTTATATAAATTATCACAGATAAACCTGTGAAGAAAAAGTAGTGCCTGTGTACACACACACACACACACACACACACACACACACGGCATGTTGGTATGCCCATGGATACCCAACAGGGGTCCAAAAGAGGATATTCCCCTCCAAAAGAGGGACCTTTAATAAGTGTTACTTGGTTTAATAATGGGAACTCTGTGAAAGAATGGCACCTGGAAAGCCTCCCACCTACATGTGCTCTGATCAGTAGTTTCTTAGTAAAATACACATTCTATTCCAAACCACGATCCAGTTCGCTGACATGAGTTTCTGATGAGTTTTCTCACCTGCTCAATAATTTGCCTCACAGTATTCAGCCGAACCACTCCGGTGGATTTCTCTGATCCTGCATCTTTGGGTTCTGTTTCTGCAAAAGGAAAACAGGGCTGAGTACTGGTGATGGAAAGCAGGTGACAATGGGACAAATGACACTAGGCCATCTCATGGCATGCAGTGAGATGAAACCGTGCGTGTGTGTGTGTGTGTGTGTGTACAGAACAAACACCAGGGTTTCACTCATATGATGATACAAGTGTCATACCACTGAGCTACGACCTCAGCCCTATTAAGTGGAAACTAATCGGAAGAAACTGTTAGGTCAACCTAACAGCAGGGAGTACTTGATGCTCTCCAACTATCAATATCCCAAATGATTCTTTCTAAAGGATGGATCTGGAAATATAAAAGTCCTAAAAAGTCATAAATGTCAACTGTAATGGATGCGCCTAAACTTTGAATAAAACAAAAGGAAAATGTTTGGGACCAGAGATGCTACCAATTTTTAATATTTACTTATTTATAACTAAAATATCTACAAAAAAAGGGAGACCCCCCATGCCTAAATATAAGATTCATTCGTGGTTTAGCTAAGCATGGTTGTATACTCTTGTTAATATCAGCACTTAGGAGATGATGTCAGGAAGATCAGAAATGCAAGGCCAGCCTTGGCTACACAATAATTTCAGGACCAGCCTAGGCTATCTGAGGGACCTGCTTCCTGCCTTCCCCCCCAAAAAATGTTTCTGTCATCTCTCTCTCATGCACACAGACTTACAAGGCATCTTAGTACACCTGCATTTAGACGGTGATCACTCCCAGTAGAGCAACCGTGGAATTCTCCCCTTGTGCTGTATCATGTTGAGGCTCAAAATGTTTCAATTTTTAGAATGTTTCAGATTAGCGTTCAACTCTAACATTAATATTAAATCTCTCTGTTACTGGAGGGACAATGGTATTCATTAGGTAAAAGAATATTATTATGAGGAGACCACAGGTGTACTCTCGGATGAAGTCTCAGAGCTCTGCTATTTAAACTCTTGACTAGCTCGGCAAATAGTTTCAAACGTTGGGGATGTGTGTCTATCTCAGGCAGAGTGCGTGGATATCCCTATTCTTCCAACCTTTGTGTGCCAGAAAACTGCCAAATTAAACGCTCCAAGAGCAAAATTCTATGAACAGACTTACTTGCAGTTTGGAACAGGTCTGGTAACTCACTGGCCAACCGTTCCATTGCTATATCCGCTATGGGGCCAAACAGAACCACGGGTCTCTTGAAGCCAGCTGAAAGGAAAGACGGGAAGGTTTGCTGATGTGCACCTACAATGTCCAAGGAGAGGCCAGTGTACTGTCTACACTTCCCCAATCTCAGCATTAGAAACTGGATTCACCTCACCTGGACTCCAGTTCTTTTCCAGAAGACAAGTCTTCACTGCCCTCCCCACAAAGCAGTTTATAAACCATATTCTCTGATGCTGTACTGCTACACATCCCCGACTTAAGTATTTGCGGATAATGCACAAATACTTGAGTGTCAGCATTAAAATTATTTTCTTCATTTCGAGACTTCGCCTCCACTGAGGAGCCTGAACCACTCGGGCTCCCTGTTGAATATGATTCCCTCACCACACCTTTGGTGTAAGTGACTTAGGCGACGTTGGAACTGGAGGATTACAGACTCTGGCGGAAGTGGCTCAGAGCTCAGAGGATCGCTTCCGGGCCCATGCAGCTGTCTCACCTTCCCGAAGCAGAACCTTCTCGTAGGCGGGGAACTTGGTGCTAACCGATACTGCAGCCGCCAGGTCTTCCCGGCTCTTACGGATATTCTTCTTGACCCCGGATCTCTGGCCACGCATGCGCCAGAAGTCTGCTCTGTCCCCGGCGTTCTCTCGCTGGGCATTCTGGACGCTGGCCATCTGCTCAGCTCTAAGAGTCGAAGCCGGAAGAAGTCACTCTCCACGGCATGGGAACAGGTTATTATTAAGACACAGTCACTGCTGTGTGAGAACCCCGGGCAGGGCTGGAGGGTTGGCTCAGGGGTTAAGGGCACTGATTGCTCTTGCAGAGGTACTGAGTCAATTCCCTGCAACACCATGGTGGCTCATAACCGTCTGTAATGAGATCCGATGCCCTCTTCTGGTATGTAGGGATATATGCAGATAAAGTACTCATATATATTAAATAAATAATAGATAAATCTTAAAAAAAAAAAAAGAACCCAGGGCAGACTCAGATTGACAGTGGGGACAATAAAAGGGACTGTGGAGGCAGAAACCACTGTGTGTAAGCACGCTTGCCAACCTGACTGGATTTAGAATCGCAATGGAACCTCTGGGTCAGCCTATGGGGGTGTTTCTTGAAAGGGCAAGCCTCCCTGACTAGCTGGCATCTTCCCGTGGGCTGGGAACACAGGGAAGAAGCAAGGTGACGACCAGCGTTCCCAGCGCCCCTCCTCATGTGCTTTGTCATAGGGATGAGAAAAGTCCACAGGCTCTCTGAACTTCCCAGGCAGAACATGTAACTTGCACAGAACATGCCATGTTAGGCTCCTGTGGTGTGTAATACGAATGTAGGTAGCAGCAAGCGCTCCCTAGAGTGTACAAGTCTCTCCTAAGGGCGGGAGCAGGAGTGCCGAGGGGCTATGGCCACACCGTGTTTCCCACAACCAAGGCAGCAGGCGATCCTCAAATAAACCAAGGGCGGCAACCAAGCCTGAGGTGCTCAAGACTAAAGAGGCTGCGCCTCTCTCTCCATAAACACCCAATGACAGCAAAAGATGAGGTCCCGTGGATCGTTTCCCTCAGAGGCAGCTCGGGTGACTTTTGGAGAAAGGGGGATTAAAAGGCATGTTTAGGACGTCGGCTCGGTTACCTGCTTCTGTTAGGGATTAAGCCTTTCTCCAGTTCATTCCCGATCCTCACAGCCAGCCAGTGGCCCAGCTTGCCATCATACAGTGTGTCTACCACTCGGAAGACCTCTCCCCGGGTGAAGGCCAGGCTCTGTGGCGTTTCCTTCTCACATTCAAAGTGGCTTCTTATGAAAAACGAATCTCCCCGGCCGCAAGCCAGGATGTCTCTATACACTGGAGAAGAAAAGCGAATGCTGGCTGTGTTGTGCTCCACTGAGGCTCACCCCTTCCTGGTTCCCCTATCCTAGTGCATTATGGGAAATATGGCATCAGGATCCCACGGGAGGAAGAGCCGCTAACTTCCGGAAGTGCTGGAATGGCGGATTTTATTTTTTATTTATTTTTTATTTATTTATTTATTTATTTTGTTTTTTTGAGACAGGGTTTCTCTGTGTAGCCCTGGCTGTCCTGGAACTCACTCTGTAGACCAGGCTGGCCTCAAACTCAGAAATCCACCGGCCTTTGCCTCCCAGAGTGCTGGGATTACAGGCATGCACCACCACTGCCCGGCGGATGGCAGATTTTATGTGTCAACCTGACTGTGTGTGTGTGGAGGAGCCTACGCAATCGATTAAACATTATACTGGGCCTTTCTCAGAGGACATGGCGGGTGTTGGGGGAATGAGATTAACTTACAAATGGGAAGACTGAACAGGTAAACTGTTCCTCAAACAATTAGTTGAAAGCCTGAGAAGAAAAATCTGTGAAGTGAGAGGGAGCTACTGTGCCCGCCCATGTCCTTCTAGCTGGGACATCTGCCTTCCTCCTGAGTTCTTCTTACTGTCTTTAGACCTTCAGTTCTCCTAGCAGCTAGGCCTTCAGGCTAAACCCTGAACGGAGTCTTTGATCCTGCTAAGTCTGTCCCACGTGGGACTCACCAACCTGCACATTCAATGTCTATTTCTTACAGATTCTGTTTTCCTGGAGACCTCTGCCTAACACGGTTGCTCATCAACCTTCTAATGCAAGCAGGAAGGGACTATTCCTGTCCCCCACTTTACAGTGGAGCACCCGGAAAAGTGAAGCAACTTGTGGGGCTGGTGAGAGGTAAGAGGAGCCAAAACCACCCATTATACAGATCGCCTCCCTAACAATCCCACCATAACTGAGGATGCACACTGCTCAGAGAAGCAGTTAAACTCCAAATGACCCAGAACCAGCAAAGCTATTTCAGTAGTTGGAAGGAAAATATTTTCATACAAAATTAACAGTACCTAAATTTTCTCCACACACCTGTGACCCAATGTTCCTTATTCTGGTCCCAAGATACCCCCACCCACCCCCTCACCCCCATCCCCACCCTGCTCATGCTCTCCACTTCACTCAAATAAAACAGATCAGCAAACTTGCTCACCGTCTGCGCGGCTCTGAGCCAAAATGGTCACAGTTTCACCTTTGGGGATCTCTAACAGGTAGAGGACCGCATCTTCCCGGACTAGCCCTCTGAAATCCTGTGTGTTCACCTGGCCGAAGGTTAAAAAAAAAAACAACAAAACAGAAATCAAAAATGAGAGACAGACAGAGATCACTCTAGTAAAGTCCCAATGGGGCTGGGGGGCTGGGGAAATAACTCAGGGGTCAAGTACTTACTTAGCATGCACAAAGCTCTAGGATTGATACCTAGTATCAGTCCCTAAAATTTTAGAAGGTAACTCCTAAATTTCTGCTTGTTCCCATGAGCACCCATCCATCCAGAGCAAAAGCAGGTGTGTAAGTCGGTGTGGCTGCCACCAGTCCACTTGCCCAGCACATCCCATTGGCCTGGGCTACGTGAAGTACGTGCAGGGAACCATGAAGTTAGCCTGGCCCAGCTGCCTACATGTGTCATAGGGTTTTCAGGTTAGAGTCCATGGCTCCTGGGATAGATACAATGTGCTTCCTAGTTCCTGAGAGACTAATGTGCATACTCCCTCAGACTGCAAAAGCACTCAGGCCACTTTTGTGTTTCTCTGTCTGTTCCCTTGCAAGTCAAGGAAATAGGGAAGTTGGACCGGACAATCGGTCTTAGACATTAATCGTGTGCACCCTGGATAGCTTGTAAACTTCATTGTATTCTGACAACTACAACTGTACTAATCCTGGCAATTACCACTATATTCTGTTTCCGATAAGGGTATAAAAAGTCTGATTGCTCTTAACAAAACTGTCACAGCCTCGGTCTTGCTGTGGCCCCTCCAACAGACTTAATTTATTTCCTCGAAGCCATATCTGGTGACTTGGACCCGGTAAATAAGCCCAGGCGACTACAAACATTGCTCTAACTCCCTTCTTCAGGGCTCCACCTTCTATCACACCTGCCAATTCTTCAAGGGAAGACTTTGTCACTGAACTGATTGTCTTTCTGTCTGACGCCCTTCTTTTGAAGTCTCCCAAAGAGATAACCAGAAAAGTACAATATTTAAGTAATAAACTGATAACTATAACCAACACTGAATAATAAGGTCTATAATAAGCAGACCTGGGACCATATTTCTTTAAAATTACTCCAAATAAAACCTTGAAGACACATTCACAGTTGAATTCAACCTTTCTCCTGTAACCCCAATCTCTGAAAAGCTATCTAACAATAGATATTAATCCCAGCGCTTTCGGATGTCGCAAGATGATTATGAGTTCAAGGTCAGTAGGATTCTCTCTCAAAAGCAAAGCAGAAGAAAAATGTTTAACATGTGTTTGTGAAACTGGGTGCATCATCAGTCTTACATGGAAGACCACTGGCCCCTTTATCATTAAGCTGCTGGTCTAGATGTCCTTCTAACAAAGAGTCAACAGGAAGGATGCTGTCAGACAACCTAGAAAGCCAGGAAGTACTTTTAATTTGCACGTTCCTGACTGGCTAAAGATGTTGAATATTTGGGGGAAAAAATTCTTGTCCATTATTATTAGCATTTCTTCTATTGAATATTCTATTTAGTTTCATGCCCCGATACGTAAAAAGTATTTATTATGCATAGAGTTCTTTGCTTATGTCTATCTCTGTGCATTACAAGTGTGTTTGCTACCCAAGAAGGTCAGAAAGGGGCATTGGATGCCCTGGAACTGAAGTTACAGGGTGGTTGTGAGCTACTATGTGGGGGCTGCAAATCAAACGCAGGTCCTCTGGAAGAACAGACGTAACTGCTGTGCCACCCCTGCAGGCTTCATGCTTGGTTTTTCAATTAAGCCTTTCTTTTCTTAGGGTTTACTTCTTTTTTTGAATTCTTAGTATGTTCCAGACACCAATGCTCCATCAGCTATGCAGCCTGTAAAGACTTTTCACCTGCTGTTGGTGGCCTCTTCACTCAAATGATGGTGGTCTTTGTCTAGAAGCTTTTGAAGCTTCTTGGTTTCATGAGATCCCATGCGTCAACTGTTGGTCTTAGGCCCGGGCTACCGGGGTCCTGTTCAGAGAGTCCCCTTCTGTGCCTGTAAGTTGCAGCATGTCCTCTACTTCCTTCTCTGTCAGATTCTCGGTGTTGGGTTTAATGGTGAGATTCCCTGATCCATCTGGAATTGAGTCTTATGAAGAGTCAGAGAGAATGATACATTTTCATTTTTGACTGGCACTGTTTGTTTAAGACACTGTCTTTTCTCTAGTATGTATTTCTGGCCTTTCAACACTTGTGTGGCTTTAGATTTGTTCTAGCCATGATTAATAATTTCTAATTTGTACATGGTTGTCTTTACTGTGCAACACTGTATTTCCTTGAAATGTTGTATTCTCACCTATATTTCATAAAGATAACTGTACAATGTGTTGTATGTGGAAAACACGTGCTAAGACACAGACCCAACACAAAGCACATTACAAAGTTAATGCATTCATGTTCCTTTCAGTGCTAACATCATTGGGTTACCTGGAATTCTATTCTGCTGCTCACTGTGTCTCCTTTCTGCCACAACCATGCTGTTTTTACTCTCATATCATAGCTTTGCAGTATAACGGGAAATCAGAGATGGTGGTCCCTCCAGAAATGTTTTTATTCTTCAGGATTGTTCTAGCTATCATGGATCTTTTGTGATTTCATACGAATTTTGAGGCAGCCCCCTCCTAGTCTCTGTTGGAATTTTGATGGGGGATTAGGTTGAATCTATAGACTACTTTTGATAGGATGGCCATTTTCACAATATCAATCCTGCCAACCCAAGAACATGGGAGACCTATCTTTTGGTATCTTCAATATCCTTTCTTTAGTGCACTAAAATTTTCATTGTATAAGTCTTCACCTTCCTTTGTTAGATTCATCCCAAGATTTTTTTTTCTTTAGGTCATGGTAGTAAGTAGGATTGTTTCCCTTGTCCTTTTGATTATGTTTGTTGTTGGTATACAAAAGGCTAGTGATTTTTGTGTGTTTACTTTGTGTCTAGATACACGTCTCAATATGTTTAATTAGCATTAGATGATTTTGGCTCTTTAATGTATCTAATAACATGATGGTAAGATCCTACTACTGAAGACGGAACATTCTCTTAGTCATAGGATACAGGGAAATCAATCATGTACCGAGCTGGAAGATGCGTTCATTGCCTATCAGCTATAGGTTTTCATTGTGCTGGAATATCATGGAGATAAGTCATCAAGTTTTAAACAGCCACAAACAATAACAACTAGTACAATGACAATAACAACTAGTACAATGGCAGTAACAACAACTAGTACAATGACAATAATAACAACTAGCACAATGACAATAATAACAACTAGCTGACAAACAGGCCCAACGGTAGAAAATGGCCCAAGCGGAATGGCAGTAACCAACCTCTGGTTGGATTTAGAACCCAACCTGAGACTAAAAACTAGGCTAAAGCCTATGGGTGGCTGTGTCATGGGCCCTAGGGGGAACTCAGTGTTAAATTTTACTAAGTGAAAATAGTCATGAACTGACCACTAACTTCTCATCCTTATGTCTATAGATGAGTGTACCACTTAACACTGAACGGAAACGTTTCTTTTTTTCTAAAACAAGATTTCTCTATATAGCCCTAGCAGTCCTGTAGCTCAATTTGTAGACCAGGCTGGCCTTGAACTCAGAGATCTCTCCTGTCTCTGACTCCTGGAGTGCTAGGATAAAAGGCACATGCGCCGCCACACCTAACTCTGAGAAGTTTCTTTATGCAGTCAATAATGATTAATCAAAAGACCCATAACTTACTGACATACGGAATATAAGAGAGTGTGGAGCACACAGCTCTAGAGAGTGAGGAGCACTCAGCTCTAGAGAGTGAGGAGCACTCAGCTCTAGAGAGTGAGGAGCACTCAGCTCTAGAGAGTGAGGAGCACTCAGCTCTAGAGAGTGAGGAGCACTCAGCTCTAGAGAGTGAGGAGCACACAGCTCTAGAGAGTGTGGAGCACACAGCTCTAGAGAGTGAGGAGCACTCAGCTCTAGAGAGTGAGGAGCACTCAGCTCTAAATGGAACATCTATACTAGATTCCCTCCCCGCAATGCTCAGGATCATCATGGAAGAGGGAGCAGAAAATAAAGAGGAGAGGAGGGTGATTTGCAAAGTCAATCAGCTCCTCTTTGAAACAATGTTACCATGGAAGTAAGGTACTATCATTCTCACCTCTGCCCCCAGAGGTCACAGAACTTGCTGTCTAACCCTTTATGTCATTTGCATTGCTTCATTTGAATCTATGAATGATTTAGGGGTCCCTCTATCCATTTCTATGAGACCTTCTGTTGGGAGCAAAGCTATAATTGTCAAAATTAAAACATACTTTGCAAGGTACATTTTAAAACTCCAGGGCCAGCGATTTGGCCCTGCCACCAAACCCGATGACCTGAGCTTGAGCCCTAAGATCCACGTGGTGGAAGGAGAGAAATGACACCCAAAAGTTGTCCTCTGACCTCCACACACATGACACAGCACACGTGTTCCTCTTGCTCCCCCACCCCAACCACATACACACAAATAAAACGCAGCTTTTAAAATCCATGTGATTTAACAAGCACAACCGCCCCTGCAAATGTGTTTGGTTTTCTTTTTGTCTTTTCCTTTTCATAACAGATTTTTGAAAGAGAAATATCAGCCATGCCATATAAATAACAAAGAAGCAGTTAAACCAAGCAGGGAAAAATAAATAAAAATCAGAGCAGTCATATTTCTGTTATCTGTAAAACCTGTTGGGTTCAGCGGCAGTACAGCACACTATAGGTCAGGTAGAGGTGTTCTTTAAAACCCACTGCCAAAAGAAAGCGACAAAGAAGGGTACACACGTAGCTCCTGTCGTGTCTTCGGGCTGACCAAGGAGTAGGGGAAGTACTGCAGTGAACAAAACGGTTAGGCCAGTGTTCATGCACTTCAAGGTCAGACTGTGCGGTCCTTCCCAAGAGGCAAATATCGCCTTTCATTATCTGAGCAGTGTGCAGGGCCCGGCTGGGTGTGCTGGGAGCCTGGGGAGGATTCCGTATCAGCTCTGGCTCACTGTACCGCAGCTGCCTCTGCCCAGCTCAGGGAGATCAATCTTTCTCAGCCTTTTACAAAAAAAGAGACCATTTTATAGTCATCTTGAGTGATTATCAAGGCCACCCGTTGTCTGATCTCTACCAAGGACTTCTACAAGAGAAGTCAGGGACCACCTGCATCTCCCTGGTCACCATGAGGATGGCTGTAAAGAAACAACAAACAAACAAACACAAAAACAAAAACAAAAAACAAACACAAAAACTTTCTAGAAAAGCTCTGACTATGGAAGCAATTCTCCTTGTCTTTAACAATGTTTTATACAGAAACTGGGTGTCTGAAACACTAGGTGAATTCTCTACTTTCATAAAATTCACATTCATACTGTCCCCTCCACAAGAGACATCTATTTTATTCTCCAACTTTAATGAGCAGGGCCCTAAACCTCTGGCTTCCCAGTAGCCGAAAGCATGAGTTCTCTTTGTCTGTACGTTCTCCGAGTACAAATTAGCATGTGCTGGCATTTGAAAAGATTTTCATCAGAGGCATGGGAAGCTGAGAGTGAAAGATGTCCTAGGATCATGTGTTGCCTAAAGGTTCACTCAGGCAGTCTTCTTGGTCCCTTCCGGGACCCAAAGAAGGTCCCAGAATTTCACTGGAAAGCTTTACAATGCTCATGAGCAAGGCTTGGTACCTCCCACTCAGGACCACATTGGCCAAGTGCAGGGAGTGGGCACACCCTTGTGCCTTGAGGTCTGATCCCCTGGGTGATTCTGCAACTTCTTCTGCCCTCTGCCTTTGGCACACAAATGCTTACCAGACTGCCAGTTAATGCCTTTGGATTTCCTACCAAAGTCTTTGTGTGTGTGCATCCAGAAATATAGCAACAACAACAACAACAACAACAAAACCCTATACTGAAAAACATCCATCGAAGCCCCTTGCTGGGTGACTGCTGGAGGGCAGGGCTTCCTTTTTTTTTTTTTTTTGGTTTGTTTGTTTGGATTTGGTTTTTTCCGAGACAGGGTTTCTCTGTGTAGCTCTGGCTGTCCTGGAACTCACTCTGTAGACTAGGCTGGCCTAGAACTCAGAAATCCACCTGTCTTGCCTCCCAGAGTGCTGGGATTACAGGCGTGCGCCACCACCACCCAGCAGGGCAGGGCTTCCTTACCTTCAGAATTTGGTCTCCTTCTTGCAGCCCCTCCTGCTCTGCGGACGTGCCCTCCTGAATGCCAGCTACAAATATCCCAACGTCATTTCCACCTGCCAACCGGAGGCCCACGCTGTCTCCCTTCTTGAACCTCACCATTTTGGTGTTAGGCCTGAAGTAGGTTTGGTTTCAGAAAGAAAAAAAACAAAACAAAACACACTGTTTAAAACAGAGGATTCTCCTCAAGAGACTAAAGACTATTTTCTAGCTCAGAGGTAACTTCACCATTTACAGAAGTTCCCTCTCCTTTTCCTCATCTGTTCTGTAATTTAATCTCCCTGAGACAGTGATGGAAAATATCTACCAGACCACAACAGAACAAAATACCGATTTTACCACATTATAACTCATCTAGGATGAGAAAGTACATAGTTAGGGATTGATTCTAGCTATCTGATAGAAAGATGCCCTCCCAAAAGTATTCCACCACAAGTTTAGCCAAATAAAGGCAGTTCAGATCTAAGGAAGCCAGGCCTAATCCAACAACTACCGTCTAGATACCACTCACCATGGCCCCTTCTCCCTCCCAACCACGCCAGGACCAGCGCCCCCTACAGTCTCTACTGAAGTACTACATTCTGGAGCTGCTGCACCCTGGAGTTACACGTCTTGGAGTTATACATTTGATGCAAATATTCAGGACAAGTAGGTAGGTAAAAGGATAGATCCCAAAGCTGTAAAGTTCATCCAATCCCAAAGTTTGTTTTTCTAGTAGATAATCCCTCTTTCTTGTGAACATTAGGGATAACTACCGGTTAAAAGGTGGCTGAATAGAAACTCGCCTTTGAGGTCGAGGTAGAAACAGCAGCACTGTGTGGACTTCAGCTAAGACATGCTGGGTGGGGAAGAAGGAGCGGGGGCAGGGGGCAGAGGAATGGAGTTACATACCCATATATTGCTTCGTCTTCAGGACTAGGACGAAGAAAAACTCTTGGAGCTGTTCTGGGTTGAGGAACTGTGGATTTCAAGATTTTATTTGTTTGTATTTTATGCATAAGAGAATTTTTTTCATGCACACACATGTGGGTGCCTAGTGCTTATGGAGGCCAGAAGAGGGCGTCAGCTCCCCTGGAACTAGAGTTATAGAGGGCTGAGAGCCACCATATGGATGATGGGAAACTCTTTTTTTTTTTAAATTTATTTATTAGATCTAAGTACACTGTAGCTGTCTTCAGATACTACAGAAGAGGGGGTCAGATCTCATTACAATGTGGTTTCTGGGATCTGAACTCAGGACTTTTGGAAGAGTGGTCAGTGCTCTTAACCGCTGAGCCATCTCTCCAGCCTGATGGGAAATTCTTAACCCTTGAATTCTTTCTCCAGTCCCCAGGCACTGTGGATTTTAAGAAAGTTTAGTGTGGGTGGAATGTGTATAGCTCTGCCTCACCTGCAGCACGGTGTGGATTCAATCCCCATGCCACAAAAATAAACCACAACACATCCAGACAAAAATCTTCTTTATCATGCAGCCCCCAAGCTTGTTTCTTAATCGAAAGATAGCAGAATCCACAGGCTCTAAGTGCAAGCACTTCCAGTGGCGCCACACTGCACCACCCATCTAATGACAGCACAGCCTTCCCTGCTCCCTAGCCCACTCCTTTCTTAAACTGTCTTCATTTTTACTTTGGGGGAGGGGGGGACTTAGAGATGAAGCTTAACTTGGGCACTAACAGTTATCGGTTTTTCAAAGACAGAGAAAACAAACACCCACACACAAGGTACACATGCATGAAACAATGCTCTCTATACCTAGAAAATACTATGTTTCCCCACATGTAAATACTGATGTACCTAGAGTTATGGTGATAATCACATGGACAGAGGGCAAGAGGAGGTATTCAAATGTGTCAAAATATGACCCATTCCGACCATATGGTAAGATGGACTTTACCTCCCACATTAAGAGAAAACTGAAGAGGGCCTCCTCTACTGGACAAATTATTTTTTAAATGTTGCTTTGTTTGTTTGTTTTTCCCAGCCACCTTCTAGAAACATCAAGCACATATTTCTGAACTTAGTTCTTCCACTCAGTGGATCTGGGCTGGACGCAGGAGCCAGCTTGTGTATAACGTACGCATACCAAAGAGTGACATGAGCGCCTTACCTGGGGATTCCTCCTGGTACCTGGGCTCCTTGTTGGCCTCTGTGACACCAGCAGCTGAGCTGTCCCCTGTGGATTTGAACGGCGTGGGTGTGGCACCCATCCTGGACAGTCTGCCTGAGGTCTCCTCTCTTGAGCTGAAGCATACACCATGATCATGTCTCAGCAGATAACACAGTCGAGATACACACCCAAGTGCATGCACCAGTGACTGACGGAAATGGAGGCCCACCACCTTACCTCGGCCTGTCCTTCAGCTTCTCGGTGGAGGAATGATAATCCTGATCAGAATACTGCTGGCGTCTCTCCTCCGGAGAAAAAGATCGGTTGGACTCTATTTCCGAGATATCTGGTTTCAAAATAAAAGTCCAATTCAGTGCGATGCATATGTACCGAAATTACACTAGTCCTTGAGTCGGAAGCATGAGGGAAGGCTATCAGTTCAGCAGTTTGAGAGACGTTACTGAATGAAGAGACAATCAGATTCAGAAGTGTACACTTCTTCCAGCCCAGTAGCTTTTAAAGCTGTTTTCAGGAGGCCATGATCCAGCTACAAAGTAGTGTCCCTCTGTTACTGCTGTAGAAATTGGTTCCAGAACCATTTCCCCAATCAGCAGATGATTAAGTCCTTCACATAAGATGCTAAATGTTAGCATACTGCCTATCTATATTATCCTGAACGTTTAATCTATAATACATAACATTACAAATGCCGTATCAACTGTGGTTACACTGTACTGTTGATAGAGTAAGAAAAAAGAAACCTTAGCTTTTTGGACTTCCACCCCACATCCTCCGTGCTCCCGGAAACACACATATTTTCAACCCATGATTGCCAGAATCTGAGGCTATAGAAACCACTCTCGCCGAACAGGCCGGTGCTCCTTACATTTTAACATGTGTTAAAGCCGGGCAGTGGTGGCGCACGCCTATAATCCCAGCACTCTGGGAGGCAGAGGCAGGCGGATTTCTGAGTTCGAGGCCAGCCTGGTCTACAGAGTGAGTTCCAGGACAGCCAGGGCTACACAGAGAAACCCTGTCTCAAAAAAACCAAATCCAAAAAACCAAAAACAAACAAAAAAAAGGTGTTCAAACCATGTAGAGATCTCGTTGTAACCAAGCTTCCCGACACTGACGCTGCTCATGATGAACAGTAAGAAAATGAACTATGAACTACCAAAGCTACGATTGCTGTACTTTCCTGTCCTGTACTCACAGTCCAAACCAGACCAACTGACTAGACATCTAATAGACAAGAAAGGAAACAAACTTTCCAAACGAGGCAAGTTGGTGCACACTGCCAATCTTAGGGAAGCCCCTTTGCCTGCTGAGCCAGCTCACCACCCCACAAGGCTGTTTTCACCCAGTAGCCTAAACAATAGAGCAGTGGGAAAGCCAGCTGTGAGGGCTGGGATGGAGCCATCCTCCTCCTGCCCCCGGAGCCTCAGCACAGGATGGAAGCCCTCTCCTGAGCAGCAATCCTAACTCCACAGTTGGAACACGCCACACCTGCTCTCATACCCAATTTTTACATTTTTAGCAAACATGTAGAGCTGGTCCCTGGAGTTCAACATTTAAGTGTTTATCAGTATGAAAGGGCAGTTGATTCCTTCCCTTGCAAGTAACATGTGGAGCTGGAACAAAGGCAATTATCTCAGTTTCAAACCAAACAAACAGTAACAACCAGGGGCAGGGGCAAATATTAGTAAGCAGTAACTACCACAATTCTGAGCCACGCTGTTTGATAGTGTCTACACACTCCATGCAGAAGGTCAGAATACTGTCTTTTTTTTTTTATTCCTTAAGCAGAGTTGGAACTTACTAAGAGATTTTAACACAGATTTTAAGCCCTGGAGTTGAGATAAAGTAAGGCCTCATGGAGGGGGGAAGGCACAGAACACAGGTGTGGCCACAGTCATTTTTTTAAAAGCCTGAAACTTGCTAGGTAGACACTGTGGCCTTGACTCTGCCTGCAGAGCGAGGGATTAAAGGCTTTTCCATGCTCGGCTTCTGTCCTTTTTAAAGACTCACAAAAGGCTATACTTTCTCAGTATCTGCAAGAGCACACAGCAAACGTGTAAGAGGTGTAAGAGGTCCGTTTAACTCATCGGCTGGTCACGTGAGCTTTGGTTTTACTAGTAAGTTTGGTTCTCAGTGGCCTAGTTACATGTGGTAGAATTTCCTCCTGGAAATCTAATTTCAAAAGATGCCTTAATAAACAAACAAACAAACAAACAAAAACATCAGGAATACTTCTCTTTTTGAATCAAAGTTTGAAGGAAGGCTTGCCCCTCGGGACTGGCCTCCCGACACCCAGACTTTCTTACCCTCCACTTCAGAGTCGCTGTCGTTCAGGGACGGGATGTTGATGAGGGTCTGCCTGCTGTCTCTCAACACCACGAGCTGCAGTTTTCCTCGAGACTTCTCTATTAACTTCCGTGCATCAGTTAAAGACATGTTCTCCGTAACAGTTCCATTGATCTGCGCATAGGAAGAGCGGCAGTGCTATTCATACGCAGGACAATGGCTCACAGCTAAGTTCAAAACTCTTTATTTCCCCTTTATAGAGCTGGAAAGAACTTGCTAAGACGCTCAGACCAGACTTCAGGTTGACTTAATGAATGTGAATTATCCTTCAAATTAAATGTAACCACACATGCCCAGAACAGGTATGAAGGAGTCAGCGTAATATTTAGGCTGCTCTGCTAATCTATTTAACAACCAAGTTCAAGTCTACAGCTTGGTTTACTGCTGGAACATGCTTCCTGATTGGAGAAGTTTTTTAAAAACTATCAAACGGAGCCGACTAGTGGTGGCATATGACTTTAATTCCAGTACTTGGGAGGCAGAAGCAAGTGGATCTCTGAGTTCGAAGCCAGCCTGGTTGAATTCCAAGGCAGCCAAGGGTACCCAGAGAAATGCTGGCTCAAACAAACAAACAAACAAACAACCCTATCAAACACATGCAGCAATCATAGATCAATTACTCTCAGACTCTTCTTCTCTTGGTATGGGAAAAGGAACTTCAACTTTAAATCAACAGAAGAAGGGAAAGTGTTCTTCGAGGTGTTTCCTTTGTTACTAAATTAGTACAGACCCCAAGGCTTATTTTTCCTTTTCCTTTTTAAACTATGTTTAGGGGGCAGAGGCTAGAGAGGGAGCAGGGCTCCCAAGTGGTAGAGAACAGCCCAGCTCTCTGTATATCTCTCTCCTGTTTATACCTCAGTTTATTTTTGTTCTCACGGCAAAGATCACGCCATCCAGCTGCTCCTCCGGTCTCCACCTTGCTCCTGAGACTGAGAGACTCTGACCTGCTATGCGCATGGATACGCGGGTGCAGACACATTAGGTACACTCTGTTCCCTGCCCAGGTCTTACTCACCTTGAGAATTATGTCCCCCTCGTGAAGGTTGCCATCTTTGGTTGCCAGTCCTGTTCTGGTCATTTCCTTGATGAAGATCTGACTCCCCAGTCGGAGTCCATACTCTAGAAGACAAACAAGCCAACAAATGCATTCTCAACTAGCTCAGAAAACTTCCAAACAAAACAAAACAAACCAGCAAACAAACAAGGGAGGATCAAAGACGCCAATGTTGCAAAATGTTAACTGGTCAAACTAGGGGGAGGCTATGTAGATGTCTGATGGAAAATGAACACATTTCAAATTAAAAAGTCGGTACCAACAGTCTGCTCCATCTGTCAGTCTTAATAGAATATCGTGCTGACCCTAAGGCTGCCCACATGAAGCTGTGGACATAGTATATCTCTGTGACAGTTCACTCTGCCCAGGGTTTGAGCTGGGCAAAGCCAATGCCCTGGCAGGAGTTGTCCACGGCACTTTGAACTGTTCTCAAAAGAAAAGCAACACTGCAGTTAGAGAGGATGCACACATTTTAATACTGCAAGTCTTCTAGAGACTATTCTGATTTTATTCAGTAAGCTGTAAAAAGACAGATTTTAGGGTGAATTGTAATGACTTGGAAAGCCATCGCAGTCAAGCAAGCTTGAGAGCATACACATTCAGTTTTTCATTCAGTTTTTAAGTTGTCATTACTAGTGTTCTGAAAACTAGCAGTTAAAAAAAATCAGTTTTAATAAACTACAGTAAACTTATTAGCATTTGATCTTATTACAAAGAGACCAAGTGCTTAGCTGCTGTGGTCCTCTGTGGTACAGTGAGCATCTGACCTCTGCAAGGCTCTCAGTTTATCTTTAGCACCACCAACAAGAAACAGAAGCACTGCGGCACATTTCACTCTCTCCTGGGCTACACCATCCCTCCCATGGATGGCTAGATAGCGCAGAGAGCGGAGATCAATCTGATGAACTTTTCTTACAGAACAAAATTTCACCTATCCTCCTGGAGCTACTGCTCCAATCCTAACACAGGAGAGTCTGCAAACAGGCTCTCTTACATCTGCATGGACACTTAGATTAAAAAACAAAAACAAAAAAACAAACCAGTTAATGAGTTTTGAGACACATCGAGGAGCCTGCTGACCGGAACTGGAGATGTTTATTCTAAATCTACGGCCGCTCCTGCCTATTACTGCCTTTCTTACAAGATTCATTTTCATGCCATCACTTTCCCAGCAAAGCTTTACCCAGAAATAGCTAAGTTATTAGGTAATTGTAGCAAAAGGTAGCTACAATTTTTCTTTCAAAAAGTGAAATCATGAAGTGGAGAGGAAGTGCATATTGGGATGTAAAGTGAATAAATAAATTAATTAAGGAGCACAAAAGTAGAAGTCTGGGCCAGAAAGACGGCTGAGCAGTTTAAGAGTATTTGATACTCTCACAGAGGACCCGTTTCAGTTTCTAGCACCCATGTGAGAGGGCTCACAATCATCTGTAACTCCTCCCGTTCCAGGGAATCTGATGCCCCACTTCTGACCTCCTTGGGCACCAGACATGCATGTGGTACATACACACACATGCAGGCAGAACATACATACATAAGATAAAAATAAATATATCTTAAAAAAAGAAAAGGTAAAATTGGGCCAATGAAGGATGGAGTGGATGAAGATGGTTGCTATCAAGCCTAAAGTGAATAATAATGATTTTTTTCAGTGGAGGGGCGGTAGAGATAGTTAAAGGATAAGAACACTGACTGTTCTTCTAGAGGACTCAGGTTCGATTCCCAGCACCTACATGATGGCTCATAGATATCCACCACTCCAGGCCTCCTTTTATACACGCGAACAAAACAAACACCCATACACTTAAACATAAATGAAATCATGGGAGGGGCATTTGTTGGTGATGGTTAAAGTGCAAACAAACAATATCTCTAGTCTGGCACACGCCAGGCTCTGAGTTTGAGCTTCATCATCACCAAAAGTTGTTTATTGGTTGCCAAGTTTGGAGAACAAAATAGTTAAGCCAGAAAATGGCATCAGAACCCTTGGAGCTGGAGTCACAGACAGTTGTATGTTGCAGGATTTTTCCCTGTCCAATTACATCAGTGCAGAGAAGGTCTGTGATTGGACAGGGGAAAGGGGGCGGAGCTAAGAGTGACAGAGAGATGGGGAGTGTCCCAGAGGACACAGGAGAGGGAAGAGAAGCTTTGGACTTGGCATTTACTAGCCACAAATAGCTGAGTTTTTATAAGGTTAGAAATATTGGGATAAAGCTTTTACCATTATCAATCGGCTCTGAAATTACTGTATTGGCATCTTGTAAATTGTGATATTAATTATACATAAATCTGGTTGGCTAATTAAGCTTTAAGAGTTTCGCTTTACTTGGTTACTGGAGCGTGGGTCCGCCGCCGACAGAGGAGAGGGAACACAGCGGAGATGCTGTGGGAGCTGGCTGGGAGAGAGTAGCTCGGCCCTAAGCGAGACTCCGCCAGAACATGGTGCTGAGGCCTGGAGGGCAGGAGACTTGGCGGGATCTCTTTTTTTAATATTTCCCACAACAGTTGTAAGCTGCCTGACCTGGGTGCTGGGAACCAAACTCTGACCCTCTGGAAGCACACTGAGCACTCTTAAGCACTGAGCCACCTCTCTAGCCCAATGGTGTCTCCTTAAATTATGCACCATAATTCATGAGTGGGTCTTGAATTGATTTAATGAGTTTCTAAGAGTATCTTACAATTTCATTGCAATGGAAGCTCTTGGTACATCACACAGAATAAGTTATATTCCATGAGAATTCTGTTTAAGCTTTTTATATGTAGCCATATGGTAGCTAATCTTGCTTGTCAGCTTGACTATATCTGTAATCAACTAAAACCCAAGCTGCTGGTCACGCTATTGAGGAATTTCCTTAATCGTATTGTTTGAGGTGAAAAGACACACCCTAAATCTGATCTACATCGCTCACATGATAGGGCATGGAAGAAGGAAGCCTTGGCTTTGGGTCTGCCTGTCCTCACTTCCCCTGGCAAGCTCAATTTCCCCGTTGCGACAGCCAGATTCCAATGTAGACTAAATACCTCCCAGAGTCTAGCAGACACCAGACTGTGACTGCTGAGATAAGACATCCAGTCTCATGGACCTTACAGGTACCAGATGCTTGGCCTTTGTGTGACTTTCATGAGACTGTCATTATTAAGACTATCAGGATACAGGCTATAATCACTCTAATGAATCCCATTACATATGCTACACACACAGACACAGACACACCCAAGCACATTCCATTGGTTCTGTTCCTTTAGAGAACCCTGACTCATACAAGGTGTCTCTGTAATACATGATACGGTTGTTCCTATGACAGAAGGGTAGAAAAGCAGCAGCACAGGAGGGACAGAAAAGGAGGAGGAAAGGTTTCAAAAGCGATGTCCCTCAAAATGGGTCAGACTTCTTGGAAGGAGGTCTCCCGCCAGGCGCTCTCCCTCAAAACTTGTCTGTATTCCACCTTTCGATCTGGATCTGGCTTGGGGACCAGTGAAGGGCCACCTCCTCACTAATATGAGGAGGATGTTCCTCTCCTCAGCAATGGTGCGATCTCGGCTTACACCCCTGCTTCATGTTCCTGGTACCCCATTACTGACCTTACATCACTCCAGTTATTTAAGTAGGAAAAACTTAGGAAACAAGACTCTTTTGTCTAAAACCTACTACAAAATGCAAATCTCAAGCTAAAGAAGAGCGGATCTTTTACTTTGTTTTGTCAGAGGTTCTTCGCCTTTTTCTTCTTTGATTACTAATAGGATCCATGAGACAAGGGTTATAAGAAAATTGAAAAGCAGGCAGATAAGACCCAAGGTTGGAAAAGGTTCAGCCTCTGTCCGTCTCCTCACTTCAGATCAGCTAAGGGTGAGTTCCAGCTCCCCCACTTGCTCTGCTTGAGAATCCTCCTATATAGGAACAGAACTAACAGCTCCACTGCACAGACTTTACTGACTCCTGGATGGGATTAGGTGTGCTTGCGTCTCCAGGAATGCAGTGTAGGACAAGCCGACTGAGCCAGAACCACACATACACATCGAACGAAAGCAAGCCCTGGCTGCCACACAGGAATGAGGCCTCCTACCTCCAAGGTCCTTAGGGGGATTAAGAAAGAGACTATTTACCTCACACCATCCCCAGCCTGGAACAGACACCATCAAGCTAAGCTTCCGTCTTGTTTTTCCACCCTGAGAAGCGGCCGGCTCACCAGCAGAGCCAGTTCACACACCAGACCCCACAGTTCCTGGTTCCGGGCGCTGGTGGGAGCCTGAGAATCCTCCCTTTAGCAAGTGTTGTAAGATGTGTGCTCACATTGTGAACCCCGAGATTATGTTATTTACTGAAAAGCCCAGTTTCTAGCTATGGTGTGGCTCTGCTCTGAGCACACACCTCTAATCCTAAACAACGAAGGCAAAGTTATTAGTTTGTAGAAGGAAGCACCCATGTTTGAAAGTGATGTCTAATTGAGAGTTTGACGAATCAGTGAAAATTTTGACGAATAAGATATGCCCAACTCTCACGAAAAGACAGAGGAAAGGGAAGCTACTTAAGGGGCAGTGCAGAGAGAAGAAAAAGAAAGGGAGTTTTCCTGGGAGAGTTTTACAGAGACAGGTTGCAGAGAGAACAAGCTAGACACAGGTGAAGACAGAAAGAGTCAGAGAACGAGAAGGAGCCAGAAGACTAGAACAGATTGCCAAGTCAGTGTGAGGCCAAGCAGCGCAATTCAGTAAGAAACTTAAAGAGAAGCCAGATTAAACCAGTCAGGTTGGAGAGGAGTTTGAGCCAGAACAGCTGAGTTGAACCAGCCAGCCAGAGTTCAGAAAGAACTAGAAAGGGTAAGCTTACTTAGCAGTAAGTCTCAGAGGCTGAAAACATTCTAGGCCTAGATTAGATTGTACAGAGGCTGGAAGAGGCTAGAACTTGGCCTAGGTTAACAGATGGAGGCAGCAGCAAAACCACCGGGCGGATAAATGTTATATTTATGAACAAGTGTGGAGAAGATCATCTCTTAAGACCTGGCTTTAACTGCGTCCTGATCAACAGACCCTTCAGTATCTTTGACTCTCTTATAGCAATGATAAATAAACGAGTCCATGGGCGCTGGCCGGCTCAGGTTGATGCTAAACACTGGCACGTGCCAGGCGAGCACCACGTGATGCTGCAGGTACCGCCTGCATCCCCCCATCACGTGTGCCTACCTTCGTTTGCCTTGCTTTTGGTCAAAAGGACCCCGATGGGCCTGTCAGGATCATGCTGGCCCTTGTGTTCCTGCCGGGACCTAGACTCGGGGCTGGGGCTTCGGGAACGCAGGTGTTCTCGGCTGCGGCTCCGTTCATAGCGGGTCTCCGGATGGGCTCTACGGTCATAGGATGGGCTGTAGCCGCCTTCGTAGTCAGGCTCATAGGCTTGGTGATAGGAGCGCTCATAGTCTCGGTCGTAGTCCCTGTCGATGCTACGGCCACGGCTACGGTCCCGGGACACAAAGTCGTGGTCCAGACCGCGCTCCAGGCTCCGGCCACGGCTGCGCTCATGGCTGCTGCGCCCATAGTCTTCGTGGTCCAGGCCACGTTCCAGGCTCCGGCCCCGGCTGCGCTCCCGTTCCCGGCTCTGTGTGCGTTGATGGGGTCGCCCCCTCTCCCTGCTATCCTCCCAGCTGTGGCTGAGCATATCGTGGCTGCTGTGGCGGCTCCTCTCACTGTAGCCGCTACGGAAACTTCGGCCATCAAATTCATCAATCACTTCAAAAGCTCGGTCATCATGACTGAGAGGGGGGCTGCCCTGCAGCGGGGCCACCTGAACCTTCCGGGGCCTCTTGACCACCTGTTCAGACAAACAGAGTAGATGATGCAGGACAGTACAGAGACACCTGGGAGGGCAGTGGGCCTAGTTCCAGTATTAATAAAACTGTCCGGCTCTAGTCTCAGCGTATGTGAGGAGGGTGGGAGAATTATAAAAAAACAAAACCAACCAAACAATCAAACGACAACAAAAAAACCTCATCCCCGAAACATCTGTATCCCTGCTCTTAAACTCTCTGTATCCATCTGTATCTCCCATCTGTATTCCAACGCTCCAAGCCCTTGTCCGGATCCAAGGACAAATAAATCTCACTAAGTTAGAATAAGAGAAAAACGAAACCCTGTCTCAAAAAACCAAAATAAATAAATAAGTAAATAAACAAATAAGAGAAAAACGACTGCAGTTGTGAATATAGTGCATAGTGCTTTTGAATACCTCCAAATCCACATCTGACCAGGTAAGCAAAGCCCCAAAGGCTCTGGTCAGCTAGCTCATGGAGGTCAAATGAACAGCCAGGAAATGAGATATTCTGTATATAATTACTGACATTCCTGAACGCACCCCTTTCTAGACTAAAAAGAACCATGAGTGAGTAAACTCAGACCCATGAAGACGTGTCCAAGCCATGCTGAGATACGGGGTGGGCATTAGATGGTACTGCACAGCTACTGGTGGTCTTAGGTTTGTTGTCCGGGTGGCCCTATTCTTAGGAGATGTGTGCAGCAGTCACTGGGTTGGATGCTTGCAACCTTCCTCAACAGGTGAATTTGGACACAGCTTCACCACACCTGCAACACCAGCCTAGAAAGTCATCATGGCTGCAAGAAGTACACTGGCCCAAGGTCATGCACCTCTGCCCCAAGGTCATGCACCTCTGCCCAAATGCTCAGAAGCAAATGGTCGCTTCCTTTGGGCACAGAAAACAAATACTACAGAGTTACACTCAGGTCCTCTGTAAGAACAGTGTGGGCTCTTAGCCACAGAATCATCTCTTCTGCCCCTTTATATTCTGACTAAACTACATAAATTTTTGAAGATTAATTTATTTACGGTTTACATGTAAGGATGTTGGCTTGCAAGCATGGACCCCCACCGAGGGCCACCCCAGGACTTACAATGGCTGCAATCTTCCCACTTTTCCTGAGCTGCTGAACGGCAAACGAGTGGAGCACATCCTCCATGGAGGTGCCATTGACCATGACCACCCGGTCATTCTCTCTGCAAACGAGAAACAAGCATTGAACCCCTCACCTAGAACCCCAGAGAGAGAACAGAAGCAGCCAAGGAGCCAGAGAAGGTTATTAAGGGGCTCCAGGTGCAACGGCTTGCAAGTCAGGCCAACTTGGTCTGAGCTTCTCAGAGGTAAAAAACCAGAAGCCACACTCTCAGCCCCTGGGTGTTTATTAAGAACCACCATGTTTGTGTAAAAGGCCTGTTCTAGCCATACCACAGGGTCAACTCCAGAAAGTCTGAAGCAGCCTGGACAGCAACTGGAATTCAGTGACGGTTCTGTGTGCTGCAAAAAAGCCCTCTTGCAAGCCCTGAAGTAGGCACACAACCATCTAGGTAAGGTCGGCAGGGAAAGAGGTCAAAAGCTTGCCTCAGATTCTTTTACTATTTTGAGAAAGGGTCCCATCTAGTTCAAGCTGGCTTTTAATTCACTGTTTCGACAGCCATGATTGGAACCTACTGATCCGTTCTGTGCCTGAATCCATCTCCTGAATATGTGGACTATAAATGTCCTGGCTTCTTTGCCTCAAGATTCTCAAAGAAATTTTAAAATCACAGAATCCTGTTATTTAGGCTCATCCAATGTTATCTTAAAATGTTATGTTACTCTAATAAAAGACTACCAACCAGTAGGATAGGAACACAGAGACTTTTAAATCTCACACAAATTCAACTTTTGAATGAGCTGGCTGATGTGACCGCAGAGTTACCTTTAAATTCTTTCCTGACAGGATTCAGAATCCATCTTTTAAAGTAGGTTATCTCTTCAGAACAGAAGGCTGACAGTTGGATAATTTAGGTTTAACTATCGTGAATTTTCCTATTAAAATCTGCTGGGGGGGGGGGCGGGGAATTAGGTTTTTATTTGGGGGGATTCTGCTAAAAATTAACCCAAAGCCATATATATATTTGCTAAGTATTCTACTACTAAGGTACATTCCTACCATCTTCATTAAATTCTAAAACAACATATGCTATGACATATATAAAAACTCTTGACAGACACTGAGTATTACAGGAACTGAGGTGGTCAATTCTGTCAACTTGGTTGGATTGAAAACTACTCAGATGGTTAGTAAAGTTCTCTCTTGGTGTGTGGGGATGATTTCAAGAGAATTAAGGGGTGCTAGACCCACCCTGAATGTGGGTGACCCCATCCTATGAGCTTGAGGAAATAAAGGAGAAAGACAGGAAGGGCAGGTATTGTCTCTGTCTTTCCTGCTCTCTGCTGCCCAGCCACAATGTTGTTAGCTGCTCAGCTCTAGCACGTTCCCCTTACCACAACAGACTAAACCCTCTGAGAAGGGGAGCCAAAATAAGTAAGTGCTTCTCTTAAATTATCCTATTGAGTATTTTGTTATGGTAATGTAAGCTACACATTCAGAAATGGTTCCCAGGGACTGAGAGTGTAACTAAGTTGGTGTGCTTGTCTAGCACACATGACGCCCTGGGTCCAGTCCCCAACACTGCATAAACTGTGAGAGGTGATGTAGGTCTGTACACACAGCACACGGGAAGCAGAGGCAAAAGAACCAGAATTCAAAGTCATCCATGTGGGGAACTGGGAGGCCAGCCTGGGCTACAGAAAGTGTGAATAAAGTAAGGGCGGGGGAGGGGGGGAGGAGGGAGGGACAGAACATTTATGAGGTTCCAAAGCCCACAAGTGACCGGTCTATCTTCCTATGGGAGGTGGGAGGCTTCACACACAGGAATGTCCCTCTTCCCTCTAAGTTTCGATGCTCCCCAAAGTTTGGTGACTGTGAAAGCATAATGCATTAGCTGCGACCCTGATTTTCACTCAGAGACTTCAGACATAAACAAGCACAACCATCGGAACACCCCTATCACCCCTATCGAGTATCAGTGTGCAGGGCTGGCAGGGGCGGGGTGGGGAG
The DNA here is from genome assembly GCF_947179515.1 of Apodemus sylvaticus. NCBI lineage: Eukaryota > Metazoa > Chordata > Mammalia > Rodentia > Muridae > Apodemus > Apodemus sylvaticus. The sequence continues at coordinate 38,194,735 of NC_067472.1, read as the reverse complement.
GGGAGGAGCAGGGTGGGGAGGGGAGGGGAGGGCAGCGGGCACACTCACTGAAGCAAGCCATCAGCAGGTCCTCCCGGGAGCACATCTGAAATGACGATTGACGTCTCCCCGTTTTCAAAGTGGGGGTTGTCTCTGCCTCCCGACACTGCAATTCCAAATCCTCTTTTGGAATCCTGTTCGTTAGAATTAGAAGGGGGAGGGGGGAAACGGTATGAAAAAAAAATCCTTCCATAAGTGGCTTTCAGGATTTATTACAAGCACTCAATAAAATAAAGGTCAAATCAATAACCAGGGACAGCTCAGGAACAGATGGGCTTAGAGATACAAATGAAAAACAAAATAAAGCCAAACGCTGTGATCAGCTGACGGTTCCTAAGGAGAAACTGCTTCTCTCAGGGAGCAGCCTTGTGAAAGTGGGAAAAGGCTGACCGCCCAGGCTGATACTATCACAAGAGGCAGGAGAAGGAAGGCTGTCTTTTGTCTAAAAGGGAATGTGCTGCTTTAATGCCAGGTAGACCCATTCTCAGCATCGTTTGATCTGAGCTGGAACAACTTCAATAAAAATTGATTCCATGTGAAAATGTATTTTAAAGTCTATCTTTAGCTGTGCCCGTGCCTGGAATTCCGGTACTTGGGAGGTGGAGGAAACAGAACCAGGAATCCAAGGCTAGCCATGATTACACAGCGTACTGGAGTCTGGCCAGGTCTACATGAGACCCTTTGTCAAAAAAACAACAACAAAACAAAACAACAACAACAACAAAATCCAAGCAACAGCACTATGGTGTATCTTTAAATTCAAGTTAGAAGAGACAGCAATTGCATTTTAATTTAGAGTGAAAAGAACTTCATTGACTTTAAAACTGAAACCTAAGCAAAAAGCGTGTGTTATGGAGCTAGGGAGATGGGGCCCAACGGGAAGATACTCCAGTGGATGAGGGAACTTGCAGCCAAGTCTGACATCCCAAGCTCAATCCCTGAGACCCACGTAGTAAAAATAAGTCACATCCACACATCCTCAGACCTCACCAAGTGCCATGGCATGAGAATACAAAAAGTACATACAGGAATAAAACATTTAATAAGATAAATAAATAAAAAGCTCGTATTGTGATCTTGAAAGAACAAAGCATGGAACCCTGCCCAATGTTCAAACAAGATGGGAAGTAACGCTTTATTATCCATCGTTGATTTAGCAATGCACACAAGTGAACCTAGGAAATGCATAATCTTACTTCAGAGTTTAAAAGGCAAAACCACCCAAGATGGACTGATGGCATTACAATCCCACATCAGGATTGATGAAACAAAACCATACTCAGAATAAGAGAAAATCTTTATCCAAGGACAAGTTGGGGGAGGGAGGGGACAATGTTCAGATTGCTTACAGTCACAAACCAGCCTCATTGTCTCTACATGGCTTCGGGTTTGCCGGCACCCACACCAGGAACCTGGTTTTAGAAAGAGGCAGCTCCATCTTCTAAGGCCTCAGATCCCTTATTTTTGCAATCTGTGGACCACAACTCAAGGGAAATATGATCTCTGGTAAAAAGGGCACAGATGAAAATGAGAGAGGTGTGTAGAGTTAACCGGGCAAACGGCAACTGAAGAATCTGTGATGACCAATCTGGAACTGGACACCGATCTGGACACGTGGACTCGAAGTTCTAAGGGTCAAAAGAAAACTCTCCCTTTGAGGGACTGAGCATCTTTCTACAAAGCAGCAGAACTTAGATTCGGAGGAGGATGATCTCTGTGGAGACCAGAAAATGCACACTGATGCCCACAGCTTGCTGCCAGGATGGGGCAGCTAGTTCAGATGAGGACTGTAGACCACAAGCAGACTGCCTGTGAGGCAGGGCAGAAAAGCAGGCTTGCCTAAAGTGTGAGACCATGTACGCATGCGTGTGGTACACATGTGTCAATGTGGATGTGTGCACAAGCACTTGCGTGTGTGTGTGTGTGTGTGTGTGTGTGTGTGTGTGTGTGTGTGTACGCACACGTGCATGTGTTCAGAGATGAGGGCACTGACTCAATACAGTTCTAGAGGAGTCCGCCCAAGCAAAATGACACACAGAGCAGGCTAATAATATCTATCATATTATTATCAGGATAAAAAACTTGGAAATAACATACATTTACTAAAAAGCAATTACATGTCAGTGTCTATGGAATAAAAGAAGCTGCATGTTTTTCTTCATTTAATCCAAAAGGCGAACATCTGGGGCCAGGTGTGATGGTGCCACTCAGGAGGGGCAGATGGATCTCTGAGTGTTCAAGACCAGCCTGGTTAATAAATGAGTCTAGGACAGCCAGGGCTGTTACACAGTGAAACTCTCTGTCTTGAAAAACCAAAAGTGGGGGGTGAGAGGGTGACATCTAGAGAGGACTTCTACCTGGCGCCATGAGGCACTGGAGGGGAGTAGCATGTCTGAGACCACAGAGGCCTGGGTGCCACTAAGATGAGCAAGTCGGTGGTGGAGAGATGGAAGAGAAAGAGAAGCTGGACTGTGTGTGCACAGTGAAGAGAGACAGAACTAGAGGGTCTGGGGCGGTGATGGGCATTCTTCAGGCACCACTGCCAGCCAGTTCCACCAATGCCCCGCCCAGCTCAGAGAGATTGAAAACAAAACTCTGTAGGCAAAAGTGAATTAGATCCATGAACTGTGAAACCCAGAGCCAAGTGGAGGGTGTGTGGGACACGCAGAACTCACCTTCTGCAGGGTAACGGTGTACTGCTCCCATATCACCTCCTCCATGCCTGGGCCCTGTGTGACAACAAAGGCAACACGAGTAAACACCAAGCACCCAATGCCAGACACCCAGCTGTTAACTCTGTACGCCTCGACAGGACGCCCGCTCACACTTCCCACGTGCTAAAAAGAGCAGGCATTTGTAGATCGTACACTGCCTAGAATCCTGTTATTAAGATATTAAGATATTAATATCTTGTTATTAAGATATTAAATGAAAGACATAGTGAGAAACCCTAAAAAGAGAATAAGTGTTAAGTTCTGAGTCTTTTTACAACTACTCTGAAACACCATTGCTAGGTGTTAATAACATCTCAGTTTTAATAACATCTTCTTTGGGGGCCAGCAATGCCTGAAAATTGCCCTCTGACTCCACATATACTCCCTGGTGAGCACGGATTCATAAACACACATGCACCTTAAATAAAATGTAACAAAATTTTAACTGCATTTAAAAATATCTTCCCATTTCTCTCTCTCCTGTCAAAACGACCTTTTGACAAATTTTTTACACCTGAAACTAAAGAAACCCTTGGCCTTGTAGTTTCCTATTGATGTCAAACTGAGTGAATTGTGGCATCTTCTGACTTTTCCTCATTATTAGTTGGTGCAGAACAGACCTCTGGGACTTCCTCTGCTAACACAATTCTAAGAGATGTTCCAGGGAGTTGCTACTTTAAGACTAAATGACCCATTAAATGCATGTAGTCTCCAGAAAGCTAGAAATGTCAAGAGATGTTACAGACAAGCCAGCAAGCACGGGAGCAGGCAGATACAGAGAGAGAAATACAACATCTAAAGGAACAGACAATCAAAGGGGGTATGTAGAAGGAAAAATACTTAAACACAGGGACCATAAAGACACTAGTCCAATTTATAAACAGTGTGAAAATAACTAGAAATTATCACTCTGCAGAACTTCTACCAGTGTGCTTGTGAAATTCAGGTTTGGAAAGGAATTACAGAAAGCGACTGCACATCCTCCCAAAGCATGTCAAGTGGCACTGATACTGTCACAAGAAAAACGCAAGCTCCTCTCCTCCAAAGAACATGTTTAATATTGATTGATTGATTGTGAGTATGTACGCTGTTGCTGTCTTCAGGCACACCAGAAGAAGGCATCTGATCCCATTACAGATGTTTGTGAGCCACCATGTGGTTGCTGGGATTTGAACTCAAGACCTTTGGAAGAGTTGTCAGTGCTTTTAACCACTGAGCCATCTCTCCAGCTCCCAAAGGGGCATGTTAAAACAAAGGCTTCACAGAACTCAAATATGTAAGAAACCTGAGTTTACAGTTCATATGCTCACATGCATGTACACACACACACACACACACACACTGAAAGTTGTAAGTAATAAACTATGGGATCAATGGCTGTGTTAGAAACATCAATAACAACCCAAAAGTATATAAAACAATTCATGTTTTAAGAAATTAGAAGATCTCATTGAAAATACAGTTATCAGTGACCAATAGACCATCCAAAGAACCAAGCAAACAAATCTGAAACATAACTTTTAAAACTGAGAAAAGCTTCATTTTATCCGCAGCTTAAGACAGCAGTTATAAACATGCAAAGAGACTCCTCAGAACGCAGCACTAGGCCTGAAAAGCAATCGCCGGGAGGTGTCACACAGAGGGCGGAGAGCAAGAAGCTTCAGGAGGCTGATCCTGCACTGATAATCATAGAGATGATCAGGTCCTGAAAAATATCCAGATATTATGGTGTTTATGGGGTTTCTCCCTGTTCACAGAGACCGATGCCAACTGATAGACTTGACCAGGTAACCTGCTCCCTTTGGAAGCAGAAGGTTAGGAAGCCACAATTCTGTCTGCACAGAAAATGAGGCAGCTGATGGTTGGGTGACTTAACTGATTTCTCAGACTGAGAGGCATTTGTGCCTCTTGATCCTTCCTTCCTTCCTTCCTCCCTCCCTCCCTCCCTCGCTCCCTCCCTCCCTCCCTCCCCCTCTCCCTGGGACATTCCCATGCCTCCTGCCCTCTGGCTCCAGGAGATCAGAATTCTCAAAGATTAAGAAAAACTACAATTTATATTACGTCTGGAGTCAAAAAGATATGAAGGTGAGAAGGTATAGGGGGGCAGGCAAAGTCGTGGTTCTTGGCCACGTGCGTGGGATTGGGCGGGGTGGTGGGGTGGGCAGGGTCCTAAAGCTTAGAACTTGCGTGGATCCACAGGATTTAATATGAAGGAACATCCCCTGCCCCAAACTGTTTAGCATAAACACGGATTTTTTTTTCTTTGTTTTGATGTTTCTTTACAGCGGGGTGGGGTGCTCTTTTCTTTCCGCCATGCTGGGGACCAAACCCAAGGTCTCCACGCATGCGGCACGCGTTCCCCTGAGTTACGCTCCCAGCCTGGTTTTTCTATTTTAATAAATGACAATAAGCTGGTTGTGACGGCGTACGACTTTAATCACAGCACTCATGAAGCAGAGACATAAACTGTGGGTTTCAGACCCGCTGGGACTACACGGCGAGCATCTGTCTCAAAAGGAGAAGAAAACAAAAAAACAAAAACAAAACAAAGGACTGTAACATACAAAACTGAAGATGAAGCAGCCAGGGAGGGAGGCAGAGGCGAGGATGGGAGAACGCATCATACGTTCAATATTTAATAAGCATTTTGTAGACACCAGTCATTTCATAAGTCCAATAGTGGGGGGGGGGGGGAACGGGACACCAAGGGATGCTTGAGGAGGAAGTAACAACCAAGGCAGGACCTGGTCTAGATGTTTTAATAAACACATCTTCAATTCTACAGGAAATTCTCATATAGCAGCTTCTACCGGGGGAAGGAAGGTAGGCGCAGTGTGGGCAGTGGACAGAGACAGAGCATGGGGGTGGGGGAGCCTCACACCTCAGCACCTCTCATTTTCCAAAGGCTAACGTCCAACTTTATTAGAAAAGATGAAGGTGGCATCAGATCTTGATGAGGGGAGTCACAGGAGGATCTGCAATCCCAATCTCCGCGAAGAACCGACTCCAGGCACCTTGTCAACCTCAGGGATCAGATTTTCACCCACCAGAAAGCAGCTTCCATGGGATTTTTCTCTGATGACTTTAGTTTCCACAGAAGGAACACTAATGGTACCATGCTCCTTACTAGAACAAGTCATTCCTAGAAGCCATGGAAAGTTTGGAACTCTGTGACCTACTGCAAACAGGGAACTCTTTGTATAGGTTATTTTAAGAAGGGCCCTGATCTGGGGCAGGGAGTTACTCGGTCTGTTGTTTGTATGCCTTTTGCAGAGCTCATTTTCTTGGGAAAACCTTAACCAAACAGATAAAACTGTCCTTTAAGCTTGGGAAGACAGCTCAGTTAGTAAAAGTGCTCGCAGCACAAGCAGAGGAACTCCGTTCAATCTCTAGGACTGAGGAAAAAAATCCCCCAGTAATCCCTCCCGCACTGGGGAGCTGAAGACAGAAGAACCAGGTGACTAGCCGGTCTAGATGACAACACGGCAAGCTCTCTGCTCTACAAGACCCTGGCTCAGACACCAGCCCAGGGCATCCATACTAGAAATAGACCCCTAGATCCCACACACAAGCCCCCTTTAAACACACATGTACTCTGCCTCCCAACGCACACAAAAGGAAACATTTAAAAACAACCACAGGCAGATAACTAAGTCTTGGCTGCTGTAATGACCCTGAACAGCCAACTTTGAAGCTTTGTGTCCATACACTGTTGCTTCCCAGCGAGAGGGAACACTAAGATTCATCCCACGCTGCTTGTTAAGGACACACTTCTCACAGTCCAAGCTGCACAGCAAACACCCATGGCCACGCCATCCTGTATGCTAAAAGTAATGTGAGAAATCTCTCCTGCGATGTGGAAGCCCCCACACACAGGGATATATAGGCTTCTATAGGACAAGGTTAAGTGTTTGATCCCAAACCTAAAATTCTCTAATGCACACAAAGTGGTGTATGTTAACCTGTACCCAAGAAGCCACGCTCTGCGGGACTGCAGACACATGGGAAATGGCAGTCTTTGACTCGCGAATCCAGTAAACGGCTATCAATTTCATCTAGGTCTGCTCAAAATAAGACGAGTATTTAAAATTCTGCCATTGACCACAAGCCACATTCTGCAATCTCACAATTTGTTACTGAAAGCTGCCAAGACACAAATAAATCCGAGGATAAAGGAGTCACTGTACCACTGTGTGAAGGGCTTGTTCCCCTCCGGCAGAGACAGCAGAGGAAAGAAAGGGGAAAGCTTAAAAAAGAGAGGACTCACATGGCCTTTCCATCGCTCCAACTTTTTAACTGCCTGGATCCACATCCTCTGGAGGACCTGAGCAGCCCTCATGGCTCCGCAGAGTCAGGGCTGGCCGCCGCCTACCTTCTGGGCTGCTCACCCATTTCAAACCACTCCACGTGGTTACGTAAGGCGGATACAATAGTAGCCCACATTCCCAGCAAATCCTGTTGTCATCTCGCAGTGACACATCCATACAGCGGGGAAGCCAAGTGCCTTGAAAAGCACTACTTGAGAGGCAAAAAGAAAGCAGTCTGGGTTCACAGCGCTCCGACGGTCGTCTTTCCCTGCCTTTCTCCCACGCAAGGAGGACGGTGGCCCTGGATTTCTTCCAGCCACACCAATTCATTTGGTATTTAGTTATAACGTATCAAGTACCATTAGCCTTCCATATCCACAAATCCTGTGTGTATGATGAAAATATAGTCTTAGGGGCTAGAAAGGTGGTTCAGTAGTTCAGAAATGTTTGAGTTTGATTTCCAGAATCCACATTTCCACAACTGCCTATAACTCCGGTTCAGGGAATCAAGTTCACAGGAGCTCCTGGCTGAAGGAAGACAGACTAGAAAGGCATCCGGTGTGGAGGGAACAGCATGTTCTGATCCAAGATCACGAACCTGTGAGGTATGTTCAAGATGGTGGCCGGGGAGTACGCATTTTAGCATGTTCTCTACGTGAACATGTTCAAATCGCTTAGACTATATCTTGGGAGCCCTGGAAATACAAATCTTCTTAAGCCATAGGCCACAAGATGATTACAAAGACTGGGAGGAAGGATGGGAGGGAGGAAGGAAGGAAGGAAGGAAGGAAGGAAGGAAGGAAGGAAGGAAGGAAGGAAGGAAGGAAGAAGGAAGAAGGAAGAAGAAGGAAGAAGAAGGAAGGAAGGAAGGAAGGAAGGAAGGAAGGAAGGAAGGAAGGAAGGAAGGAAGGAAGGAAGGAAGGAAGGAAGGAAGGCACCAGCATTGAGCGGAGCATCACAGGTGAAGCTTCTACGCAGATTCTCAACGGATGCCTGCACTCCATGGGTTAGCTGTACCTGCCCCCCTTTTATAGTTAGGAAAGCTGAGGCCAGAGACTTTCCATGGCTCGTCATTGTCACAGATGAACCTGAGTCTGACTACAGGAGGTGACAGGAACATTCTACACACTGAGCCTTTGATGAATATTAGAGGGCTATACAAAAGGAAATGAGCAGAGGGGGTGGGGAAGATGTTAGGGAAAAGATAGAGCGGAGGTGGGATACTGGCCATGCCCATAATCCCAGCTCTCTTGGGAGAGAGACAGAATCAGTAGGACCAACAATCCAAGGACAGCCTGGGCTACATATTCAGATCCTGCCTCGAAATAAAGGGAGGAGGGAGGGGAGCACAAACGGAACCATCAAAGTCCTCCACAGACCTAACACCGGGGTGGAAAACGTGGTCTTAGCTTTGTGTATACAGCATTTCTGTGACACGTTCATCTGTGTCAGCCGGATCGTTAGGAGATCTACTGCAATCCACAGAGGGACTTGTCGAAGAACCGCCTGCTAGCCACAGCCCACCTCCCTCTAGTTGGGATGTTTGTGAGTCCCTTCCTATAACCCAGGGCATTGCACCTCACAAACCATAATCCCAGCACTCAGGGGATTGAAGCTGGAAGATCTCAGAGGGCTCTGGGCCAGCCTAGGCTATAAAATGAGGCTATGTCTGAAAAATGAAACCTCTACTGAGGAGATACAATTTTGAAACACTTGTCAAATAAATCAAAATGCACCATTCTGCCCCCCCCCCGAGGTATTAAACTATCCCCCCATCCCTCAAGACAGAAAAGTACTTTTTAACTATTCTTCCTCCTACAATGAGTAGGATTTTTGAGGGGGAAAAGAACAAACCAGTTCTGCTTAGTAAGAAAAGTCCATGCTCAGTCCAAAGCACACGTCTTCTGTATCTCTTCGTCATTAGGTCACAGGGAACAGGGCTTCCACCATCCCAGTGGTTCCCAGAGCCTGCTTTTTTCTGGGCCTGGGCTGAGCGAACTGGTGCTCAACGGAACCCAGGCATCTTCTCTTTCTTTCCTTCTTCCTCTGGCCATTTTCTTTCACCCATTTCTGGAAGCTATCTCAGCTCTTGGAGGGCTTTCAAAGGCTCGATCTGCATAACAATTTTCTTGGCCACAATCTTGCCCCTACCATGACTTGTTTGAAACAATGTCAACTGCACGCTGAGTGACACTGCAGACTCTTCTAATTTCACCATGGTAACCTTTATGGAGTGCCCCTTTCTAAACAGTACCCATCCCCTTGAGGTCCACATGTGTGACTAGAGGACCATCTCCATGTCTCCTAAAAGGAACAGAGACCATATTATGGGAGGTGGCAGCCGGGTGCACTGAGGCAGGAGGCTGCTTGAGGCGAAGTCTCACTCAAGACAGCAAGACCTATTTCTCAAAACAGTGTTAGAGAAGGCATTCTGGCAGGTCCCCACCATGAATGAAGGGCATTTCTGACCAACTGCTAAGGCATGACAGTTATGAAGTTTTGCTTTTTAACCTAATCCTACTAGCTTTAGTTAGAGTTGTACTGCTGTGAACAGATACCATGACCAAGGCAACTTTTTAATTGGGGTGGGGCTGGCTTACAGGTTCAGAGGTTCAGTCCATTATCCTCAGGGCGGGAACATGGCAGCATCCAGGCAGGCATGGTGCAGGAGGAGCTGAGAGTTGTACGTCTACATCTGAAGGCTGCTAGCCAAATACTGACTTCCAGGCAGTTATGGTGAGGGTCTTAAAGCCCACACCCACAGTGACATGCCTAGTCCAACAGGGCCACACCTTCTAACAGTGCTACTCCTTGGGCAGGCCATGCATATACAAACTATCACACCTACTGTAAACATTTTGGGGTATGTTTATGTTATAAAGAATTAGGACAAGATGACAGAAGGTGTGAGGACAGACACAAGGGCACAATCACTAGTTTTAAAGTAACCACGCTGTTTAGAAGGGGTTGGGGCACAGGGAAAGGGGATAACATTTGATATGTAAATAAAGAAAATATCCAAAAAAAGGGGGGGGGGAGTTAGAGGCAAGCTGGGCAGTGGTGGCACACATCTTTAATCCCAGAATGAAGGAGGCAGAGGCAGGTGGATCTCTGGGTTCAAGGACAGCCTAGTCTACAGAGTGAGTTCCAGGACAGCCAAGGCTAGTTAAGAATACTTGTTTTCTTCAAAGAAGCCAAATTGAATTATCATAGTCTTGGGAAGGTTACCAACTCCTGGGACTTCAGCTACAGAGACACACGACACCCTTTTCTGGTCACTGAGCGCATGTGCATAGACAGAGACAGATACACACACACACACACACACACAGAAATACTGTTCCTAAAAGCATTATATGGAGGAACAAACTAGTGGGAACTGCCCAAGTGTGCATAATTGATGGCTGGGTACACAAGTAACCTACTCTTACCACACACTACAGTCTGAGCATAAGAAGGACAGCCAATGCGGGTAAGCACTTCATATGTAGAGGCTTGGGCTTGAAGGTGGTGTCCTTGCAGAGACGGACCCTAAACAACACAGCAGGGGCAGGGAACAGGTGGGACTTGACCTCCTTGAAGTCAGCCCAGGGATGGGGTTGGGACATGTCATATCCCACAGGTAGGTAACAGATACCAACTCAGTAATTAATTTTATAGCATTGTCCCCAAGATGTGGATTTTTTTTTTTTCTCTCCAGGCCCAAGTTTTAGGCAGTGAGTAATACTTGCAAGCAAGTTACTGAAGAATTTAAAAATGGACAGCCAATGTGTTCAGCTGCTCTGGCCCGGACCCCCTGGGATCTCTAGTGTATTGTATTATATTTCTCTGTGGAAAGTCATGTTTAGTCAAATTGGAACCCACCCACCTGTTCCCTTTGTTTTCCCTATCCCTGAGCACCCTTTGACTTCTGAGGACAGTACTACCCATTCATCTATTGTAGAGTAACCCTTGTGACTCAATATTACCATAGTGTGAAGGTGTTTTGTGCTATTTTGATTAAAAATGCTTTTTTAAAATAATATATATATATGTGTGTGTGTGAAATTATAATATATGATGGATTGCATATGCTTGTCCCAGGAATTGACACTATTAGAAGGTGTGGCCTTGTTGGAGTAAGTATGTCACTGTGGGGCTGGGCTTAGAGACTTTCCTCCTAGATGCCCAAGGATTCCCAGTTGTTCCTGGCTTCCTTTGGATCAAGATGTAGATCCCTCAGCTCCTCCTCCTGCACCATTTGCCTGGATGCTGCCATGCTTCTGCCTTGATGACAATGGACTGAACCTCTGAGCCTATAAGCCAGCCCCAATTAAATGTTGTCTTTTATAAAACTTGAATTGGTCATGGTGTCTGTTCACAACAGTAAAACCCTAAGACTATATATACGTACATACATATATATATGTATATGTGTATATATATATATATACACACACAATATATGTATATATTGTATATGTATATAGATACATACAAAATACATACATACATACATACATACACACATATACAGAGAGAGAAGGAAAGCCATAACTATACATGCTACGACCCAGAAGAACGTTCAATAATATTAAAAAACCTTGTAAAAGAATGCACCACCTGATTCTCTTTGTATAAGAATCCAAGAAGAGTAGTTGCCTAGAGCACATTATTGGTCTTTGTGTGTGCGGTGACAGCTACACATTGTGTACGAAGCAGAGCTATTAGCTGCACATCTCTGATTATATGGTAAATGAATTATTACATCAATAAAATTGGCTCTTAATAACAACACATCGCAAGGTATAATTGTGCACACCCGTAATTCTAGTACTTAGGAAGTAGACGAAAGAGGGCAGGAGTTCAAGGCCAGCCTCTGCTAAATAACAATCAGGGCCAGCCTGAACTACATGAAACTAGGTCTCAAAACAAAACAACTGTGTCTCCCAGACTGTACACAGTCTGAAAGCAAGGTCTCAAAGCTACGTCCTACTATATGCCATGAGCCAGTCGCTTACCCTTCCTCTGCCTGTTTCACACCCCCCAGGACTGTTGTGAGATACTCCTCAGACAGTGCAGGCACTGGATCCAGGGTATCAAACAGGTTATACAGAAAGGAGACTGAAGTCAGGAACTTGAGCTAGAAAGTGGCGGAGTCAGTAAAATGCCTGAGGTCCTGAGTTCCATCCTCAGGACCCAGGTAAGAGAGCCAGGTGGGGCTTTGTGGTCCGTGATCCCAGGACCAGGGAGCTGGGGACAGGCAGGGGCTCATTGGCACATCAGTCAGTCTAGCCTGCTCAGTGACCTCCAGGTGAGACCCCATCTCAAAAACTCAAACACAGCTCCACATGAACCATATTTATCATTATCTTCTGGCACACAAAATCCTCCAATACCCCCACACACAAGTACATGCTCACACATGTACACACACACACACACACACACACACACACACTCATGTATGGGTGCATGCAAAAGTAAAGGAACTTGGTGGCAGTCATATAAGTAAATGGTAGCTGGGGACTGAACCCAGAGTGGGGCCACACAGCCTGTCTCTTTTCCACTAAAGAAGCTAGCACTTGCACCAGTTACCCACCACAGCCTGAAAAACCTACTGGTGAATATAACTGGACTTCAGACCCACGGGGTCCTGAGATTGTTCATGGTGAGGCCCCATAACAGGGACCCGTGGGAATTTGATACCAAATCCGCAAATATCCCATTTGAATAACACACACACACACACCAGAAGATAATTACATGTAAGGCCTCTATGTTCACAGTTCTCCTACACTAAGTTGCAAGGCATAATTTAAATAGACCATCCTTATTTGTAATTACAAAGAAGCCATTAATAAGCCCAAAAGAAAGGTGATAATTTGGTAACAAAGGCACAGCCCTGTCTAACTCGAGCTCTTCAAGCTGACTCAGCCCATTTATCATTAAATACATTAAATACAGCTTCCCTTTAAAAACAGCAAACACACAAATAAACCACCACCCCATAATAGATACCGAGATAAAGAAAATTATAAACTGCCTTGTCAAAAGGCCAGTTCAGAAACCACCCATTAGCACTGCTTTGCAGGGCTGGCCCCGTGTGACACACGCAAGGTAAACTGATCCTCCCAGACCTGTGGCACCATCCAAGAATGGCTCACAGGGCAAGAGACACCTTGTGCTTCTGTCCTTTACCAGTGAGCCCGGTTAAGGCTGCCAAGCTGGTGCCTGCATCAGACATACCTTTCCCACTGGAGAAGAGACCCCGGGCGTTGAGAACACACCCCAGGACTGCAGTACCAACAGGTGGAAGTGCCGGAAGTGCAGACTCCAACCTGCCCTGGACTTGCGGCGGTCCACTAGAGCCCCTGCACGGCACATCAGCGTTGGGCACCTCAGTGCTCAACCGGTTTTTTGTTTGTTTTTTTTTTGTTTTTTGTTTTTTTTTTTTTTTGAGCCCAAGAATTTTCTGCCCTGTCAATGTTCCAAAGTTGTATTATCCGAAGTGGAGACCACTAACCTCATTGGCCCATTGTGACCAGAGAACTGAATGTATAAAATTTTAATTTAATTTTAACTGGTTAAGAACTTTAAGCCGGGTGGTGGTGGTGCACGCCTGTAATCCCAGCACTCTGGGAGGCAGAGGCAGGCAGATTTCTGAGTTCGAGGCCAGCTTGGTCTACAGAGTGAGTTCCAGGACAGCCAGGGCTGTACAGAGAAACCCTGTCTCGAAAAAACCAAATCAAAAAAAACAAAAAACAAAAAACAAAAAACTAAAACAACAACAACAACAAAAAAAAACCTTTAAATAGCCACACCTACTATGAAGTGTTAACCATAGCAATGGCTTAAGTGGTTTCTAATGCTATTACTATTAAAATACATATTACAGGGGCTGGAAAGATGGCTCAACACTTACTGCTCCTCCGGAAGCTCACATTCAGTTCCAAGGAGCTCACAGCTCTCTATCACTCCTGTTCCAGGGCATCGACACCCTCTTCTGACCTCCACGGGCACCAGGGGCACACAAAGTACACACACATCCATGTAAGCCAAATACTCATACATATAAAACACATCTTTACAAAAATATAACACATACTAGGATGGGCGACGACGTCTACCATTAGTGACGTGTGGATTAAAAGCACAGTCGTTTCTAACCTCTTGTGAAAAGCTGTTCTGCATTCAAAAGAAGCTCTGAGGGCTGTGACCAGAACTCATCATCAAGGCTGCTTCTCAACCTGCCAAGTTCTGGGGTTCAATCCCCACCTCTGCCTAAGGATAGATAAACCAAAAGGCGCCACTCACCAAGTACTAGCCTGGCTTGGTGACTCACACCTGTGACTCCAGCACTGGGGAGCAGAGAGAGGGAGACTGAAGTTTTGAGGCCTGATCTACATAGAAAGTTCTGGGCCAGCTAGGGCGACATAATGAGAGCCTCAAAATTCAATCAATGAGAAGCGGGTCCAGCAGTTTATGGTCATTGGTAACCAAATGTGATGTTTCCAGTGTTTTATGCACAAGGGGGAGAGGGGGTAGCAGGGAAGACTTTTTGAAAACAGTTTAGCATTTTAAGATTGCTTTTAGGAATATTAAGGTTGCCCCTCCAACCCACCCCCCACAAGGGAAAAACATAGACACGCTGACAATATTTAGCCAATGGTACTTTTGAAAGCTGTAAGTGAAGTTGAGGAATATGGCAAAAAATGACTCTTTAACTTTATTTTAAGCCATTGCCCCCATGATATTTTTTCAAAGCTTGTGGTTTCAACTGTATAAGTATTTGTGACATATTTAAAATGTCATATTTTAGCTGAGCACGATGACACACATCTATAATCCTAGAACTACTGTTGAGGCAGGAGGACTGAGGCAGGAGGATTATTGTGAGTTCAAAAAGACTAGCCTGAGCTACCAGGAAAACTTCAAGGCCAGCCTAGGATTCCTAGTAACTTCCTGTCTCAAAAAAACAAAAAACAAAAAACAAAAACAATTGTGATGTCTAGGAATAACACAAGTTGTGTAAAATTTTCAAAGACTAAGATCACCACCTAAAAAGAGAAAATGTCATAACTAGATTCATAAGTGAATATATTTGGGGGAGGGTGGAAGGAGAGAGGTACACCATACAAGGATGAGGGTGTGCCAAACCAATTAGGAAATCTAAAGGAAAAAAACAGCAAAGAGCTAAGTTAAGGGCCAGATCAGGGGAGAAGGCTGCAGAGGTGGGAGGGGTGCAGCGGAGGCTTCTTCCACAGAGAGAGAGCTGGCGGCAAAGCTGCTGTAGATGCGGGGCTTGCCCGCCAGCCAGCCTTGCTAATGACCACGGCTTCGGAAAACAGATGACAACGTTTTCACAAACAAAAAACTCCAGGAGCTGAAAATAGCCCTGATCCTGGACTGTATGTGCTGGGATCTTGTAGGAGGCTGTCAAGAAGGCTCAGAGGTTTCCAGCATTTGTCAGCAACAGGGCCAAGCATGGTACACATATATAATGCAGGTGACATCATCACACACATAAAATAAATCTTAGCCTCTCGTTAACACAGGAGCCGAGTGGCTAGCTGTCTCTGCACAGGTTTCTTTGATTTAGGTTAGAATGAGAGATTTTTGCAGACAGGGGCCAACATTTTTTCAATTCCAACTTACATTTTATTAAATTCCTCTCAAAAGAGTTCATACGTGGCTGGCAGCAAAACTAATAGATAGAATGAACTCATGACCTTAGAACCTAAGAAAATACCCACCAACCTCTCCTTTTTGTGGAATTCACATTTACCAGAAACTTGGCAAAAGGCCACTGCCCGGTAACTGATGTACAAGTCCACTAGGGGGCACAGGAATGCAGAAACTAAGAGTCTACTGGCTCTTAACAAATACAAAATTTCAGAATTAACTGAGAAGAAATTAGAAATGGGCTTTTACTGAGTACACTAGAAGCTCTCACAAGATCAAAGGTCAGATTCAAAAATAGTACAAGAAAAAGGAAAAGGATGTTATGATTAACGTCCATGCACATCAACACAAATGCACACCAGCAGAACATGAGAACGGGGTTCCTCCCAGACAGTCAGGAGTAGTCAGAATCTTCAACCCTCTTCCTCTAAGGGGGAGGACTGACACCTAGCACCCACCCCACCCTCTGACCTCGAGGCCTCTGACTGAGGCCATCTAGGAAAGGTTATGGCGAGCGAGTGAGTTTCCTGGTGGGCCCCTCAACAGGAGAGCCCAGACCTTATCAAGGGCAAGTGTTCCTGATCGTGATATCACACCTATCTCTCTCTCTCTCTCTCTCTCTCTCTCTCTCTCTCTCTCTCTCTCTCTCTCTCTCTCTCTCTCTTTTCAAGATAGGGTTTCTCTGTGTAGCTCTGGCTATCCTGGAACTCACTCTGTAGGCCAGGCCAGCCTCGAACTCAAAAATCTGCCTGGCTCTGCCTCCCAAGTGTTGGGATTAAAGGCGTGTGCCACCACCGTCAGCATCACACCTATCTCTTGGTCATGAACCTTGTCACTAGGAAGCAAACTCAGTTGGGGAATGATCAACAAGATGGGATGCTTGGCGCATCTCCTGAGTGGCACTGAGCAGGGGTATCCAGGGGTGGGAGCTCTGTAAAAAGGGAACCTGCCCCTACCACCTAGAAGGACCTGTGTTTCAGAGATGACACGTGAGGTATGATGCAACCTGCTTCCGAGGAGTGTTGGCAAAAATCTCATCTGCCCTATCTGCAGTGGAGTCTTAGAGGAGCCCGGACAGCCCGGAGGAGATGCCCAAAGATGAGCTGCCAAGCCACAATCGCATTAGGCACCTTCACTCCCTGGTACATGCGCTGTGGAGCTGAAGGTGGCTCAGCTGAGCACCAGCTTGCAGAGCAAAAGTGAGACATCCAACATTGTGCAATCCCATTGTCACCTCCAACCTTGCAAACAAACCCGAAGGAGACAATTGACTACATACAAGATCCTCGGGTGAGTGAACTCCCTACAGCCAGCAAGAGTGACCTGCTGTGTAGGGATGCTGGGATCTGGTGCTGTGCTCCAGGCTGTGATCCAGCACTCCCTGGTGGAGACTTAAAATTGAAACCCGAGAAAGCTGAACATGCAAGGGTGTAAGCTACGATGGGTACAAGCATGACCATTTAAAATTTAACCCTTTAAGGAAGGACAAGTGCTTGCCACAGAAACTTAGGATCTAGGTTTGGATCCCCAGAACCCACATAAAGCCAGGTGTGCTAGCATGTGTTTATAATCCCAGAACTCCTAGGTTGGAGGCAGAGACACGAGAATCCCCAGAAGCTCATGGGACAGCTAACTTGATGCGTGCAATAACCTGGTATGCAGAGCAATAAATAAGAGACTATCTCAAGCAAGGTGGAGACTGACATCCAGGAACATACTGTGGTATACACAAAACTACACGCACCTATGGGAGCATGCACGCGTGACATCATCGCACAGCTCACTAAGAGGCCGGCTGATGGACACAGAGCCCATCACTTACCAAGCTTCAGTACCCACCTACACGAGGACCACAGGGCCCTCGCCATGCTGCTTTCTGTGGAGCTTACACCTTCAAAGAGCTCGGTCTGTCCTTCCGGCACAGGCGTTAGGTGACCATCCTGTTGTCATTGGTTTTATTTGTTTATGTATTTGTTTACTTATCAAGGAATAAATTCTCAGTGCGTAGATAATCCACCAAAATTAGGTGAACTCCCTTGGTTTGGGTAGCAAGGCAAAGCAATGCAAGTTCTGGGTTGTTCTGCCCTTAAACTGAAACTGGTCACAGCTTCTAAACACATATTTCAAGAGAAGGCTAGCTGAGAGTGAAATCTTGCTTTACATAATCCTCCTGGTAGATCATTAACACCTGTCAGGAAGAGTCACTACACATGGGTTCCACAAGGCACTCGCTATGTGGAAGAAACACGCTGGGCACAGAGCTTAAAAAAACACACTTTAAACTTATTGAGTGACGTGTGTGTGCACTCAAGCACACAGACACAAGGTCAAAGGACAGCTTCCTGGGGTCGGTTCTCCCTTTCACCTTTACACAGGTCCTGGAGACGGAGCTTAGGTCACTGAGCTTACAGGGCAAACACTTTACCCTCTGACCAAATCTTTGTTTCTTGGTCCCAAGCCAGAGTGTGGCTAAGACACTAAAGAAGCCACGTTTCCAACCCAAAGCCTTAGATGACACATTTAAAGAGGAACTGTAAACTCTAGCTGCTGCCCCTGTTCTCAATGAGGTCCAGCCAAGAATCCAGTCATAACTGTATGTCCACGGCTGGTCACACCAGAGCTTAGGACTGAGAAGCAACATTTTATCAGTAAATGCAACACCTGTAAATTCCCCATGGAAACACAATTAACCCATTGAGTCTGGAGGAGAAGCATACTGTGAGAAAAACAAGAAACACAGCCTCAACTTCCTACCCACATCCAGCCCTGGGCTGGCTGGCCCAGCTTTCATGGGCCTCCTTTTGGACCCTAGGGCAGCAACTGGTGCTCTGTATCTGCTCCATCACAATCATCTGGCTCCAAAAATCCCTAGTCAAAATTCCCACTGTAGCCAGGTACACCTTTAGTTCCAGCACTCAGGAGGCAGAGGCATGTAGATCTGTCAGTTCAAGGCCAGCCTGGTCTAACCAGGACGGCCAGAGCTACATTGTGAGACCATGTCTCAAACAAACAAACAAACAAACACCTCCCACTATACCAACACATACACTTTCAGCTAGATGAGAAGAAATCAGACAGGTCTTCTGTAAAGCATTAGTGTCTGGTGGATCTAAACCTCCTGGAGACATCTGATGTTTTAAGAGCTGTACTCTGACCCCGATACAACTTACAAAATTGTGACCCTCAACACGCAAGTTTCCCAGCTCGTGTTATTTTTTTGTATTTCTCAGTCCACATTTTGTAGCTAAAAGATACCTTGATGTCAATAATAGCTTTCAAACTGGGTTGAGGGATAACAATTATTTCTACCAGAAGCCCTGAAGACCTGAAGAAAGCACACTGGGCTGACAATATTTCTATAATTAAAGGTACGGTTTTAGCCAGGTGTCTATGTAATCTACCTCCTCTAAGCTGGGTCCTACTCATCTCTTGAGGCTCTGGGACCTTGTAAAGTAATGAAGACACAGAGTCTCTGGAAGAAAACAGATCTTAAAAATATTGTATCAGGCCAGAGAGGTGGCTCAGCAGTTAAGAGCACTGGCTCCTCTTCCAGAGGTTGAGTTCAATTCCCAGCAACCACATGGTGGCTCACAACCATCTGTAATGGGATCTGGTGCCCTCTTCACACATGCATATAGAGCACTCATGCACATAAAATAAATAAATCTTAAAACAGAAAAATATTGCTATATCAACCAGGTTGTGGTGGCTCACATCTTTAATCCTACTACTCAGGAGGCAGAAGCTAGGGATTCTGTGAATTCAAGGTCAGCTTGGTCTAAAGAAAGGGTTCCAGGACAGCCAGGGGTACACAAAGAAACCCTGTTTCAAAAAACAAAACATGACGGGCGGTGGTGGTGGCGGCGCACACTTGTAATCCCAGCACTCTGGGAGGCAGGGGCAGGCGGATTTCTGAGTTCGAGGCCAGCCTGGTCTACAGAGTGAGTTCCAGGACAGCCAGGGCTATACAGAGAAACCCTGTCTCGAAAAAACCAAATCCAAAATAATAATAATAATAAAAACAAAACAGGACTACTAATGTATAATCTTTACAGATGATAACCTGATGGTAAAAATTATTCCTGTATACTTTCAGGAAATAACACACATCTAGAGATCAACAGAGACTATGTAACCTTTTGACCCTGAGACACAGCACTATCATTTACAAAATGCATTATCTGAATATTGCACAACTGAGTTGCCAAACAATAATAACAGTAAATCAAAACAGACCTCATATCATGGGCTAGGGACATGCTCAGCTGATGATTACTTGCAAAGTGTGCACAAAGCCCTAGGTTCCATTCCCAGGACACATAAACCTGGTATGTGGTCTGTGTCCATCAGACTAGCACATGGGAAGTTCTGGGCCATCCTCTGCTACACAGTTTAGGGCCCTCCTGAGATACTGAGATTGAGGAGAGGAGACCTGTATTAAATATGTTTACAATTTATAGGCTGCATTCACAGATACTCTGGGCCGAAGGCTCCAGGTGCTAGAAGAGCTTCTCCCTCTACTTCCTTCCAGTCTGAGGATGAGACACAGAAGCTGGAGGAATCAACATTACCTGCAGGTTTCAAATGAACCTGGGCTCACATTTCTTCCCTGTAACATGCATCAAGCAAGTGTTCACTGTTTCTGAGCCTTGGCTTCCAAGCTTATAAAATGAATACAGCCCGTCTTCCCCAACGGTCCAGGAGGACTCAGTGAGCTCTGAACCCACGGCCTCCCATTACAAAGCCCTGAGACTTCCTGCCCAGCTTCACCAGCAAACAAACAAACAAAAAAAAAAAAAAAAAACCCCACAACCGTATGCAATGTGAGAGCGTTAGGCAAGGCTGGTGCCTCACCCTGTCCTATCTGACGAGGCATCTCACTCCGAGTTGAGTCCAAGGCTTGGAAGCTGAGCTGAAATGAACCTGTCCCCAGTGAACACCGCAGCAACTGTGAAAACCAGGACATGGAGCCGTTCGCAAGCTTCCCTCAGGAGCATCTTAGACTCACTCCGGAGATGCTGCCTTCTGCAAGGTGCTTCACAGGAAGTGGAGGAGAAGGGGGTTGACCTGCATCCAAGCCATAAACATACATACATACATATGCACACCTATGCATGCTTGTGTGTACGTCTTTATATACATAAATGTGTGTTTATATTTGTCAATCTAAAAGAGAGAAGGGAAGACAGGGAGGCAGGAGAGCAGGCGGGGAGCAGGGAGGAGAGCGAGAGGTCCCAGTCCTTAGGATCCAGGTTCTCCTTTCTCTTCTTTTCATATTCCTTCATTTCCTGAGCAGTAACTATGCTACATCTGCCCTAGGACTGCAAAGATGCAGATCCGCCTGTCTCCTCAAACAACCCCTCCTAATATAAACTCAAGCCTCCGATAGGATTTTGTAGATCAAGTGTGGTTCAGACCGTCATTTAAAACACTCAGCGCTGGCGCTAGAAAGAAGGGCTGGAGAGATGGCTCATTGGTTAAGAGCACTGGCTGCTCTTACAAAGGACTTAGGTTCAGTTCTCAACATCCAAATGGCTGCCCACAACCTCTTGCATCTTCAGTTTCAGGGGATCTAACATCCTCTTCTGACTTTCACAGACTTCTGTATGTTGGTGTGTGTGTGTGTGTGTGTGTGTGTGTGTGTGTGTGTATAGCCATCTATCTTGTTCCAGCCCTATAGTGGGGGTCTGAACCCACATGAGATAACTGTTTTGCTCTTTTCTATTCAGAGGCCAGAGACACTTGCCGGTGCAACCCAGATGACACATACACACACACACACACACACACACACATACTCAGGCATATATACATACACATAAAATGTAATTTTAAAAAACTCTTTGATCTTCTGAATATATACACACACATTTCAAAGGATACTTGAGTTTCTATTTTTGAGAACATTTTTGTAATCCACCATTTCAAAGAGCAAGTTATAATCAACTTCTCCCCAATCAAAGGGCTTCTGCTGTTTACACTGTGACTGACAGCCAGGTAGGAACAATCAAGACCTGGGGACAGACAGGGATGATGCTTCCCAGTGTATAACACATCAATCCATAAATCGTTATCCTAAGTATGAAGCCAAAAGTGCTCGGCTGGGAACTGCCGGGAAGGATGGGAAGGATGTGCTACCGCTGTGTCCTGAGGACAGTTCACTGCTAGGACATGACCCACTGAACCAGCCCCGACGTTTAGTCTTCAAATTACACTCCAGATGATGCAGGGGACAGTGCAGCGGTGATTCAGAGCTGGGGAGACCCACACAGCTAATGCGCTTAATTAACAAGCCATCTATCTCCACCCCATCTCTCAGGGCCTTGAGTGAGGGTCGGAACCCACATGAGATGACTGTTTTGCTCTTTTCTGTTCAGAGGCCAGAGACACTTGCCGGTACAACCCCGATGACAGTGAGTTCTCTCTGCCAAGAGTGTGAGACACAAGCATGACCTGTGTTTTCCAGAGAAGTCAATCACAAACACGACACTTACAAACTTGGCAATGCCCAAGCTAAATGTATTTTTAACCCAGTTCTGTTTGGCCATCTTTTTCAGCAGAAAAGCCCAGTGAGAAATTTATCTTCGAACAACAGATGCCTCGTTCCCGACAGAGAGCAAGTTGCAGGGACTGAGGAGAATCCCAGCTGCCTTTCTGAAGTTCCTGACTACTGTGCAGCGGAGACCAGTCAGCTCCAGAACTTGACTTAAAATAAATAAATAAAGGTAAAAATAAATACTGGACTATACAAAAACATATATAGCAACAGAACAGATCCCTCTTCGAGTTATAACACTAAGCCTAAATATTTATAGATATCTAGGTCAATAGATAGACAGATAGATAGATAGATAGATAGATAGATAGATAGAGAATATGAACGAATACATATTCATGTTCATGTGTATGTATGTGCAGGGAGCTAGAGAAGTAATGCTGAAGTAGAGTGTTTCCCTAGCATACATGAGGCCTTGGGCCTCATCCCCAGCAAACAGTAAAATACACACACACACACACACACACATTCGGGAAGGGTGCAGTGGGGAGTGAACTGGGTCACTCCCCAGAAGTTTCCCTCCAGCTCCGTTTTCTTCTCCCCACACAGTGAGACCCTTTGTTCATTGTCTCAGGCACTGTAAACTGTTTGCACATCTATTGTGAGCTCTGGCTGACTCCAAGTCTGGAGTGGAAGGGGGGTGTGGATAAAATGGGATTCTGTGAATATAGTTCTGATACTTTCAAATCCACACAAGCTCTGCAAATAGCCAGCTCCAGCTAACCCAGGGCGGCAGCGACGGGTCCTGGGCGTCTCCGTGCGCTCACTTACATGTCTACTCTACAAGTAGCGCTTCCAGTTTCTTGAAGAAGCAATACAGTAGCCAGGAGCCTCAAATAGTATTTGGTGAATCTCATGGCCACTTTTTCCAGCTAATAATTAGTAATAGTAATAGACAGTCAGGGTAGAGTAGGTTGGAGTGGTAGAAAAGATAATGTGAATGAAGGAGAAAACTTCAACAATATTCCAAAGGTGGGGTGGGGGGTGGGGGGACATGTCAAGTTTTCTCTAGCAGTGAGATAGATCCTTGTCAAAGGGACAAAAGATTTTTAGAGCTTATTACATTTAATAAAAAAAAACTCAATTGACTGTGATCACCACTTCGCACAGTTTGATGGGCTATTCTGTCAGCATGAGATTTAAAGCACAAACTGGGATTAATCTCTCTCCATTTCATTTGACGAAATTCAAAAGAAGTTAAAGATGGGTGGAGCCCATTACAAAAATTCAGATTTATATACTACCTTGCACTTATACTATCAAATGAGAAGGACATCTAAGACAATATACTCACTGGGGTTGATAAGTTACTCATCGAAGAATTAAGTCAATAAAATTAAGCCACCTTCCATTTCTTCATTAACTTGTAAGCTTGAAAATCATTATTTCTTTGGTCTTGCTCGATGCCTAAAATTGCTAAGTAGCCCAGGCTAACCTCAAGTTCTTAACTCTCCTGCCTTAGCTTTCCCAAGAGCTGATATTCCAAGAATGATGCCACAGCTATCAGGTTTTCTTTTTCCTTCCAGTTCTAGGGATGAATCCAGGGCCTAGTGCATGCTAGGCAAGTGCTGTGCCACCAAGCAGCACCCCCAGGCCTTTGGGTGTAACTTTTCAAGCTTACTCTCCTATAGCAAAGTAACCAGAGCCAGAAATGGTGGCACAGGCCTGTAGTCCCAAACACAGACTTTGAGATCAGCCTAGATAAGCAATATAGGATGATGGGAGGCAGAAACAGAGCTAAACCACAGGATGTAGGCCCTTCCAAAGGTAGGATACCTCCTGGAGAAGAAGAAAGTAGCTGTTACGGGTCACCTGGACTGTATCAGGTGACTGATTATAAAGTCAAAGGACAGCCTTGGGAGCGTGCGGCCAGAAATGATGACGGAAATAAGACATGACAGCCATGTCCACGGACTACTGACTGAGTACCTCAGAGCAAGCCCAAGAGGCACCCAGGCCTTTTCTGGCACACAGCTCTTTTTACCAGAGGCCAGACACCTCCAAATCTATGCCTGAGGAACCCCAGGCAAGGGAAGTACACATGGATGATCTGAAAGCATGAAAGACAGCAGAAGTCTTCGGCGTTCCTCTTCCTTTGCCAGCACTAGCAAGCTGATTTCTCACCTCCCTTTCCCTCACCAGGCTCAGAACTGCCAAGGCTGAGGAGGTGACGGGTTCCCGGGAACCTTGCACAATCCCAGAGTCTGTGGGGCAAATCTGAATGCTGGTGACGGACCTTGGTTTTTATGCCAGCAGCCTTTGATTGTTTGGGGGACTGCCAATTTTCTGCATTAAGATTCTCTCTCCTAGAAATCACTCACTCACACACACACACACACACACACACATTTTCCTGACTAAACCCTGGCCTACAGGTTCTGTATGCAATGCCTTGTTTACAGATGCAAAGACTGGACACAATAGAATAGTAAACTGCTTAAGATCAGGGAAAGAAGCAGCAAGATAAAATAACTCATGGTCAGGTCTACGTGACGTCAGAGCTACAGATTGACACTTACCCATCCATAATTTAAAACACAAAAAAATTTTTTTTTCAAAAATTAGAAAAAATTTTTCTAATACTTGGAATTCACACAAGAAAAGTATGTATACGTGCCCAATATAATGTGCAGGAAATTTTGAAAAACAGTTTTATTCATAATAGCAACTTTTTACAAAAAAAAACCCATCAAAAGAATAAAATGCTGAATGCGCACACATGAAATGACACTGAGTGTGCACACACATAGGATGACAGTGTATGAACATACATGGAATGATACTGAGTGTGCACACACAGGATGACACTGAGTGTGCACACACGGGATGACGCTGAGTGTGCACACATGGGATGACACTGTGCACACACATAGGATGACAATGAGTGTGCATACACATGGAATGACACTGAGTGTGCACACACGGGATGATGCTGAGTGTGCACACACATGGAATGATGCTGAGTGTGCACACACATGGAATGATGCTGATGTACACATACATGGAATGACATTGCACATACAGACATGCAATGACGAGTGTGCACACACATGGAATGACACAAGTGTGCATACACATGGAATGACACTGAGTGTGCACACACAGGATGACACTGAGTGTGCACACACATGGAATGATGCTGATGTAAACACACATGGAATGACATTGCACATACAGACATGCAATGACAAGTGTGCATACACATGGAATGACACTGCATGCACATACACATAGGATGTGCTGAGTATGCACACGTGGAATGAGGCTGAACGTGCATATGCACACGTGTGACAGAGCAACAAAAGAACTAGTGAGTCTTACACAACAACACACACAGATGTCATGGAGATTCCCTGGAAAGAATGAGGACATAAATACTGACTTCCACAGGGCATGCTTTAATCCCAGCACTTGGGAGACAGAAGCAGGCAGATTTCTAAGTTCAAGGCCAGTCTGGTCTACAGAATGAGTTCCAGAACAGCCAGAACTATACAGAGAAACCCTGTCTCGAAAAACCAAAAAATAATTAATAAGTAAATAAATAAATAAATAAATACTGACTTCTTCATGTCAAACAAAACTAGTCCCTAGAGAGGGGAATCAAACAAGGTTCTCTTAGTGGGGCCAGTTCGATGATGATTCAAAATGTCCCTCTTTCTAGCCAAATGGCAACCACACCACTGACTTCCTAGAAGCCTGTGACTAGACGGCACAACACAGAACAAGTACTGAGTCGTATATTTGAAATATTAAATTTAATATTGTATTTACTGCAATTAAAAAAACCTGTACCAAAATGAAAAAAATCATTAAGCCTTTTACTTGAAAATTAAACACAAATCTGTATATAAATTATACTTTTACAAACACCATAAACATAACAATTTAGAAAATGTCTGATAATGACAATGTAGACTGTAGAAGAAGATCTTTCCTGGATTCCTCTGTTTCTTTGGTAAATTTTTTCTGTATGGAGACATTCCAGACAAACTGCTTTAAACTCCAGTTCTTAAGAAAGCTCAGAGCATCTTTTCTTTCCCTTCCCAAACACTCCCTCTTAGAATCATCTGCCATTTAAGCAGTGTATCCAACTAATATTCCTCCCAGATCTAAGATTAAAGTCTTCATTTAGCTCAGGTTGCCTTTAATTCCAATACTCTGGAAGTCGAGGAAGGTCTGAGTTCGAGGTCTACAGAGTAATTTCCAGAACAGCCAGGGCTATGCAGGAAAACTCTTATCTTAGATAGAAAAAAATCAAAGAAGCTTCGCTTAGGGCTGAGGGTGTAGCTCTGAGGTAGAACACTTGCCTAACAGGAACAGAGCCCTGAGTTTTTCCCAGCAGCCCAAAAAGGAAAGAAAATAAATTCAGCTAGATACAGGCCATATGCAACTCTGGACCACCTGGAGGCCTCTTACTTTCCAAGAGTCTCCAGCTGCCTGATTTGCCCCGGTAACAATAACACTAGGAGGAAAGAAACAAATGTTTTCAGTTTCATACCTGGGAAATTTCAGGGAGTGTCTATGAAGCCACAAATCTCTCTCCCCTCTTAAAACTCACCGAGACACTAACCAGAGCAGCCTGAGGCTGGGGAAGTGCTTTCCCCGAAGACAAACTCAGAAGTGCTGGACTCTAGTAGAAGCTACAGAGAGCAAGCACTTTCACAGGAGTCCGTGAATGAGGAAGTTCCTCTCCCAACCATCAATCAGGAGTCTGGTTTCTGGTCTGGCAGGAAGGGGAGCCAGGAAAGGCTCCTAACTGCAGCCTGGAGCCCCTTCTGTGCTCGTCGCTGAAAAAGTTCACCCTGGGGAAAAGACCCTATGGCAAAAGACAAGGGTGTGTGGGAGGCTCCCTGCATGCAGCATTGCCTGGAAAGGGTGGAGAAGAGAATGAAAATTGGTTCTCAAGAAGCCCTACAAGACAGCTGGAGGGGCTGATCAGATAGCTCAGCAGGAAGGAACACTTACGGTTCCTTAGAGGACCCAACTTCAGTTCCCAGGACCCACAGCAGGCAGCTCACAACCTCTTATAACTCCAGCTCCAGGGGTGCTTCCTCTTCCAGAGGACCTGAGTTCAGTTCTCTGCACCCCATCAGGCGGATCACACCTGCCTGTAACTTCAGCTCCAGGAAATCTGACATCCTCTTCTGGGCCCCAGGGACGCTTGTGTGTACATGCACATTAAAAATAAACCAAACTTATTTTGTAAACAATAAGGGTTGGAAAGACTAGTACTCAGTGATTAAGAGCATTTGCTGCTTTTACTGAGAACCTGGGTTCCTTTTCTAGAACCCATACTTGCAGCTCACAACTGAAGGGACTCTGGCTACCTTGAGTTGGGGAGCATGGCTCTAGCAGACCTTACCCTTCTCCCCCATTCCCTCAGCCTTGCTTAAAAACAATAACAACAAAAACAAACAAACAAAAATGTTAGATTACATTCCTAAAGCTAACCCCCAGGGTCTATTTCCTTATTGCCAATTCTTCCTGAGGCTGACTACCCAGGTCCAGTTATACAGCCTAGCAATCAAAAGCACCTAATTAACATGCGCAATTAAAATTAAACACTTCATCCTAACACAGGGTTTCCCATTTTACCTTTACAAACCATCATTTGCCTGCCCCCTCTCCATCCAGAGGCAGCCCTTTGTCCTCTTTTTCCCCCTTGTTTTCTTTCCTCTTTGTTCCTCTACCTCTAGCTCCCCGTTTAATCCCGTTTAATCCCTGCCCTCTGTCCCTTGGAGCAAAAACATTTCCTTTGTGCTGAGAATTTGGTTTTGGGGGCCCTGGTCCCACACTTTTCCTTTTAATAAGCCTGTATCTATAAAGTGGGCATGGTGGTCCACACCTTGAATCCTAGTCAGGAGGCTCTCTGAGTTCGAAGTCTAGTCTACCTGGTGAGCTCCAGGACACAGAGCCAGAACCAGAGAAAGAAAAAAAGGAGCCTCTAACTCCAGTTCCAAGGATGTGACATCCTTGTCTGGCCTCTGAGAATACCAGGCACAAACAAACACATAGGATACAGACATACAAGAAGGCAAAACACCATCGGTATAGAACAAAAAATAATTTCAGGAAAAAAATTAAAATCTGGAAAAGAGAGGAGGAAGAGGAGACAGACGCTACTGGCTTGAGGAGCGAACCTGCTGGCTCTGGGCTAGTACATTATTCAAGCTGCAACTTAGTAACAGATCTTTCCATTGCTTTGTGAGCTATGCCACTACCAGGCACTCTGGGACCTTTGCCTTTAAACAGTATGTTTTTTAAAATGTCTTTCTGAAAGGATTCAGTGCATCTCTTTTTAAAAGAAAAAAAAAAGGAAAATAACACACACACAAATATAGCGGAAAGATACTAATTAATAATATTAATAATATTAGCGGTAATTTGGAGTATCTTGCTCCAAATTCCGTAGAATGCTCTCTGGGCTTTACACTCAAGCACTGAGAGCCCTCAGGAGTTAAGTACCACAGATGACTTTATTAGCCATCAAAACTAAGTAGAGCTCAGGTCTGCAACTCACATAAAGTGACCAGTTAGTTAATTAAGCGCTGCAGTTCCTGCTGCTTCCGGGTCTAAGCCAAAAGTTCTGCAACACAGTAACAATTTTATTTGAGACCAACCAGATCTCAACAATAGCACACAGAGAGGTCCAAAAGCAATTCTACGCTTTTTTTGTTGTTGTTACGACTTTTTTGTTCATCAACTAGCATCCATTGGCTACAGAAATATAAAGGAATTCTCTCAATTAAATTTGCCACGCCCCTAGTCTGATTCAGGCTAGCTCATGCCTTCCCAAATCAAGTCGATTTGATAAGTACACAGTGAATACTGTCTGATGCCCTGCCCGGAAAGCCCTTGTGCCTACCACTATGACTCACTCAAGGACAGGGCCCAGGGCTAATGGGAAGTGACTGGCGGTATGCAGGGGCTGGGGTAAACAGGGGCAGGTGAACACCAGCCAATCCCACACCGGGGAGCGGCTGACTCCAGGCTGAAGAGAACTAAAGAGGAAGCGCGCTCCTCCGAAACTGAGCTCACCAGGAAGTCCTTTAGTTTTGCTGAGAAACTCCCTCGGTAATCTCCCATCATTCTACTTGGCTGGATCGTCCAGAGGCTTGAGAGTGGCGGGTGACGTCTGGGGGTACAGGGATGACTCTCCTGGGTGAAACTCCACCCACCCAGGTTCTCAGGTGCGCCTGCTATCCTTGTAAGGCAAAAAGAAACTGAACTGGAGCTGAGGCTTCCTTCCGTACGTGGGTAGGATCAGCTCTCAGATCGTGTAAACAAATTGCCACAGTTGGACATTAAAGCAATGACGCCGGCTGATAAATTGATTTTTCCATCCTCCTGAGAACAAAGGCCCTGAAAGCGCCAAGCCCTAGAAGGACCAAATACTACTCGAAAGCATTATCCCCTTGTGTTGTGTAACAATCAATTCAGAGCTTAAAAACATTCCATCCTGCAGGGGAGCTCCTTAGGCAGGGAGCTAAACAACCACACAACCTCCCCCCCCACCCACACACACCACGACAGGGGTTGGGGGACAAACTGACCAGATTCACCAGGCCTTTCTAGCCAGAGCAGGCAGAAGCCAGCAGGGGAGAAGACTCCAAGGCTGGAAGAGCTGCTTGGAAGACATTGCTGCAAAGAACCTGCTGAGCTGCCTGCCGGCTGTCCAGTGTAGTCCAAGGTCCCAGCTTTTGTGAGCTGTCACCCATGTGGGGTGAGCCTTGGTGATGCAGTTGTTCTGGGGTGATTTGTGCTCGTCCATGAGGGGTCATTTATAATCCTGACTCCATATGCCTGTAGGGAACCTCAATAAAGCTCCCTGGATCGCCAAAATGGCCGTTGGTGGTATCCTTACCACTATAAATTGGGTCTATCCTGGATGGGTTCCCAATCTGGAATTGAGAAGAGTGTTTTGTCTACCCAGTAAAAAATGCCTGCCTTGCCTTACCTTCAACTCAAGAGACTAAAGTTTCTAAAACACTATCAAAGTTTTCCTTTACTATGATGGTAAAAATGTAACTGGACTTTTAGACTGGTGTACAGTCTAAAAGCTCTTACCACCAAGAAAAACTACAAACCTGGTCCGGACAGGTGTCTCAGCAGTTAAAAGCACTAGTTGTTCTTGCTGAGGACCAGGGTTTAGTTCCCAGAACTTATTTCTCTGTTCACATCACCTGTGAGCCTAGACCCAGAGGATCTGCCACCCTCCTCTGGCCTCCAAGGGACAACAGGTACCCATCTGTTGTGCAATATAAGTGCAGGCATGTAATAAAATAATTTTAACTTAATAAGTACCTGGCCTGACGCAGCAGGTACTTAGCATATTCCAGGCCCTGGGTCCCACCCCCCAGTTTCCTGAGGCAAGAAAAGGGATGGGAGGTATTCATTCAGAGATGTGTCAAGATTACATTTTCACCATTACTATATTTACTCCTCGCACAGAACAGGAGGAGGAGAAACATAAAAGCCACACCCATCCAAGTCTAGTCAGGCTAAAACATTAGTCTACAGTCAAATAAGCACATTACAAAATATATCCTACTATGGAATGATGCCAGCCTTTGTCGTATTAAAGACCCAACTGTAACCATCTGCCAGGTGCCACTCAACAAATAGCGTGTGCTGCTATGAAATGACTAACTACAACTCACTCGCCAAGGGCTTAGGACACCTCACAAAAGACGCCACAGGCACACAACTAGAGAACCTGTGATTCAGAGTATCTCCTCTTCCTTTTTATTCACATCAACGTGCAGCTCAACTGTCCTTTTTAAGTCAAAGCAAGGGGTTGTTTCCTACCTCAAACTTTCCAGTTCCTCCTGCATCCTTGTTAGAGCCCCTTTTACAGCTCAACACATGTACCAGAAGTATAAAGCTGAGTTCCATCCTCAGCACCATAAAGCTAATTCATTAACGGAAAATAAAAATCCCTCCATACAACGCATTTGGCAAACACCCTGAGAAGTTAAAACAATTTGCATGGCAAGCTATTTGGTGATCTGTATTCTTCAGGCCCCACTTGAAAACAAAGCGATATTCCCCGGAAGAGTCGAAGCACCTCCTCCCCGCCCCTCCACTTTATCACGAAAGAATGAACAGCATTTGGCCATGTCATGTTTCAATGCGACACCTACTTGGAGAAAGCAGAAAAGGCAAGGGAACCCAGTCAGGTGTTAAAAGAAGTCTCACAGACACACCACGGGGAAACACGGACAGAAGAATTGCAGAAATGGGGGGTGTCCGCAGGCTCAACACAGAGGCTATGGTGCTGAACACGTCTGGTCTCCCAGGACCATTCTGCACGTGGTGCTCTTGAAGGTATGGGGGTAGAGGAGATATACTCAGAGCTCTCCAGAACCAAGTCACATGTGTTTTACACAGTAACGCCCAAGGCTCAGATAGGAATAGCCTTCACACTTTCAATTTTTACAGTCTACTACAGACTACTACGGAACTGAGAAGTTCACAAATCTTAATGCAGTTTTACTTCACAATTATTTTTGTTTCATCCTAAACTACCCAATCTCGAAATAAGTGGAACTGCTTTGCTTACCACTCACTCCTCACGTGATAATAATGGATAAGAACTGAAAAACAGATCATGTTCCATTCAAGAAACTAATAAAAAAGATAGATTTTAATTCCTGCCAAAGAGAATTATTGGGTTAGTTTTGGTGGTGGTGGTGGTGGTGGTGGTGGTGGTGGTGGTGGTTTTGGCTTTCTGATTGCGTTTATTTTGAGAGAGGATCTTATTATATTGCCCAGGCTGGCCTAGAACTCACAGGGATCTGCAAACTTGTGCCTCCAGGAGTGGTAGGATTAAAGGCATGTGCTACCATAAGTTGCTGAGTTACTTCATTATTGCTGTTTCATTATTTAAATTAGCGTATTAATTAAATTATTTAAAGTAAAGGTGGGTACCCCTTTTAATCCCAGCACTCTGGGAGGCAGAGGCAGGCAGATTTCTGAGTTCGAAGCCAGCCTGGTCTACCGAGTGAGTTCCAGGACAGCCAGGGCTATAGTGTCTCAAAAAAACCAAGGCCAAAAAAATAAATAAATAAATAAATAAATTAAAAAAAAAAAAAAAGAAATTCTGTCTTGGGAAAAAAAAAAACAGAAACAAAAACAAAATGGGGCTGAAGAAGTGGCTCAAACATTAAAAGTCCTTGATGCTCTTGAAGAGGACCCAGCCCCAATACAGCTACTCATAAGACTATCGGTAACTATATAGCCTCAGGAAATCCAGTCCCCACTTCTGGCACATAAGCGATATATAGACTTCCATATAAACAAAGCAGCATAGAAATAAAATTCATTAATTAAATTTTAAAAATATTTTTTACTGCAAGTTTTATGAACCACAAGTGGGAACATACCCCAAGGGGATAAAAAATAATCCAATGGCTAAGTATTTGGGGGGTGTCACAGTCCCTAGTGGTTTTTTTTCTGAGAAGCTTGGAGATAAGGACCAAGATAATAGGCACATGTCATAAAACAAAAACAAAAATACCAGGACAGAGGACAGAGGCCTGTGGGTGCAACCCAGTATCGGGGTTCTTGCCCATCACACTGCTATCATCGGATCAGCAACACCTAGGCCTAAGCAACAGTGCAGCTGCCAAATTCTAAGAAGCACATGTCTAAATCAAGTGGAAAGAAAGAGAAGAATTTCAACTCACAGTTCAGCATTATGCAAAAACCCTGGAAGCCTACTGAGTGCTTTCCCTGGTACCCTTCCAAATAAACACCAGCCATTACAATAATGGATACCGGGGATAGTTCTTTTTAATGGGTAAAGCTAACACCTTAGAACATCACAGGTGTATGAGCCACTACTAAAAAGGAGGATGGGCGGGGCATCACAAACTTTCCTGTACTGGTTATATGGCCACTACAAGTTCTCTATTCTTTTTTCTTGATTTATTCATTCATTCATTCATTCATTTAATGTATATAAGTACACTGTCACTCTCTTCAGACACACCAGAAGAAGGCAATCAGATTCTATTACAGATGGCTGTGAGCCACCATGTAGTTGCTGGGAATTGAACTTAGGGAGCACTGGAAGAGCAGTCTGTGCTCTTAACCACTGAGACATCGTTCTCTATTCTTAAACGAAGTTCCCGTGAACCCTTCTGTGCTTAAACTCACCAAACAGGTATTAAGTTGGGCCTCTCCGTCTATGGCCCTGACTCTTGGGCTTGGGATCCTGTGACTCCCAATGGGCTAGCCCAGCTAACATGCTAATTCGGCTTCCCTACACCCAAGACTGGGAAAACCACGCACAAGACAGCACCAAACCAAAACACACCTTTATCTCGAAACATCAAGGTCACTGTGGCCACAGTTTTTGCATCCCTGATTGTTGCCAAGGCTATCACCAATGAGGCATTTTATTGAGAGACAGCTCTCAATTGAGATAAATCTGTAATACGGCCAGGCAGCTTAATGGGATTTGTTTTAGGGATTAGACAAGGAATGCCCTAATGGCTAGCTATCTTGGGAGATGAGGAAAGGCGAGTGATCATTGGTCCTCCCCAATTCCACAGCTGCCCTATAGCACCCACATCTCAAGCCACAGTCTAACCAAATCAAAATGACTTTTTAAACAACTACTCTTAGTACACAGAGCTACAGCAACCTAAAGTGAGTCCCACCACCTGCTTTCAAGAATCTGTCCCCTTTAGAGATAACCTCTGGAGGGGGAATAATTGTGTGAAAAGAATTAATGGTGGGGACATTGTCATCGCCCAAGCACTCAGATACATTCAGGAAGTGCTCACCGCTCGCACAGGACAGAGCTGGTTAGCTGTGATCTGCTGTCTGTGCACAAGGAACTAAATCAAGGGTGAAGCAAACGCAGGCATTAGTCACTACAAACGAACTCCCCAGAGGGCGATACAAAGATGAAACTGGTCTTAGTCCTAAGCAAACGTCAAAAAGAGGACCATTTACTGTGTTGGGAGCGAGTGGCCTTTACTATGAAGGCAGCTCTCTGGGCGTCAGGAGACCTGAACCACTAATTAGTAAGTCAGGAGTTTCTGTGATTCTCCTTCCCAAAGTTGGGATAGTGCCATCCCAAGCCTTCCAAAGAGAATTGTACCACCACCTTTTCCGCATCTCAGATTTTTCAATGGCAAACTATCTGGCACTTCTACCTAGATTTCTAGACCTCACCTCCCTTATCAACCCAAAATCCCTCACTTTTTTTGTTGTTTTTTTTTGTTGTTGTTGTTGCTGTTGTTTGTTTTGTTTTTTGAGACAGGGTTTCTCTGTGTAGTCCTGGCTGTCCTGGAACTCACTCTGTACACCAGGCTGGCCTCGAACTCAGAAATCCACCTGCCTCTGCCTCCCAAGTGCTGGAATGACAGGCGTGCACCACCACGCCCGGCTCAAAATCCCTCACTTAATCCCCATACTTAACTTTCAGGACCTGTGACCACTGTGTCCCCAAGCACCCGCTCTCTGCCAGTGCATGGTGAGGTAAGTGCATTCCTAGTCATTCTCTATAGTGACTGACATCAGGAAGTATCTGCTCACATGCCTTCTTCCCCGAAAGAATCCCCGAAGGGACGCAGAGAAGACAATCCCACCCTTTGTGGCATCTCTGAATAGCGGGGTGTGCATCAGTATTACACATCCCTCCCTCAGTGCCAGAGATCATCGAAAGCCAGAGCCATCTAAAGCAGTCCACCATGCTCATGTGCAGTAGACTCCTGCAAGCAGAAATAGAGTCAATTCAGGACTCAGTCCAGTCCTGGAAGTGACTAGCACTAAGTAGGTGCTCATTAAATGGCAGCTCGGTGGTACTGAAAAGCTACAACTGGGGATAAAGCTCAAAAAAATAGGGTTAAGGCCCTGGGTTCAATCCCCAGCACTACTCACCCACATCCACAGAAACAATCTCTCTCTCTCTCTCTCTCTCTCTCTCACACACACACACACACACACACACACCCTCACCAAACTGGTATTAAGTTGGGTGATTCTGGTGCACAAAGGATTGTATACCAGAATTTCAAAAAGAAAAATCCTCCCTTTATTCAATCTTTGCAAGAGGCTCTGTAGAGGGAAAACAAGAACAAAAAACTCAAAAGCCACTGTTACCTTGACTAAAGCGCTCTCTCTTCTCTCATCTCCCCAAAGAACAGCACCCTGCCCAGACTCCTAACAGGCACTGTTGATGCCATCCATTCCTTACAAAACTGTGGATGAAACGCATGGCTTTTCCTTACCTTTGCATTCCCCAAATTGAAGCGGCATTATTCAAGAAAATGTATTGGACTGGCTAATAATCCTCATCCTAACCAGAATTACTGAATGGCCCTTTGTAACAAATACAATTACTACTTCCTAATTTGGCAGCCAAAACTACCTTCTCCCCAGGATGGACCTGTTTTCCGTGAAGGGTTGTGGGCACAGCAAACACAGACCACATAGGAAGCTATGGAGGTGTCTCTGCCTCTGCTGGGATTCCAAAGTGGAAGCAGGGAGTGTGCGGTGCAGGGCAGTTTCTGGGAGGGGATGACTCTTCACTGGGAACCTCAGGAAAGCCACAACCATTATTACTCAGGTCAGACAGTCGCCAGAGAAGCAACTCAGACTTAGAACTAAAACTAAAATCGAGGGGAAGGCTGTATTCCATTACTGAGTCCTGGCAGGTTCCCTTCCAAGCTCTTCACATGTCAAGAATGTGAAAAGGTCTGAGGTCGAAATCCCTGATTATTTAAACCTTAAAATAAACTACTGTGTAGAAGCGGAAACTTAACAAATGGAGACATAAAATAAAAAGGGCCGATGACAGGTAAGATGCTACCAGAATACAAACCATTCATCACTCCCTTCTGGGGCTTCTTCCAAAACCCCATCTCCATTCCCTACTGCAAAATAAGCTGTAACGCAGAGGCTGAAAAGGACTGACTGAAAAGGAAAGTGAGGATTTGGGTACCAAAGAGTCCTCCGTTTCTCTAGCTACATGGCTCAGAACTTCTGCATTAAGCTGGAAAGAGCACACATACACAGGCGTCCAGTCGGTGACCATAGGCACAGAAAGTCTTGGGAGCAGACACCAGGGCGCTGGACTCCACACTTTTCCCCTACTTGCGATTTCATCTCAAAGCCAAGTGACTTCAAGAGGCCATGAGCCATCAGCGCCGTCCTCCCAATCCTCAGCTCCGGGAGGACCCTTGCTAACTACAGCCCAAAGAGTTGCCGGAGGATAGTGGGGAGCCTCACGGAACCCACCAAGCTCCCACGCAACCGCTCGCCGCCCGGCTCGGGAGGAAACTTACCCGCGGCCAGCCAGCCAGCTCCCGCCGCGGTGGGAACCCGCGGTCTCCCCGCACCGGCATCTCGCGCGCGCTTCCCGCACGTCCTCCTCGCCGCGGCTCAGAACTACGAGCTGCAGTGGCGGACCCCGTTCGCCACCACGGGGAGCCTCCCCTTTGTCCCTCCTCCCGCGGCGCAGACGGCCCGCCCCGCGCCTAGCTGCGCCCACGCCGGCCGCCCGGCCGGGGAAACTCCAACGGCCGCTACCACCCCCGCCGCCGGGGGAGAGCTCGCCGGCGCCGCGCCCGAGGCCCCGAGGCGGGCAGCGTCATGCGCTCTGACTCCCGGCCGGCGGCGGAGGACCTGGAGCCGCAGGAGGCTCCCGAGCTCTCACGTCCCGCCTGCACCCCCGCCTCGCTGGCCGGATGGTTCGCTCCGCCGCGCGCTTAGAAGCCAGCAGGTCCGGCCGAGCGCGCTCCCGGGGAAGCACTGCGCGTTGGCGAGGCTGGCCCGCGTCCGCGGATGCCCGGGAGGTCGCGCGGCGCGTCCAGAGGAACACTGTTTAAAAGCATCGCCGGGCTTCCCATAAGCAGCGCTTACGTTCTCTTCCAGAGAACAACTGGGGAAACCACAAAGCTTTGCTTCGGAGGTGGCCTGCGGGACCAGCCAGCCCAGACAAGTGTTGTACCCCAATTTCGCAGCTCCACTGCTGACCCAGATTCCAAGGATACAAAGGTGTTTGGATTAAACAGTAAAGCGGGACTTTTTAGGGCAGTGCCGGCCAGGTTACCTCCTTGGCATATGATCAGTAACTCCAATAAAGAGATTGAAATCCCTCTCTGTCTCCTGAGTATAAAAGACAGGTGGTCACAAAGCTGATCCGACAAGATTTATTCAGAGTCCCCCTGTACAACAATCGTGCGATTCAAACAAACTGCTGTTATAGAAGTTGACTATTTAGAGTCAAAACTGATACATGTAATTTTGGGATTAGAAAAGAAAGAGTTGCGCAGCCCCCACCCCCCGCCCCCGCTTTTCTTTCCTTAAATTGGAGTGCAACCCCTAGCCTTGGACCACAAATGGAAAGGTAAAAAGTAGAAAGGTCTGGATAGCCTCAAGACAAGATCCAGATGCCCGCGGGCACTCTGAAAAATAGCTTCACTTCCTGTCTAATCAGAACAAGTTTGGCAGTACATATGGAAAAACAAGTCTTGCAGATGCTGCCCTCAAAGGCTTGCACTGCTGCTGGCCTCCTTTGGAGTAGGAAGTCCACGCCTCTGAGTAAGTGCTGTGAGTAACATTTCCCACTTTATCTCCAGTTTCCACAGGGACGCCGGCTGGTCTTCCTGACTGACGCGTTGTGTTACTCTCCTCCTGATCTAAGCACCTATTTAAAAATGGTTCTCCAAGTTAAGAGGTGCTGCTGACTTACAGTGGTAATGACTGCACTTATGAACCGGTCACACCTTACTTTCATGAGCTTATTACGTCATCAAAGCATCAACAAAGGAGGAAAGGGTCCAGAATGCAGCAATTACACCTGCTGAATGGTTACCTTTTCCTCCCTAGAGTGGGGCTGTCCATTTGAGCAGTCATTACCACCTGCCTGTATTCACATTTCACTTTCAGTTGACTAAAATTAGAGCCAATGAATGTTTCGGTTTCTCAGTCATAATACCTACCTTTCCAGGGATGACAACCATATGTGCCTAATAACTGGACTGGGCAGAACAAATAAAGAATATTTCCATCGTGACAAATGATGATGACAGATTTATACACCATAATACCAGTTCTTCTGACACAACACCTGCATGGAAACATTCCACAAACAATTGAAAACTCGATTCAGTTGCTACCCCAGCTTTGTGATGGCACTATAAGCCATACAACTCTGGTATGTGTGACAAGCTCTTGCTCTGTAGAGCAGGCTACCCTCAACCTAGAGATTTGCCTGCCTGAGGATCTGGAGTGCTGAGATTACAGAGAAATATACTGCACTCTTCTGAGAAGCAATGTATTTCATAGTGATACAGTATCTCAAACCTACTCCTGGAATCCTCCCTCCCGCAGAGGCTGGATATCACTGTGCAGAGCAGGCTAGCCTTCCTCCGGCCTCAGATGATCCATTACAGAAGGCAGTAAGCAAGCAAGGAGAAAATGGAAGGGTTTCCCTTCTGATGTGGGAGGACTGTGTTCACCGAAAGCTTCCCAGAGATACCTCGCTAATACAAGTTAAGAGGAAGGAAGGATGCACATGTGAGACAAAATTAAAGGAAAAGGTCTTCCTGGTGAAAATAATATGTAGAAACAGAGAAAGCAGCTCCCAGCCTTCCCTGAGAGTGTGACAATGTGAAGTGACAAGTGACCCTGGTCAGCAGGTGCTGAGTCCCCTTAGGGAAGTGGGATTTAGGTAGCATTTTATATAGATCTCTCTGGTGTATTCTGGGAAGATGGTGTTAACAGTTACAGTCTGAGGAGCAGTGGACAGAATTTAATCTGGAGGGTCTGGAGAGACGACTCAGCAGTTAAGAGCACTGACTGCTCTTCCAGAGGTCCTGAGTTCAAATCCCAGCAACCACATGGCGGCTCATAACCATCTGTAATGGGATCTGATGCCCTCTTCTGGTGTGTCTGAAGACAGCAATAGTGACAGTGTACTCATATATGTAAAATAAATACATCTTTAAAAAAAAAATTTCATCCGTACAGAATACCATTCTGGGCAAGCAGGCAGAATGGGATGTGGTATTAGACGAAAGGAAGGCAAACTCCAAAGAAACGGAGGAAGTGCCTCAGTAGGCTGGGTGACTCCGATCGGCTGTGAGAGACAAGAGGAAAGTGGGCCCAGTGTGACTCTCAGGTGTGCAACCTATTTAAGAAGACAGAGCTTTGACCACAGTGGAGAATTCAGGAGCGGGGAGCTTACCTTGGGAGGGGCCCGAGGAAGGATAATGAGTGAGTTTAGGGACAGATGAAACTGCAGTCAAGGGCTATGCATCATCCAGGTGGAGATGCTCAGTAATTCCACACTAAGCAAGTATCAGCTGCAGGAGGTATTAATGAGCACCTGGCTAGAGAGCTCTGGAAATCATCCATGAGTCGTGAAAGTTTGCCTTCAAGAAAAGGCACGAGGCCAAGGTGGACCAAAGGCAGGGCCTGCCTATAGGAACGCCTGTATTACAAACTCCGAGGGAAAAAAATCAGAGCAAACCTGACAGGGCAGAAGACACTTTCTGGAGAAGAGTGGTCAAAAGCCATCGGAAGAGTGAGAATTAGGAAAGGGACCACAGTCAGTTAACACAAAACTCTGGGGAAGGCAGTCGAGAACTGACAGCAACTGGAGACAGGCTCTGCTGGTAGATTTACCCAGCACAGGTAGTTCTGAGTTTGATCCCCAGTACAACATAAACAGTGTGGTGGCACACTCAGGAGGTGGGGACAGGAGAATTAGACATCCCCCGTTGCTATATAGTGAGTATGAAGGCCAACCTGAGCTATATGACATCATCTCTCAAGAAAGAAAGAAAGAAAGAAAGAAAGAAAGAAAGAAAGAAAGAAAGAAAGAAAGAAAGAAAGAAAGAAAGAAAGAAAAGAGAGGAAAGAAGGAAAACTCTGAACTGGATTGCTTCAGGGAGACCCACTGTTGAGGTTGGCCAAAGCTGTTCCATTCCAAAGTTTCACTACTTCCCAAGATGCCCATTCTCAATCAGGAGAAATGCAAGTTATTTATGTCCAGTGATAAAGAGCTATTAAATCCTACTTAACAGAAAGCAGGCCTAGCAGTAGTGACCAATGTCTATAATCCCAGTGCTTATGCAGGAGAATTTTGAGTTACAGGTCAGCCTCACCATCCCTAGGAGGTTCTGCTTCAATGAAAAACAAAACTATAAATACAAACACATAAAGTAGTCAGGCCCGTAATCCTAGCTGTTTAGCTACTTGGGAGGGAGCTGTTTAAGGTCATGAGCTGCACAGACTATGGAGTTATTTCAAGACTAGCTTGAGCAATTTAGCAAGGTCCTATCTCAAGGATCAGAGATGTAGTTCAGTGGTAGAATGGTTACCCAGCATGTAGGAAGCCAAGTTTAATCATCAGTGTAGATAAAAATAAATGGGGGGGAGGGGTGTAACTACAATATGAGAAAATTGATACAGCAAAAAGAATAATGACAAGAATAACTATCAAGGGGCCAGGCAGTGGAGGCGCAGGTCTTTAATCCCAGCACACTTGGTTGGAAGGCAGAGGCAGGCAGATTCCTGCAAGTTTGAGGCCAGCCTGATCTACAGAGTGAATTTCAGAACAACCAGGGCTACAGAGAGAAACTATGTATTGAGAAACAAACAAACAAACAAACAAACAAAAATCTATCAATGAAAATGAACACCTTTTATCTAACCTGTCATAACAAAAATAAAGCATGAAAATACATAAAAGAAAAAGTATACTGGGAAAATGTTTTGATGACAGCATTATGAATAGAACTTTCCTCTTTTAAAAAAAAAAAGAACTTTCCTCTTAAAATTACAGTCAATGCTTCAGTAGTTTGTAAATTATGATGTATAAGGTTTCTGAAGTAGATTAGTTAAAATAAATCTGTGTCAGCACTCTGGAGATAGAACTGGTGGGTCTCTGAGTCCCAGGTCAGCCTGGTCTCCATGGTAAGCTCCAAGTCAGACAGAGCTAAATAGTAAGACTGTCTCAAATAAATAAATAAATAAATAAATAAATGAATAAATGAATAAATAAATAAAACAACTCAAACAAATGTAACGAACTAAATGCATTTAGTCGGATTTCCTATGGAATGTTAAGATTATTCTCACCAGCAGAGAGAGGATTCTAAGCAAGAACCCAGGTCATACTAGCTGAAGTAGAAAAGTCCCCAGTTCAAGGTCAGCCTAAACTACACAGCCAGTTTTAGGACAACCTCAACAGAAAAGGAGTGTGGGGGGGGGGGGGAGGGGGGGACAGGAATTAAAGTGCTTGCCTAGTTTGTATGGGCATCTAGCCCCGCAAGGAAAGAAAAAATAAGTTAAGATTTGAGCTCTATATGCAGAGATATTCTGTATCCCCCACACACATACAGAGAATATATTTATATACAGATGTATCTGTGCATGTATATATTTACAATATGGTTACCTAGTTTCTACAGTTGGGAACAATGTAAACTCACACTGAAAAGTCTCTAGGCTGCTTTCTGCACCTAAGGCAGATTGGAATCATACCGACCCACCCCTTCCACAAACATTTTTTAAATGCCTACTCTATCCCCTAGGGTAGGCAGAGAAAGAGATAAGGCCAACGTATAACAGAGAGCTGCCTACAGTATGATGAAGAGAAAGATAAACACACAAAAGATGACAAATGACAGGTCAAAAGAATTGCCCAAGCAGCAACTAAAGCCCCATATGATCTCTGACACTTTTCAAAAGGATGACGAGCCTCCCTTACCTTCCTGCTCAACACATCTTCTCCCCTGGCTCCTGCACCGCCTCGCTCCTTACATTAGCCTTTAAGGACCGATTCTCCAGCACCACCCTACTGCACTCCCCTAGAGGTACTTGGGAGTGGGGTGGGGCATCTCAAGGTTACTCATTCCTAGTTAGCTATCACATATTAATCCTTTTACTCAGAAAAGGTGTTTAAAGTACTCATCTTTGATTCATTTTTTCTTTTGTGGAGAGTGGAGGCTGGTGACTGGCTATCTAGCTTTCTAAATCCTACATTCCTAAAGAACTGTTGACTTGAGCGTGGAACTTGTAGTTCTTGCCCAACCTGTCCACCCTGATGATTTATTTCTCCTCTCCCATCTCCATGGTGCTAGAGACAGACCTGGGGCCTCACAAGCATATTCATACCAGACATGCACCTGACCTGAGCTACATCCTCAGGCTTTAGAACTTTGTGGTCTTCATTCAAGTCAACATCAGAGATGAACAGAGATGGGCACAATCCCAGCACACACACAAAAAATCATGGAGTATCCCGTATTTCTGCAAATATGGGCAAAATATAACACACATATGTGTGTGTGTCAGTGAAATCCAGTTTTCTGCACACTAGCTAAAAATTTAAAACTAGAGGTGGAGAATGAAGAAAGTAAATAAACTAAGAAATTATCATCCGTGATAAATTCCAAGAGAAAGCCAGAGAAAGGGAGATGATCTAATTCCCAAAGTAAAGCCATTATGTCATACATAATGGTCTAAATTCAACAAAAAATTGCAAGGTATATGGCTGGAAAATACTTGTTGGTTATATTTTAATTGATGTAGTCTGTTGTGATTTCACACCTGTTAGAAAATATGCTTAGTAGGATTTCAGCTTACATGACTAGATATGACGACTAGAATTTTAAAAAAAACTCAAAACTTTTAAAATTTTAA
The DNA here is from genome assembly GCF_947179515.1 of Apodemus sylvaticus. Classification (NCBI taxonomy): domain Eukaryota; kingdom Metazoa; phylum Chordata; class Mammalia; order Rodentia; family Muridae; genus Apodemus; species Apodemus sylvaticus. The sequence continues at coordinate 38,151,785 of NC_067472.1, read as the reverse complement.
AGATTTTATTTTTATTCTCTGTGTGTGTGTGAGAGAGAGAGAGAGAGAGAGAGAGAGACAGACAGACAGACAGACAGACAGAAGACATGAATGCAGTGCTCTCAGAGGCCAGGAAAAAGCATCAGATGCCCTGGAGCTGAAGTTAAATGTGGTTGTAAGCCCCCTGGCACATCCTCTGTAAGAGTAATACATGCTTTTAACTGCTGGTAAACCTTGCAATTTAAAAAAAATTACTCCTAGTGTCTAAAAATAAATTATATTATCTATTAAGTGGTGAAAACTTCTGTCCAGGGGCTAGAGCGATGGCTCAGTGATTGAGAGCACGTGTTGCTCTTGTAGAGGACCTAAGTTCAACTCCCAGAACCCACATGGCATCTCACAACCTTGCAAACCACAGTGGGCCTGATGCCCATTTCTGACTTCCAAAGACAGGCACATAGTACACATATATACATGCATGTAGGCAAAACACTCATATACATAAACTAAAATAAATAAATCTTTAAAAAAAAAAAGACCATAAGAAAGAAAGAGCGGGAGAGGTAGCACAGTAGGTCACTAGCACTGGGTGCCCTCCCAGGGGTCCTGAGTTCAATTCCCAGCAACCACATGGCATTCATGCAGACAGACAGACAGACAAACAAATAAACAAACAAACAAAAGAGAAAGAAAAATACTGCCTATGTGTCTGTCTGCGCTACACAATGCACTGAAGGTTCCAAAGTAAGTTAGAATTACCTTTTCATTATACAAATAACCTTTCATTATACAAAAATCAATATATTTTATGGTCATTAAGTCATCTAACATGATTGTAAATATGTCAACTTAAAAAATGGCTCTAGGCTGGGCGGTGGTGGCGCACGCCTGTAATCCCAGCACTCTGGGAGGCAGAGGCAGGCGGATTTCTGAGTTCGAGGCCAGCCTGGTCTACAGAGTGAGTTCCAGGACAGCCAGGGCTATACAGAGAAACCCTGTCTGGGGGGGGGGGGGGGGAATGGCTCTAGGATAGCCGGGCATGGTGGCGCATGCCTGTAATCCCAGCACTTGGGAGGGAGAGGCAGGCGGATTTCTGAGTTCGAGGCCAGCCTGGTCTACAGAGTGAGTTCCAGGACAACCAGGACTACACAGAGAAACCCTGACTCAAAAAACCAAAAAAAAAAAAAAAAAAAAAAAAAAAAAAACCAAAAAAAAAAAAAAAGAAAGAAAGAAAGAAAAGAAAAGAAAAAAGAAAGAAAAAATGGCTCTAGGGGCTGGAGAGATGGCTCAGCGGTTAAGAGCACTGACTGCTCTTCTGAAGGTCCTGAGTTCAAATCCCAGCAACCACATAGTGGCTCACAACCATCCATAATGAAATCTGATGCCCTCTTCAGGTGTGTCCAAAGACAGCTACAGTATACTTATTTATAATAATAAATAAATCTTTTTTAAAAAATGACTCTAGAAATAAGACATTGTGGCAAAGCTCATTTGAATTCTGACTCATGGGGCTTTAAAGACAGCAGACAGAGCTCATTTGACAGGCTCTCCTGTAGCCCTTAAAAGTATGCAAACTAGCTGAGACTGCTGGTCTTCCTATGGGGTCGCCCTCCTCCTCAGCTTTTCCCTAACTCAACCAACCACAGGAGTCAGCAGCTTCTGTCCATCGGTTAGGTGTAAATATCTGCATCTGACTCTTTCAGCTGCTTGTTGGGCCTTTTGGAGGGCAGCCATGTTTGTAAGCACACCACAGCATCAGTAACAGTTTCAGGCCTTGGAGCCTCCCCTTGAACTGGATCCCAATTTAGGCCTGTCACTGGACCTCCTTTCCCTCAGGCTCTTCTCCATTTTCATCCCTGCAGTTCTATTAGGCAGGAACAATTCTGGGTCAGAGTTTCTGACTGTGGGATGGCAACCCCATCCCTCCACTTGATGCCCTGTCCTTCTACTGGAGGTGGACTCTACAAGTTCCCTCTCCCCTCTGTTGGGCATTTCATCTAAGTCCCTCCCTTTGAATCTCTCACTTCCTGGGTCTCTGATACATTCTGGTGGGTGGGGGAGGGGCATCCTCTTGAAGACTGGGGGTGTGGGGTGGTATGGGATATGGAACAGTCAGAGGGCAGACCAGGAGGGGGATAAAGACTGGACTGTAAAAAGATTAAGGAATAAAAAAAGAAAAGAAAAGAAAGAAAAAAAGAAAAAAGGAAACAGCTTACTATAATAAAAGGAATATTTTAAATTAAATTCTTCAAGCCTCAAATCAAAATTTGCATTTGAACGAATGTAAAAGATGTAACTATTTTAAAGGCAAATTGACTGCATCCAAATACAAAGTGAGTACATTTTTATGTATTACTACAACAGTTTTCCATATCTACATTTTAAATAATTATCTCTGTAGAGAGAAACCCTGTTTCTCTACATTTTAAATAAATTCTCAAAAAAAAAAAAAAAGAAATATGCAGACTAAACAGGAGCACATTATAAACTACTAGAAAGTTCTCAGCCAGACTTCTATTTTTTGATGGTTTAAAAACTGTTAGTTTGCCTTTACAAGCAGTGTTTTTAGTTGACTGGGGATTAGTTTTCCAGATCGTTCTCATGTCGCTGCACAGGGAAAGAACAGAAAGCTATCCAGACAGTGCAGTTGCAGAGCACAGTGAAGTTTCCCCAAGAACTTCTTCTGGTCAATAAATCAGTGTTTACACTGTGTGATAGTTGCTGTCGACTACTTGCATTTTTGTTAAACTTTTATTGCAGTGAGTTCTGTGAAAAATGATTAACTGCTCACTAAAACACACAGACAAGTTCTCTCTTTATGCATTTATCGATCTGTGTGTTCGCGTGTGTGCACACATGCTTGCGCATGCCATGGCATAGGTACAGAGGTCGGAGGACGACTGGGGTTCCAAGCCCGGCAGTCAGGCTTGCTGACCCCACTCCTTTACCAGAGCAATCATCTCACTTGCCCAAGAACTTTTTAATAACCAACTCTGAAATTAGATAAATATCCTAGACACAAACCCAAACAGCAAGGTTACAGGGATGACTACCCAGAAAGCAGAATAACTGACAAAAATAAGATTAGACTATTTTACTTAAAACTAGTAAACAGGACTTAATTTGATGTGTTAAAAAAAAATTAGGCCTAAGTGTGGGCTCCCTGGAAAAGTCTTGAGTGAGATCTGAGGCTTAATCTCTACCACTAAAGGTGGTGGGACACACACACACACACACACACACACCACACCACACACCACCACCACCACCACAACTAAATTCGATTGAAACATGAAGAAACTCCTCCAAAGATACCATCAAAAGAGTAAAGATAGGGGATCCCCCACAGACAGTTTTGCAGTAGTAAATTTCCAAAAATACTTTGGAAATTAATAACAATCAACAGGGAAAGCATGAGCTCATCTTTGATTTTTATTTTTTAGATTACGTGTGTTTATTGTGGAAGATCTTAAATCCCACCTCTACAGTGCCCGCCCTGGACCCAACCTCACTCACTGTCTCTCCTCCCCGCCAGTTCCCCCAGGAGCTTTGATCTTTCTCTCAGGAAGGGAGATCCCGCTGCCTTTTGTGTTTTAAAGTCTTGAGGGGTCATCAAGCACACATAAAGTCACCAATCTAAGCTAAGGTTTAAAAGTGGGACCCGTAGGGGATGAGGAGATGGCTTCCTGGATAAAGTGTTTGCCATACAAGCATGAAGACAGGATTTCAGAGCCCTGGTACCCACATAAATGCCAATCCAATGTGGTGGAGGAATCCCAGCATGGACAAGCTAACTAGGCTAACCAGCAAACTAGGCTAACCAGTTAGCTAACTAGGCTAAACCAGCAAGCTGTGAGCCGATAAAAAACATCTCAGTAAAGAAGATAGACAAGAATCAAGGATGAAACCTGACGTCAACCTCTGTGTACACACACACACACACACACACACACACACACACACACACACAAACACGCGCGCGCGCACACGCACGCGCACGCACACGCATGCGCACGCACACGCATACACATGGACATGCAAAAAAAAAAAAAAAGTGAGCTCCTCATAGTGAGTTGAATGGACTCGCTGCCATTTTGCCCCCACCCTCATCCCACCCTGCCCTCATACCTTTAGGAAATGCTATATTAAAACATGAAGTCTCTTCCAGCCAGCAAAGACAGAGAGGGTCTTCATCAAGAACTGAATCGGAACAGGTGGTGGTGGCGCACGCCTGTAATCCCAGCACCGTGGGAGGCAGAGGCAGGTGGATTTCTGAGTTTGAGGCCAGCCTGGTCTACAGAGTGAGTTCCAGGATAGCCAGGGCTATACAGAGAAATCCTGTCTCGGAAAAAAAAAAGAAAAAAAAATCCAAAAAGAACTGAATCCGGGGGACTGGGAGGATGGTTCAGCAGTTAAGAACACTTGGTAGCTTTTCCAGGGGACCTGGGTTCAATCCTCAGCAGCCACATGGCAGCTCACAACACTTGCAACTCCAGAACACCCTTCTCTAGCCTCCAAGGACAGTCACTGCACACTCATGGTGTGCAGACATACACGCAGGGAAAACTACAAACTAATAAAATTACATTAAAAATGTAAAAAGAAGAACAGAGTTATCCAGGATGTTGATCTTGGCTTCCTCATCCTCAGGACTGTGAGAAACAGCTGAGCCTTGAGTCGCCTACCTCCAGTGTATAGTAGCTTGCTACAGCAGCCAGATCCAATCAGCCTCCAAGGTCTGCGTGAGGTGACCCCACCTTATCCAACCTCACAAGTAACGTGGCTTCTGATTCTTTACCCCAGTCATTCTGGCTTCAGAATCTTCTCACTGGACCTTTCCTCCTCCACGGCTCCCTCCCTCCTTCCTTCCTTCCTTCCTTCCTTCCTTCCTTCCTTCCTTCCTTCCTTCCTTCCCTCCTTCTTTTGGTTTGTGTTTGGGGCACAAGCACCCAGGCTGGCTTACAGCGTGTGATCTTCCTGCCTCCATCTTCCACGTTTACAGATAGACACGGCTGGCTTCCTGCTCCGATTCCTTTCTCTGGCTCAAGGAGGAAGCACCCACGTGAGTGGGTACCAGTAAGCAATGCCCAGAGAACAGATCTAAGTTACAGATACAGTTAATGGAGTCTAATAAACAAGCCATTCTGGAACATAGGACCAGTGTGAAAAGGCCAGGAGCCCTGGGTGGTCTGGCTAGGGAAAGTTCGGTCTAAGGCACAATAGGAAGGTTGTGGCCAAAGAAAGCAAAGGAGCTGATTATCCAGGTCTCCCTCTTCTGAACTTCATTGTTATCACTGGCAATGCATCACCATGTTATTGCTGTGATGAAAAGATGTTACTGTAAGTACAAAGTAGTCAGACTCACAGGGATATCTTCTTAGCAGATGATACCTTTCCACCACCTCCGCCTCCTCCCCATAGGAAATGTCCCCAACCCCAGCATCTACCGATTGGTGTTAAGGATGGGTAATATTCCTGAGTGAGTATGATGGGTTTAGTTGACCTCAAAAGAGACAAAAAAAATTGGTCAGATTCAGCTTCGGCCTACGCAGTTTAAGAATCTGAAAAAGAGGCCTGCCAAGATGGCTCAATGGGCAAGGCTTGGCCTGGAGACAAGTCTGACAACCCAAGTTCTATCCCCAGGACCTACAAGATAGAAGGAGAGAATGGATTGTAGAGAGAATCTCTTGTGCAATATATGGAAGCATCATCTGCCAATAAAAAAAAAAAAAGCCTATAGCAGAGCTAGAGACGTGGCTTAGTGGTTAAGAGCACCGACTGCTCTTTAGAGGTCCTGAGTTCAATGCCCAGCAACTCACAGCCATCTGTAATGGGAACTGATGGCCTCTTCTGGTGTGTCTGAAGACAGCTACAGTATATTCACATACATAAAATAAATAAATAAATCTTTAAAAAAAAAAACAAAAACTATGGCCGACAAGCAGAGGCAGGATGAGAAGGTGGACATCCACAGAGAGAAGGAACATTCTCAGAGAAAGGCACGGGAAGGAGATGTCATTTGAAATTGAGGAGAGGTAACCAACCATGTGGCATTCATAAAATAAACGGATAACTAGGTTATGAGCTAGTCAGGAAACAAACCAAATCTATTGCCCTAGACATTTATTCATAAAATAGTAAGTCTCAGAGTCATTCTTTCGAGGAACTTGAATGTAGGCGGCAAAAAGTCCACAGTTAACCACAGACCCCTGAAAGTTGTCCGCTGACCACATATGTACCATGACACATATGTGTTCTCTCTCACACATACATACATACATGCATACATACATACATACATATTTTTAAACACTCTGATGAGACCTACACTGCTATTTGGAAGAAATTTTAAGTTGAAATTAAGCTGAAAGAGGCAGCTATAGTCTATGTGGGCCCTTGCTTTTAGGAGACTTCCAAGGCAAAGTGTCGTTTGTTCAGGCCATCGACAGAGGGCGAGGTTGTACTCAGCCTTGTCAGTAGGTTCTGGGCCATAGCTTGACCCACTCCAGTGATGGGCAGCTGTGGTGGTTTAAATGAGAATGGCCACCATATGTGTTTAAATTCTGGTCTCCAGTTGGTGGAACTGTTAGGGAAGGATTAGGCGGTATGGCCTTGATTAGGAAGTGTGTTACTGGGGTGGGCTAGCACCATTCCTAATTGGCCTTCTCCTTGAGGATAAGGATGGAAACTCTCAGCTACCGCTCCAGCCCCATGCCCGCCTCCTGCTGCCATGCCCCCGGCCATGATGGTCATGGATTAGCGTGCAGAATATGAAACAGTTGCCACATAGGCCTGGTAACCTGATCCCCTCTTAAAAGGAAAAGGAAAAAATTGACCCCAGGGAGTTGTTGTGAGCCACACACAATAATAATAACAAATAAATAAAACATTTAAACATAGAGAACTAAAACTAGCATGCAGACCTAAGGGAGAAAAAAGATGTATGAAACTCTTCAGATTTATTTCTAACACAAATAGTGTAGAAGCCGTTTTAAGAATCAGGCATAATGGCCGGAGAGGTGGCTCAGTGGTTAAGAGCACTGGCTGCTTGCTCTTCCAGAGGTCCTGAGTTCAATTCCCAGCAACCACAACCATCTGTAATGGGATCCGATGCCCTCTTCTGGTGTGTCTGAAGACAGCGACAGTGTACTCATAAATAAAATAAATAAATCTTAAAAAACAAAAAAAGAATCAGGCATAAACTATATGATTAGTTAAGTGTATACAATAACCTAATTAGATAAGTCAATAACATATGGGATATATTTAAAGACTGGATCAGGTATCATAACAGAAGGGATATAACAAGAAACTAAATCTCAAATCTTATAATATTTATTTAATAAGATTAAATAATTTACTGTAATACTTTACTTATAATCATAGTTTTAAAACGTTAAATGTCTGAGTGCTTTGCCAGTATGTATGTCTGTGTGCTATGTATGGCCTGCTGCCAGTGGAGGAGTGAAGAGGACATCATATGCCCTGGAGATGGACTTGCAGATAGTTATGAGCCACTGTGTGGATGTTAGGAACAAAACCTGAGTCCTCTGGAAAAGCAGCCAGTGCTCTTAATTGCTGAGACACCTTTCCAGCTCATAACTGTATTTTTATATAATTATAGTATCTCATGATTTGCTATTTAAGTTGTTATAAATTTCATAAGCAGTATTATAATAAAAACCAAACTCATACTATCTCCAGATTGACAGCTGACATCCCTACAATGGTTACCCGCTGAGGGAACACATCATATCCTGGCCGCATATAGACAGACTTCCCTGAACTGCAGACAAAACACTGATTCTTGTCGGGTCACAGTCATTGGCCAGGCAGGCTGTGGTATGTCCTCAGCACAAAGCAAAGCTAGCCTCAGACACCTGCCCTCTGCTGAACCCTCTTGTCCAATAGCAATAATTATAATCAAATGGTCTTGCATGTTTGGTCAAAGTTCAAATAAATAATTGGGATTAGGGGTGAGGGAGCACCCTGCCCGCGGTCATTTCTTCCCACACTGTAACACATGACCTCTGAATGAATCTAAACTGGGGGCAAACTGAAAACTGTTGTCACCAGCTGCTTTATGGATAAGATCCAAACCAGGGCTCAGTGAAGACTTGGTGCCATCTCCCCAGGTTAAGTGAAATCCTAGAAGAAACTCTCCCAGGCTTCCACACATCACCACCATAAGAGGGACCCAAAGGACAGCTGCACACGGCCACGTTCCTGGCTGCTGGAGTACACAGGGTCACAGCTCGAAGTGCATTGCCTGGCCATCCGAAGTCCCTCAGACAGAGCTGGGCGTGGCCTGTAGGGGATCCCAAGCCAGTGGCAGGTACCCAACGAGGCTGACACTGGTGGAGGAAAAACTATTACAGAGAAAGGCAAGTGATGGAAAGGAAAAGGATAACACAGCCAGGACTGGTGGCACAGGCTCATCTGGCCTTTGTGGCCACAAGCCAGCTTGGAAAGGTAAGCGTTTTTTGTAAACTGACCGTCTCATTTGCATGCTAATGATATCCAAAGGCCCCATCTCTCTCCTTGCTTCTCCCCATGTGTATTTAAGTGGAATAAGTGGGAACTGGGATGACTGGTTTGAATGGCTTTGCCTCTGCCCCAGGGACTTCTGGGAGCGCTTGCTTGGCAGTGTTCTCATGTTCTCAGAGGCTGACGGTACCAAGCTACTCCCACACTCCTAAAGTGGGTAGGGTGAAGGCCCTTAGAAAGGCGTGCAAGAGGGCAAATCAAAGTCTTTCCTAATCCTGGATGTGAAGGCCAGGTTCAAGATACAAATAAACTTTTTTTCTCCCCAGACAGGGTCTCACTCTATGCCTCAGGCTGGCCTCAGACTCATAGCAGTCTTCCGCCTGAGTGATGAGTTTTCAAGGCATATACCATCCCATTTACTTCAGAAATGAAGACGTTATTCAAGTTCCAGAATTCATGCAACCTTTTCTGTCTCCCAAGTTACGGTCTAGTTGTTTGTCAAAGCAGCTGGCACTTAACAAAGATGTCTGACTTAGGCTTCAGAACAACGGTTACGAAAGGGGCTCCGGAAGTCAGCTATGACATCCCCAGGAGTCCCTCTAAGAGAGTGGAGAAAGTAAGAGAAACCCAGGGAAGGGGGGGGGGGGGAAGCCAATCAACACCAAAGAGTCTTTGGTGTGTGTTATTGTTGTTGTTTTGTTGTTTCAAGACAGGGTTTCTCTCTTTAACCCTTCCGGTCCTGGCAGTCACCTTAGGGTCTAGGCTGGCCTCTAGCACACCACTGCCAGCACTGATATTAGCTTTTGTTTGTTTGTTTCCAGAGACAGGGTTTCTCTGTATAGTCCTGGCTGTCCTGGCACTCTTAGACCAGGCTGGCCTTAAACTCAGAGGGATCCCTTTGCCTCTGCCTTTGAGTGTCAGGATTAAAGGGATGTGTCACCACCACCTTGCAGATCTGTGCCTTAGGACAAACTAGCCAAGGGTGACTTCCAAGAGGTGCCCAAATTTCCTGAGATTTACATTCTAAACACCAAATCCCCCCAAAAGTATCTTGCTATTTTTGTCAGAAACAATTCTAGCCATTATCCTAGCAGTGTTACTTTTGCGTGTCTTTTCTCTTTCAGATCTAGTTTGGCACCTGCTGGAGCGATAATTCATTTAAAGCCTTCCTTTAGTATCTCTTGTTCAGTTGAGAAAGCATCTCTCTCTCTCTCTCTCTCTCTCTCTCTCTCTCTCTCTCTCTCTCCCCCCCACAAGCCACTGTCAGAAGAGACAGATTTAACACAACAAACGTCCTTCTTTTTTGTTTTCTTTGCTTGTTTGCTCATTACTATTTTCTGGGAGTTGTGATTTTTGGAAAGTGCGTCTCACTATATAGCTCTGGCTGGCCTGGAATTCACTATGTCTGACTTTTGAATTTGCAGTTGTGTTTCTGCTTCTAACTCCCGTGTGCTGGGATTGTGGTCATGAGCCTGTACATGAAGCCTCTTGCAAGGTATATGAATGGAGTTAATTATTTTATTTTATTTTATTTTAATTTAATTTATTTATTTTTGGTTTTGTTTTGTTTTTTGTTTTTTTGTTTGTTTTGAGACAGGGTTTCTCTGTGTAGCCCTGGCTGTCCTGGAACTCACTCTGTAGACCAAGCTGTCCTCGAACTCAGAAATCCGCCTGCCTCTGCCTCCCAGAGTGCTGGGATTACAGGCGCGCGCCACCAACTAGTCTCTTTCTTTCTAATAGTCAGGAATTCACTATGGTGGCCTGGCTGGCCTGGAACTTACTATGTAGATCAGGCTGATGGACCTCAGAAATCCGCCTTCAAACCATACTGATTAGAGGAGACCCCCAAGAACAAGACAGATGGCGATCCAGAGCAGGCTCTGCATACACCCTCCTCCCCGCCGGCCAGACAGTACTAGCTGATCATAGTGTCCTTGCTCAATGAACTTGGAAGCATCTAGGAATCCTTAACTCCTGGTGGCTTCGATCCTGGAAAGTTCTTCTTTGTTCTGATTTTTACGACTCTGACTGGCAAGTCTTCTCCATAGCAGCCAGGCCTTCTTAAACTCAGTTCTTCTGATCGACTTTTAAGAAATCCCGAGTGCTTCCATAGCCAGCGTGGCACCTCCTTTATAACAGCATTAGTTTAGAAGGCAGAGTCCCCATAACCTAATCACCACTTAAGCCACCTCCTAGTACCATCACACGTAGGTAGTTAGAGTGTGTGTGTGTGTGTGTGTGTGTGTGTGTGTGTGGACAAGAACACTGTGGTTGAGGTGAGCTACCACGGTGAGCTGTGGAGATACTCTTTCAGATTCAAGCAGGGGACCGCCAGAGATTCAAGGCCAGCCTGTTCAAAAATCATAAAGGGGATGGTGATATATACCTTTAGTTCCAGTACTCAGGAGGCAGAAGCAGGCAGGCCGATCTTGGTAAATTTGAGGCCACCTGGTCTACATAATGAGTTCTAGGTCAACCAGAGTGGTATTAAAAAAAAAAAAAAAGCCAGACAGTGGTGATGTACACACCTTTAATCCCAACATTCAGGGAATAGAGCCTGGCTGACTTCTGTGAGTTCAAAGACAGCCTGGTCTACAGAGTGAGTTCCAGGAGAGCCAGAGCTACACAGAGAAACAGCCCCCCCCCCCACACACACACACAAAAGGCTCTCAAAAAGTGGTCCTTCATCCTTCACCAGGTTTAACAATATAAATGACTTGATATTGGTTCTGTGGGCTGGAGTGTCTGCCTAGCAGGCACAAGGCCCTGGGTTCAATCTTCAACACACACACACACACACACACACACACACACACACACACACGGAAATGGGGGGAGGGAGGAAGGAGAGAGATTTATTGGGTTTTTCTGTTTTGTTTTGTTTTTTAAGATTTGTTTTATATATATGAATACATTGTCACTGTTTTCAGACACACCAGAAGAGGGCATTGGATCCCATTACAGATGGTTGTGAGTCACCATGTGGTTGCTGGTAATTGAACTAAGGACTTCTGATAAAACAGTCAATGCTCTTAACCAAGCTTAGGTTTTGTTACAGCATCTCGGAAGGGCCAAGACACACTCTGCCATAGACTAAATTAGCAGATCCCGTATAGAACTCTCAACTCTCATTTCAGAGAAAGCACTTCTGCAGTCTGGATAAGCAAATTCGAGACCTTTCAGAATGCTATACAGGACATCGCAGCCAACAAACCGCACTCATACCCCAGGAAACTCAATGGAGACCTACTCCCACCAAGGGTGCTCACTGGGTCTAAATAGGAAATGTCCACCACAGTTCCATGTATTAAAGGTAAGGTCTCTAGATCTGAGAGGCTTTAGTACAGTGACTCTCAACCTCCCTAATGCTGCGACCCTTTAACATCGTTCTTCACGCTGTGGTGAGCCCCGCCCCCTACCAAACCATAACATTACTTCGTTGCTACTTCCTAACTGTAATCTTGTTACTGTTTTGAATTATGACGTTAATATCTCATATGCAGGATATCCGATATGTGCCCCCCACCCCCTATAAAAGGAGTCATGATCTAGAGGTTGAGAGCCAGTGCTTTAGGAGGTAGAGCCTGGCTGCAGGAACTCAATGATGGGGACAGGTCCTTGTGACTGTATCTTGTCCTGTGTCCATCCGTCTTTCCCTGCTTCCTGGCTGCTAGGACGTGAACAGCCTTCACTACAGACAGACCCAGAAACATGGGGCAGGATGACTGCGAACTATAATCTCTGAAAAGGTAAGCAAAATCAAATTCTTTCTCTTCTTTAGTTGTTTATGTCCGAGTCTTGTCATAGAATCACACGATCTCAGGTAGCCAGACTCCAAGAAAGGCCAGTCCCTGATGAATGCACCTGGTCCATGCTGAGGGTTAAGTCATTAACTTCATTTGGACTAGCCACAGACAGGCTACATCAGGGCCAAACCATAACTAAGAATAAACAAGCCCAAACATCTGTCGAAATAATACCTAATACCATGTAACTCTTATATAATTCATCCTTAAAAGTGAGTCAGTAAATAGGTAATGCTCACACTTAGTACTCACTAAAATTGAGTACAAATTCTATCTTTAGAAGCCAATGTGTTCTTTTCTTAATCTACTCCCAAGTACCTCTCCATATTGATTTTTCCATCTCAGTGAGGATGAACTAAATGTGACCTACCAAAATGATCTCTAACTCCAGACACCAGGCACACCAAAGGCTACTGCCACCAGCTATGAGATCTGCCTACACACGTGCCTCAGCCAAGAAAATACATGCCCCAACCTTGGCAGGATGCAACAGTCCTCTTCACAGCTAAGCGACCCTTCCCTCTCCACTTCTTATGAAAGAATGGAGATTGAACCTAGGGGCCCAAACTATGTCTACAGCCCAAAGAGGATTTCAGCTCTTCACTTAGTAAAAAAGATAGTACCAACAGGTGGGCAGTGAGGACACACAGCTTTGATCTGGCACTCGGGAGGCAGAGGCAGGCAGAACAACAACATTTTAGTTACAGAGTAAGCTCCAGGAAAAACAGCTAAACAGAGACACCTAGTTAAAAAAACAAAACAAAGCAAAAAACAAAAAACAAACAAATATACCAAAAAGCCATCACAATCAGATTTCTTTAGAAAACATGCACAAATGGTCTGGCAAACCTGGAAAATAGTGAGCTCATCTTTATCTATGATGTGAAATAATGAATCAAATTTGGTGTGAGCGAGCGACTAGGTTACTAAGAGTCAAGTCAGCAAGTACCTGGGAGAGCAGGCTGTAGGTAGATGTGGGTCTGTGACCTCCTGAGTGCTTGGGCCTGGAGCTGTAGCCTGGGTGCCAATCCCACTCACAGGGAGAAGAGAGTAAGGCAGGACTCCGCGCCCTGGAGAAGACAGATTGGTTAGATCTAAGTGTGTTCACACTCAGCATGATGAGCTCCTGGAGAAGGATACCATGAAGTCTGAATATCACAGCTCATCAATGGCAATAGACACAGACTTATAGCAGGCAGTATAATCTACCGCACAACACCCAACACCTATATTTTTTTTTAAAGATTTATTTATTTTATATATGTGAGTACACTGTCACTCTCTTCAGACACCCCAGAAGAGGGCATCAGATTCCATTACAGATGGTTGTGGGCTACCATGTGGTTGCTGGAAATTGAACTCAGGACCTCTGGAAGAGGAGTCAGTGCTCTAGACCGCTGAGCCATCTCTCCACCCCCCACCCAACACCTATTATAACCCCCAAAGAATTCCAGCATCCGAGAGCAGTCATTCCAAAACCCACCCTCTCGCCCACCCTCTGACCCCAGGCAATCACCAATCTCATTTATATTTCTAGAGATTTACCTGATTTTTTTAAAAATCTTTTTAAAAATTTTATTCATTTTTGTTTCATGTATATGGAATGTTTGTCTGGGTACCACGTGTATGCAGTACCTGCAGGGGCCACAAGAGGGTGTTGGAGCACCTTGAACTAGAGTTGGAAGAATCCCAATGTTGGTGCTTGGAACTGGCTCTGGTCCTTAGCAAGAGCAATGTACACTCTTCACCACTGAGCTGTCTCTCCAGCGCTCAATGCCCCATTACTTCTAACAGCCAAATAACATTCCACCTTATGGACATACCACAATCAATTAATCTATCTATCAGATAACATACCATAATCAATAAATCTATGTATCAGATAGACAATGGGCTAGGCCCAACCCACCTGAGCATGATCCTCAAGTACAAGAATTTCAGAGAATTTTCCTTCTTGGGGATGGAGGGTGGGGTAGAGGGGAAACTTAGAAGATAAGAAAACAACTGAGAAACGGGGAAAAAAAAAACATTTTCCCCTTTAACACAGGGTCTCAATATGTAGCCCTAGCCTGGCCTCAAACTCATAATAGTCCTCTTCCCTTCCATGGAGGGCTGGGATTACAGATGTGTCTCCCAGGCCTGGTAAGAAAACTTTAATATGGTAAAATGTATATAAAATTGTGCATTTTAAAGCATGCAACTAAAAAAACACTTGAAACTACAAAGGAATTTCCTTTGTATGGCTTCAGTAAAACTTCATGAATCTATGAATCTATGAATCTATGTTCCTGACCACCTGCATCTCAAGAGACAGGTTCTTTTTCTCTCACAATACAAAAGCATTTAACCCTACACATTCCTGCCCACCAACACAAGGGGGGACTGTGCTGATGTCCACAGACAGCCCCAGGGAATCCTGCACTGGGAGAAGAACGTGCCCTCTTGCCAATTCTGGGCTCATTCTTCTGTCTGTGGCACAAAAAGATACTGGCTATCTTCATTAAACTCTCTCCTTCAGATCCCACCAAACCAGAAGTAAGGGACGGTGTTGATTTTATTTGTTCAGGCAAGAGGCCCATTTCCCCTCTCTAAGGAGCAGCAGGAAATGTAGGCTGAGGCTAACCCGAGGTCATCTGGACTTCCTACAAAGCAAGCAGCAGATTGAGCCCGGCCCCTTCGTAGTTTCTATTATTGCTTCCAAAGATAAATAAACAGCAAGCAAATCACGATGTGCTTGGTTACGCCTTTGGCCTGAATGTGAGATTTTTTTTCCCCTGCAGGTGTCAGTCCTAAACAGTTTCTTCTAGTAAAACATCTTGCTTTTTAACATATTTTTTTTGTGTGTGTGTGTCTCTATAATATCCTGAATTTAACTTACTTTTTTTTTCCTTTTGTTTTTTTTCTTTTAATTCAGAGACAATCTCACATAGTCCAGGCTGGCCTCAAACTTTCTCTGTAGCTTTTCAGAATAAATGATCCTCTTTCCTCTGTCCACCAGCACACCAGTTCATGGGGAATGGTCATGAGAAATTTTACCTGTGCAGCCAACAATCTACCTTCCTACCTCTGAGATCTTGAACAGCTTTTGGGAGAGAAGGAATTAAGATAAAAAGCCAGCAGGATAATCGGAAAGTACAAGGTCTCAAGGCAGACAGGAAATACAATGGCAAGTATGTCTCTGGATTCTGCTTCCTGTAAGACCCATGGACCAAACCCATAGCAGCATCCTGCTCCTCCTCCTCATCTTTGAGTGTGATGCAAATGAAGAACTACAGGTGGAAGAAGGAAGACTGTCAGGAGTTCAAGCCCAGCTTGGGCTACACAGTAAATCTGTGTCTCAACGGGATAGCCAGGCAGTTGTGGCACACGCCTTTAATCCCAGCACTTGGGAAGCAGAAGCAGGATAATTTCTGAGTTCGAGGCCAGCCTGGTCTACAGAGTGAGTTCCAGGACAACCAGGGATATACAGAGAAAGCCTGTCTTGAAAAAAAAAAAAAAAACAGGGATGGTGGAGCTGACAGGTGGACTGTAAGACTCCTTAGCAGATACAACCTGAATCTACATTTTAGCATACTGATTGACATATATGCTAAAGTTTAGAAAATAGGACATTTTGGGTCTGGAGAGATGTTCAGTGGTTAAGAGCACTGGTTGCTTTCCCAGAGGAACTGGTCGATTCCCAGCACCCATGTGGCAGCTAACAACTGACTGTACTTCTGGCCACTGTAGGTACTGCATACACACAGTAAACCTGTAGGCAAAACACCAATACACATAACAAATAAAATTAAGACACTGAAGTCTGTGAAAGGGGCTGGAGAGATGGCTCAGTGGTTAAGAGCACTGACTGCTCTTCTGGAGGTCCTGAGTTCAAATCCCAGCAACCACATGGTGGCTCACAACCATCTGTAATGAGATCTGATGCCCTCTTCTGGGGTGTCTGAAGACAGCTACACTGTACTTACATATAATAAATAAATCTTAAAAAAAAAAAAAAAGAACTCTGTGAAAGATGAAGAACTAAAGAGTAAAATTAACACATTAAGGGCTGGAAAAATGGCTCAGTGGTTAAGAGTACTTGTTGCTCTTATAAAGAACCTGGGTTCAGTTCCCAGAACCCATATGATGGCTCACACCTATACATAACTCCAATGTTCTCTTCTGTCTCCCGAAGGCACCAGGCACACCTATGGTGCAGACACATATGCAGACAAAATGCTAATGACACATAAAAATTAACCAAAATCAATTAACACACAGGCAGGAAGTCAACCCTCTTAGGATCCCCAGAAAACAGTGAACACTAAGCTTAGTGTGAGATGACAGTCTGGTCCCAATAAAGCTGTGCGGCAATCAGGAAAGCTACATCCTGCTGGAGTGAATTCAAAGCAATGAGGGTTCATCTGTGGGAGGAGCATGTCCAGTCCTTCAGATACTGTGGCCAAGGCATCAGGCCTGCGGGAATGTTCTGCTCAGAAGCAAAGAGTGAACCCAGAGGGTAACTTTGTTCATGAAGGACCCTGTTCGCAACAAATGGTTTTGTATCATTTAGGAAACAAGGAGGAGACAGAAATGGTTCTCCTTATGAGACTTATTCATCCCATTCACTGGGAGTCTCTAAACAAACTACTAATCTAGGGGTGAACACCATCACAAGCCTTTCTGAGCCAGAGAATAAAGGTATGCAGCTTGTGTCTGAGGACCAAGCCCTCCGTAACGATGATTCCAATGAGGTTATCAGATGCTCTAGCAAGTGAAAACTAAATTAGAATTCAGAAATGGAAAATCCGCAGACCACAGGTCACAGCTCCCAATTCCCTGACTCTGTGTTCAGAACAAGCATCCCTGATTCAGTTTTAACAAGCCCAGACTTGTCCTAAGGGTCCTCGCCAGCCAGACTCTCCAGTGGCCCCCATCACCTGTCACCTGTATGTCACGGGAAACCTGTGGCCTCCCTAACAGAAGGTCCCACCAGCTCTGCAGTTCTGTTCCTCTTACACCAGCATCTAAGCTTCATTTAGTGTAGCCGTACTCAGAGGATCCATCAAGAGTCAGTTTGGGGGCTGGAGAAATGACTCAGTGGTTAAGAGCAAGTACTCCTCTTTTGGACGGAAGACCAGAGTTCCGTTCCCAGCATGCATGTCGGGTGGTTCATAGCTGCCTGCATCTCCAGTTGCAGGGGGATATGATGCTACTGGCCTCCGAAGACACCTGGAACCACATGCACATACCACATAGTCAGGGGCCGGGAGAGCACTGGCTACTCTTCCAGAGGGTCTGGGTTCAATTCCCAGCACCCACATGTGGCTCACAACTCTCTGTGAATCCAGTTCTTCTTGGAATGAAACATCCTCTTCTGGCCTTTATGGGTACCAGGCATGCCTGTGATGTATAGGAATACACACTGGCAACACACACACACACACTCAAATACTTTTTTTAAATTAAAAAAAAAAAAACAAATTTGATAGGACTCCAGTAAAGCTACATTTGGACATTTGGTTAGGAAGAAAACAACAATAATAAAAATATATCTTTTTTTTTTTTTTTTTTTTTGGTTTGGCTCTTGGCTCTTCAAGACAGTTTCTCTGAGTAGCCCTGAGTGTCTTGGAACTAGCTCTGTAAACCAGGCTGGCCTCAAACTCACAGAGATCCTCCTGCCTCTGTCTCCTGCTTGGATTAAAGGCGCAAGCCACCACTGCTTGGCATAAAAATAAATCCTAAAAAAAGAAAAGAAAAAGATGCTAGGTATGATAGTACTGCTTTATATCCCAGGACTCAGGAGGCTGAGGCACACAGACATGTATGAGTTTGAGAGTAGTCTGAACTACTTAGTTAGTCCTTGGACCGTCAGGCTAAACACCACATGCCATGCACACACCACACACAGCATAGTCAAAGGGCGGGGGAGATATGTGTATTTTTGAGAGGGATCCTGTCTTAAAAACAAAAAAGAAACAACAACAACAAAACATCTGTTTTTCATTATAGCACAACCTCTCCACACTGTAGGAAGAAAAACAGTACATTATATAACAATAAATAGTAATGTCTCCAATTAATTGCAGACCTGAATTACCAAAGGTGTGTGTGGGGGGGAATCTGTCTAATAAAAAAACTCCTTTTACAGACAGGAAATCTACTTGAACCAAATGTCTGGAGAGCATCTGTGGCTGAGTCACAGCGTGTGGAGCAGTTGTGCTATGCGTGGTATGAGGCAGGGATACCTGGTCTTTCTCCACTCAGCACCTGTACCAGCTTTGAATTCTAACAACCAAAAATGCCCCAACACTGTACAAAGCGGCTCCCGGGGGTAGACAGCTAAATTCTTTTCCTCTTCCTCTGCTGAAAAGCACTGCCTTTCAGGATTCTAGAGATTCTGTACAGGAAATGGAACTATAAATAATCCACGCGTGTTTCTATATTTTCTACATCTTCCATTATGAATGTATATTGAAGCCAGTGATTTTAATTTTTAAGGAGAAACCCCACTTATTAATGATACCTTACATGGGCTGGTGACTGCTGCTGTGTAACTCATGCAGCTTAAAAATAAAATTTAGGACCCTGTCTACCCTGCAGGCACCTGCAGGCAACAGCTGTTTATCATGCAAAGAATCAGAAGAGGGACCTTAAAAATGTTTGCACTAAATGTTTGCAGTAAGACCTGAAGGACCTTAAAAATGTTTGCACTAAGACCCAAGGGACCTTAAAAATGTTTGCACCAACACCCTGCAGAAAGAACTCAGCTTTCTCCAGCACAGCAAATCAGTGGGCTTTACAGGAAGACTAGTTTTAGACCAAATATCCCTGCAATATAGTCATACACACTTGAGCACACCACACACACACACACACACACACACACCAGTTGATAGGAATGGCCCTCACCATCCTTCTAACCAAGTGTTAGAATACTGAGCTACAGCCCACAACTGCTGACATACAATGCACCATCATGAAAAACATCTGCACGGTACAAGAAAGAAGGATAGATATGAACGGTCTTTATCCATAAGCATCTCTAGATATGTAGACTATTTTCTATTTGTTTTCAAAAACAGGACCGGGGAGGTGGCTCAGCAGGTGTTTGCCAGGCAAGCCTGGCAAATCCCCAGTACCCATGTAAGGGCAGTGGGGAAGACTGTACTCCTGAGCGTTGTCTTCTGCCCTCTACACGTGTGCCATGGCGTGGACACCCCAAGGCACACACACTTAGAACATTAAAAAGCTAAGTAGTAAAAGAAGTTCTTAACACACCCATTACTTCATCTTCTCTGGTTCAGTTGTCTGCTTTTGATATTTTGAAATCTGTTTGAAAGCACTATATACATCAAGGAAGAGGGAAAAACCATTCTCAGCGCTGAACTCAACGCTGTCATCTCCACGACAGTGCCCCATCCCTACTCCCCAGCCCCACCCCCACCCCCACACACAGCAAAAACTGGTTTCCATCATTAGGAGAGAAGCTCAGGCCTCCTCTGCTTACCCAGGGTGCTGCCAAAGGTTTACGTGTCTCCGGCTCTTGGGTAGAAGCTCTCTTTTGTTAAGTGGGGTGATGCCCACGGCTGCTTCCAGAATACCTATGTACTTCTTGTATCTCATCTTATCTCTCAGGACACAGTCCCATAAATATTGGTCACTGTTCAGCTAGAGCAACTCAAATTTGCTCCTTTCTTCCCTGTGCTCTGTGTCTCCTTAGCTGGACCTGTTCAATCACCGAGGGTAGGGGTGAGGGGAAGCCAAGCCAGGGAGGGTGGAAAGGGGGCTTTCAGATCTCACTACATCAGTATTAGGTAAAGCTAAAGAGTCTGCAAAAAGCACTAACAGAAATGATCTGCAGGGATGAGGGTGGCTTTAAACACAGCATCTAATGTACACTCCCCGATTAATCCGCACATAAATCTTTGAGGCCACTAATCCTTCACGTACTAATGGCGCAGGAGGTGATTGATCTCAGGACCTGGTAGTAATTGGTCAAAAGCCTACTTGCCTTTGGATGTATTAAAATCAGAAACAGATTTGCTCTTTCTGCAAATCCCTCCCAGAAAGCTGTGCTTTGGCAAATGAAGAAGGAATTCCATCTGCCATTTTACAGCAATACACCTCTGCTAGGAACTGCTTGCTTGGGCCAACAGCAAAGTCTAATTAATTGAAAACAATTCTGTTTGTTTGGGTTTTTTTTTTTTTATTTGAATGACTATTTTTATCTTTTTCCTTTAAAAAGACTAACATATATTAATTTGTAAATAAGGTGTCATCATGGTATTTTCAGACTGTTTATTTTATGATTACTGGTTTGTTTTGAGACAGGGTCTCACTAGGTAGCCCAGGCTGGCCTCAGACTCATGGGGAGTCCCAGCTCAGCTTCCTAAGTGATGACATTACAGGCCTGCATAGCACATCTTGTCTATTCCTTCTTAGGATATTTTGAAATATCTTAAAACCCAAGACTGGTAAACCCTGTCTGAATGAAAATATCTGGGCTAGCGATACTTAGAAAGCACGCCCCTCCCTCTTTTTGTAAGAATCCCCTTTGAAGGACCCTCCTCACCCTCTGCTCACATGGTAAAGTGGACCCCATCCCACCACCTTGTGGCTCATGGTACTCATGATCCAGACCTGGTCACCAGTCTTTTCTCTGATGAATATGACTTTAAAAGAGGAATGCCAAGACGGGAGATGGCTCAGTGGTTAAGGGCACTTGTAGCTCTTGCAGAGGACCTGGGTTTGGACCTTAGTACCCACCTGATGGCTCGTGACCATCCATAATTCCAGTTCCAGGGGATGTGGTGCCTTCTTGTAACCTCCAGGAATACCCAGCATGCCTGTATGCATGTGGTCCACATATACATAAAAGCAAAACACTCCTATACTTAAAAACAAGGATTGCCTTCTTGCATTAGAGTCAATAATGAAAGCTGGCAGGGAGACAAGACTTTTAGCAGTCGTACGTCATACCTCACAAAGACAAGATGTTGAGAAAAACAACATCAAAAGAAACGGCATCCTTTGGGCTTCTAGATTCAGCTATGTGCAAGGCAACCGCCATCCCACGAGATTCCCGTCAGACTTGTGTTAAAGCTAGCAAGCTGACTTCCGTGAGCTCTCAGTTCAGCTGTGTCCTGCCACTCTGAAAGAGACATTTCACATACTCCTCCCTTACCAGCTTCTTCAAGTTGTGAGGGTTTGGGTTTTTTTTTCCCCCATTTACTATGCTATAGCAACATATAGGAACCATGCTGTCCTTGTCTTAAGAAAGCCCACAGCCAGGCGGTGGTGGCGCACGCCTGTAATCCCAGCACTCTGGGAGGCAGAGGCAGGCGAATTTCTGAGTTCTAGTCCAGCCTGGTCTACAGAGTGAGTTCCAGGACAGCCAGGGCTATACAGAGAAATCCTTGTCTCGGAAAAAAAAAAAAAATCCAAAAACCACACAAAAAAAAAAAAAAAAGAAAGAAAGAAAGAAAGAAAGAAAAAACAAATGAACGAAAGAAAGAAAGAAAGAAAGAAAGAAAAGAAAGCCCACATATAAAGGGAAACTAAAACCAGGAGGAACCATTGAATATTGATTTTGATCAACACAAGTGTCCAGGAGTCTCAGCCTCTCCGCCCCTTCCTCTCGTGAACTCTACTTCTAAAAATGTTCTCTGTTCAACAGCTTTTCCTAAACTCCCTCCCCACGGCCTCTCTCCCCTCCCTCTCTCCCTCCCTCCCTCCCTCCCTCCCTCACTCACTCACTCTTTTTCTGTACACCACACCCCCATGACTTAAATTAGTAGTCTCTCAAATTCCTTGGAATTCAGTAAGAAAACATTAAACCATGGGTATCTTTTCTTTTTCTTCACAGTCTGACCAAATACCTGACAAGAACCATCTTGCAGGCTGGAGAGATGGCTCAGCAGTTAAGAGCACCGACTGCTCTTCCGAAGGTACTGAGTTCAAATCCCAGCAACCACATGGTGGCTTACAACCATCCGAAATGAGATCTGACTCCCTCTTCTGGTGTGTCTGAAGACAGCTACAGTGTACTTACATAGAATAATAAATAAATCTTTGGGCCGGAGCAAACAGGGCCGGAGTGAGCACAGGGTGATTCAGTTCCCAACATAATGGCTCACAACCATCTGTACAGCTACAGTATTCATATACATAAAGTAAATAAGTCAATCTTGAAGAAAAAAAAAAAAAGAAGAACCACCTTGAGAGAGAAAAGGTTAATTTTGGCTCATGGTTCTGAGGCTGGGGTCCATCTTGACAAAGTGGTAGCAGCTTGAAACAGACAGAACTCAGCTGCCTTCCCTCTTTCCACGTTTGCTTCAGTCCAGGACCCTAGTCCATACAATGATAATGCCCACATTCAGACTGAGTCTTGACTCTCTGGAAACACCATCACAGACACACCCAAAGATTTGGCTTCCTAACAGGGTCAAATTGATCACTGAAATTTTCCATTTCTACATATAGTTCCTTAATTTTTAAATGTTTATGAACTACAAAATGAAACAGTGTTAGATGTGCGATACCTCCTTTTTATTGATCAGGAAGGCCACAGAGGTCTGTCAAAACATATGTGACTGCCATTTCTGTTGGTGGCTTACGGTCACTAGATGGAAAGACCTTCTTGCTGAAGACACAATACATTCTGTTGCAGGACATAGAGGCATCAAGCTGGAACTGGCTTTGCTAGCTAGCTTTCATGGTCCTGGGGGGTGACATGCAGGCTGCTGGGGAGGCAGGGGGTCAACGGCACTACCCAGCAATAAAGATTGTACAAAACCGACCTCTCAGCCAAGATGCCTAAGTGGCCATCACTAGTGCCACAGTGGCATGAAGGTTATGGGGTGTGATGGTTTGTGTATGCTTGGGCCAGGGAGTGGCACTATTAGGAGGTGTGGCCTTGTTGGAGTAGGGGAGTAGGTGTGTCACAGTGGGCATGGGCTATAATGCCCTAGTCCTAGCTGCCTGGAAGTCAGTATTCTGGTAGCAGCCTTCAGACGAAGATATAGAACTGGTCTCAGCCCCTCCTTCACTGTGCCTGCCTGGATGCTGCCATGTTCCTGCCTTGATGACAATGGACTGAACCTCTGAATGTGTAAGCCAGCCCCAATTAAATGTTGTCATTTTTAAGACTTGCCTTGGTCATGGTGTCTGTTCAGAGCAATAAAACCCTAAGACGTGGGGGTAACCAATTGCTTTCTGACTGATTTGACACCTAGTCCACAAGATAAATTCATGCCTACTATTATAAACCTACTCAAAAGCTACTGGCTCAAAATGTTATAGGCCCTAGGTAGGGTCCAACCCAATGTTTATACCTGTAAATTAGTGCTGGTCCCAACTCTAATCAGAGAAGTTTCTTTTTGCACTGGGTAGAAGTCAACACAAATACTTACACCCAGTCAAAGTATAAGTGATTGTTGAGTATTCAGCCTTAAATGGGGCAACTATATCAAACCCCTCCCCCACCAAGGCTTAGGGAACATTGAAAAGACTATAAGAACCAGAGGATGGGAGGGATGCTGGGAAGTGCTATCCTCTGGACATGACGGAACCACTGTACCCATGTCTCAGCACAGCTGTGATTACCCACACAAGATAAATCAAGAGTACCAGTCACCATTCCAAGAGTAGTGCTCACGTGACCCACAGGGTACAGAGAAAAAGAAGTAAAGGTAGGAGGAGCTTTGTTGGGGAGCGACTGTGTGTTAGCTAGAGGTGAATAGAGCCAAGATATAATGTATATATGCATAAAATTGTCAAAGAATAAATAAGAATCAAAATGAATTTATGATTTTTAAGTATTCATAATATTGACTCTAAGATTTTATATATGTGTGTGTGTGTGTGTGTATGATATATATGATATCACACACACACACTCTCTCTCTCTCTCTCTTCCTGACCCATCCCATCCCTGACAGGGTCTCACTATATACTTTTGGCTCTCCTGGAACTTGTAGATCAGGCTGGCCTTGAACTCACAGAGATCTGCATGTCTCTACCTCCCAAGTGGGATTAAAGATATGGCCCACCATGCCTGATCCATCAGACACACCAGAGGAAGGCATCAGATCCCATTACAGATGGTTGTGAGTCGCCCATGTGGTTGCTGATAATTGAACTCAGGACCTCCAGAAGAGCAGTCAGTACTCTTAACCACTGAGCCATCTCTCCAGCCCCATTTTCCCCATTTTTTAACAGTAAAAAGATTGAGACCATATAAGATATGATTTCTCCTAACAACTATAAAGGACCAAGTGCTCACTTCACTCTGTCCAGTTAAGCAATTAACAACATCATCTGACCACAACACAGAAATCAGAGCAGAAAAACAAGAGACAACCCATCTCGTATTGAAATAGTTCGTTTCCATGGCGTTCATGAATTTTACTCCCACTGGCTGTTTTGCAAACAAGTAGCACCAGTTAGTCACAAGAATTCTTTTATAAGGTGAACTTGAACTTGGCAAGCTACAGCTGCCGCCCCTGGAAAAAGTTCCATTTAGCCTCATTTAACAACACAGGAAGATGTAATTACGCTTTTGCAACAGACTTTGTTCTAACAAATTGTGTTTCTAATGAGTGTGATAAAAATTACTATGTAACCCTCCCAAATAAGAGGCCTGAGCTAACCACAGGAAAAAAAATCAAGTTGAACTTGTTACCCGTGGACGCTGTTTACTACAGTGAAATGCCAAAATGGCTTCTAAATGGCATGTTGTCAGGTGTCCATTTGCTACTGGAATTTTTTTCCCAACATTTAACCCAGAGTTCTTACAAAATGATTTTTATCTACGATGACCTCACACAAAATTAAACTTGAATCTTTCCTTAGGAAAATAATTATGCATTAGAAAGGAATTGACTTTGCTCTTACAAATTAGATTATTCAGCTTTCTGATGTATTTATTTATTTCTTATACTATCATCTTGGTGTGAATTCCTTTATTGAATTCCTGCAATACAGACAGTAATATAGGAAAATTTAATCTAGACAAAATATCCCTCTATATGTGATGTGTTGTTTAGCATTCTGAAGGTTCTTTAGAAATAGGTATTCATACAGCTAATTTCCTATTTCCTTAGAGTTCTAGAAATTCTTTTTTTGAGAGAAAAAGTAGGGGGTTGGGGGTGGCGTTCTGTGTAGCCCTGGCTATCCTGGGCTCTGTAGACCAGACTAGCCTTCCAACTCAGATATACCTGTGGGTCCCCAGTGCTGGGATTAAAGATGTCAGGCTTTGAGTTCTAGAAATTCTTTACACCTATAACCTGTACTTTAAAGTAACCTAAAGCAAGCAACAAAAGCCTTACTTGAAGCTCCAATGCTTCAGGATGGCCATTGTAACTGCACAGAAATTCACCGAGCCAGAGTTTGGGACTAACAAGTGTTTGTTTGAGTGACTGCTTTGATTTAGCTGTGTGATGTTTTTATTTGTGAATTCATTACATTAGTGATTTTGTTTTTACGTTTTAGTTTGTGTGTTCTTTTGTTTGTTGAAATAGGCTCATGCTATGTAGCCCAGGATGACCTAGAATTCACTATGTAGCCCAGGCTAGCTTCCAAATCCAGATGATCCTCCTGCCTTAGCTTCACAAGTGTTGGAATTACAGGTATTAATCAGTAGCTATTTAAAATTTAAAATATAGCTCATCCCATCCCAAGTAAGCTTTAGTATCAAGATGTTCACGTTCTCTTTCCAGAAGATTAAACCTGAATGTAGAGGCTAGAGAGATGGTTCAGCAATTATGAGTCTTTGTTGCTGATATGGAGGAAATGAATTGGTCCTCAGCACCCACGTCTGCCTATAACAACAGCGGGCCCAATGCCCTCCTCTGGCATCCAAGGACAACTGTGCATATGCAGCATGTACTCACACACAGATACAAACATACACATAAACAAAAATAAATTCAAAAAACTTAATATACAAAATCCACATATCAGCCAACAGGCGCAGGAGCATAGCTGTGTCACCAACAGCTGAGAGGCAGCAGAGCCCCTGAAAGTTCTAGGCCTGTGCAGTCCATCCCGTGAGTACCAGCCAGGCTGGGCTACATAAAAAAAATCCCCAATCAACCTGGCGCTCTTTTGAACGATTCCTGTTTTTTGCTGGAGGAAAAGAGTGGGCATCCTTCTCGGGTGGGTACTTTAACCACGTCTAGGCTTTCAAAGCATAAAATTGAAAATACGCCAAAACAGCCTGTTTCTGGGCATGGTCTGCTTTCAGGGGGCTGGAAAAGTCTGAACTCAAAGTAGAAAAGTCAGAGAGTTTTTAAAAAATAGCCATTTACTCTGGGAAAAATATAATTAGGATCTTGCACTCTCTGAATTGAAGGGCAAAGAGAGTCTTATCCCACGTCCCAATGGAGAAGGCACCGAGGTGTTGAGATACACCCACCCACCTGTGGCCAGAGGCTACAGACTGAGCAAGGGACTCTGTGGTGTCACACACAAACACACACACACACATACACAAACACACCACACACACACACACCACACACACACACACACACACACACAAACACCACACACACACACCACACACACATACACACACACACACACACACTACACACACCACATACATACACACATACACAAACACACCACACACACACACCACACACACAAACACACACACACACACACAAAGAAAGGGTGGGTTTTGTTTTTGTTTGGCTGTAAACACAGCTAAGCTAAGTTGGCACAGTGCTTATTGATCATGTGTGAAGCTCTGCATTCAAACCACAACACTGAAGAAACCCAAGCACGAGAGAGGTAGGAGCAGGAGGGTCAGAAGGTCAGAGTCACAGTCAGCTACAAAGTGAGTTTGAGACCAGCCTAGAAAGAATGATGTTCTTACAAACTGTCTACTTGAGCATTCTGAAAGGATCCGAAAAGGGACATGACACAACATTCATCCTTGAATCTCAAATACATGTCTCCTTTCTCAGGAACCAGCATATGGAATGACAGAGACTAGTAGTATTAAAGCTTTCTCCCTGATGAAGGCAGCAGAAAAGTTAAGCCCCTGAAACCTAGAATGAGATGCCTGGGTTTGAATCCGGCTTCCCAGGTAATGAGCTCTTGGGAAATTTGACAATGTTGGTGCATGCACACCTTTAATCCCAGCATCAGGAGACAGAAGTAGACAACCTTTTTTGAGTTCAAGGCCAGCCTAGTCTATGTAGCAAGTTTCAGGACAATCAGTACTATACATTGAGAGACCCTGCTTCAAAACACAAATATACTGTGAACCAGGGCTGGGGCTTGGGAGACAGATACGTTGGGCTACAAAGAGCAAGGGCTCAGCAGATGACAGCCTCACCCAGATTCCCCCTTGGCTAGCTGTCACTAAACCATCATTTAGCGAACATTTCCCTTGTGACAGTCACCAACATAAACGTTCTAGCTACCCTAACCTGTTTACTTCTCAAAACAGTCTTCAGAGATGGCTATAAATGCCCCATGTCTTTAAAGGAAGAAAGGCACCGCTGTAATAAGTAACTTGAAAGAAGATACACAGTTAACAGTGGAGATGTGATTTCTTCCCTGATAAGTCTGATTAAAGCCTTCCAGTCCTCCTGACAGAAGCCTGGGTGCCCTGGGGACCCTGGACTAGACCTCTCAGAGTGATTTAATTGACGCTGAACTTACTCATTTCCCTCTAGAACACAGGTCTCATGAGGTCAGAGACTGCGATGCTCAAGGCCGCACACCCATTACCTGGCACTGTGCCTAGCAAGCATATAGGCCGCAATCAGAATAAGCACATTAAGAATGGATGGATGGTCGGGCAGCGGTGGCGCATGCCTTTAATCCCAGCATTTGGGAGGCAGAAGCAAGTGGATTTCAAGGCCAGCCTGGTCTACAGAGTAAGTTCCAGGACAGCCAGGGCTACACAGTGAAACCCCGTCTCAAAAACAAAAAAACAAACAAAATGAATGAATGAATGAATGAATGAGGGCTGGAGAGAAGGCTCGGCAGTTAAGAATACTGCCTGTCCAGTCCCAGCACTCACACAACAGCTCACAGACCTCTGTAACTCCAGTTGCAGGAGATCTGGACACCTTCTTCTGGTCTCCTCAAGCACCAGGCACACAGGGAGTGTGCAGGTATACATCCAGGCAAAACACCCATGCAATATTTTTTCTTAATAAATAGAATGAACTGAGTGTTATGACATGGGCCTTTAATCTCAGCACTCATGAGGCAGAGGCAGGCAGATCTGTGACTTCAAGGCCAGCCAGGACTATACAGTGTGAAACGTGAAAGAAAGTGAGTGAGTGAATGAATGAATGATGAATGAATGAATTGCTGGGCATGGTGGCTCAACAATTATAGCCCCAGCTTGTGGGGAGAAGAGGAGAAACTGCCCTGCTTTCAAGGCCAGTTTGGGTTACAGTTACTATTTGGAAACAAAAAAGCAACGGACGAACAGGACTTTCAATTCTGTTCCAGAGAGCAGCACCACTATTATGTCTCTGTAGTGAGCAATCCAGGGGCCATTCCAGTCAAGATGAAGGCACAGGGACACGCTTGTCTCTGCCCTCTCCTGCGGCACAGGAGATCTGTATAGACTCCACCAACAACTTCACTAGTCCCCTTCCTATCCATACATCACAGAGCAGCCTGCTGTCCTTCTGAGGATACCGCTTACAAGGGTGGCCCTAGAAAAGCTGGGTGCATTCAAGAACACCTGTGATCTCAACACTTAGGAAGCCGGCTCTGGATGGATGAGGTATCACACAAGTATGATGCTAGCTTGGCTTACACAGTAAGTTCCAAGACATCCTGAGCTACCCAGAATGATCCTGCCTTCACAGGGGGGCAGGAGGGGGGGGTAATGAGGAGGAAGAAGAACTAGGGTTGCCCTCAGGTCTTGCTCAATGGGTGGCAGAGCTCCCCAGACCCAGAACTGAACTAATTAGAGTGGCTGACTGTCTCTAAACTACTGACACAAATATGGGTTGTGCTAAACATCTGATTATCTTTAGGGAATTTGAATGTGCGGGTTTGGCACAGGTAGGCAGCAGATGCCCATGTGTCTTAGTCAGGGTTTCTATTCCTGCACAAACATCATGACTAAGAAGCAAGTTGCAGAGGAAAGGGTTTATTCAGCTTACACCTTCCACATTGCTGTTGATCACCAAAGGAAGTCAGGACTAGAACTCAAGCAGGTCAGGAAGCAGGAGCTGACACAGAGGCCATGGAAGGATGTTACTTACTGGCTTGTTTTCTTAAAGAACCCAACACTATCAGCCCAGAGACGGTACCACCCACAAGTGGCCCTCCCGACTTGATCACCAATCTAGAAAACACCCCACAGCTGGATCTCATGGAGGCACTTCCCCAACTGAAGTTCCTTTCTCCATGATAATGCCAACCTGGTCAAGTTGACACACAAAACCAGCCAGTATACCATGTAATAACTCCCCAACAAAATCCCTGGTGCTGAGTCTCTGAGGCAGTGAGTGGTTCTCAACCTTCTTAACCATGTGACCCTTTAACACAGTTCCTCTTGTTGTGGTGACAGTGACCCCTCTCCCCAACCATAAAATTATTTTTGTTGCTACTTCATAACTGTCATTTGGTTACTGTTACATATTGTAAATAGCTGTGTTTGTCATTGGTCTTGGGCACCCCCATGAAAGGGTCATTCAACTCCAAAGGAGGTCTCAATCCACGGGTCGAGAAACGCTGCTCTAAGGATCTTCCTTGGTTGGGAATATGTCATATTCCCATATATGTGGTCACGGCTGTTGCTGTGGGAATTAAACATGTCTGCTGTGACGTCCCTGGGTGCTCCAGTGGCACTGCAAGCTGGTTTCTGGATTCTCTGAAAGTAGCTCCATTCACTGTCCCCTTGCTAGTGCGTCCTTGCACTATACTAAATTAGTCCCAAGAACAGCCATGTGCTGAATCTGCCGAGTCCTCCTGAACCTACCAAAGCTGACTTACTCGGGGACCGCAAGACCACACCACAGGAGGAAGCTTGTGAAATCCTCCTTGTCTGTTCTTGGCCATTAAGCAGGAGCCTCACACATCCTCTGGGGAGCATGGGAATGTTAGTGAATGCAGGGGCCTGGGTGGGGGGGAGAACAATCTGGAATGTCTGAAGCAGACCTCAGCGACTCAGGCCCTGCTCAGCAGTCAGACAAAGCCAGGCGGTTACAATACACAGATATTAAATGATCGCTCTCTGCAGGCAGCAGGTTCCCCAGACGAGAGAGTGCTTAAGACAAACTCGTGCCTCTTCCCCAAAACTAAGAGACTCTTTTACAACTTCAAAGTACTAAACATTCCTTCCAATTGGAATATACAAACAAATGAGAGGATGTTGACCTGGAGGTTGTGAACCCGGCAGGAAGGGTAGAGGCATGGTGGCTTTCTTTGAGTGATGAACCACCACCCTGCTGGGAATTCTTTCCTGTGGCAAACCTTCTGACCTTCATGGAGAGGACTGTCACAAACACTCACAGTGTCAGCACCAACCCTCAGAATCGGCTTATATCCAGTTATGCTGAGAACACTGGGTCCAGGGCTGCACAAATCTTTAAGGCTATTAAGCTGTACGGGCAAGGAGGGGAGTGAGTGGTAGTGATGTGGGCACTGTGTACAGGAAGGACTCCCAGCATTCACCTTGGTTCTAGGCCAATTAGCAATGCTAGGCAAGAAAATGGAGGAGTCGATCCTAAGTCCTGGGACTGGGTCCTGAAGGACAAAAGAGAGTCCTTATATCATAAAGGGAAGTCCACAGCCGTCCTGGGACTGTAAGCTGCACAACTGGACCCTTGGCAAAGTGTGCCTTCCACCTAGATATGGCTGCCCACCCCCCCTGATGGCAGCTCAGACCCTCCCCTGAACCCAGTACCTCCCATGTCCCCATTCCTTTTTAAGGGAGAGCTAGTAGGCCCTGGCTGCTCTGGTCATATCCCCGCCCTGTCAGCTACCTCTAACCCCTTAGAGGCTCCTGCTCTCCTTCCAGCCCCGCACTCCCCCCCCCCCCCACTCCCTATAGCATCCCTGCAGTTGGTTGTTAGCTCCTGGTTGTGCCCATCCCCATCAAACCCAGGACTCCACCAAACACCTGCATGCCAGGCGCACAGCTGTGCTCTAGCCTTCCCATCTCACACCCTCCAGCCCTGCTCTGAAATGCCCACAAACCATTGGCTCTCAGCCTAGAAGCTCCCTCCCCCTGCCTGTCAGCACCATGTGCTCTGAGAAAGAAGGGACTTGTCAGAGTTATCCATTCTCAGACTCCCTCGGAGACACTTCCAGAGCAAAGGTCCAAGGCCCGGGTTTTACCCAACTCCCCTGTGGTGCGGATGTACACCAGCTTTGGAGAATTCCTTACACTGCCCTCCACAGGCTAGCCAGCTACCATTGTCTCAGCAGTGCTCAACAGGAAATAACCCTCTTGAACTAAATACAGCTCATTTCTCTATTTCTCTTGAGGCTCCTAGCATTTTCTCATAATAGGAAATTAAAACTTGACGTCGATAAACTAAGCCCCCATAAAACACAACAGACAACTAAGAAAAAAACGAGACTGGTTTTTGATTACACAACATGAAGATAATTAATCTTCCACACAGCAGAGAAGAAATCCTAACAGGAAGCTTGAAAAAGAACAAATATACTAACTCCTCTTCTGGGGGGGAACTTGATACTAGATATCCTTCAATAAATTGTATTAACAGGATTTTAAAGTATAACAGTGTATAAATTATTTACTTTTGGTGTTGGGTTTTTGTTTCATTTTGCTTGAGATAGAATCTCACCCTGGAGTCCAGGCTGGCCCTTGGACTCTCCATCCTCCAGCCTCACCCTTCCAAGGGCAGGGTGGAACTATCTATCACAAACTCAGCTTTGGTGCTAAGGAAAAACTCAAGGCCTTGAGCATGCTAAACACACACCCTACCACTGAGCTACAGCTACAGCCTCACTGGATATTTTATTAAGTAGAATTGGCCGATGCTAATCAATAAGAACTTTTAAATGGTCACCACGTATACTGTCATGAGCATTTGGATGGGTGTCACAATGGACAGTTTTATGTTAACTTGACACAAATTAAAATCACTTGAGAGGAGGGACTCTTGACTGAGACAGTGCCTCTGTAAGACTGGGATGTAGGCAAGCCTGTAGAACATTTTCTCAATTAGTGGGGGAGGGCCCAGCCCATGGTGAGTGGTGCCATCCCTGAGCTGGTGGTCCTGGGTTCTATAAGAAAGCAGGGGGCTGGAGAGATGGCTCAATGGTTAAGAGCACTGACTGCTCTTCCAAAGGTCCTGAGTTCAAATCCCAGCAACCACATGGTGGCTCACAACCATCCGTAATGAGATCTGACTCCCTCTTCTGGGGTGTCTGAGCTACAGTGTACTTAAATATAATAAGTGAAGAAAGCTTTAAAAAAAAAAAAAGAAATTCACTTTAAAAAAAAGAAAGAAAGAAAGCAGGCTGAGCAAGCCACGAGGAGCAAGTCAGTAAGCAGCATCCCTCCGCAACCCCTGCCTCCGGGTCCCTGCCCTGTTTGAATCGCTGCCCTGCTTGATTCCTGCCTTGACCTCCTTTAATGGTAAACTGTGACGACGTGGAAATGTAAGCTGAATAAACCCCCTTTCCCCAGCTTGCTATTGATGATCATGTTTCATCACAGCAACAGTAACCCTAACTAGGACAGGAGCACATTGTGTTTTTATAGACAGTAGGTCAGCCCTTAGAATCAGTCCTCGCTTACCTACACAGATACATACTGCAGAGATGCTCTGTGCATCTTTTCATTAGTTTTTCAATCAAATCTTTTGGAAGATCAGGAACTACATCAAGTCTTGAAGCAAACCGAAAGCTAAGCAAAACAAAATAGAAGAACAAAGAGCCCAACTTACACTTCAACAGAGAATCTACTTCAAAGTAGATTTCCTTCTGTGTCTAATTTTCAAGGGGAAAACATACCAAGAAAAAACGGTCCTAGAAACACATGCACGGCGGGGATACAGTTTACTGGAGCACCTTACCTACACAGAACACACGGAAAGCCTGGAGTTCAGCCTCCAGCACCACACGAACCAGGCACGCATCCCATAAAACACGCCAGGAATGCCAGCACAGGGAGGTGGAGGCAGAAGGGTCAGAAGGTCAGAGTCCTTCTCAGCTATACATGAGTTGGAGGCCAATCTTAGCTACCGGGAGTTTCTGTCTCAAAAACAATTTAATAAGTTGGGCACTTGGAGGGTGAGGAGACAGATCTCTGTGAGCTGGAGACTAGACTGGTTTTTCATAGCAAGGGTCCAAGACAGCTGGGGCTACATAATAGAGTTACCCTAACCCTAAAAACAAACAAAGAAACAAACAAATATTTAAAAAGATACTAAGTATCATCATCAGCTATCAGAAAAATACAAATCAACCCCACTCCATGCCAAGTTAGATAGGTCAAATTACAAACCCAGAGTATGGTGGCGGGGGAGATGGCTCTGTTAACAAGCTTGGCACACAGAAGTGAGAACCTGAGTCTGGATCCCGGCACCCATATACGACCCAGGCACTGTGGAGTCTGTCACCTCAGGCTTGGGTGATGCAGAGACAAGCAGGTTGCTGACCTTCAAGTTTAACTGAATCTGTGAGTTCCAGATATAGGAAAGCCTCTATTTGGAAAAACAAAAACCAAAAAAGATGGAGGGGCATCTGGAGAGATGGCGGCTGAGGTTAAGAACACTTGCTGTTCTTTCGGAGGACCCAGTTTCAGTTTCCAGCACCCACATGGCAGCTGGAAACGACATATAATTCCAGGTCCAAGGGATCCAACACAGTTTTCTGGCCTCCAGGGGCACTGTACCCAGAGTGCCTTTATATCTATGCAAAACACTCATAAAATAGTGTTTGTATAAAACAGTATACATAAGGGCTGGAGGGATGGCTCGGTGGTTAAGAGCACTGACTACAGTTCTGAAGGTCCTGAGTTCAAACCCCAGCAACCACATGGTAGTTTACAACCATCCGGAATGAGATCTGGCACCCTCTTCTGGTATGTCTGAAGACAGCTACAGTGTACTTAACATATAACAATAAATAAATCTTTAAAAAAAAAAGCAGTATACATAAAATAAAAATAAATGAATCTTTTTAAAAGCAAGATGGACAGTAATAGAGGAAGACACCTGAACTCAACCCTAGCACACACACAAAAAATACAGAAAGGTGTAACAGTTCAAGCGGATGAAGACGTGAAGAGCAGAGCCAGCTTACGTGGCTGTTGCCTACAGACCGATGCAGTCGCCATGGAAACCAGCTCAGCAGATCCCAATTTCGATAGATTTGCCACAGACGTTAGGAACAGACCCAAGAAGAACAAGAATGTGTGTGCTCATACAAAAACTTCTATACTTAGTATCTCAACTGCATCTCCAGCTCTAGCAAAGAGTGGAGACACGATAAATCTTGAAAACCGAGGGTGAGGTTAAAGAAACCAGCATGAAGGACGACACGTAGTATAATCTCATTTATAAAGAATGTTTGGTAGGCATAGGTGGTGGCTCCTGACTGTAATCCCAGCATTTGGAAGGCAGAGGCAGGAAGATGGCTAAAAATTCAAGACCAGACTGGCCTACATAGTGAGATCCTGTCTCAAAAAGAAAAAAAAAAAAAACAGGGCCACACAGTGGTGGCATATGCCTTTAATCCCAGCACTCCGGGAGGGAGAGGTAGATGGATTTCTGCGAGTTCAGACCAGCCTAGTCTACAGATCAGGTTCCAGGACAGCCAGGCCTACACAGAGAATCCCTGTCTTAAAAAAAAAAAGAAAAAAAAAAAAACTAAAACAAATTTATAAATTAGAAAATACCTGAAATATGAGCAGAAAGACTGCCCTGGCTAGTTTTATGTCAACTTGACACAAGCTAGAGCCACTGGAAAGGAAGGAGCGTCAGTTGAGAGACCACCTGGATAAGATCAGGCATCAGGTAGCCTGTGGGTATTTTCTTAAATACTGATTGATGGGGGGGGGGGGGGAGAACCATACCCACTCCATGACCTCTACTTCACCTCCTGCCTCCAGGTTCCTGCCCTGTTTGAGTTCCCGTCATCACTTCCTTCAATGATGAACAGTGATGTGGAATTGTAAGCCAAATAAATGCTTTCCCCTCCAGCTTCATCTCAGCAATAGAGAGCCTAGGACAGAGATCAATTTGGGGAGAGAAACTGAGTCATGCCAGGCAACAAGTAGAAGGTCTTAGAGGAGAGAAAGTGTTCTTTTTACATTTTTAAATGTTCTAAAATTGGGCTCAGAGGTTAAGAGCACTGGCTGCTCTTCCGGGGTTCAATTCCCAGCAATCAATCACATGGTAGCTCACAACCATCTATAATGAGATCTGGTGCCCTCTTCTGGTGTGCAGGCATACATGCAAGCAGAACATTGTATATACATAACAAATAAATAAATCTTTTTTAAAAAGCTTCTAAAATTGATCATCATTGTGAGAGTTATACAAAGAGTATACACTGAATTATGCATTGTAATAGGTGAATTGGATGGTAAATGAATAATCAAAATAAAATTGCTTTTTTGAGTTTCTTTTCTTTCAGCAGGGTCTCCCTGTGTAGACAAGGTTAGCCTCAAGCTCAAATAACTTCCTGCCTTTTGCTGGGATTAAAGGTATATGCCACCATGCCCAGCTTCATTTTGTGAAAAAAAAATGTTTTTTAATTGGCTTAAATTTACAGAAAGAATTACAAACAGACTTGTTAACTGAAAAGTGTTAGGTAAATTACAAAGTGCTAGGCAGCTGGGTGCCTTTTCCTATCTCCTTTGCATTATGAATTCCTCCCAACAGGGAGAAGAGGCAGCTTTTGTCACCATTTTACAGTTTACAAGCACTTTTACACATGCGGGGTTTTTTTGAGGCCTCCCTACAATCCTGGAAGGAGAATTATTCCTCTAATTTGACACACAAGGTTGCAGCAACTCTGATGTGTGATATATGCTCCTGTTGATTGCACCGGGAAGTAAAGGTCAGCTCTGCTACGTAGCCCAGCGGAGCACAGACCTCTCCATCCTCCAGCCCAGCTCGAGCGAGATGCAAGTACAGTCTCATAGGTAGAGGCGTGCCGCCACATCCAGCTATGTGCTGCTAGACCGTATTTGGGAATACCAGACAGTACATTCAGATCAGCGTGCAAGAACATTATCCATCCATGTCAGTAACAAAAGTGTTCCAGAGTTGGCGTGTTAGGCGCTAGTCTGACTACGCTAACATCACGGTCAAGCCAAGCATAAGCTCCGTTATCAGAGGTTTCGAGCACCAACCAAAGAACCTTCTGACTCTTTGGCATTTACTTCTGTTTTGGTTCATTTTTTTTTCCCATTGACTTCAGTGCATTCATAGTGCAGAACCTGATATTCCAGAAGATTCGAATGAAGAATGAATGGGTATCTAGCTTCCTGGCAGTGAGTGGGAACAGGCAACCAAGCACTTCTGATTTGATACGGGTGGATGACCACGGCTTCACGCAAGAAGATCAGGGTGACCTCAATCTCTGTTGGGTTACATGAGAGGAGGGAGGCTGCAGGGAGGGGGAGAGATGGAGGGGGAATGGAGAGGGAGCTGGAGATTGAGGGGGCTGGAGGGAGAGCTGGAGGGGGTTTGCAGGGTGGAACTGCAGAGCCCTCTGAGGTTATTGTGAAGACTGGATCACAATATATTCAGAAATGATCATACACCAAGTGTTTACTAACACTAACTCAAAGTTGAATACCTTAATCTTTCCTATGGAGAAACCAGGAGTCCAAATCTCCACGAAGACCAGTATCAAGAAGCATTCATTTAGAAAAAGAAAGAGGGTCTTGGCATGGTAGTGGGATGAATGTCTTTAATCCCAGCACTTGAGAAGCAGAGGCAGAAGGATATCTATGAGTTCAACACCAGCCTGGTCTACTAATGAGTTCCAAGACAGCCAGGGTTATAAAGAGAGACCCTGTCTCGAAAAAGAAGAAGAAAAAAGAGAAGAAAAAGAAGAAGAAAGGTGCTGATTAGAACTGGCAAACTCAGACTGATTTTTAAAGTCTTTATTATTGTTATTTTGTGCTTTCTTTTTTTTTTTAAGATTTATTTATTATTATATGTAAGTACACTGTAGCTATGTTCAGACACACCAGAAGAGGGCGTCAGATCTCATTACAGATGGTTGTGAGCCACCATGTGGTTGCTGGGATTTGAACTCAGGACCTTTGGAAGAGCAGTCAGTGCTCTTAACCACTGAGCTCTCAACCACTCTGCAGCCCCATCTTGTGCTTTCTGTACCGATGTTTTGTTCAAATGCTTGTCTGTACACTGCACGCCCTTTCTGACCTCTGAGGGCACTAAATTGACGTGGCGCACAGACATATACGTGGGCAAAAGGCCCATACATAAAAATTTAAAAAGTAACAAAGTTTAAAACAGCTTATCTTAGTTTGAATGTCCATTCAAGTGTGTGTGCGTGTATATTTATGCAAGTTGACTCCTAAACCTGTTTATATAACAGAACCACTACAGGTGTCTAAACCTACATATTCCAAGATAAAACACTGATTTAGCGAACCAAAGAGTTAGCAGGTTTTCATTTTTAATAAAAATGTTCCTCAGTTGTTTCCTAAAGATTTTCCCCCTTCTCTGTGGACTGCAAACAAAACAGCATTTGCCACTAGATAAAACACGAAACTACAGTGTATTTTAAAAGACATTCTAAGAATGGAGGGAAACTCCGCTCCACTTAGCCTTGCAGAAGTAAAAAGAATTAGCTCGGTTTGGAACTCTGTGAATGCAGCAATCTTCCTGGAGCGGAGGTGGGGTAGGAGAATGGATGGACTTTCTTGCTAGAACTTGGCTGAGTTATTGTCAACAATTTCAAAGGGACTTTTCAATCAAAGGAAGCTGTAAAGGCCTTCCTCCAAGTGCTTACCTCCTTCAGATGAAAGTCCCAACACAATCAGTCATGAGTCTTAAAAAAGAAAAGAAGGAGCTGGTATGAAGGAGCTGCCACTAGGCAGATATTTATTAAAGTGCCCGGCACCGTTGTGCCCTGGCTGCTGTGTTCTGAGTCACATTCTTGATCTATCACAATGACTTCTGAGACCTGTTCACATTTATGTTCTCACGGAAAAAATATGCCATCAAACCACAAACTGGACCTTTTAACAAATGAAAACAACTCATCACTATAACAATTTCCTAAGCTGTAGAAATATCCATATAACTGTGGATGGCGCTACACATTAAAATAACAGTAAGGGATTGGAGCTCAGAGGTTAAGTGCAGAACTCAAGGTTGGGTTGGTTCCCAGCAGCGCCCAGTCAGTTCACAGCGGAAACTACAGCTCCAGGGGATCTGACGCCCTCTTCTGGTCTCATTGGCCACATAATCGCACACAGACACATAGACATACATAAAATAAATCTTATAAAAATATATTTTAAAAACGAAACAAGTTGAAATATTTTAAATTTTTATTTCAAATCATTTTTTTAGTATCCTCAAGTCTTGCTGGGGCTCCAAAGTGGAGAGAGAGAACCTTTTTCTTAAAGTTCTTTCAGACTACTTTCAAAACTTAAGAGTCATTGCTGAATGAAGGTCGGTGAGAGTGTGTTGGAGAGACGTCCCAGTGCTTAAGAGCACCAGATGCTCTTCCATGGGACCCAGGTTTGATTCCCAAAACCCAACACTTGTAACTCCAATTCTATCTATCTATCTATCTATCTATCTATCTATCTATCTATCTATCTATCTACGTATATGAGTACACTGCAGCTGTCTTCAGACACACATTAGAAGAGGGCATCAGAGCTGGGCGGTGGTGGCGCACACCTGTAATCCCAGCACTTGGGAGGCAAAGGCAGGCGGATTTCTGAGTTTGAGGCTAGCCTGGTCTACAGAGTGAGTTCCAGGACAGCCAGGGCTATACAGAGAAGCCCTGTCTCGAAAAACCAAAAAAAAAAAAAAAAAAAAAAAAAAAAAAAAAAAAAAGGAAGGGCATCAGATTCCATTACAGATGGTTGTGAGCCACCATGTGGTTGATGGGAATTGAACTCAGGACCTCTGGAAGAGCAGTGTTCTTAACCACTGAGCCATCTCTCCAGCCCTGTAACTCCAATTCTAATGAATATAATGCCCTCTTCTGGCCTCCAAGAAGACTAGACAGACAAAACACCCATATACATACATACATACATATATATATATATATATATATTAAAGAGAGCAGGAGAGGAACCAGGGAGATGGCTCAGTGGGTACAGCACTTGCCACTCAAGCTTCACTGATGGACCACGGTAACTGTGGGGCAGGTGTAGAGGCCAGACTATAATCTCAGCTGGGAAGCTAAGACTCTTCAGAGCAAGCTCGCTAGCTGGACTAACAAACCATCAAGCTCTGGGGGTCTAGTGAGAGACAGACAGACAGACATTGTCTCAATATATAAGGTGGGAAGCAACTACGGAGGCCTCCTGATGTCAAGTTCTGGCTTCCACGTGCACACACACACACACACACACACACACACACACAGGCGGGGGTGGGGGAGGGAGAAGGTCGGGAGTGAAGACTCACGCAGTAGAGGGGCTTGCAGCCAACTCTGAGGCGCCCTTCCGCCCCAGGACCCATAAGGTAGAAGGAGAAAACAGATTCCACAAAGCTGTCCTCTGAGCTCCATGGGAGCACCCTGGCATGTGCCTCCGTGGGAGCACCCTGGCGTGTGCCTCCATGGGAGCACTCCTGGCATGTGCGCCTGCACATACACCCTCAGACTCTCTCCCACACCCAATAAATAAGCAAAAAGGTTTTGTCCGGTTTTGTTTTTTGTTTTTCTTTTGAGGCAGGGTCTCACTGTGTAGCCATGACTAGTCTAGAGTTTGCTAGTGACCATTCGGGCCTGGTACTCATAGAATTCATCCTGCTGTCTTCCGAGCACTGAGATCAAAGGTGAGCACCACCAAACTCTGCTATAAAAAGTGCTTTTTAAAAAAAGGTGTAATTTCATTACTTAGTACCAAGGGGACGAGGAATTAGAGATTGCCCGAATCGATCACCCCCTCCCAGGGTGGCTCCATTCCAATGCAGCCTAAACAAAAGAAAATCCTCCTGGCTCTTTATCTTCATCAATAGAAAGCACACAACAGAATCCCGCAGCTATCCAACCTTGGCCACCCAGGAATGCTGGGACGTTTGGGTCTATTACATTCCTAGTCAGGATTCTCAGCCCCTTGAAGAAAACTGAGGGTATTTGATGCTGTTTAACTGAAATTTTAGGAAGGTTACTTCATGTTCAGCATGATTTTAAGAAACATTTTAAGCCCAGAAACAAAAAAACTTGCAACCTTATATGTGAGCCAAATATCTTCAAATCTCAATGGAGCCAATTGCTCTGGGGCGGAGTGGGTAGGTCCACTGTGGTTGTCCTGTCTGTCCCCACTTTTAAAATAGCATTCAGATTTAAGGCTGGGTAGGAATGGGACGTGAATCATTCCTTGGCTGGGCAGCGCCACTTTTCTGGGGCCAAAGGTTCCCAAAGGTCAAAGTGCAAATAGGTCCCAGGGCTAACAGGTCTAGGGTGCGGCCTGAAACCTGGGTTTTCAAGAGGCCCTCCTGGCAATGTCCCAGAATCCCTCTCTCCTTCCCAGGAAATTGGTATTTCAAAGTAACTAGGCAAGTCAGAAGACTTTTAGAGGCCAGAGGAGCCTTTGAACAGAACACGCACACCTGTGGGCTTGGGAAAGCCTGGTGGACAGCTAAGAGACGGTAGTTCAGAAACCCTCTCGCACACTGCAGCAGTCTGGAAAACACCCTTTTCAAGCTCGGAGAATGCTTGGCATTCGGTGGCCTTTTTCCAACATAAAGATCTCCAACTCGGCTTTGACTGAGAGTTCCATAGAAAAGCTGCGGAAAGCAGCCCTGGAGAGCTGACAACGCCCTGTGTTGACAACTCGGCTCCTCCTTTATAAACGAATCGAACGACCCCAAATACACACACACACACACACCCGTATTAAATGTCCCACAAGACGGTGGGGCTGTTTTCCTGGCTGCGGCGGCTGCGACGGGGGAGGGGGCAGACCCATGGTCCCCCGGATCGCCCCCACCTGCACTCAGTCACCAGCCTTCCTCCGCCGCGTCCATCCAAGTCACCAACCCCTTGGATACCATCGCTGCCAACAGAAACCCAAAGGCCCTCTGAATCTAGCAGAAGAGACGCTCCGCGGGAGCGAAACAATGTCCCCGCCTGGAAGGACAAGGAGGAGCCAGGCACCTGTAGCAGCGGCGGAAACTCAAGTCCCGGGTGACCCTAAGTCAACCCGGGTGATGCGAGGCTGCCCAGGGGTGGGAGATGGAAGTACGCAGAAAGCAGTGCTCAATAAATCACATCCCAAACCCCACGGGGACAGCCGGCGTCCACGCACGCTGCCCCGCGGCGAGTCAAGGCTCCGGAGCAATCTTGTACCCCGGGAGGGACAGAGTGGCAGGTACTCGCCTGGAGAAGGCGGGCGGCTGCAGCCAGCAGAGTCAGCGCGCAGGAGGCGACGGTCCCCGGCGTCGGGCGGCACAGCGCCGGCAGCGCCTGTCCGGAGGCGGAGTGCCGCGGGCTGCCCCAGAAGGCGGGAGCTGGCTACCACGGCCACTGGCCGCTCCTGGGTATTGTTGTGACTCAACCTATTTCCTGTTTAGAGGATTAGAAGAAAGGGGGAAAATGCCTATCTAGAGTGTGTGTGTGGTTGGGGGAAGGGTAGATGGGCGGTGGCCATCACCTGCTTCCTCCAGACCCGGAAAAAAAAAAAAAAAAAAAAAAGACGCTACTTTGACTCGCGCCACTTTGGGGCGTCCGGTTGGGCGGAGGGGGAGGTCTCACCGGCGCCACCAAGCGGTGGGGCAGGGACCGGACGACGTTTCTGCCTCTTCTCTTCTCAGCAAGCCCCCTTAAGCTTCGGCTCGAAAGTATAAACATTCGCAGGACTTATCTATTTGTGTCCAGATCTGCTTTCAGTCTTTTCTCGGGTGTTGGCGAGGAGAGCTCAGTCACCCTTCAAAAACCACGGAAAGGCTGTTTGTGGGTCACTGTACGTAAGTGGTAGGGGGGAGGAACGGGTTGATTTTTGTTTGGGGAAGAAGAGAAACAAGTAATGGTATTGGTGAAAGATAAGTTTTAAGATCAATTACAATCCCCCCCTCCCCCTCCAACCTCGCCTCGCTCTGGATCACTGGCTCTGAGGCTCCAGTCCGGAAATACCGGTTCCTCTCGGGGGACAATAGGTGAGGGCGGAGCGCAAAGCCCAGAGCTTGCTAAGTCACTAGGCCGATCCGCTGGGAAGAAGGAATGTGCCCGGCGCCCAAGGCTGCACCCGGGGCGCAAGTTTGCCTTCCATTTAACCTAGTCCCGTTGAAACTACTAGGAAGATTCCAGGATACCTAGCTTCAGCTTGGAATGGTAAAAGTTGTGGAGACGGAGAGATGGATACTGGTGGTAGTTGTCCGGTGTGAATGCACGCATTTGCCGACTGTGTGGCAATTTTAAGTATTTTAGTATGCTTTTTTAAAAACTCCTGTGAAGGATACTGCGGTTCATTCCAGGCAACTTCGCGCGCGAGCGCCTTCTCCTCCCACAAAAATCTTCGCCAGAAGTAACTAAATCAACTGAGACTCACTGAAGAAAAAACGGGACTGGTAGCATAGATTTGTAATCCCAGAGCTGGGGATTTACTAGCCCCCGAAAAATGAAAGACCCGGTCTTATAAACCAATATGGTTGTTTTTTGTTTTTTGTTTTTTTATGATCACAACAGACAGCACCTGAGGAACAGGACACCCCTGTGAAGTGTTATCAGACCTGCTAACACACACACAGGCAAAGGAAGACCAAGTTTGAAGGATCATCAGGTTTTAAGAAAGTATCACTTCAAGAAAACTGAACACAAGCAAACTGTTAAGCAAATAGAAGCATACCAGTTGTGTCTCTATTTACTAAGAAAGGAAAAACACCTACCTATACACAAATTTGCCTTTATTTTATTTTATCTTTTTTTTTTTTTGAGTTGAGTTGAGATCTTACTATTGGCCCTAATGGACCTTCTCATGCAACCCTGCTGGTTCCAAATTTGGTGTAATCCTCCTGCCTCAGCCTTCCAAGTACTGGCATAATAGGTGAGCACTGCTGTTGTGTTAAGAAAGAAAGAAAGAAAGAAAGAAAGAAAGAAAGAAAGAAAGAAAGAAAGAAAGAAAGAAAGAAAGAAAGAAAGAAAGAAAGAAAGGAAGGAAGGAAGGAAGGAGGGAAGGAGGAAAGGAAGGAAGGAAAGAAGGAAGGAAAGAAGGAAGGAAGGAGAAAGAAAGAAAGAAAGAAAGAAAGGAAAGAAAGAAGAAAGAAAGGAAGGAAGAAAGAAAGAAAGAAAGAAAGAAAGAAAGAAAGAAAGAAAGAAAGAAAGAAAGGGAAGAAGAAAGAACTTGGAATATGTTTGGTAGGGCGAGGTATGATGGAGGTGTCTCTGTGGGCCCATACTGAGGCATCCCTTCCCCCTGGGGTACCAGCCATCTGACAGATATATTTATGGAATAGAGTTTATTTAGGGCACGGGGAGTTGAGGGAGTAGAGACAGAGAAAGGCAGAGAGAGAGAGAAGGGGAGGGGACTGGGGGAGAGAAGAAACAGAGATGAAGAAAAGAAGAGAGTGAAGAGGGGGCAACTGAGTCAGGCAAACCTGACTATTGCCAGGTAACTGTGGGGCCGAGTTAACTACCATGTCCAGTTGTGTGTGTGTGTGTGTGTGTGTGTGTGTGTGAGCATTTTAAATTATTTATGTTTGCATTTGATAGTATGGTTGTTTTGTCTGCATGTATGTCTGGGCACCGTGTACATATCTGGTACTGTCAGAGGCTAGAAGAGAAGAAGGTTTTGAGGAGAAGAAGGGATCATGAAGAACAGTTGAGGCTTGGACTGTGAGAGGCCAGAGAAGGCGAAGATACAGCCTCATTTGCAATAGATAGCCCAGGACTGAATGGGTCAAAGAAGTTGAGCCTTGGCACCATGAAGAGAGCCTATGAGAGGATATGGGTGAAGCCAAGGTGCAGCAAGAGACCCCAGGGTATTAGAAATGCCCATACCATGTGATGATCACCAAGAACAGCAGCGGCAGTGCAGTGAAGTCAACCTGAGCTTAGAATGCTACAGAGGGCAGAGCTGAGATGTGACTCAAGCCCTTTGGA
The DNA here is from genome assembly GCF_947179515.1 of Apodemus sylvaticus. NCBI lineage: Eukaryota > Metazoa > Chordata > Mammalia > Rodentia > Muridae > Apodemus > Apodemus sylvaticus. The sequence goes on along the minus strand of NC_067472.1, from coordinate 38,107,290 downwards.
TGGGCCCAGAATATCATGTGTGGATCCCAGACATTGGAACAAGAAGCTATAATGTTGAAGTTGCTTTGGACACCCAAGATGTCAGAGATGCCAGAGCTGTGGGCTATCTGCTGAGGAAAGCTGCTAACAGGGAGTGGAAGCAGCCCAGGAGAAAGACGTTTGTTTGTTGCAGTCAACAAAGATGAAAAAGGAGTGACACTCTGAAGACTGCTTTGGCATCAGATATGGAGATGCAGAGTTTGGAGTTTGCCCAGCTGGTTTTCTTGGTTTTGGTTTTTTTTATTTATTTGGTTTTTTTTTTTTGGATTTGTTTCTTTCGAGACAGGGTTTCTCTGTGTAGCCCTGGCTGTCCTGGAACTCACTCTGTAGAGCAGGCTGGCCTCGAACTCAGAAATCCGCCTACCTCTGCCTCCCAGAGTGCTGGGATTACAGGCATGCGCCACCACCACCAGGCCCAGCTGGTTTTCTGTCTTGCTTTGGGCATTACAACTAAGTGATTGGATGAATCTCAGAAGAGACTTTGAACTCTGGACTTTTAACATGGTTGAGACTACTATAGAATATGGGACTTTGGAAGCTGGACTAAATGTATTTTTCTTATTATGCTATAGTTAGGTATGGCCCATATAGATTCATGTGTTTGTACAAGCCTGTGGGGGCCAGGGAGTGGAATGTTGTGGTTTCAATATGCTTGGCCTAGGGAGTGGCACTATTTGGAGGTGTGGCCCTGTTGGAGCAGGTGTGGCCTTTTGGACTAGGTGTGTCATTATAGGCATGGGTTTTTTTTTTTTTTTTGGTTTTTTCGAGACAGGGTTTCTCTGTATAGCCCTGGCTATCCTGGAACTCACTCTGTAGACCAGGCTGGCCTCGAACTCAGAAATCTGCCTACCTCTGCCTCCCAGAGTGCTGGGATTACAGGCGTGCGCCACCACTGCCCGGCCTAGGCATGGGTTTTTTAAGACCCTCTTTCTAGTTGCCTGGAAGTCAGTACTCTGCTAGTGGCCTTCAGCTGAAGATGTAGAACTCTCAGCTCCTCCTACACCATGCCTGCCTGCACTCTGCCATCCTCCTGTGTTGATGATAATGGACTGAACCTCTCAACCTGTAAGCCAGCCCCAATTAAATGCTAGAAGAGTTGTCTTGGCCGGGCAGCATACACGAGGTGGTCCAAGGCCCCCAATACATATAAATCAGAGAACTGCATGGTCTGGCCTCAGTGAGAGAACTTGGCGGACTTGAGGCCCCAGGAAGTGGGGAGGCCTGGTAGGGTAGGGACATGGGGACATCCTCTTGGAGACAGGGAAGGGGGAATGAGATGAGGAACTGTCAGAGGGCAGACCGGAATGGGGAATAACGACTGGACTGTAAAAAAAAGATGAAAGGGGCTAGAGAGATGGCTCAGTGGTTAAGAATGAAACAATTTTGTTTAGGACAAAACAGTAAAATAAGGTGCCAGGAAGATACTTCAGTCTGTAAAGTACCTGCTGGCAACTGTAAAGCTCTGAGTTTGGGTCCCCAACACCCTGAGAAAATCTGGGCTCAGGAGTACATGTAACTCTGGTGCTAGGGGCAGGAAGAGGCAGGTGGACGGACCCCTGGAATAAATCAGCCAGATAGTCTAGCTAAGTTGGTAAGCTCCTGGTTCAGTGAGATACCCTGTCTCAAAAAAATAATGTGGAGGGCAAGCGATAGAATAAGATGCCAAGCCTTAGACCGCTGGCTTCTATGGCTGTGTACAGGAGTGAATGTGTATACACACCTACACAAACACATATGCCATACACTGAGAAACAACAAAACGTTGTTGTTGTTGTTGTTTTGAGACAGTGTTTCGCAGTCCTGTGCCACTGCCACCCAGCCCGCCCTCTCCAATGTTTTAAATGATATATTCATATTGTTTTGATTTAATAGATGGGGCTGTTGTGGCTACAGTGTGCATGTGAGTGGCATACTTTTAAGTATTTCTTTACATACGCTGCACAAGATGAAAGCATCTGTTGAATTTCTTTGCATATCTGAAATGAGATAGATGGACGTTTCCAACAGAGCCGGGCTTTAACTGTGAGGCTCTTTGGGTAGGACGGAAGGCCTCTGGCCTGACAGTGCCATTGTCGCCTCGCCCACTCCTTCTGCTGGGTACAAGCTGTATGTGTGCATCCCTTTGTCTGTGTGCCCTGTCATCAGGACGACAGCATTTGCGGTAGCTAATAAACACATCTACTCTGAAGACTAAACATCTTAAAACCAGCTCAGAAAAGATAAAATGAGCCACCTCCATGGGTCACAGGGTAATGGCAAGAAAAGGGGTCATGAACTCTGAGCTCTGACGGTGGCACAGCAGTACCCTCTTGGCAGTCACGGCACTGAGGCAGTTTGGAGGAAGCCAGGGAGCCCATCTGGGGGACAAAGCCCTGTTCTGTTGCCTTTGGTGACAGAGGGCTCTTATGCCCTGTGCTCTGAGCTGCTAGACCCGATGCTGTGCTTCATATAAAAGCTAGAAGACAAGAAGGGGCAAGTGAGCATTCACCCTGACAAGACTATTTCCCTAGCTGACAGTGGAGTACTGTGCACTGGGGTACTGTGCACTAGGGTATTGTTCCATGATGTAATAGACAGTGGGGGTACTGTACCATGGAGTGCTGTGCGGTGGGGTACTGTGCAGTGGGGTACTGTGCAGTGGGGTACTGTGCAGTGGGGTACTGTGCAGTGGGGTACTGTGCAGTGGTGTGTGCCCTGCAGTGGGGTACCATGCAGTAGAGTACTGTGTAGCCCCAGAAAGGACCTTTGTTTCCCCCTTTTGATTTGTTACTTGATGCCTTTGTGGTCTCAAACTATTCCATCTCCATAACTCTTCTTTTGTAATCTAACTGAAGAACAGAAGGAAAACAATAACAACAACAACAACAAAAACAAAATATCCAAGTTATCTCATTGTCTATAATTGAAAAAAAATAATGTTAAATTCCCACTGAGGAGACAAAGGCAGGCAAATTCCGTATCTCTGTGAGTTTGATGCCTGAGTGCTGATAATATTTAGTGTATGTGTGTGTGTGTGTGTGTGTGTGTGTGTGTGTGTATGTGTATGTGTGTGTGTGTGTTTAGGAGAAAGGTCAGTCTGTATCCTTCAACTACGTAAGTCTTGGGAATCAAAGTCAGGTCATCAGGCTTGGCAGCAAACACCTAATGAGCTTCTTGTCAACACAAGATAGTTTTCTCTATGGGATATTCAAAGATTTGCTTTGCTTCCAGAATGAGTATTTGGTTAATAGAAATTATAAACCTAACACTTCCATTTCATTTAAGCTTTCACTGTATATATTTTATTATTGTCTTTCTAAAAGCTAGCATTTTAACTTATAAAATGTTATAATGTAGGGAGGGATGATGGGGCAGGCCTATACTCTCAGAACTGGCAGACAGCAGAGGCTGAAACAGAATTAGGAGTTCAAGGCCATCATCTGCTTCAAGGCCAGACTGAGTTACATGAGACTCTGGCTCAACATCCCCAAAGGTATTGTGTAGTATTTGATCGATACAAAAACATACATATAACATCTAAGTAAGCTTGGGAGGATATAGTAAAAACAAACACACGGGGGCCTGGAGAAATGGCTCAGTGGTTAAGAGCACTAACCATTCTTCCAGAAGACCCAGGTTCGATTCCCAGCATTCACATATGCAGGGGGAGACACTTTACATCCAAACCATAACATGTGTGTTTAAATTAGCAGAAAGGCACTAGAAAGGAGACCCAGCAACTTGGCAATGTAGGTCCATGGATAAGGAGGGAACCAGATGGTGTGAGGTGATGGGTGGTAAAGATTGAACTGCACATCTCCAGAACAGTTTCAAATGTAATTGAAAGCCAAAGTGGGGGTGCAGGATGTAGGTCGCTGACAGAGTGTTGATGAGTCCCTAGGTGTGATCCTCAGAATGGCAGAGGTAAGCCCACAAATAAACAAAAAAAGTAAGATCCAAAGTAAAATAATGGACTAAAGATCTGTCTGGTAAGTGCAGTTAGCCTAAAGAAATGGAAGAAGTCTCAAAGGAGATCCAGTCAGAGGCTGTGGCCATGAAATCCTGATGCTTCCAAAAGATGGAATGGAGCCAGGTGTGGCTCTAAGAAATAGGTCAGCCTGGTGTGCAAAGGGCATGCGATTGCCGAGAACCCTTTCAACATTCTTACACGGGCTTCATCTCCAGCCATACAGTCTCAGAATGGGGCCATAGTGGATCTGGAGTAACCTGGGAACTTTACTTCGTGGAAGGAGCTCAGTAGACAGTAAACAGACAGTAGACAGTAGACAGACAGTAGACAGTAGACAGACAGTAGACAGACAGTAGACAGACAGTAGACGAACCTTCCACCTTCTCTGAGCAGCAGAGAAACGGAGCCTGTGAGGAGCTGACTCCCAGCCCCCATCAGTGCAAGGATGTAAATGAAGAGGACCAGTCAGGAACTCTCCTGCTTTCCATACCCAGCATCCACTGGGCTAAAGGTAGCTCTGACCCCCTTTAACATACTCTTTAATCTACTCTATTATGCTGTGTTGTCTTTAATTGGCTGATTCTAATATGTTTTTTCCCACGAGAGAATCTTGCTAAAAACAACTCAAACTGTTCTCAAACTCTCAATCCTTCTGCCTCAACCTCCCGGGTGCTTTGAGAACAACTGCGTATGCTATGTGCAGCAAACCCTCAATTGAAACCCTCTATGCAGTAGTTCAGAGCCAAGGGTTAAGTCTCAATTCATCATTTTTTGGGCCAAGCATTTCTTTTGTTTTTTTGTTTTTTTTTTTTTTTAGGGGTGGGGTTGTTGTGTTTTGTTTTGTTTTTGTTTTTTTTTTGTTTTTTTTTTTTTTTTTCAAGACAGTTTTTCTGTATAGCCCTGGCTGTCCTGGAACTCACTCTGTAGACCAGGCTGGCTTCAAACTCAGAAATCCGCCTGCCTCTGCCTCCCAGAGTGCTGGGATTACAGGCGTGCGCCACCACCGCCCGGCTTGACCAAGCATTTCTAAATATATCAGTTCAGATTGGTGACCTTCCCACCATTCGGTCAGCGTTCAGTGACGCTGGCTACATAGACTGTGATAAACAGCTCATAAATACTCTATGTTGGTCATTCTTAAAGATTTGTTAATTTTATGTATATGGGTGTTTTGCCTGCATGGATGTCTATGCCCCACATGCATACAATTTTACACAGAAGCCAAAGGAGGGTATCAGATCCTCTGAGACAGAGCATGTGGTGCTGTAAACCAAATCCTCTACAAGAGTAACAAGTGCTCTTAATGGCTGAGCCATCTCTCCAGCCCTGTGTGTTGGTCATTTGGTATATGGACGTGTTTTCCCTCTGTGTGCAGCTGTGCATGTGTGTGGGGGTGCACATGTCTGCTATGCATTCGTGTGCAGAGATCAGCAAGAAACCGAAAGTGCTATTTTTTTTGTGTGTGTGCAGTACATTTTTTGAGACAGGTCTCTCACTGGCCTGAAACTCACCAGGCAGGCTAGGATTGAAGGGACTCTGGCCAGCTCGAGCATGGCTAGCTTAGCAGACCTCGCCCTTCTCCACCATCCTCTCTTCCTTACTAAAAGAAAAAAAGGTTAGATTACATTCCTAAGGCTACTATTCCTTTATTAGGCCATTTACTCCTCCTGAGGCTGACTACCAAGGTCCAGATATCTAAGTATTAAAGCCCAGCAATCAAAGGCCCCTTTGGTTCACCTAATTAATAGGCCTAATTAAGATTTAGCACCCAGTGGTAGCGCACGCCTGTAATCCCAGCACTCTGGGAGGCAGAGACAAGCAGATTTCTGAGTTCGAGGCCATCCTGATTTACAGAGTGAGTTCCAGGACAGCCAGGGCTATACAGAGAAACCCTGTCTCGAAAAAAAACAAATCCAAAAAACAAACAACAACAACAACAAAAGATTTAGCACCTCATCCTAACACAGGGTTTTCCCTGGTACCTTTGCAAACTGCCATTTTCCTATGTGCCTCATCTGTCTCCTCTTTATCTAGAAGCAGTCCTTTGTTCCACAGGAGGACAAACACTCCCTCCCCCTCTCCCTTGTTCCCTTCTCCTTCATCCTTTGTCTTTGTCTTTTATTCCCTGCCCTCTGTCCCTCTGGGAAAAATAAACCTTTGTGCTAAGAACTTGGTCTTGGGGTCCTGAAGTGATATTTTTCCTTTCAAGGCTGGCTGGCCTGGCCGGCCAGCAGGTCCAAAAGATGTGCTTATCTCTACCTTCCTAGGGCTGAGAGGATAGGCACACAGCATAACATCCAGTTTTAAAAAAAAAATTAAAATATGAGTTCTGAGAATTGATTTCAGGTCCTAATACTTGGAAGGCAAGCACTTTACTGACTGACTTAAACTATCTACCAGTTCTGTTTGATCATTTGTTAACAGTCTGAAGATTATTGTCATTTTAGGTAAGCCTTTGGTGGATGCTAATTTCAACTTAGAAAGTGGTAACTTCTCTAGAGCCTGGATTGACTATGAATTTGCAGTGAGGAAGATGGAAACACACAACACACACACGTGTGTGTGTTGTCTGTTTCTTGGAGTTTGAAGCATTTTATCCTGAAGTGAAGCTCCTTAGCAGGAAGAGAAACAACTGGAAGTTTCTTCAGGAAGTCCCTGAAATTGACCACATTCGCTAGCCCTCCTCCTCCCTCCCAGAGTAAGCTGTAAAACTTCAAAGACTCCTGGACAAGCCTTGCTACAAAAAAGACCAGATGAGCCACCTGAAAGAATCAGAAACCAGCTGAGCTGCCCGGAAGAGGTTTAGACCAGCTGAATTACTTGAAAAGGACACTGTTGACCCACCTGCAGGCTGTGAAAAGCACCCCAGGTTTCTCTGCTTTTGTGATCAAGCAGCCATGCCTGGGGCAGGGGAGGGGATGGGGGCCTGCTGATGCAGTCCTGTTGAGGTCATTACTGTTCCTCAGCCATAGTCCTCTAAGTAACCACAATAAAACTCATTGCTTCACCAAGTTGGGCTTTGGTGGTATCTACACTTTGGTCTGTCATAGGCTTCTATTTGGGGTGTTATAGTCTCCCCAAGAAACATTTTATCACACAACAATGTGAATATAGTAGAATTACAACTGCACACCACCATGCCTGTTTTTTCCACATGGGTCTTGGGTTTCAAACTCCGGGTTCATGCTTCTTCAGCAAGTATTTACTAAAGTGGCTATCTGCTCAATCTCTCATTTTACATTTTTTTTTTTTTTGGTTTTTGGAGACAGGGTTTCTCTGTGTAGCCCTGGCTGTCCTGGAACTCACTCTGTAGACCAGGCTGGCCTCGAACTCAGAAATCCACCTGCCTCTGCCTCCCAAGTGCTGGGATTTTAAGAAACTACCAGCTCCAGGCTTTAAATTGTTGCCAAAGAGGAATTCGGACTTGTTTTATTTTGTGCCCTTTGGTCCATGGAGGTCATTTCTACATGGGAATGATTATAATTTGTAAGTTTCTCATGATCTCCTTACACAGTTACTCAGGAGCTGCACAAAGGCAAAATCTGCCATCTTGTTCATAACTGTGCTGACATAGTATAAAGCTGGCTCAATAGCCAAAATACTGCCACCTATCCTTCCTAAATAATATATATGTCCTATAAGTAAGTATACATTAATTTACTTAACTTGAAAAATTATTATATATTTTCATTGTTTCTATATGTGACTTTTATAACAATGTGATGAGCTGGTGAAAAGTTTATATAATTTTCTCCTTTTTTTCTGAATTTATATTTTATTGTTCTATGGTAGGAATCTGATGGTAAAATTATGAAGGCAAATTATTTAAGCAGTTTTATGAGTATATGCATGTGTACGTGTGTGTGTGTGTGTGTGTGTGTGTGTGTTGATTTGTTTGAAAAGGGGTTTTCTGTGTAGTCCTGGATGTCCTGGAACTCACTCTGGAGATGGAATGCAAAAAATGTCTACAGCCCTGCCTCTGCATTGAGAGCAACCGCAACTGAAAAGATAGCATCATCTGAACTAACTCCTCTTCCCTTAACAAATTTATGTAAGTGCGGTTGGCTCAAGTTCTTATAGCCGGTGTACTTTTTTCTGCCAGCTGAAAAAGAAGCTTCGATACAGCATGTTGTTCAGGAGAGAAAGCTTCGGTTTTAAAATCCCACAGACCTGGGTGCAGGTCACAATTCTGTCACTTTCTAGTCATGTGAGTGGACTTACAGGAGCCTGTGTTCCCTTTAAAAAGGAGAGTAAAGGCAAGAGGATCGTTGCAAGTTCAAGGCCAACCTCATCTACACTGCAAGTTCTGATCCAAGGAGACCTGTATGGTAACACCCTGACTCCAAATGCCAAAGAAGATAGTATGGTCGACCTCATAGATTTCTTAGTGCTGTAAATCCCACATTATACACACACACACACACACACACACACACACACACACACACACACAGAAATAGCTAGAACGGTACCACGGTACCATATTGGGATGATTGGCTGCAGGCTTGCTTGCTTTCTTTCTTTCTTTCTTTCTTTCTTTCTTTCTTTCTTTCTTTCTTTCTTTCTTTCTCTTTCTTTCTTTCTTTCTTTCTTTCTTTCTTTCTTTCTTCCTTCCTTCCTTCCTTCCTTCCTTCCTTCCTTCCTTCTTTCTTTCTTTCTTTCTTTCTTTCTTTCTTTCTTTCTTTCTTTCTTTCTTTCTTCCTTTCTTTCTTTCTTTCTTTCTTTCTTTCTTTCTTTTTTTTTCCTAGACAGGGTTTCTCTATATAACCCTGGTTGTCCTGGAACTCACTCTGTAGACCAGGCTGGCCTCAAACTCATAAATCCACCTGCCTCCGCCTCCCAGAATGCTGGAATCAAAGGCGTGCACCACCACCGCCTGGCGCTTTCTTTCTTATAAAATATACGAAGGCAGACTGCCCCATGTTTTTAAAGTATCTTTCTGATTGAAACAGTGGATGGGGTTTCCCCAGGGTTCCCCCCACCCCGCTGTCATCTTTGCCTGTGGCTTAGACCTCTATAGGTCTAAGATCATGCATGTCTCTACCTAAGTCTAAGTCAGCCTGCAACCTGCTTAGCTTACCTGCTAAGTCATTAGCTGCTTAGTTATTTCATTTAGAGCTGAAGAATTTCATTTCAAGGAATTCTGGGGAGGAATTGTTTAGTTTTTGTCGTACTGGAGATCCATCATGGGTCCTTGTACATCCCAGGCAACTCAACCACCACTGAGCTGCACCGCAGTCCCTAGTCACTGTGAACATGCCTGAATCTGGCAGCCCTCCTTCTCCACATCAGGTTTTTAACAGCTCTGAGTTCCCCCATCCTTTTCTCCGATCCCTGCGACTAAGAATGGACTCAAAGTCTTCAGCAACTGACCCTCCTCGGGGTAGACAGAACTGGTTCCTGGCTGAACTCAAAATGTGTCCAAATGATGTTTAAGTTCTCCCTCGTGAAAAAGAGTCACATGAACTAGAGGCTTTGGGGGGTGCTGCAGGTGTCCTGTTCCTGTACTAGAGGCTTTGGGGGGTGCTGCAGGTGTCCTGTTCCTGTACTTGGGACGTGGTTACAGAGTCATTGGCTTCACAAAACTTAATTGAGTGTTGGGCCTGAAGAAATGGCTCAATGGTTAAGAGCACTTGCTGCTCTTGCAGAGGACCCAGTTCAGTTCCTGGCACCTATATAGCAACTCATAACAGCCCTTAACTCCGAGTTCCAGGGATCTGATGCCCTCTTATGATCTTGGAGGGCTGAGCCTTAATTAGATGTATGCATACAGCCAAACATGGTGATGTATGCCTTTAATATCTGCACTTAAGAGACAGAGGCAGAGACAGGCAGACCTCTGATTTCGAGGCTAGCCTAATCTATATAGTGGGCTCCAGGCAAGTCAAGCCTGCATAGCGAGGCCTTGTTGGTGCTGGAGATGTAGGTAGAATACTTGTTTAGCACGAGTAAAGAAAACCTCAGTCAAATCCCTATCCCAACTCTGACAAACAACTCTGTTGTTTTATACATTTTTCAATGTGTCACATCTCACAATTTAAAAAGTTAAAAAAAAATCAGGATAAACTGTAAAAATAGAGCAAGCGACGAGAAAGCATTCTTTCCTACCTTGGCTGCACACAGTCATCTACAACCATCTGCCCTGCTCTGCCCCTGAGCGGGAACTGCAGGGGGAGACGTCTCTTGTGCTTTGATTTTCAAGAATCAGCACAAGCCCTTCATTTGGAACCTAGCTGCAAATGGCCTGATCCCTACTGGCTGAGGCATCCCCTTGTGACCGCTCTCAGCAGCTCAGCTCAAGGCTTCCACTGACCCCACTGACCCCTCCTCCCCACAGGCATCCCTCTTTCTCCTAGCTCTATTAGTATATCTTGTGGGACTCAGGCCGTCTTGGGGGGGGGTGGGGCTCTTCCCTACAGTGATGTCACACCAGCTTGAACTCCTTTGAAAGCATCCCCCAGATTAGACCTTTTTTCTGCCATCCTGAAAGAAGCTAACTGGCACCCAAGTGACAAAACAACTCAGTGTATTTTTTTTTTAGTGCTTCTCTAGATACTGTATTTCTTCCAACCTGGGCTTCTCCTAGAAGGGTTCTTGGCTTTTTGTTTGTTTTTGTTTTGTTTTTAAGATTTAAGATTGTTTGTTCCTGGCGTCCTCCTACCCGCTAACTGACCAATCAAAATCTTATGTACCCATTAGTGCCCATCTCGAAATCCACTCAGTTTACTTCCCTCGATCCCACCATGTGTGCTGGCTCCCACCTACTCCGTCGTTTCTGACTTTCTCCATTGACCTGGCTGTTTGATTCTCTGTTTGTTTGTCCTTCTTCTTATAAGTCCCCTCTGTTATAAAGGCACACACCCACGGACATACCCCAGAGACGCGATGCAAGCCTAAGCTCTTTGCAGATAGAGCCCATATCTGACAAAACAGTTCACAGCATAGACTCCACGAATAATAAATAAATCAGAATTAAATATCAATTTCTTGACTTGATATGGGATGATGCAATATCCCTGTTAATATTCTTATGTTCCTTCAGTGCTTAAAGCCCTCAGTGAGAAACAAACAAAGAACCCTCACCTGGTTTCCACGCCATCTTCCAAACCTCCCTGTCCAGGTAGCAATACATGGCACTGGCCAAATGAAATCCCTGGAGACAGATCAGAGGTTGCTCACTGTGTGGCCTGTTTAGAAAGCCTGGTCCCCACCCTCTCCCCCCCCCCCCCCCCCCCGTAGAACAACCACAAGTTCTGCCAGTCTTCTGGAAGAAGGAGAGTGTCCCAGGTGGATCTAGCAACTGTCAGGCTGCCGTGTCTGTAAAAGGTTGCGTGGAAAAACGGGAGTCGCCAAAACAAGAAGCTGAGTTAATTATCCTCACCTAATGGTTCCCAAAGCAACAACCCTTCGCAACAAGATACTTTCCAACTCACTTGGGAGGTATCAGTTACTCCTAAGGGCCTAGCTGGTTATGAGTCATAGCGCTTTGCCTCCAGAAAGTATACAGGTAGCTAGCAAAAGCATATCGATCAGTTCTTAATGTCCCTGCAGATCCCAGTGGGCTACCCTAAGGCTCTCCACATCAGGGTCTTCTGCTACAGATGCATCCGTCATGTGTGGAAAGATGCTGTGGTTGTTTGAATGAAAACAGTGCCGTAAGGCGTGGCACTGTTAGGAGGTGTGGCCTTGTTGAAGTAGGCGTGGCTTTGTTAGAGGAGGTGTGTCGCTGTGGGTGGGCTTTCAGGTCTCAGCTGCTCAAGCCAGGCTCAGCAATGTCCCCTCTGTCTTTCTGCTCCCCCAGATGTAGAACTCTCAGCTCCTTCTTCCAACACTTCCATGTCTGCCTGAATGCTGCCACACTTCCCACCGTGATGATAATGGACTAAACCTCTGAACTCTAAGCCAACCCCAGTTATAAAAGAAAAGAATGCTTTCTTTTATAAGAATTGCCATAGCCAAGTTGTCTCTTCACAGCACTAGAACCCCTAACTAAGGCAGATTCTGATGCCAGAGAGGCCTGGCCTGAGAAGAAATAGCGGGAAGGCAGAGGTGGAGGATCCATTAATGGAAATGTTTTAGAGCTTGCATTTTGGGCTTCAGATATTCAGATTAAGGGAGTTCAGTGGGCATAGTTACACCCCTGTGTTTACCAAATAGAGACCTCTTTCTTCAGGTAGCCAAGACTCAGAAGCTGAGACTGGGGACAGAGGCGAATGTTAAAAGTACATCTGTGCCCCTTCTGCAGTTCCTCGTGACCGTGACACAGGTGTGTAGCATGTAGCAGAAGGGCCTCTCTCCTACCCCACCCACCCTGTCTGGCTCCACTGAATCACAGCTACTCATAGGATTGGCCACACAGTTGTTTGCTTTTCGGAGCTACTCAGTTTGCTTTTTTTTTATCTTCTATTTATTGTATGTTGCAGTGCGGGGGATCAAACCCACGGCACGCCGAGTGTAGGGTAACCACTGCGCCTTGGAGCCACATCCTCCGCTCTTACAGAAAGGTTTTACTTTATTATGACAGGGTTCAGGTTGGCCTGGGATTGACTGTGTAGACTAGGATGGCCTCAAAATTGTAGTGAACTTCCTTCCCCCAGCTTCCCTGATTAAATAAAGTTTTACACAAGTCCAGGATATAATTACTATAATTCTGAAATTTTAGTGTCTTATCCCTAAAACCAAAGGTCTGATGCCCAAAAATATTCTGGCAGCAAAATCTGACCTGCACTGATATAAATCCATTCTGATCCTTAGTTTATTGGTATTAAATAATCGCACACTTTGATGGGCACATAGCCTGTATTTAATTATAGCCGTGATTCTCGACCTTCCTAAGGCTGTGAGCCTTTAATACAGTTCTTCATGCTATGGTTACCTCCACCCATAAAATTATTTTTGTTGCTACTTCATAACTGTACTTTTGCTACTGTTCCAAACCCTAATATAAATATCTGATATGCAGGATATCTGATATGCAACTCCAGTGAAAGAGTCATTTGACCCCGAAAGGGGCTGTGACTCATGGGCTGAGAACTGCTGAATTATAGAGCACTGGCCCAGTCTTTCCTGATGACATTCTGTAAAAACATGCATTACCATATTTCTTTAAAAAATTAGCAATTCTACCAATTCATGGCTCAAGGGTTTTGCATAAAGGACTAGGGGAGTTGTTTGGTTGGGTCACTAAGCATGAGCTAAGTCCTGGGCTTGCTCTCAGCACCACATAAACCTTGTGGGAAGGCACACCCCTGCAATCTCAGCAGTTGGGAAGCAGAGGCAGGAAGATCCTAAATTCAAGGTCATCCTCTGGTCCATGCAGAGTTCAAGACCAGACTGGAATACATGAAACCCTGTCTCAGAAAGCAGAAAGAACACATGAAAGAGTATCGACCTGTAACGTGAGACCTCTGGGAAGAGAGCAGCTGCAGGAGTCACACACTGGATGGCATGTGGAGCACTTTTCCAAGAGGAGGGTCTGGGCCCAAACACGTTACAGTGCATCAGCCCCTCCTCTAATGGCATACCCTATCAGCCTTGTAGAAAACTTTCAAAATTACTACACTCCCAAGGAAGCATGAACAGCATAAATGTCCACTGGCCTACCCATATTTACAGAGCCGTGCCTTGTGCCTTCCTACGGGCGAAGCAATGCCATTTCCTCCGCACTGGCTTCCCTATCAGTAAGAAAATAAGCACCCACCCAAAGCAAACATGCTTGTTTCTCTGCCAGATTCCGGAGAAAGACAAGCAGAAGAGTGACTCCCTCAGGAGGCCGCCACCATGGCGGGACTTCTTTGTGAGCCTCCTCACTTCCTTGGGACTGTTGAGACTCGGACCTGGTTCTGTGACTCCTGTGCGGCCTTACCATAGTAAATCAGCCTTTTAACTATCAGGCAGGTCAGACTATCGGGATTGAGGTTTTTTGTTTGGGATTTTGTTTTGTTTTGTTTTTTGTTTGTTTGTTTTTCTGAGAAGAACGTGGTACTGGATACAGGGCCCAGAACACCCAAAGGCTTCATGAATGACAACATTTGTTGACTGACTGGTCTACAGGAACTTCTGTTTACCAAGTACAGATGTGCCCATTTCCCTCTTGTCCTCTGTACCCAGAAAAATGGAATGTGCTTAATAATGGACGAGTAACTGTCCCTATCAGGAGCAAAACATGTGTGAACATGCTAAAGGGTATATTCTAAAACAAACTTGTGAATCTAGGCTTGTGTCTGAATCCAGGCTCATGTCTGATGGAAGAAAGGCAGAAAGGGAACACATTTGGGTTGTTCCCCATCTCACACATTTTCCTTTATAGCCACCACATGCTCTCTGATGTCAAAGCATAAGACAAATCGGAAAATCCTTTCTAGGCTTGAAGCAGCATCCTGTGCTTAGCAATTGTACAGTTAGTTTTTGTCAACTTGACACACGCCTAGACATAGCTGGGAAAAGGGGATCTCAACTGAGAAGTTGCTTCCATCAGATTGGCCTGTGATCTGTAGAGGCATTTTCTTGATTAATGATTGGTGTGGGAGGGCCCAGCTCACCTTGGGAATGCCATTCTGGGCAGGTGGTCCTGGGCTGTATAAGAAAGCAGGCTGAGCAGGCCATGAGGAGCGAGCCAGTCAGCAGCACCCCTCCATGGCCTCTGCTTCAGCTCCTGCCTCCAGGTTCCTGCCCTGCCTTCCTTTAATGGACTGTGATCGGGATACATAAGGTAAATGAATCCTTTCCTCTCCAACTTGCTTTTGGTCAGTAGTTTATCACAGCAATAGAAACTGAACGAAAGCAGCAATGAATTGTCTGTCTCTTCCTGGCCCGAGGCTAGACTAAACTAAATACCCAACCCATCCTCACTGATGTTCTGAACAGTGGTTTCAGCAACACGGAACTTGTGTACCACCTCTTAGCTGGGCTTTGGCAATAGTTTAGGCTGTTCCAGGGGCTGGACCATATCTCCCTAATGATGTTCAAGACTCGTTCTCTCATCTCTGTCGGGCTTCAGTTCCCGTGAGACTGGATGTTATTAGGACCTTCAAACACCCTATCAAAAAGTGCCACCTGAAAAAGTTACAAAGATGGCTGGTGGTGAGGCCATACAGCAACATGAGTAGACTCAATGCTACTGAATTATACTCTAAAAAGTGGTCAATGGTAAATCTCCTATCAATTACATTTACCATAATGTTCCCATCATGCTCCATCTCGTTTGTTTAGCTGTTCTCTCCGTCACTTCCCAGTATCAATACTGTTTATTGACAAGCTATCGACCCATTCCTACACTGTCAATGATACCTCCACAGTGAAGAGTGAGTCCCATGAAGGCAACTGCTTTGTTTATTGTTGTGTCATGATGCCCACAACTGTACCTGACATATTACAGACATGTCTAAAGAGTTTTTGAATGAATGAGTGAAAGAATAAATAAATGAATGAATGAATGAGTGAACAAATGAATGAATGAATGGATAGATCAAGAGCAGGCAAGTTAGGTCTGAAATTATTATTTCTATGCCTAGGTTCTGCCTTAATAATCCAGTCCAGTCCATCCTGAACGCTGACCCCAAAGTTATCAGGGTGATCTTTTAAAAACACAAACCTGCTCTCATTATTTTCCCAGGCCCTAAATTTTTTACATGTTCAAGAAAAACAAAAACAAAAACAAACCCCAACAAAACCCTGCATATGCCATTTTTCAAAATAGAAAGAAAAACAAATGCTAAAGTGATTTCTCTAGCTTCCAAAGTCTCACATAAGAAGTAATAAGGATACTTGGTCATAAGCAAAATGACTCCATGATTAAGGATAATTTAAAATTCCTCCAAACTAGCAGTAGCTTGTTATCATGGCAGAGATCCAAACGTAGCAGCCAGCATGACATCTTCGTTTCTCTGAACACAACAGTCTCTTACAGTAGTTAATAAGGCTGTGTCACTGAAAAGCATATCCCCAGATTCCTCTGTCAAGGAGCTGGGACAGAAGGCTATGATCTTCTCCAGAACTCTTGCAGAACCAGGACTACGATTTGATGGGTCAGCCCCCATAGGCTAAGATCACCTACTTAGCAGGCATCCTTTCCCTCCTTTGCTTCCTTCCCTGTTCCACATCAACGTTTCTGTCAGTCTGGAAGTCCTGAAGTCCCGCAGAGACTGGACGTGACAAAATGACATGTGTGTCACATGATCATCCTGGCTAACTCTACCCATCACCTCTGTTCTCCTTCATGACCATGAGTCAGCCCCAGCTCTTGGGACTATAGAACTTTGGCTTTAGCCTTAAAACTTCAGTAAATAGGGGCTGGAGAGATGGCTCAGCAGTTAAGAGCACTGTCTGCTCTTCCAAAGGTCCTGAGTTCAAATCCCAACAACATGGTAGCTCACAACCATCTGTGATGGAATTCCATGCCCTCTTCTGCTGTGTCTGAAGACAGCTACGGTGTACTCATATAAATAAAATAAATCTTTAAAAAATTAGTAAATACTAGAAACATGTTCCAATGGAGCCTCTCTGTCTACCTCTCACGCCTCATTTACTTTCCCTGTTTCATATTCCCTGCCCTCTGCCTATCTGTATCCAGAGGGTCTATTCATTATATTCGATCACATCTGGGAATAGTAGCATGTGCTTATAATCCCAGCACTCCGGAGGCCGAGACAGTGGTATTGCTGTATGCAAGAAGTCAACCCGGGCTATGTGGTGAGAACCTCTCTCAAAATAAAGTTCAGCTACTAGGTGGAATCTTTCAAGAAACAAACCCAGAATGCAGCCAAGCAGGAAACAAAACAACAAAGAAACACACACACACACACCTTATACCACGGTATTGCTGCCGGTCGTGAGCATTCACTGCTGATACCAGGCACTCAAAGCTGCTAACAAGCACTGACTCCTCACTGGGGCTCACAAGATAACTGAAATCAGCTTCAAAGCCAGTTGTCTCTACCCTCCTTTTGTGTCTGTCTGCTGTACTTGGCGTCATCTGCTTACTCCTGCACACAGACATCTGAAAAACCCAGAGGAGTGAGTGAGTGTGTGTGTGTGTGTGTAAAACCTAACCCACCTTACTCTCTTGAAACTAAAGGCATAAAGATCAGAATAACTGAGATGCTTTACTGTGAGTTTTTACAATGTCCTGCCTCAGACTCCCAAGAGGCACCAAAAGTTCTCCAACCATTGCCCTAACCTTCAGTCACCTTGATTCCAAGATTATCAAAGCCTTACACAACAGATACTTCCTAATCCCAGTGGGGTAAATTCTCTATGAAGGTAAGACTACAACCTGGAGAGGAGCATTTCCTAGGAGCCATAGCAGTTTCATTAAGCAATAAGGACTGCTTTGGACCTCCTTGCAGAATCAGAACTGAGATAAAGATCAACAGATGAATCAGACCTTGGTCAGAACTGCAGACATCTTACCCTCTCCCACATTGTAATTATTTCTCTATTTGAACCTAAAACTCATGTCAATACCGGACAGATGAACTTGGGATTACTGACGCCTTTATTTGTTCCTCTTTCCAATGTGCATGGATTTCTCTGCTTTTCACCCTCACTCATCTCTTTAACTGGCACATCTGGACAGATGCCTGAGCTAAGCCTGCCAGGGTTCTGGGAGCCAGGTCCTTTACCACGACACTCTGGTCACCATATTATAACGCTTTCCATGCTACTGATATCCTCTCCTATGTCTTTCACTAGAGCATGGATGCCTTGAGTGGAAGGCTTATTCAGTTTTTGTAGCTTGAATCAGAATAAACAATCGGGAGGCTGGAGGGATGATGGTTCAGCTGTTTAGAGCAACACTCCCTGAGGACCCAAGTTGAATCACCTTTACCAACAGCACCTGTAACTCCAGCTGCAGTGGATCTAGACCCCCAATTCCAGGAGTATCTGAACACACATGCATGCACACACACACACACACACACACACACATACACGGTGCAACACATGCAGTCATCGACTGGCAAGATGACTCAGTGAGCGCGTTTGCAGTGTAAGCCTGAAGTATTGATTCCTAGGATGTATGTAAATGCGGAAGGAGACAACTGAGTCTACAAAGTTGTCTTCTGACCTCCCCATGCACACCAAGGTACATGTGCGCCCTCACTCACAGACATACACATGCATAATAAATAAAAATAAGGCAAAACACACTGTTGGGAAGCCGGGTGTGGCTCACTGCTGGAGTATTTGAGCAGTGTGAATATAAGACCTGGAGCTGGCCCCAGTACCTTCTACCTCCAGAAAACAACAACCGACTTTAAAAAAGAGTCAGCTGAATAAATGGATTATGAAGTAAAGGTAAAATAGTGCTTAACATCTTGATTAAATTAACCAAGGGAATAATTCTGTGTTTGTTTTGCTCTTATGGAGACAAGGCTTTGCCCTATAGCCCAGGCTGACCTGAAACCCCCAATCTTCCTGCCTTGGTCTCCAAGTTCTCAGATGTGGGCACGTACATCACATGCTACCAAGGCAATTCTTGGACATAAACACAGATTATTACGTGTGTTAGCCATATTTCATCATTTGAAATTTTGCTTTTTACTTTTTTTTTTTTTTTTTTTTTTGGTTAGTTTGGATTTGGTTTTTTTCGAGACAGGGTTTCTCTGTGTAGCCCTGGCTATCCTGGAACTCACTCTGTAGACCAGGCTGGCCTCGAACTCAGAAATCCGCCTGCCTCTGCCTCCCAGAGTGCTGGGATTACAGGCGTGCGCCACCACTGCCTGGCTAAAATTTTACTTTTGAAAATGAGTAGAGACTAGAAATTTTAAGAATCCTTAACACACACACACACACACACACACACACACACACACACACACACACACACACCCATACTTGGAAAGACCCAAACAAAAATCACTGTACAGTTCTGACTCATCATCTCAATAGCTGCCTGTGCTAATCCTATAATTCTTGTTACTAAACACTGTCATTTCCCTTCTTTGGGCTTTAAGCAACTTGGAGAAGCAATTTCAACACTATTTATGCCTATTGTTATTAATACTACTAATTATTTCTTAATTGTTTTAAAAATAGCTTTCTTTTGGGGGGGAGGGGTGTTTCAAGACAGGGTTTCTCTGTATAGCCCTGGCTGTCCTAGAACTCACTCTGTAGACCAAGCTTTCCTCAAACTCAAAAATCTACCTGCCTCTGCCTCCTGCATGCTGGGATTAAAGGCGTGTACCACCACAGCCCAGCTAAAAATAACTTTCTTTTATTAATTAACAACTTCATATATGTATATAACATACCTTGATCATATCCACCATCAATTACCCCTTCCCACAACCATACACACCCCACATCCCACCAACAGGTACTCCTCACATCTTCCTATGGTTCTCTCTCTCTCTCTCTCTCCCTCTTTCTCTTCATCTTTATGTGTATGTGTGTGTGCCTGCATGCCTGCATGAGTTGCTTTTTTTTTTTTTTACACCACAGGCATATAGAGATTTGTATGTAATAATTCATATCTTCTGGGGGAAGGTACCTGCAGGGAACCCTGCCACATCCCTCGTGGCTTGGTCCTGGCACTCCGTTTTTTGGATTTTTTTTTTTCCGAGACAGGGTTTCTTTGTGTAGCCCTGGCTGTCCTGGAACTCACTCTGTAGACCAGGCTGGCCTCGAACTCAGAAATCTGCCTGCCTCTGCCTCCCAAGTGCTGAGATTACAGGTGTGAGCCACCACTTCCCGGCTGGTCCTGGCACTCCGACTAGGGGTGGAGAGGGAATGAAGAAAGGACTGTGGTACTTAAGAAATGACAGATGCATACACAGAAACGCTGGGGTCAGCTGAGCTCTGTGGACTGTAATGGGTGATACTGACTACCCCAGCTGTTCAGTACATTTGTATTGTACAGGACAGTAAGAGGAATTAGGTAGTTTGGAGGCGTCTGTACGTGAGCAGCCACAGGTTTTAAACTCCTAGGAAGAGGAATCTGCAGTTGTTAGTTTTTGCACACACAAGGACCAAACGGTTTTACCTGACCAAGTGGGAAGGCTCTGCTGATCTCCTGTGGGTGTGCCCATGTCAGACAATGAGCATTCACTTGAGGCTTCCTCGGCTCCCACAAAACTGCCCCCCTCTTTAAAAATATTTTTTTTAATTAGATTATAAAGTAATTAGCTTTCCACACTTAAGGGCAGGCTCTATGCCCAACAGTAGATGGCTATGTTTAACTGTATATATTTCTGGAGGGTTTTGTCCCACAATGCTTACTCTGGACATTGTTTTTTTAATCCTACAGGTTTAATGCTATATCATGGCTTCTGATTTTGGGTCTGCATGGCATTTCTGTGTGTGTAAATGAGTGTGTGTCTCTGCGTCTATATGAAATATGTGTCTCTTGGGCTTTTTTCTTTGACCCTTGTATTTTTTCTGTTTTTTACAAATATTATTTAAGGTGGCTGGCATTGTTTGTTTGTTTGTTTTGTGCATGTGTATTTTTAAGACAGGGTTTCTCTGTGTATCACTGGCTATCCCAGAACTCACTCTGTAGACCATGCTGGCCTTGCACTCAGAGATCCGTCTGCCTCCGCTGCCCAAGTGCTGGGATTTCAAGCAGGTGCCACCATCATCAGGCCTCTGGTTTTTGTTTTTGCTTTTTTTTTTTTTTAAAGATTTATTTATTTATTATATGTAAGTACGCTGTAGTTGTCTTCTCATTACGGATGATTGTGAGCCACCATGTGGTTGCTGGGATTTGAACTCAGGACCTCTGGAAGAGCAGTCAGTGCTCTTAACCACTGAGCCATCCCTCTAGCCCCTCTGTTTGTTTTTTAAATGAGAGCAAGTGAGAAGGAGTAGAGATTTGGGTGGAGAGATGGGGAGAATCTGGGAGGAGTCGGGGGAGGGAAACCATAATCGGAATATATAATATGAAAAAAAATATTTTCAATAAGGAAAATAACTGGTTTCCGTGAAGGGTTAGATGCATCTTTAAGTTTGGTCTAACTAACCACCCCTCATTCCTGCCTCTCCTCAACTATGACCATCTTATTGTAGTTTTTTGAGACAGGGTCTTATGTCACCTAGGCTGGGCTCAAATCCCTTATGTAGCTGAAACTGGCCCTGTAAACTCTTTTTCAAGATTTTAATTTTTATTTACACCTGTGTGCATGTGTGTGTGTGTGTGTGTGTGTGTCTGTTTATGTATGCTATGTATTCCTGGATGCCCACCACAACAAGAAGAGGATCTTAGATGTCAGGGGTTGCAGTTAGCAGTGGCTGTGAGCTGCACTAAGTGGGTGCTAGGAAGAAAATCCGATCCTCTGGAAGAGCATCTAGCACTCTTGACCACCAAGGTGTATCTTCAGCCCCTAGAACTTTTGTTCCCCCTGCCTCCATCTCCAAAGTGCTGCGACTGCAGGCCTACACCACCAAGATCAACTCTTTTCATACTTTGAGACAGGGTCTCATTCTGTAGCCCAGGCTGTCCTGGAAGTCACTGTGTACCCACACTCATTGTAATCCCCCTGCTTCAGGCGAGTGCCTTCTGCTTCAGATGGTGATCCTCCTGTCTACCAAGTGCAAGCATTACTGCTTTGCAACACCGCACCTGACGACGTATTGTTTAAATTAAATGACTTCTCACTGCTTCTAATGCATCCTAGTGAAGAACATATCTTTGGGACTAAAGCTATGTAGGTAACCCTGAGTGGTCCCTCTTGGGAGTCTTCAGCCTTCCCCAAACTTCTGGGGATCTCCCTCTTTTCCAAGCCTCCCTTGGGATTCCTTCCCTCTTCTTGTCAAAGCCTTGTCACCAGGCAGAGCGACGAAGGATGTGACTGCCCGCACAGGCTCCTCCCCTCCAGTTCCGTAGGTCCCAGTGCTTCAGGCACAGCCAGAGCTATTAATAGTCCCCCCTTTCTCTCCTCTTCTGCAGCCTGCCTTCCACTTCCTCTGAAGGCAGATAGCCACTGGATCGGAGGCATAATTACCCCCCTCCGCCGCCTCTCTGAGCAGGAAGAAAGAAAAGGTCTTGATTCTCCTCCAGCGAGGAAGGGGACTGGCGGGCGCTGTCATCTCTAGGCTTTCAGCTGCTCTCCTGCCCTGCTGCTCAGGGCGTAGCCTTTTCTCTTGTTCCTCTTGTGGCCCAGGGCTTTGTTTGTATATTTAAACAGCATTCCTTCAGACTTGGGTCATTTTCTACCTTTTAGTATAACCTGCAAAAATCTTAATTTTTTAAAATTTATTCTTTGTGTATGAATGTTTTTGCTTGGACATTTTTATGTGCATCGCATGAATGCCTGGTGTCTGAGGAGGTCAGAAAAGAGTGTCAGATCCTCTGGAACTGGAGCTACGGATGTTATTTTGAGCCACCGTGTGGATGCTGGGAACCAAACCCAGGTCCTCAACTATTGAGGTTTGGTCTGTTACTGTGTATTGCATTGCTAAATTCTGTATCCCAAGGTCTAGTTGCCTCAAGGGGAGTGGATTCTCATGTATACCAGCTTTGGTTGTGCAGACTTTGCTGCTCCTTAATTTAAATCTATTGGTTGAATAAAGATGCCTACAGTTTGTAGCTGGGGCTTCAGTTCCTCAGCTTTGAGGTCTATAGCATAGAGCAATAGGGGGGAAGAAAGGAGGCGCATGGGGAGGTGAATGGTGAGCACAGGGCCACGAAGGCCAGTCAGTTAGAGTAGGAGCAGCCCAGGCAAAATAGGGCAAGTGATACCTTGGGATTATTGACGGGGAAGTAGACAAAATAACATAGAGGATTGATAACTGCCCAACATTCGTGCTTTAAGGCTTATTATAAATATAAAGGTTTTGTGTCTTTTATTTTGGGAACTAAATGATCTTAGGTGGGATAGAAACCCATAATATTATTTACCACAACACTCAGCAAAAGCAACCAATAAGTACTCATAACCACTGAGCCATCTCTCCACTATGCACACTTCTGTGTAGTGCAGGAATGGGAGGAGGGGGTGGAGCCAGCCCTCTCCAGCCTAAGGACTCAAGATATTTAACAGGGATATCTGATCAGCAAGTTACGGGCTGGGCAAGAGGAGGCAGATTGGAGGGTATTTTTGTGGAACTTGATGGATTGTGGGTGGACTGGCAAGTCAAGGTCCAGCAGGATGAGGAGGACACACTTTAGATGGCCTATGCAGTACCTGGTGGCATCACGTACGTCTCTCATAGTCACTGTCCTGTGTGAAAAGTGGCGTCTTGAATTGTGCAGTGCGAAGTCTGGGTAGGTTTGCATCACAATTTTAACTCTTGCTAAGCATGGTGGCACACCTGCAATCCTAGCATTTGGAAGGCAGAGGCAGGAGGGTTGCTTTAAACTCAGTCAGTCTGGGCTATAAATAGCAAGTCTCAAACGGTAATTCTAAGTCTAAACTTATTTGCTTCTTCTTCTTCTTCTTCTTCTTTTTCTTCTTCTTCTTCTTCTTCTTCTTCTTCTTCTTCTTCTTCTTCTTCTTCTTCTTCTTCTTCTTCTTCTTCTTCTTCTTCTTCTTCTTTCTTCTTCTTCTTCCTTTTTTAATCTTAGAGATTTTAGGGTCTCTCTGTCTCTTAGGACTCATTTGAGCAAAGGTGTTGGGATTACAGAGCTCTAGTCAGCCCCGAGGGTTTGGGAGAAGGAAGTGCTTAGGCCTTCCAGTGACTTTCAAATTTTCTCAGCGGGAATGTGGTGGCTGCTTCCTGCTTCCTCCTTGGCTGGTAAGGCCCGCGGAGATTCTGCTACTGGGTCTGATTCTGTGTGTCAGACTCTGTCCTCCAAGGGAAAACCCTGTTTTACCTAGCTCCCAAAGCTCTGGAGAGGCACACTTGGTGGCTGAGGGTCCTCAGCAGGGTTGGTTGCAGTTTCCCACAGGCATCCACCTTTAACAGGTGTACCCATCAACAAACTGCCTGTGGGAAAAGCCAGCTGTTTGGGAAGCCGCTGACTAAAGAAGCCCATTGGCTGTTGCTGGGTGATGGTTACAGAAGGACTCCTATAGAGCCCAAGGGGCCTGGGGCTGACCTTTCTTGGCTCAGAGGCACCCCTGACCTGCTGGCTTTGAAATTCATAGCAGGACCTGCTTTCTCTGGATCTATCCATAGGCAGCTGACCCTTAAGCGTGTGATCTTGTAAGGGGAAAGAGAAGGTGTTTATTTGTTCAAACAAGTCTCGGGAATCAGAAGAACGCAACTGATTTCCGAGAACCAGGAGGCTGGATTTAAGAAATATTTACAAAATTTTCACAAGCCAAGAAGCATACAAGCCAGAATCAGCCAATTGGCTCTTAGAATTCTGTTACTCACACAGCACCTGTAAATCTTCACTAATCAAATCCAAGTTTGGGCTCCTTAGTTACAAAACACAGCATTTCTGACTTAAAACACCTGGAGCAGATGTGATTTCAACTCAGGGTTGAAAGAGGAAGAGCTTCGAATTGTTCATTTCTTCTCTAGTTTTACACACCGAATGCTATAGGTTCTAACTTTCTCTAGCCTCTCCCAGATATGCCAAATGCTAATCATAAATAAACAAATAAAAAAGATTGAATTTTGAACACTTTAACACTCGTAAAAAGAAGTGAACAAAATCCTTTTTGAACATAGAAATTCCATGTTCAGCTCAGTGATGGAGTCAAGCGATTCTGTAACAAATAAGTTTCTTTTTAGAGGTTTCTGTGTATCAGTGTTTTGCTTTGTGTGTCTGTGTGTGTGTCTCTGTGTGTGTGTGGTATGCATGCACACGTCAGTGTGCTTGTGTTCATGCCTGGTGCCAAAAGAGGGCATCCTATCTCAAGAACTGGAGTAACAGGTTTATGAGCTACCACATGGTGCTAGGAACTGCTGAGCCATTCCTCCACGGTTTTTGTTTGTTTGTTTTTGTTTTGTTTTGGAGACAGGGTCTCACTCTGTAGCCTTGGTTGTTCTAATTGGATACATAGACCAAGCTGGATTCAAAACTCAAGAGATCCACTGGGTTCTTTGCTATGTATTATAATGCTAAATTCTGTACCCAGAGATCTAGGCCCAGGAGTGAATTCTCTCCTCTACAGGCTTTTGTTGTGCAAACCTTATTCCCTTATTCCTTGATTTAAAATCATTGATTAAATAAAATTGGCTGCAGTCAACTGCTGGAGGGATTGGAGATAGACGGGTTTTGAGTTACCCGGTTTGGGGTGGAGAAGCCAGAGGATCAAGGGGAGACCAGGAGTGGGAAGGACAACGAAGAGAGGAGGAAGCCACCATGATGGGAGATGGACCATGAGCACCATGGCCAGGAGAAACAGCAAGCATGTGGGCTCCACCACTGGGGAGGTGGCCAGGCCAGCAGTCAGAAGAGCGGATTAGGGGCTACTCCCCCAGTTGTCAAAGCCAAATAAAATAACCACAGTCTGAGTCTTATTTATTTGTAAGCTAATTGGGGATAAGCTTAGATTGGTTCTACTACACAAGCCAAGGATGCCTGACACTTATGTGTGCACATGTGGAGGTGAGAGGGGACAAAACGATGGATTGTCTTTCTGAATCTGAGGCTCACGCCAGGGAACTCCAGAGTTACCTGTCTCACGACCTCTGCTCTGAGATCACGAGGGTGTGCTGCCATATCCCATTGTTTTACACAAGTGCTAGGAGTCTGAACTTAGGTCTTCATGCTTTTGTGGCAACCGCTTCACCAACACTGCCACTGCTCCAGCCCCTCCCAGGAATGTCTTCTGCACACACAGTCATGCGCTCTTTTGAGAAGTGGGAGACAGGATGTCATGTGCATAGAAAGCTGACCTTGAACTTGCTATATTCTTAAATTTCTGAGTTTCCTGCCTTTCCCCTGCTTCCCCCTAGCCCCCAAGGGATGGGATTCCAGGACTGTGTCACAAGGCCACTTATGTAGTGCTGGGGAGTTGAACTCAGGACTTTGTCCGCATTAGGCAAACACTCTACCAACTGAACTTAATCCCCAGCAGAAGCAGCCTACATTTAGGAGAAGCTTCAGACTTTGTGCCGTCTGCCTCTCTCTGTAGCACACAGCTGCTTCAGTTTGTAAAAGATAAGTCTGTGCCAAGAGTTGAGCAGGATACGATTTCCTGTTGCTTTGACCTTAGAGGATGGAAGGTAGTGAGTTACCTTGGCAATCCTGCATCCCCCACAAACTTCATCCTTACAGACGCTGCTTTGTTTTTTGTTTTTTGTTTTTTTTAGAGGTGGTTACAGGGTTTAAACTGGGGCAGGTGCAATGTGAGAAGACATATTGCAAACTCATTATTTAATGAAAACATCAAAACTTATGTTAAACTTAGCTTTAACATGTGTGTGCACACATGCACATCTCTCTCTCTCTCTCTCTCTCTCTCACACACACACACACACACACATGCACACAGAGAATCTAGGAACATAGTTCAATGACAAACCATTTACTGAACATGCTAAGGTCCTGAGTTCAATCCCCAGCACCACAGAAAACAAGACTAGAATAGTGACAAACTAGCTAATGTTTATAGACTGAGCATGGAGCAACTTTGTTGCCTGGACTATGGAGTGAGGAGAGACGCCCCAGTCTTAGGCTTGTGTTGTGGCTCATGGTGTGGGGTTTATTTTCAGCTTGCTTCCAGAATGTGAGTTTATCTTTGGTTTTATGAGACAGGGTCTGGCTGGGCTAGAACTCACTATATAGACTAGGCTGGTTTCAAACTCAAGAGATCACCCTGCCTCTGTCTCCTGAGTGCCGGGATTAAAGATGTATGCTACCGTGCCTGGCTAGGAGTCAGACAGGGTCTTGCTAGGTGGCTCAGGCTGGAATTTATGATACTCCTGTCTCAGTTGTGTAGTCTGAGCAGTTCTTGGTGGGTGGCATCATTTCTATCACATCATAGTGACTGTCATCTTTGGATAGCTGTTATCTTGAACTGTGCAGTGGAAAACCTGGACAGCTGGATATCACAATTTTAACTCTTATCAGACACGGCGGCCCACCTGCAATCTTAGCACTTTGCGACAGAGGTGAGAGACTTGTTTTAAACTTCAAGTCAGTCTGGACTATGTATCAGTGTCTTGAAAACAAATGACCAAACAAAAAATCTCAAGTCCAAACTTCTGAGCTTCCGTTACCTTTGAGCCTTGGAGTTCAAAGTGGTAGGACTACAGAAGAGCAGTTCTGTGCCTGGTGCTCAGAACGACCTGACTCACCCAACAGGATGTTCATAGCCTCCCTTAAATGTGATCTCTGCTGCCCTGAAACCCAGAGAAATGAAATGTAAAACGAAAGTTAAGAAGTCCAAACACTGGTCCGTGAGGAGCCCATAGCACCAGACTGCCTCACTTCCAAACAGCAGCACGGCGCACATTCTGAAGGTCTGATAAGCCTCAAGTGGATAAAGGTCCCTCTTTCAAGCAGGGGGTGGGGTGATAGTGGTGGTGGTGGTGGTGGTGGTGGTGGTGGTGTGTGTGTGTGTGTGTGTGTGTGGCTTTCATTAGAAGACAAAGGGACACCCGTAGGCATGTCCACACATGGTCCTATTTATCATCTCTCTAGCACTGACTTACCCCACTCAAAAATTTCCACCAGGCTAAAAAAAAAAAATTATTTGTGCAGAAGGAAATATCTTAAATACCCACTTAGCCTGTTTACACTGTTCCATTGTTTTGTCTATGATGTCATGTGTTCAGTTCACCCAGCATAGCCTCTGCTGAGCATTTGCATAAGACTGCCGCGGACGAATCCCCCAGCCCGGTGTAGTGTGTGGATGGAACTTTAGAGACTTTCGGTTAGAAACTGTGTTGCTTCCATAACAAAGCGCAGCCTGTAACACTCGAAGCAGTGCAATGGTGCTGTGGGCTCGGCTCAGAGAGCAAGGGGCAGCTGCTAGCTCACTAGGAAGTTATCTGAAATCCTAACAGAGCAGTAGCCGGAACAATACCATGACGGCAGGCCTTAAAAAAAAAAAAAATCTGCCCGCCACCCATTCTCCCACCTACTCAGTGGGAACAAGGAGAGCTTTGTGGACTCCCTGATAGGTCCACTCCACGGGATGGCAGGTCTCAACTATATTCTACCCTCTCACTGAGTAGATTGGAAATGGAGGGCCAGGGCTCTCTGAACCAGTATAGGCGGCTCTCAAGTGGATAACGGAGACCTCAGCTCCATGATACTGTTTAATTCTTCGCGTTATGGTAGGGATTTTTGTTTGTTTGTCCTCCTTGCCTGTAATTGTCTCTGCATTTATTTAGCATGTGTGAATTTGTATGCATGTACATGCATGTGTGCATGACTGGTCAGCTGAAGCCAGCCTAGTACCCAGGCTTTGAAATAGAGTTTCTCAGAGACCCAAGCTTTCTGGTGAGGCTGCAAGTTCTTCATCTCCACTTCCCCAGTGCTGGGATCACAAACCAGCAACATGCCTGGGTTTTTAACATGTGTACCTAGGATCAAACTGGCGTTCATGCTTGTGTGGACTAAGTGATCTGTCCAGCTCACTTTTCATTTTTTTTTTTTTCCTTAGACAGAGTTTCTCTGTGTAATAACTCTGGCTATCCTGGAACTGGCTTTATAGATCAGGCTGGCCTAAAACTCTGCATGCTTCTGCCTCCCAAGTGCTGGGATTAAAGGCATGTACCATTATACCCAGCTCAATCTTCAAAGTTTTAAGACATGTCAAGTCCATGTTGTGGCTGCTGACTGTGTAATGACCCTCCATCTATGAAGGCACAGAGGTAAGAGCACAGGTCCTGGGTACCCATGTAGGTCACAAAGCACAAAAGGGCAGTTTAAGATGGTTTCTTTGACACTTCACTGCTCAGGGCTCAGAAGTGTCATACTCGGAGTCTTGGGGACATTTAGAAGCTACTCCTTAGAGTATCTTTTCAGAGACAATGGAAGAGTGGGGACTACTCATTTCTCCCTCTGAGCCTTTTTCCTTCTCAGGAGGTTGTTAGCACGCATGGTGTTAGACATTCTAAGAGTCCAGAGGCCTCAACACAATCCTAGCAAATCTCTGTAGAAATGA
Source organism: Apodemus sylvaticus (assembly GCF_947179515.1). Lineage (NCBI taxonomy): Eukaryota > Metazoa > Chordata > Mammalia > Rodentia > Muridae > Apodemus > Apodemus sylvaticus. Next base: position 38,078,349 of record NC_067472.1, on the reverse strand, counting down.
CGAGCCAGATCCGGGGACAGGGTAGTGGGGGACACACTTTTTTTCACAGAGCTGTCACACACAGTGTGACTATCTTCAGAAGCAGGTATGGGGGACCAGACATTCAGCTACAGAAGGAGGCTGGGGTCTTCACCTGACAGTTTTTAATGTCTTTGGATCTGGCTGGCAGTCAAGGGCCTTTTCCAGAATAGGCCAAGGAAGACAAGTCCAGGTTGGTGTTTAAAGCTTTAGTCAGTTCCCTGGCCAGCAGCTCATGCAGAGACACTCCATCATGAGAGTACACCCAGTTCTTCCCGGTCCAGTCATAGCGCTTGGGGCCGCTGCAAGCAAAACAAATTCAGAGTAAGTCAGTGAGGACCCCCTTCAGGAGAGCCACAGTGTTTGGACTAAATCTGTGTGTGTGTGTATGTATGTATGTATGTATCTAACTTTGTTTTGTTTTTCAAGATAGGATTTCCTTGTGTAGCCCTGGCTGTCCAGGAACTCAATCTGTAGACTAGGCGGTCTTGAACTCAGAGTTCCACTGTCTCTGTCTCTCGAGTGCTGGAACTAAAGGCGCATAGCCACCACTGCCCAGCGTATCTATCTTTGAAGATAGATTCTTACTCTGTATCCCAGATAGGTAGCCTGGACCTCACTTGTGTAGCCAAGGCTACCCTTCAACTTGTAGCAATTCTTCTGTCTCAGCCCAAGTGCTGGGATCATCAGCAATCCCATTTGGCTGGACTGAATCTTTAAGGTCCCACTGGGGCGGTGGTTAAAAAGCTCACTGTCTAGCTCATGCATATTGCAGGGGGGTGTGGGGGTGTAGCGGGTGTGGAGGGGTTGGAGGGGTGGACACTTTATATGCTAAGGCCTCACTGGGGTGTGCTAGGTCACTGGCAGTGTGCCCAGAGTGAGTGACTGGGAGCCTGTTCTGTTCCCCTCTGCTTCCAGCTGCCAAGGGAGGGAGCAGCTTCCCACCACCAAATACCCCTGGCGGTGGCCCGCCTCACTGCAGGCCCAAGGGCGACAGGCACCAAAGTCTGACACCGTGAACCAAACCAAATGCCTCCTCCTTTCAATGAAGAGCTAACCGAATCCACAGGGCTGCCTGCCATCCAGAGACCAAATGCAGCTTTTACAGTGTGACGTGCAGTGAGGTGAACCTTTGCTTTCCTCAGTGTCTTCCTGAGGATGATTGTGCAGCGTGTCCTCTGGAACACTCCACAGCCCTGCCCCCACGAATCTCTCTGCAGCATATTCCATCGCTTGCTTTTCCTAGGACACAAGCCGTCTTACGGCCAGGTTTGGGAAGTGGTGCTAATTTTGTACAATGGATGCGATGATTGATGGCCAACCTACACTATTGTGTCTCCACTAACTCTGTCTATGTCCAAAACACCAGTTACCCTGAAAGAAGGCCAGTACCTACCCATCAGCTACCTTGCCTCTTCCAGCCTTGGCTACCACCTGTGCTATTATTAAAAACTTTGCTGGGCATGGTGGTGCAGGCCTTTGATCCCAGCAGATGGTGGATAGAGGCTGGCTTGGTCTATAAAGGGGGTTCCAAGCCAGCTAGGGATACAAGGTGTCTTAGTCAGGGTTTCTATTCCTGCACAAACATCATGACCAAGAAGCAAGTTGGGGAGGAAAGGGTTTATTCAGCTTACAGTTCCAAATTGCTGCTTATCACCAAAGGAAGTCAGGACTGGAACTCAAGCAGGTCAGGAAGCAGGAGCTGACACAGAGGCCATGGAGGGATGTTTCTTACTGGCTTGCTTCCCCTGGCTTGCTCAGCTTGCTCTCTTGTAGAACCCAGGACTACCAGCCCAGGGATGGCACCACCCACAATGGGCCCTCCCCCCTTGATCACTAATTGAGAAAATGCCTTACAGCTGGATCTCATGGAGGCATTTCCTCAAGGGAGACTCCTTTCTCTGCGATAACTCCAGCTTGTGTCAAGTTGACACACAAAACCAGTCAGTACACAAGTTAAGACCCTGCCCCACCCCCAAATAAAACAACAAAAGAAAACTTCCTTCTTTCGAAAGGGTCTCACATAGCATCAGCTAGCCTCCAATTCCTTATATAGCCAAGGATAACCCTGAGCTAACTCCTCTCTCTCTCTCTCTCTCTCTCTCTCTCTCTCTCTCTCTCTCTCTCTCTCTCTCTCTCAAGTGCTGGGGATTAAAGGCATATGCCAGCACTGCCCAGAAACCTGAGCTCTTGATCTTCTTGCCTTTATTACTCAAGTGTTGGGATTACTGGCTTGCTCCATAATTTCTAGCTAAAAGTAGTTTTCTTTATTGAAAACTAAATCTGTGAAACTGAGAGCTACACCGGTATGTTCCCACACACCTTCCTTATCTGTTGCTGCATCTATTCCACTCTTCAGGCTCGGGAGGAGAAAGTATTTGGGATGTGTTTTTTTGTTTGTTTTCGTTTTTTTGGATTTGGCTTTTTGAGATAGGGTTTCTCTGTATAGCCCTGCCTGTCTTGGAACTCACTCTGTAGACCACGCTGGCCTTGAACTCAGAAATCCGCCTGCTTCTGCCTCCCAGAGTGCTGGGATTACAGGCGTGCGCCACCACCAACCGGCTGGGATGTGGTTTTATACTACCTCCTATTATTGCTACCTTTAAGAGGAGTCACTTCCTGGGAGTTTCTTACATCACTGCAATGTGTCCACAAAAGGGAATGGGGGACCTGTGTAATCTTTCTGTGTCCCATCCTGAGATGGGACATTACTCCTACACATTCTCCCATCATGGCGTGCCATTGTACAAGAGGCTAAACTAGTGTCCCTTGCATCCCGAACCTTGAAATCAACCTTGAAATCCGTGAGCTAAAGAAACCTTTCCCCTTATCAGTAACTTATCTCAGGCAGTGTGAATGTGACTAATACACAGTACCGTGGACAAGTGGACAAATCGGTAGCTGGTTTCCACAACAGCTGTTTTTTTGTCATGATTTGTTATTCCAGATGTATAAGACCCTTGTCTCAAATTCTAGGTCCTCATGGCCTGGAGAACAGCAGACACAGTAAAAGACAATGATGGTAACAGAGAATCCTGAGAGTTCACCATCAGGGATACCCAGGTCCACTGAGAACACTCAAGGGAACTTTCAAAGACAGGCTAGAAGAATGGGGATATGGCTTAAGGGTACAGAGCTTGAGCGGTCCCAGTGTGGGCAATGCATTGTTAGATCTCCAGCACCACAAAAACCAAGAGTAGACTGAGGTGGGGTGGGAAGACAGTATCCTGCGAGTAGAGGGAAGAGATGGGAAGTGTCTTGTGTAGGTATAAATGCATGAAGGCTTTTAATATTGCCAATCAAATGCTGAACAATACAGAGAAAAGGGCAAATGGACAGGCAGGGCTTCTGTTACAAGAGCAGAAACCTCTGAACACGAAGTACCCAGGCCACATTAAAGCAAAACAAAACCAGGAGAAACCACAGAATGTTCTTTGGCCCTACACCACAGCCCCGCTATCAGGTAACGAGGTAGAGTCTGAACAACTCAAGACCCCTCCACATAGTCCAGTGCTCTGAGCCCAGATTCTGGGGCCCAGGTGTCCCCACAGTTCTTTTCTAGTTCATCCTATGGCAAGGTGGCCATGAAATATTGTCTCCACAGGACCTCAAGGGTTTTCTTCTGAAATAAGAAATTATAATCATGGCCCTGTGAAAGATAGCTGGATAAATATGAAATTACTTCCGGGGTGATGGAGAGAGGGCTCAGTGGCTAAGGACATTTGCTGCTCTTCAGAAGGACTGGCTTGATCTCTTGCACTACCCTGGGTTGCTTACAACTGCTTGTGACTACAGCTCCAGGGGATCTGACTCCCTCTTCTAGCTATTTTCTAGCACAGGCACTCAACCACACCCATACCCACCCCCACAGACACATAAATAAAAATAAGCACCCCCCCTTTATGAAAGTAATTGTGATGAGGTTACTTACAAGATGCCTCACAAGTCTCTCATATAAATAAGTTTTTAAAATAGATAATCTGGGCTGGAGAGATGGCTCAGCAGTTGAGAGCATTGACTGCTCTTCCGAAGGTCCTGAGTTCAAATCCCAGCAACTACATGGTAGCTTAAAACCATCTGTAATGAGATCTGACACCTTCTTCTGGAGTGTCTGAAGACAGTTACAGTGTACTTACATATAATAAATAAATAAATCTTTAAAATAAATTATCTGTTTTTTAAATTAATTGCTTTTGTTTTGTTTTGACATGTGAATGCATGTATATCTGCAGACCAGAGGAGGGCATCAGATCCCTTTATAAATGGTCGTCCTTTATAAATGGTCAGTCGTGAGGCACCATGTGATTGCCAGGAATTGAACCCAGGACCTTTGGAAGTGCAATCAGTGCTCTTAACCACTGAGCCATCTCTCTAGCACCTAAATTACAGGTTTTAAATGTATTTGTTTTATATGCATTGGTGTTTTGTTTGCATGTTTATCTGTGTGAGGGTGTTATCCCCTGGAACTGGAATTACAGACAGTTGTGAGATGCAATGTAGGTGCTGGGAATTGAACCTGGGTCCTCTGGAAGAGCAGTCAGCGAGTGCTCTTAACCACTGAGCCATCTCTCTAGCTCCAGTTAAGGGTTTAAAAAGAGTTTGCTTGGAGTTTCTTGTAAACGACTAATTACCCCGTAGTGAATGTGAGCCGCCTGACACAGATGGCAGGATCTGAACTCTAGCCCTTGTGCTGGAGCAGAAGGGGCTCTTAGGCCGTCTCTCCAGCCTCCTTGGTAATAGTGTTGTTTGCTGTGTGTTTATTGTGGTGCTGGGACTCCAATCCCGGGCCTTCTGTCACATGCTAGGCAAATTCTTTGCCACTGAGCCACACCTTGGTACCTTTTTAAAACTGCCAATACCATTAGGCTTCCAAAGAATTCCATACTGGTTCTAGCTGAGATGTCCCACCTTTCCTGCAGAATGTCTCCTTCAGTACTGCTGCGGAGCCTCTGCAAGGATAGCGTGAAGGCTCGCTGTGGGCATCTCTCTGCTGTTCCCAGACCACCGAGGCAGCAGCTGTGTACTCATTAGTCCGCCCTTAGTTCTGAGACAGAGGGTTGATTGCAGTGCACCCTGCTGTTGCTTTAACTGCAGGCATTGACAGGGGGCAGGCATGAGGATGGGGGCTCTGGGGCTGCTGCTAAAAATCACTGTCCCCTGTGACAGAGTCTTAGCCCAACACTAGCAGAATTACTGAGACCTTCCAAATAGGCCAGGAGTTAAAGTTTAACTTACTTTGAGAACAAAGTTCAAGTTTGCTCAGATACTACAATATAAAAAATTCCTCCCTCTTTCTCCTTGCTTCCTTTCCATTTTGGGAACTGAACAGGCCTTACAGATTACTGGCTAAGCACTCTACCACAGAGATACACAAGCAGCCTTCAAAGTAGCTTTTTAAATATGAGTATACTGTCGCTCGCTCTCTTCAGACAGACCAGAAGAGGGCATCGGATCCCATCTCCATGGTTAGGAGACACTAAGTAGCTGCTGGAAATAGAACTCGGGATCTCTAGAGCAGTCAGCACTCTTTATTTTGTTTTTTTTGAGACAGGATTTCTCTGTGTAGCCCTGGCTGTCCTGGAACTCACTCTGTAAACCAGGCTGGCCTCTAACTCAGAGATCCACCTGCCTCTGCCTCCCAGAGAGCTGGGATTAAAGGTGTGTGCCACCACTGCCCGGCTGCAGCCAGCACTCTTAAACAGAGACATCTCTCTAGCCCCTCAAAGTAGCTTTATCATCATCATCATCATCATCATCATCATCATCATCATCATCATCGCAGGCATGTGCCACTGTACCTAATGAAAGTGGCTTATGTATAGCCCTGGCTGGCCTGGAACTCACTATGCGGACCAGGTTTGCTTATCTGCTTTTGCCATAGGGTCTTACAGGATAGCCCAGACCGGCCTTTGGACTGGCTATATACCAGGGCAGGCCTTGAACTGCTGCCTCTGCTTCCTGAGTGCTGCGACTACAGATATGTAACACCGTGCCTGGCAAAGGTATCTTTTTCAAAGGTAAGCCAGCGGTTTTTCTTTTCTGGGCAGTGAGAGAATAGAGAAAAGCAGTCTGGGTCGGGTTCTGAAAAGTTCCTTCCTCTTCAGGCCTTGTCCACATCCATCCTGACGCCTGAGGAGGATAGCAACCAAGTTATCAACGGGGAGAAGAGCTCGACCACAAGCAAGCCTTCCTGCCCACGCAGATAGCTGTAAAGCCATGGCAAAGCCAGGGACCGACACCCTCTCCGATGGTCCCCAACACTGCATCCCAGATGAGTTCAGCCCTTACGGACTTTGACTTCTGAACCTACCTGGAGGGAGAAGACAGCCAGATTTGCTTGTTCGGGGTCTGCTTGTTGATCACATAGGTTCCTAGATCTCCACCCAGCTTAACAGTGAGCACGCCACCCTAGGGGTCAGGAGGAAGACAGGGTGAAAAATTACATCAGTTACTACTGTACACATACATACACACATATATGTAAATATATAAACATAAATAAAAGTGAAATTCATTTCTGACACACTCTGACCCTGAGAGTAATGTTTTTACTATACAGCTATTTTTGAACACACACACACACACACACACACACACACACACTCATATATATGTTCATATCTCCATGCTGTTCATGTATCCAAGGATATAACAGACACCATTAAGAAATGGGTGCTGGTGCCGGGTGGTGGTGGCGCATGCCTGTAATCCCAGCACTTGAGAGGCAGAAAGAAGCAGGCAGATTTCTGAGTTCGAGGCCAGCCTGGTTTACAAAGTGAGTTCTAGGACAACCAGGGTTACACAGAGAAACCCTGTCTCAAAAAACAAAAAACAACAACAACAAAAAAAACCCCGCAACAACAACAACAAAATGGGTGCTGGGGATGCAGCACACGGGCAATGTGTGTTCAGGCTTTGGGAAACCGCCATGGTTTCTTGGCACCAAAACCAAACAAAATTTCATATTCAAAAACAGGAGCTTGTATGGTAAAAATGTTACTCTTAGGGTCAGAGATTTGTTTTCCTTTTATTTACGAGTGTGTTTCTGTTCAAGTGTATGCTCACAAATGCCCTTAGAGGCCAGAAGACACACAGGACAGCTTCAAGGCTGGATTACAGGCATCTGTAAACCATCTCATGTGATATGGTGGCTGGGATCCAACCTCTGGCCCTCATGAAAAGGAGCCAGCACTGAACCACTGAGCCGTCTCTGCAGGCGCCACGAGTGGGTACATCGTAATAACATACGATGAACGCTTGAAGCTCATAGCACTTTCTTTCTGCCTGTGTGGTCGCCAAGACGAGTTAAGTCTTGCCTGAGATCTCAGCAATGGTAAACAGGACCGCTAGCTTGTGGACCTCCACTGCCAGCCGGAAAATGTACAAATGCAGACTAAACTCTAACAGTTCTGCCCATGTGTCAGACCTGACAAGTCCTTCATGAAAACACAGAAAGAGAGTGACTGCGGTGGGAGAATCTGTAATGTCACGGTGTGGGAGGCTAAGGTGGGAGATGGTGAGTTTGAGGCCGGCAGGCTGCACAACAGAATGCAAAACAGAAAAAGAGAGAAGAAAGAAATCAATGCCCTTTCTTGTCTTAGAAGAGCAGACGCAGCGGGCCCCAGCCTACCTGTGTTATTTCCAGACCCTTCCCAGGCATCCAGCAAGGGCTCAAGACTCCATAAGACTTTATTTCCCTCTAAAAAGCCTTGCACTCTCAAAAGACTGGCCAGTCTGTGTCTGCCCAATAAATGAACATTTAAATTTGAAAGCACCCAACAAAGGAGCCCTTCGCTCTGAAGGCTTTAGTCTGGTTAGAAGGCAGAATATGAAACAAAAGCTAGGCACTAAGTACACTCTGACAGGGCCCTCCCTGTATTGCTTCTGCTAAGCGGTGGGAGCCTCTTGTTGCCCAGATGCACCACCGCCTTTCTCTGCATTTTGCAGAGGGCTCATCCAATCGGGAGTCTTGGAATGATTTTCACACAGCACACTCTTACAAACACAGCCAGCCAGTTCTATAAACTAGAGGCTGGGATGGATACTAATGTAACTAATAGACACAGGAGGGGCCAGTGGTGACTCTCTCTCTCCCCCTCTCCCTCTCTTTCCCCCTCTCCCTCCCTCCCACTCTGAGATGGGGTTTCATTAGGTAGTTCAGGAAGGTAACACACTTGTAATATTTGTGCCTCTGTTTGCCAACTGCCAGGCATGTGTCACTATGTTCAACTTCTCTGCCTGCCCATTTGTCTTTTTCTTCTTCTTTTAAATAATAATCTTTTTTTTTTTCTGATTCAAACAAAACAACAAAAGGAAATAGGCCGATGCTTCGGCTCCCCTGGGGGAGTGCTTGCCTGTGACACGGACACACAAGGCTCTGGGTTTCCTGCCCACATGGCTCAGCCCACGTAATCCCAGGGCTCAGGTGGTAGAAGATCAGAAACTCAAGGTTATCCTTGGCTACATCCTAGTTGAGGCCAGCCTGGGCAACATGAAACCCTAACAAAAAATGAAACAAAACAAAACAAAACAACAACAAAACAAGCTACACAAACCAAACCCACAAAAGCTCCTGATGGAGATGGTGTGGGCATTCAGGCAGAACAAACCCAGCAAGACCCTCAGTAGACATACTAATAATCCCTCTTTATTTAGGCCAGGGATTTGCAATTTTTCTAATACCGAGACCCTTTAATACAGTTCTTCATGTGGTGACTTTCAATCATAAAATTTTTTGTTACTACTTCATAACCGTAATTTTTCTACTGTTATGAATCGTAATGTATTTTTAGAGATAGAGGTTTGTCAAACGGGTCAACGACCCATAGGTTGAGAACCTCTGACTTAGAGCCCAGTATTTGCCAGGATTTGTGTCTAGATGAGATAACTGTTTTCAACTGGATAGGTAGGAATCACTATCTCAGTTTAACTGAGAGGTTCACGGTGGCAAAACACAAAGCAAAATATTAGCAACCAGTAGAGTTGTTGGAAAGCAGGGCAGTTTGGGCTCAAAAGCAGTTTTTCTTGTTGTAAGCAACCCTTTCCCCTCCTGAACCTTCATTCTCAGCTGCTAGTTTATATATTTTCTCTCTCTTGTCTTTGGAAAAAAACCATTCAATTTGCCTGTAACTAAGTTACATGGTGGAGTAGTATTGTTACTTTAGAGCCATTCAGAAATACCTTCACACTGTAAAAACCGAAACCCTGTATATACATTCGATGATAATTAAAACCCTGTATACATATTCGGTGTTACCTGAAACCTTGTATATACACACTCAGGTGTTAATTTCTCCCAAACACATGGCTCTTTGCCCAACTCTACAGTTACTCACTTCTAGCTGTACGCTAACAGACTGAAATCACAGTCACCTCTTAATTACTGTCCCCCTGTGTTCCACCCTACACGGTGGGGCCTGAAGGTCCAGTGCAAATGAATACCACAGAGTAACTCTCTAGGTGTGGCTCCCAGGGCTGCTCTCCTTCCTAACAGTCTGGGCCTGTACAACCTGCATCGCTTTGGCCTGGTTCCCAGCATCCAGCTGGCCTCCTCAAGGGCTCCACACCCATACCTGTCACCTACTCCAGCTAGTGACCACACCAGGGACAGCTCTCCTAACCACTGCATCCTCACTTGACTCTCTGATCCTTAGTCTTTGGAGAGATCCAGGAGTGCATGTTAATTGAACAGACGTGTGCTCCAAAATCAAAGGCAACCAAGTGAAGGCCTAGCTTTCGGTGCGTGGGCTGTCTTCCAGCGTTCTGTCCCCTCTTGCTCCAGGACTGCGCAGGTGCCCCTGGGAAGGTTACCTGGAGCTCTCCACTGGGCAGAGTCCTTGCAGCCTCTTTCCTGCTTTGAACTACCTCAGCGTCGGCTTGTGTGTGAAGAAGCCTGCTGTCCCCTGACTGCCATTGCCACCATTTTGAGTCCCTAAGAATAGGCAATCTCAATCTCAGTCATCATCTACATGCTTCTACCCAAACATGGAAATGATATTATTGTAGATGAATGAACCAATGGACAGACAGTGACCAAGCACACCCTATGGTACTATTTGTCAAAGTGAAGGGCAAGGTTGCCAAGGGAGGTGCTGATCAGGGAGCTCAGTACCTCCTGTCAGCCATGCTACAGTAATTAGATTCTTCTCTCAGGACTCCTAGCTATTCCAGATGACAGAGGCAGGGGAATAAGCCAGCTATTACGCTGGCCGACCAGGGGCATTAAGGCATTTAGGACTGACTGTCTGCAAGTAGATTACACAGAGAAGGTTTTCAGCTCCTCACTGCTGTTCTTAAGCCAATTTGAGTCCATTTTGGGAGTGTGGGTACATCTAAGTGCAGGGAGGGGACTGTGTTATTCAGACTTTCCACAGTTGTGACAAAACATAAGGAAAGGTTTACACAGTCCATGGGTGGCTGGCTGTGTTGTTTCAGGGCTGTGACATGGCACGTCACCCGTGCCAGAAGGGTATGGTGGGATACTGTTCCTCGTGGTGGTTCCCACGAGGGGAAAGGGGCCATGGATAAGGAACATCATTCAAGACATTCCGCCGCCGACTTACTTCTTCCAACCTCCCACAGCCCCCAGCTCCTGCCACACTCCCCACTGTTTCCCCAGTGGCCCACAGAGTCACGACTCCAGCATTGGATCGATGCTTCCGTTAGGTCAGGGACCTCATGACCCGGTCACCTCTCAGTGACACCACCAGCTGGGAGCCTGGCCTTCATCAGCTCCTAGACTCCTAGAGGGTATCCAGATCAAACCACGTGACAGAGAAACAAAACACTAAGCTAAGGAACAGTGACCAATCAGAGGAGACCTTCACACCAACCAATCAGAGCAGAACCAATCCTGGCTGGCCAGGCTTAGGGCCAGTGAAGATTAGCCCTGCCCCCGCAGAAACAAAAACTGCAGACTGCTGTCACCTGGTCACCTGTAGAAGTAGACACAGGCACATGGGAGATGTCATGTTAAATCAGGTACCTTTACATCCATGTGACTTCTTATTAAGGAGTAAAAATAATGAATCAGAAAGTACTTTTTACTGCGCCCCCCCTCCCCATCATTTTGACAGCCATCTGCCCTACATAATCCTATGATTTACTCCAAAATGCACACTTCATGACATTTCCTGGTATTAATGAATTGCTCTCAAGAGGATTAACCTCTGCCCGGATTGGGGGTGTGGTGGAGGGGAATGGGTAAGAAAAAGAGGAGACATTTTATGCCCCACGGTTAAAAACAAAAACCAAAACCAAAAACAACAACAACAACAACAACAACAACAAAACCCCAAAACAAAAACCTAAGCAGATCCTTGCTTAGCCTGCCACCTGGTGGCCAGTATGTAAACTTCCCTAGCTTCTAGTGGCTGGGGAATGCTTCATGCAATGCAGAAGTCTCAGCCATACATAGGGAAGATCTGCAAATTCAGTTCCTCACCCAAGGCACATTACATACTAATTACATCAGAAATCCTACGGGCTGGGCTCAGGGGCGTGCATTGGGATTCCAGGTGCGCGGGCTGTGGCGGTGTATGCTTTCTCTTCCAGTGGATCTTTCAAGGCCAGCCTTGTGTACACAGAAAGTTCCAGGACAGCAAGAGCTACATAGAGACTCTGCCTCAAAAAGAAAGAAACCAGAATGGGCTGCTTCTTACAGGAGAACACAGTGATAACGGAGCTCACATATGGGATCTGAACTACTCCTGGGCAATCTCCCCGAAGACACCGACACAGGATGCATCCTGGGATTGACCTTTGTAAGAATCAGGTGGAGTCTGGGACTGTTTCTTATTTTTCAGTACTGGGGACTCAACCCAGGGAGGGCTTCAGTCATGCTGGTTAGGGGTTCTTCCTTTAATGGAGATTCTGAATGTGAGCGCACGATCACAGACACTGCCCCTGGGAATCTGTCTTTAAGCAGGAGAGGCTCAGAGAGGCAGAGTGACTGACCCAAGGTCCCTGGCAGAGCTGGTTTGTCACATGAGTCTTGGCACATGACCCAACCACAGTCTATACTGTGGCATGGTTGCTGCTACTGGAGGCTGCTCTTTTATAATTTACTTATTAGTCTGAATGTGTGGAGAGAGAGAGAGAGAGAGAGAGAGAGAGAGAGAGAGAGAGAGAGAGAGAGAGAGAGAGAGTCCACTCCTATGGAATGGTATAGAGTCTTTCTCTCCTTCCACTTGCTTGTGTAATGAGGATTGAACTGAGGAGGTCATTAGGTTTAGAGACATCATCGGGTTTAGAGACATCGGCCTTACCCACGGAGCCCTCCATCAGTCCCCCTTTCCTTGAGACAGGATATCACTAGGTAGCCTCGTTGGTCTGAACCTCACTATGCAGACCAAGCTCTGAACATTCTGTATTCCTCCTGCATCTACTTTAGAGTGTAGGCTTACAGCTGTGTGCCACCAAGCCTGCCTGGAGGGCATTCTTGATTTTAGTAATAAGTTACAGCTAATTGTGTGTATGTGAGGTCCTCCCCCTACCCCCACCCCCCCAGCCAAGGTATGGTTTCTTTGGATGGCCTGGAACTGGCTCTGTAGACCAGGCTGGCCTCCTGAGTGCTGGGGTTAAAGGTGTGCACCACCAGTTTTTGTTTTTTTTTTTTTTTTGTTTTGTTTTTTTTTTTTAAGATAGGTTCATCTGTAGCTAGGGCTCCCTTCAACTTTGCTATGTTGCTGAAGATGACCTTGAATTTCTAATGCTCCTGCCTCTGCCTCTGAAGTACTAGGATTACAGGGATGTGCTACTATGTGGTAACCGCAGGTAGTGCTGAGGATTGAAACCAAGGTTTTTTGTATGCCGGGCAAGCACTCCACCAACCGAATGACATCTCCAGCCTAAGTGACAGTTTTTAAGGAGAAAACAGAAAGTAACAAAGCCAAGAGGTACCCCAAAAGAGACATCATAGTCCTCCAGGGTATAAGGCTTGTCTGCAAGGTCTTCAAAGAACTCTGCCAGGGCGTCCAGTGTCTCTTCCACGAGTCTTTCATAAGCTGTCTCATCCAGAGAGCTGCAGGGGGGAAAACCCACCAGAGTACTGTCACTAACTGCACAGTCATAACAAATACATACAAACTGAAAAAAAAAAGTCTTCCAGCAGAAATAACCAGCTAGAAACATGGAGTGTGGCTGAGACCCAAAATACTAGGGTTCATGACAGTCCTACTCTGCTAGTCACCCCGATTCTCCAAGCCTCTTCTGGTTAGTACCAAAATGACACATCTACCGTTCCCTTTACCTTGTCTTGAGGCAGGTCTGGCTAGATAGCTCTGCAAGGCTTGAGCCCCACAGCAGCAATCCGGCCTGCCCCAGCCTCGGGACTGTTGATGTCACCGCTGTGAGCGACACCGTACCTAGCGTTTCTTAGTCACTCACCTTTTGTTTATATTTTTTATTTAGTTCTTAAATGATGATTGAGTTTATTGGTTTTTAAATGATTTATTTTTATTTTACACGCATGGTGTTTTGCCTGCATGTATGTCTGTGTGAGGATACCTGAACCTGGAGATACAGACAGCCATGAGCTGACATGTGGGTGCTAAGAATTAAACCAGGGCCCCCTGACAGAGCAGCCCGTGCTCTTAACCACGAAACCATCTCTCCAGCCCCTCATTTATACTTTTAAATTAGAGAAATATCTAGCACGTACAGAGCAAAAACTTTAATTGCATAAAGGAGTTATAGAGAGAAGTAGCCTCTTTTCCAAGTCTTTTCTGTGTTCTTCTAGACTCTTTAAATTTTTATAAATATAGGGATGAAGTACTTTGTTTGCTTTTGTCTGGGACAAGTTCTTCCTAGGTAGCTCAGATTGGCTTTGGACTTATGATCCTCCTGCCTCAGTTTTCCAAGCAGCTGTGATTACAGGTGTGTACTATACCACTGTGTCCGGTTCATATTTTCTTTATTTCACACATCCACTCTCGCTGGATACTGAGGCTATTTTCATTGCATGTGCTACTAAATTTCTTTTAGACACAAATTTTGGTGGGGAAAAATGTTTGTATTACATATTTCTGAACATGGACTAACTAATCCAGAATACAAATCAATAAAAAGAATATCCAACAGAAAAATGGGCAAAATACGTGCACAGATCACATAAGAGATAGCCACATGGCCAGTGGGCACTCGAAAAGATGATGAACTTTGTTAATATTTTAAAGATTTAAAAATGAGATTATGCCATGAAAGACATAGGAGGAGGGGCAAGGCAGAGATCAATCACTTTGGAAAACTGCTGTGCGATAGCCAGCGATGTTGACCACGCTCGTAGGCTGTGGCTTTTCCTGTGGCCCTTCAGGCCTACTCTCAGAAGTTTGCTCGGCAACAAAAAACTCCTAGAGTCATGCATTGTTTTAGCATGGTTGGACTGAAGCTATCTCATAGCACCAAACTGGGAAATGCCCAGGTATAAAGACAACAGGAGAGAAGAAATGCACTGAACTCCAGTGGTGGACCACCACCTAACAAGATAGAATCGTTTAAGACTCTGAGAGCAATATGAACAGATGTCACATAGACAGTGATGGGATGAGCCACATACAGACATATTGACACTCAGCCACACAGAGTGTGCGTAAACAATCATGCAAGCCAATTCAAGCGCTTATAAATCAGAATGGCAACTGCACTAAGGGGTTAATATTAGACTTGAATGGGGCAGGGTGCTTGCCCAGGCTACTGACAGTCTGTCTGTCTGTCTGTCTGTCTCTCTTAATTTGAAGAATTACTTATTTTATAGCATGTGTATAGGTGTTTGCTTGTATGTATATACATGCATGTGTCTGCCTGGTGCCTACAGAGGTTAGAAGGGGGAGTTGGATCCTACAGGATTGGATTATGGATGACGTGAGCTGTCACATAGGTTCAGCGACTGAACCAGAGTCTTCTGGAAAAGCTGCAAGTGCTTTTAACTATGGAGCCGCCATCTCTCTAGTCCTTGGTAGTCTACTTTTAACTACGGAGCTGCCATCTCTCTAGTCCTTGGTAGTCTACTTTTAACTACGGAGCCGCCATCTCTCTAGTCCTTGGTAGTCTACTTTTAACTACGGAGCCGCCATCTCTCTAGTCCTTGGTAGTCTACTTTTAGGGCTGGCACTAATTTCACAGTGTGCTCTCTCTTTCTTGCAATTCAGTTCTGGGAAAACTATGCAGCTGAAACCCTATGGAACATTTGTCTATAGATACTGTTAGTCAAGTTTTCTTTTTAATTAAAGATTCTTTTCTTTATGAGACGGCTGGTGCTACGCAGTGCAAGCTAACTTTCTGTTCCTCGGCTTGTGGACTGCTGGGATTGCAGGAATGCACCATCAAAATCCAGCCTATTTTTTTACTCATAGAATCCCCAGGCAGGAGGATTCTAAGTTCAACATCAACCTGGACAATATAGAGAGACTCAGTCTAAAACAAACACAAAGACAGACAGACAAACACAGTCCCCCCAAATCCTTGCACACTGCTATGAACCCATAGAGATGAGGTGATTAGTAGGCTCTAGGAGCAGGAGTGGGGAGTGAAAGAGACTAAAAAAGTCTCTTTCAGGAGTGGTGACTGTTTCCTGGAATTAGATAGTGGTGACGGCTGTAATGCTGATGAGTACTATCACCTCTGATGGTGTCCATGGCATCTGAACTATGACGATAAAACCATTGCTGCACTGGGAAGTGTCTCAGAGCTAGATATGAATGTACCAAGTATAAGGGCTGGGTCCCACCCCCAACAACAGGACAGAAGAATACACTGCAGCAGCAGTCTTCCTTCTGTGGCCTTTGTGTCCAGGCATGGCGTACAGGGTTATGAGACGTTATGGGGGTGGGGGGGCTACAGTAAGACCCCAGTGGCTGCTGGGTGCTAACAACATCTGATCCATCCTTTACCCAGCTCTTCCTCTTGCTAGGACACAATAGGGAAAGGTTATGGGACTGACCAGAATGGCAGGAGCTGCTCTCTAATTACAGTGGTTGACCTGATAGGCTGCGATGGACATTTTGAGGTTGAAATGGAGAGGGTGAAGATGAAGGGTGGGTTAGGGACAGTTGGAATAGTCTTTTTTTTTTTAAATGACATTTATTCATTATTTTTCAGTGTCTGCATGTGGAGGTAAGGAACATCTGAGTGGAACTGATCTCTCCTTCTACCTCGCCATGTGCCCAGAGATCAAACTCAAGCTGTCAGGCTTGCACAGTAAGCTCACCAAAGGAAATGCTGGGCCAGGAGACAAGTGGATTGTTTATAAGGAGATGGAATGGACTGGATGCAACAGTTGCTTAATGTGGGAAGAGTCAAAGGGAGAATCAAAGGCTTGGAACACCAAAGGCTTCTGTTAAGCCAAGGTGTGTGAGCGCGCGCGCGCGCGCGATCTGGAGCATGCCCATGCACACATGCAGTAAGACAGGGAGTGTTTGTGTGTGGTGATGCAGGGAGCACTTGACTCTTGTGCCAACTGTGGCAGTTTGAATGAAAATGGCCCCCTAGACTCAGAAACGTGACATTATTAGAGGTGTTTCCCTGTTGGAGGAAGTGTATCATGGGGGTGGGGTGGGGTGGGGTGGGGGCGGGCTGTGAAATTTCAGAAGCTCAAATCGGGCCCGGTGCGTCTCTCTTTCCCTGCTGTCCAGATGTAGACCTCTCGCCTACCTCTCCAGCACCGTGTCTGTCCGTAAGCTTTCCACCATGACAATAATGGACTAAACCTCTGAACTGAAAGCCAGCCCCAGTTAAATGTTTTCCTTTAGAAGTGTTGCCACAGTCATGGTGTCTCTTCACAGCAACAGAACCCTAACTAAGGCACCGGTGAAACTCAGAGTATTACAAGTATTGTTGAACATGAACTCTGGGAACACAGCCTCCATGCAGAGCTGGGCATGGAGGTATGCAAAGGAATAAGGCAGCCAGACCCTTCCAAGTAGGAAGACATTTGGATAAGGGTTTGGTATACTGCGATAAGAGGAAGTAGCTGTTTTGAGGGAACTTCATTAGAAAGAAGAGTCTGGTCTAAAATAATGCACTGAACTCTCAACATGGCCATGGGAAGCACAGACTGTTGTCATCTGACCATGGGCTCTGATGGCTGCTTAGCTCCAAGGAGATCATGCCTCCACTGCCACCTTCCTTATATCTGAAAGGATGAGGGGCAAGGAGTCTTAGCCTAAGCGGGGCCAGGGGTTCCTGGTCTGCCAGGGAAGAACTGTCCTGGGTTGTTTACCCACCGATGCCAAGGGCTGCAGGGGGGCTGCTCTCTCAGCGGGCACCATCATTAGTGTGGTTATCTTGCCCCTTGCTATGACAAGATAGGGAGAGGGAAAGGGAGAGGGAGAGGGAGAGGGAGAGGGAGAGGGAGAGGGAGAGGGAGAGGGAGAGGGAGAGGGAGAGGGAGAGGGAGAGGGAGAGAGATATTGAGAAAATGAAAGACAGATCCACACACAGATGAAGATAGACAGACAGACAGACAGACAGACAGGGAGAGAGACTGGCAGACACAAAGGCATTTCTATAGCTTAGAGTGCCGAATGTCACTCAGACATCTTGGACTTCAAAGTGGATAGAATAACCCCTGTGTGCCTTTGGTTGGTATCTCTGGGGCTGGGGACACCTCTGCACGTGAAAGGGGGTCCTATAGATAATCAAGTAGTAAAGGTGTAAACTGAGACAGCGCTGAGTCCACAGGGAATCCATTGCCGTTTTCCTGAAGACACTTGCTAGCTTTTGTTTCCGGCTTCCTTATGTGACTTGAGCTTGGTTCATGGGAACCGAAGCGAAGGACCAGGGCCAGTTTTAGCCTTCCAGTGCTTGCAACTCTTCCTACCCGATGGAACCCGGGCAGGCTGATCTAAGGTGGACCACAAACCTTGGACAGCCTGGAGAGGCATTACATCTGTTATAGCCATATGGTCTTTCTCACCTAGGATGCTGGAGGAAATAACAAAATTCTGGGGGAGAAAAAAACCCTAAATAACAGGAATGAACTAAAGGAAGGCTGGGATATTTAAACAGTAACACCATTCATCTAAAGTAAGATGGCGGATGCTTAGTGATGTGAAGACACCACTCAAGGCTGTTCCCAGGGAGAAACAGTTTCCATGTGAGGAGAGAGGAAGACATGCCTGAGGTGGAAGGCATTTTCATCTCACCTTGGGTTGTCTGATGTCCCAGAGTTCCTCAAGTGCACCACACAGACACTCTGCTTTTTGATGTTCAGAATCTGACCGAGGTAGTGGAGGTTCAAACGCTAAAAGCCAAAGTTAAAAAACACGAATTACCACATCTTAACCTACTCTGATCCAGTCATACGTGGTTTATAGACGGGCTCTCCTATATTGGAGAGTAACCAATGACAGCATCTCAGGTACACTTCTGAGGGACTGATGCCCACCGCCATCCCTAATGCTTTGCTATGGGCCCCCCCTGCCTTTCTGCTAAGCTTGGACCGTCTGATAGGTTGCTTATCAGGAGCTCTCTGAATATATTGAAAGAAAACAAAATTTAGTCTTTGGTTGTGGTGGTTTGCATAGGAATGGCGCCTTCAAGTGTTTGCAGGCTTGGTCATGGGGAGGGACACAATTAGGAGGTGTGCCCTTATTGAAGTAGGTGTGGTCGTGTTGGAGGAAGCATGACACTGGGGGTGGGCTTTGAGGTCTCAGATGTTCAAGCCAGGCCCAGTGCCTCCCTCTCATCCTGCTGCCTGCAGATCTGACTGTAGGACTCTCAGCTACCTCTCCAGTACTGTGTCTGCCTGTGCGCCACCATGTTTCCCGATAGAATGATAATGGGCTAAACTTCTGAACTGAAAGCTAGCCCCAATTAAATGTTTGATCATGGTGTCTCTTCACAGCAATAGAACACTGACTAAGACAGCTGTGGTGGCTGTATCTCAAGCGGCCATGGTTAGGTCGCACCAGATAGAACATCTCTCCACTGACTAAGATAGCTATGTTGGCCATATCTCAAGTGGTCATGGCTACCTAGCACCAGACAGCATCTCCCCAGGGTGGTGTTGCTGCAAGTCATTCAGGTTTGCCAGAGACAAGGACACATCGCCATGGTCTAGAATTTAACTAAAAGGAAAATAAAGTATCAAAAAATAGCAGGAGGTAGAATTCTGTTGAAGTCTAGAAAAGAGATGGCTGGCTGCTCGCTGGGGGCCCCGTCGGCGGGTGTGTGTGACCTGTTGACTTTCCTTGGTCTCTAACTGCTGGGCAGTGGGCAGTGGCATGCGGAGTGGGTGGGTGGGTGGGGGTGGGGAGTGGCTGTGAAACAATCACCGCGACTTCTGGTCTGGCATGGCACAAAGTTTTAATATGATCTACCATCTCACAGTGCCACTCGAGTGGCCATGCGAAGGATGCCATAGCTACTGCTCTTGAGCAGACAATGCCTGTGGTGAGCTCCGGAAAGAGGAGACTGGGGTGGGGGTGGGGGTGGGGGGCTCGGGGCTGGAAGTGAGAAGAGAGGATGAGGGAGGCAGCATGTTTTAATCTCTGCTCTGGTTTTAGTTGAATGGACTCACGGAATCCTTTTCCCTCATGGTGTTACGAGGGAAGAACTTCATTGTGACCATCTTTTAAAAAAAATAATTATTTTTTTATTTCGTGGGTGTACCTGAGTATATGGATGTACACAGCATGTGTGGGTGACCTTGGAGGGAGAAGAGGGGACCTGATCTCCTAGAACTGGTGTTATAGAAGGTTGGAAGCCACCTTGTGCTGGGAATCAAACCCAGATCCTCTCTAAGAATAGCAAGTGTTCTTAACTGCTGGGCCATCTCTCCAGCCCCTACTGCATTCCTCCTCAGGACGGGGTAGCTCTACACAGTTGCCGTGCTCACTTACTTGTTCCTAAGGGAACACGGGTTGGGTCCCTGTAAGTCTCAGGGTCATAACTATCAAATGGTTAAAGCAGAATCCTGAGCCGGGTGGTGGCGGCGGCGCACACCTGTAATCCCAGCACTCTGGGAGGCAGAGGCAGGCGGATTTCTGAGTTCGAGGCCAGCCTGGTCTACAGAGTGAGTTCCAGGACAGCCAGGGCTACACAGAGAAACCCTGTCTCCAAAAATCAAAAAAAAAAAAAAAAAAAAAAAAAAAAAAAAAAAAAAAAGCGTAACCCTGTTCGGGTTTGAATCCTACTTGATTTAATATATATTATTGATTTGTCAATTTTGAACTTGAAGCAAGAGCATTCATAACTCATGCTGTTGTGAAGTGTTTCTCACACACATTTTCTTTGTAAGCCATGCCCCAGTCTCACTATGCTTACTGTGTGCCCCTAGGTTTGGGAACCTCTTTCAAATAACAAAGTCGCTAGCAGGTACATCATCGTGAAAAAGCATTTCACTGAACAGACTGCGCATTGGTTCACTCTGTGACAGCGGGATCAAGCCTTGTCTGACAACTGCTGGGAACACCTTCCATAAGCCTTGAGCTTTTTGCCAGTCTGCAGCTTTCAAAATGACTATAGGAGCATCAGGGTAGACAGCTGGGGACCGTAAACATTAGTGAGTCACCGAGAACCAAACCTGAGGCTAAAGATGGCCTGTATTTGTATTGTACAGACCAGGAAACAGAGATGCCAAAGACAAAGTCGCTCAGCCTCACATAGATGCAGAAATCCAAAGTGCACAGTTACAACTGGAACCCAGCTGTTAGGTGCCAGGCAAGGGAGGGACAGGGCAGTAAACATCCAAGAAAGTGTCTGAGGGGTTTCCGGTCCTACTCTTCAAATCCTAGCTGTCTCTCTCTGATGATTCCACTTGTTTGTTTTGTTTTTAAGCTTTCTTTTTCAGTGTTAAGGAAAGAACCCAGGGCCTCTTAAAACTCTAGGTGACTTTCCCACTGCTGAGCTATAAAGCTAGCCTTTATTATTATTATTATTATTATTTTAATACAGGACCTCATGAATCCTAAGCTGGGTTTGAACCTGCAGACAGTACTAGCCCGCAGCCGACTCCACCTTTGTCCATAGCTCTCCATTCCCTGGAATGTTCCTCCACCCCCCTTCTTTGGCATCTATCACGGCCCTCTCCAGAAGGCCTTCCTTCCCTCTCACTGCTAGCCTTTGGGCTATCTTTTCAAGGCATGGAGTAACAGATTCTGTTTTTTGCATCTTCTAGGAACCAAGACCTATCTGAAGTGCTAAGGCCTTTGCGAATACAGTTTAACTCTCCCGCCCAAATCGCTAAATGGGCGTTACCCTTTAATCTCCCCGGAACAGAAAGCCAAACCCCGCCCCCAGACAACTAGGGTCTCCTAGGGTCGCAGGGCTCTCCAGCGTCGCGCAGTCAGAACGTGGAACCAAGGTCCCCTCATTTCCCAAAAGTTGGGAGTCTAGGGCCCTGCTGCTACACCTGTGGTCCCAGCACTCGAGAGGAGGCAAGAGGCTCACAAGATTGAAGGCACTTTGGGTACACAGCCAATCCTAGGCTAGCCAGGGATCCAGAGTGAGACAAACACATAACAAAAAGCCGTGCTCGGAACAACTGCACAGCCCCATTAATCCCCACGTCCCGAAAAAGGCAACTGCGGTGTGCACACAATAATAAACACGCCCTGCTGCACATACTGTACATCCTGCGTTAATTACGGAAACATCTTTTCTTATCCCCACGGCCAAGGACCTAAGCCCGTGCAAACACCGCGCGTACCCCGCCCCCGCGCGCGCGTCCAACCAGTGCGGCCCGGCGCGTGCGCGCTGCGCGTCCCCGGCACAGGGGCGGGCGCGGCCTGCGCTCCGGTGTGCGGCCCGGCGGCGCGCGTACTCACGGCGTGGCGGACGGCGCCGGTGTTGGCTGTGACATGTAGGCCTCGGCGGCCGTAGGTTACGATCGGTTCTCTCCCGCTCGGGTTCCCGATCCAGGCAGAGGCCCGGGACGCCGTCCGGGGCAGCAAGCCTGCGGCTGCGCGACTTCCGAACGCCCACATGCTACTCCCGCTCCGCGGCCGCTCCGCCCCGCGCGGGGACTCGGTGGCGCCACCTGGTGGCCGTGCCCTGCGAGCGTCGCGGCCGGGCTCCTGCGCGCAGGTCCAGCACGACTGACTGCACTGTGCCTACATTCAGCCAGAACCCAGAGCCTGCTCTGTGCCAACGCATCCCTTGGGCAACACGAGTGTGTAAACGCTGACCTCCGCGAGTTTATTCGCTGACAATTTTACGGAGTGACAGTGGGTGATTCTGAAGATACGCTGATCAAAATAGCCTTGCTTTAAAAAACCTAACAGCTTCAACTGCCGATAATCTCAAATGCCGCATCTCTTAGGCCGGTTTTCTTCTGGGGTATGTGGCCTCTGATAGGCTGTCCTTGCCCCAGCGGATGGTCCTACACCGGTGCCTAAACTGTTGGCGCTAAGGGGACTCAGGGTTAAAAAAAATGCTGAGCGGTGGTGGTGTACGCCTTTAATCCCAGCACTCGGGAGGCAGAGGCAGGTATATGGAGTCTAAGACCAGCTTGGGCTACATAGTGATTTCCAGAACAGCCGGAGGTGCATAGTGAGACCTAGTCTAAATAAATAAATAAACAAATAGGAACATAAAATTGGGAGAAGGGGTGGGGTGGTTCTGTAGGAGGTGTGAGTGGCAGGTGAGTTTGATCGAAAACACATTGTATACATGTATGGGATTCTGAAACAACAGTAGTAGCTGTTAGGAGGTGCCGGGTTGAATTATCCTGCTGCTTCTTGGATGAGTAGTCAGGACTGGTGATTAGTTCTCCTCATAGCTTTTTTTCCCAGCAGCCACAACAGTTCCTCACATTACTGGCAGCTCTGCTGGCTTTTATGTCAACGTGCGCATTATCTCGGGTTGCCACTATGACGCTGTGGAGAAAACTCTTTGAGCTTTCTGAGTCAAGAGGGTGTCAGAGAAGTCTGTTGCCTCAAGGCTCTCAAGAAGGGTCCCGCTGGTATAGTGGTTAAGAACCTCCTCCAGGCACCGCCTGACTTGGGATACTATTGTTTCTGATTTTCCACAAAAAAACACAAAGGAAGGGGGGTTTGTAGTGACTATTAATGCTCTCTCTCTCTCTCCGCCTCTGTGTGTGTGTGTGTTTGTCTCTCTCCTCTCCCCCCGACCCCGACCTGTAGCTAATTTTCAGTGGAATTGGAGGCCCCCACATTTTAAGTGACACACCCCTGAGTGAAGGGGAGCTAGAACCCTGCCTCCTGATTGCTGGCCCAAGGGCTCTTACACCCACTATCTTAGAAAAGGAGTTTTCCTTAGTTTCAATATTGCAGCTCTAATTGGCTCTCTGGAATCACGTGCTCACCCAAGGAAGCAAATATTCCGCAAAACAGTGAGTTACACTGTTGTCATGTGTCTTTTCTGTGCTGCCAAAATGCACTGCCTGAGGCTGGCTAGTTTATAAAGAACAGAAATGGATCCTACGGAGGAGGAGAATGCTGTTCCTCACACAACAGAAAGGCCTCCTGTTGTGGGAAATATTAAAAAGTCGACACGTGGTCGGACAGTGGTGGCACACGCCTTTAATCCCAGCACTCTGGGAGGCAGAAGCAGGCGGATTTCGGAGTTCGAGGCCAGCCTGGTCTACAGAGTGAGTTCCAGGACAGCCAGAGCTACATAGAGAAACCCTGTCTTAAAAAACCAAAAAACCAATAAATAAAATAAAATAAAAAAAAGGTGACTTGCCTTTGTGTTGGGAACCTACAGTTCACAGGGCTCCCTCCGGGTGATCTCATTCGGTGGCCCCTCTGCCCTGCCACTCTCCGGTGCCCCCCCCAAGTTCATCTCACTACCACACAACGCCCACGCACCCCACAGTCAGCCACCTCATCACTTAATTATCTGGTAGAATCACGACTCTTAAGACTTAATTAACCAATCATTTATGTATAAATAATATTACAATTTACAAGATGTCAATACAATAATTTTAGAGCCAATTGATAATGATAAAAGCTTTATCCCAACGTTTCTAACCTTGTGAAAATTTAGCTACTTGTGGCCGGCAATTGCCACGGGGGTTCACATCTGTGGCCAAGGTTGTTCTTTCCTCTGGGACTCTCTCTCTCTCTCTCTC
Organism: Apodemus sylvaticus; assembly: GCF_947179515.1. Lineage (NCBI taxonomy): Eukaryota > Metazoa > Chordata > Mammalia > Rodentia > Muridae > Apodemus > Apodemus sylvaticus. The sequence continues at coordinate 38,054,297 of NC_067472.1, read as the reverse complement.
TCTCTGTCTCTCTCTCTCTCTCTCTCCCCCCCCCCCAACTCTTAGCTCCTCCCCCTTTCCCCTGTCCAATTACAGACCTTCTCTGTACTAATGTAATTGGACAGGGAAAATCCTGAGACAGCTTCCCTCCCACAAGCTCTGTGTATAGCAAGGGTTGAGCCCTCATGACCCAGACCCATCCAAAGGCAACATCTCCCAATACTGGTGTGTGTGTGTATGTGTGTGTGTGTGTGTGTGTGTGTGTGTGTGTGTGTGTAGGGTCTCAAGAGGAATTCATGGAGTTGACAAACAATTCAAACCTTAGAGCCAGCACCAGGAAGGGACACATTCTGCTGAAGAGGCGTGGAAAGCTCCAGAAGGGATGTCACACATGTTCCCAAGACAACGACTTCCACGCTGGAGGACTGTAAGCCTGTTCATTTACTTATAATAATTGATGAGAGGGTCAAGGGTGTCCCTTCCTAACAGCTGCCAAGGACACACATTGCTGTTTACTGTGGAGCTTGGAACAGCTCCTTGTGTCCCAGGAGACTGATAGCACCCAGGATCCAAACTCTGGCATGCCTTTGATACATTGTTATGAGCTTCACATAGAAGTGATGCCAGATGGTGGTGGCTCACACCTTTAATCCCAGCACTCAGGAAGCAGAGGCAGGCAAATCTCTGTGAGTTCGAGGCTAGTCTGGTCTACAGATAGAGTTCCAGAATAGCCAGAGCTACACAGAAAAACCCTGTCTCAGAAAACCAAAAACTAAACCAAAAAACAAACAAACAAACAAACAAACAACCCCCAACTTCTATTGATTAATGAAGTGTTTGAATCAGTTAATCGATGAGTATTTTTGAGACTAGGTAAGAAACAGCACTAATTTAAATAAACAATTGCTAACTATAAAATGTGCACTGGCGAGAAGAGAGGAGGTTGGCATTTATTTGCTGGGCCTGACTTCCAGCAGTGTGCCTTGGGGCCCCATGAGTATTTGGGAGAGGGCTCTCGATTCTATAAAAACCAAAATTCTTCTTGGAGATTTATTTGAGGGGGTCACAAAGAGAGAGGCAGGTGGTGTGGCTGGAATAATGTATTATTTATTTGTGGATTTTGTCGTTGTCATTTTGTTTGTTTTTTGAGTTAAGGTCTCACTCTACAACCCTGCCTGGCCTGGAACTTGCTCTGTAGACCAGGCTGGGCTCAGACTCACAGAGATCCATCTGCCTCTGCCTCTGCCTCTCAAGTGCTGGGATTAAACGTGTCTGCCACCACGTTTGGCATGCATGGCAAGCGCTCTGTCTTTGAGCACCATCCTCAGCTCTGAGATACCAGCCTTAGAGGGTGGCTTGTGTTGACTAAGGAGTTGGCATAGATGTAGCAGCTTGTCCCTCAAGGAAGCTCTGTGCTGTGATAAAAATACGCATGGCTTTGTAGACTCGGCAGCTGTATCTGTACAGCACAGCACTCAACAGGTGAGAAACACACTTCTCGTGGAAACACAAGGGAGTTCGGGGTAGGAACTCTGCAGGGACTGAAGCAGAGATCATGAGGGCAGGGGACGGGGGAGGAGCACACCGGGGAGTACTACTTATTAGCTTGCCCCACATGGCTTGTTTAGCCTGTTGTTTTTTATACAGCTCAGAACCACCGGCCCAGCAGGTGTTAACAATGAATCAGAGATATATAATAAGCCAAACTGTCCTCCAAGTTCCCTGCAGAAAATCTCAGTCCCCAGTACATTCTGACCAAATCCATATTTGCACCCAGAACCTTGAAAGAAGTGACTGAGGTTATATAAGGTCATAAAGCCCCAAATCCAGTCTATATCTGTATTTATGAAGAGAGGTTAAGGTCGGAGTTGTAGCTGAACAGTACACAAGGCTCTGGGTTTGATCCCACAAAAAGAAAAACAAGGTGTTAAGATACTTCCCCACAAGCTGTTGGTAAGGGAGGTCCAAACAGTCCCTACCATAGACAGACTATTGATTGCCATTGATGTCCTGATTGTCCACCAGAACGACCCAACTGCTGAAGACTCCACACACGTTGTACTGCTGGGGGTAGCTTCCGATTCAGAAGACAAAGGCCTGAAAACAGCGTTCTACATGTTGATGTGCTGGAGACACAACCAGTAGTGGGTACTAGGTCAAGTGTGGTCACGCTTTCCGTGAGGATTTCTCAATGGTGACCCTTCGACCTCCTTGCTGTGGGGATGCTCCAGTCTGAGTTTTAGCAGTAATCCTAGATCCAACCACTAGGTGGCAGTAGTGTCCACTCCAGATTAAGTTGCTATACTTTTTTTTTTCTTTCTGTTTTTTTTTTGTTGTTGTTGTTGTTTTGTTTTGCTTTTTGTTTTGTTTTTTGTTTTTTCGAGACAGGGTTTCTCTGTATAGCCCTGGCTGTCCTGGAACTCATTCTGTAGACCAGGCTGGCCTCGAACTCAGAAATCCACCTGCCTCTGCCTCCCAGAGTGCTGTGGTTATAAGCGTGTGCCACCACCGCCCAGCCAAGTTGCTATACTCTTAATGTTTATACTGCAATATTGCTCTTGAAGTGTCTGGGGCAAAATTGTTCCCTTCAGTTTCTTCGTGCAACTTTGAGCTATAGACCTACAGCAATCTCTTTATTTTATTTCCAAGTTGGAAATATTTTTCATGACGTCCAAATCCCTTCACACTTGGTTCTTATTTATATTTATTTTTTGAGTCAGGGTCTTGCTAGGAAGCCCAGACTGACTTGAAATTCCCTGTTCTCTCGCCTCTAGCTCCTGAGTGCTGGAGCTGTAGGCATGTGCCTCCATGCCTGGCTCTATTTCTCAGTTCTCAGAGTTTCAGTTTCCTCCCTGTCAAAAAGACGGAATGAGCAATTTGTGAGACAGGGGAATCCTCAAGTGTGGCTCACACGCATGGGCAGGTGGGCGGTCTTGCTGATATTTAAGAGGAACGGTTCTATACCGGCAGAGCACAGAAAGTAGCCTTTGGGGCTCTTCAGACTTGTAGGTGCAGACTTCCGGCTGGGGCAGATCACTATGAAGCCAGCGGTCCGCAGCTGGAAGCAGTCATTCATCCGACGACCGGAGGCGGATGGGATGGTCTTGGCCGTAGCTGGGGGGAAGCACTGTCACTGAATGGTGTATCTCCTTCCCTGCCAGATGCAACTAGACTACTGCTCCTTTATTTGTCATGTTGGTGACTTTGGGGGATGCTAGTTCTTATGCTGTGAGGACGGGACCTGCATGGCAGGGGTCTGAGCTGTCTGGACAAAACTCGGGAGGAAAAGGATCTTCCAATAACTGTGTGAGCAAGTTTGTTCCAATGGCTGCAGCTTTGACAGCTAACTGCAGGTGACCAGAGAGCCTGGCCCAGAACCTCAGAAGGTCCTTTTTCTTGGGACCTTCAGATGAGAATGTAGGATGTCCGCACTGGGTACAGCACTTTATAAATACTCTCATCCAGTTCTTCTAACAGTCATACTGAGGTCAGTATAGTCTCCATTTTACAGAGTCAGGCCCAGAGGCAAATGCTCTTGTCCTAAACCTCCAGTTAGCATGTACCTGAGCTGGGACACACAGTTGGGTCTACAAGTCCTTTGCTATTCCCAGGAGGTGTTTGGGAAATACCAAGAACTGTGTCTTAGGGTTTCTTTTGCTGTGAAGAAACACCATGACTACTGTAATTCTTATAAAGGATAAACGTTGGGGCTGGCTTACAGGTTCAGAGGGTTAGTCCGTGGTGGGAAGCATGGGAGTGATCAGGCAGACTGGGGCTGGAGAAGCCTAGAGTTTTTCCATCCAGATTGGCAGGCAGCAGGAAGGGACTGAATCATACTTCCTCCCGTAAGGCCACACCCACTCTCACAAGGTCACACCCACTCCCGCAAGGCCACACCCACTCCCTGTGGACCGGTGGGGGCCATTTTGATTCAAACCACCACAAACCTTATTAGTCTGTTTTCTATTGCTGTGATAAAACAGAAACTAAAACCAACTTGGGGAGGAAAGTGTTTATTTCACTGTACGTTCCTAGTGAGAGTCCACCACTGAGGAAGGTCAGGGCTGGAATTCAGAGTAGGAACTGAGACAGAGGCCATTGAAGTGCCCTGTGGACTGCCTTGCTCCTCTTGGCTTGCTCAATCTTTTTTTTTTTTTTTTAATACAACTCAGGACTGTCTGCCCAAGCTTTGCACCTTCCACTATGGGCTCGGCCCTCCCACATCAATCAATCATCAAGAAAAATCCCCTAGAGACTTACCCACTGACCAGTCTGATGGACATATCTTCTCAGCTGAAGTTCCCCCTTCCCAGATGATCCTGGGCTGTGCCGAGTTGACAGAATCAGGCAGTACCACACACCTGTCTGTTCCTTACGTACCCCTGCAAGTCACTGGAAATAGTGACCTGTGCTGAGCTGCTTGGTCCCAGGCCACAGTTGTCTGTCTCCTTCACCGCGATCTTTTCACCCCTGGAAGGAAGGTCAGGCAGTGACTGCAGTCTCCTGGTTCTCAGGTTCCTCTCTGCTATGCTATTATTCACATCTAGACCTGATCTCTATCCCCGGGCTGTTTTGCTCTATTTTATAGGGGACTCTCATGCTTGCAAATTACACTTGTGTCTCAGCTAGGGTTTTACAGCTGTGAACAGACACTGTGACCAACATTTGATTGGGGCTGAGGTCCAGTCCATTATCATCAAGGTGGGAACGTGGCAGCATACAGACAGGCGTGGTGCAGGCAGAGCTGAAAGTTCTACATCTTCATCTGAAGACTGCTACTAGAATACTGCTTCCAGTCAGCAAGGATGAGGGTATCAAAGCCCACACCCGCAGTGACACACCCACTCCAACAAGGCCACACCTACTCCAACAGGACCACAATTTCTAATAGTGCCACTCCCTGGGCTGAGCACCCTTGAGTTTGTCCTGAAGTTTCTTTGAGACATGACAGGAGCAATCTGTGTGGACTGTGATGTTTGGTGAGGACGCTCTATGAGGATTACAACACAATCCATTATAATAGGATTATAGGCAGTAACAACATTATAGCCTGGAGGGCAATGACGCCATGGAGAAAAGGCTGGCTATTTCCCCTCTTCCTTGTGTTACTCTATCCCATGCAGGTAGTATCTCTAGTAGTGATTGGGTTTCCTCTGTGGTTCCCCTTCTTATTGGGCAAGCCACCTGATTTTAGCCACCATTTCAAGGCTCCAGTAATACCCCCCTCGCTGGGGTCTCTGGCTAGAACGGGTAGAACAGCTTTCTGCTTTATTTAGCTTTTACGAGTCTCCACACTTTCTTCTTTCACATCAAACACTGATGCAGTGAAATCTCTGCATAAACTTTCCACCACAATTGTCCTTCAGGCCGAACTGCAATTGCTACCTCTATCTATATTCTGGACTTTGTGGTCATCTACAGGAGTCTCTGTTTTCAATCTGTCCTCTGGTTTTAATCTCTATCCCATTACCTCACTGATATTCTTTCTTCTTGCTCAGGACCCATCCCACCATAGTCTAGCTACCTAGCCATCTACAGCTATGTTAAATGTCCACAGATCCAGGCCCCACGGCCGCTAAAGAAACAGTGAGTAAGGATGCTGACCAACCAACATGTTCTTGTGGAGCTTACAGTCCTGTGCAGGAAGGAGTGGAGTTTATGGTCTTCCAGAGCCATGGGGACGCTGTGATAAGAATAATCCCAAGGGGCTGGAGAGATGGCTCAGTGGTTAAGGGTACCGACTGCTCTTCCAAAGGTCATGAGTTCAAAACCCAGCAACCACATGGTGGCTCACAGCCATCTCTAACAAGATCTGATGCCCTCTTCTGGGTTGTCTGAAGACAGCTACAGTGTACTTACATGTAATAAAGAAATAAAACAAATTATTAAAAAAAAAAAGAATAATCACAAGACTAGCCCTGCCTCATCTGAGGTGTGATGAAAGCACTCCATCAGAGGTTGGTTAGGCAAAGGAGGGTAGAGAGGAAGAGCCAGACAGGTAGAGGCGACTGAATGAATTGAAGCCATGGCCGCTCCAAGGCACAGCTGAGGAGGAGGTTTTTATTATTGTTGTGAGGGTAAGTACAGCGAGAGACATCTAGAAGAGTACAGACTGAACTTGGCCATGAGAAGAGAGTCAAGGGAACCCAGAGGGGGTGTGGCAGAAATGGAAGGTGTATATAGGAAAGAGATGCTGAGGGCAGGGAAGCTGGGGATGATTAAGGTGGGGGGTGGGGTGAGAAGAGAGCATCAGCTTTGGTTTGCTGATGCCACAGTTAGCCATTCCTTCTGGGTTTCTTTGGGACTTGACAGGGACAACCTGGATAGACTTGTAAGGGTCTGAAAATAGATGACGGAAGACCCTAGCATCAGATCAGATGTGAAGACAAAGAGTGTTTATTCTGCAGAAACAACCAGCATTCGGGAGGTCAATCAGTTTTTGAAATGGCGATCCCCAGACAAAGGTGCACAGGCCTTCTTAGAGGGACCTGGGGAATTCTCTAGAAGGATTGGGTAATGTAAAATTTCACGGATGGGTGCTAGAGAGTCACAGGAGGCCAGTGGTCTGCATTCTTATGTCATGAAGTTTTAACCATAGGATGAGATAGGGTTGCCCAGCACAGATGGCCCGTCCTGAGATGAGATATTTCCCCATTTTTGTGGTTATCCCCAGGCTGTTCTTTGGGAGGGGGTTTTAAGACCCTGTTTCTGGATTTTATGGTCTGTTCCTGGAGCTGGTGCCTTATGGTCTTCTTTTTGAAACCAGGCTTGGTCCTCAAATGGAGACAAACAGGGTTTGTGTCATCCTTTCAGACTGTGAGGCTCCGTGAGGAAAGTACCAATGCTCTGGAACCTTAAAGGCAGGGACAGGTCAGTTCAGGTCAGTTCAAGCAGACCTTGACTATGCCAGCTGCAGCTTTTGGGAGTGAGTTATAATTTCCTGCCAGACTTGCCACACTTCGTTTTCCTTATAAAAACTCCAAGGTACATACCATGTGTGCTCTTTTGTGACTGGGTTACCTCACTTAGGATGATATTTTCTAGATCCATCCATTTGCCTGCAAATTTCATGAAGTGTCATTGTTTTTAATAGCTGAGTAGTATTCCATTGTGTAAATGCACCACATTTTCTGTATCCATTCCTCTGTTGAGGGACATCTGGGTTGTTTCCAGCTTCTGGCTATTATAGATATGGCTGCTATGAACATAGTGGAGCATGTGTCCTTATTACATGTTTGAGCATCTTCTGGGTATTTGCCTAGGAGTGGTATAGTTGGGTCCTCAGGTAATACTATATCCAGCTTTCTGAGGAACTGCCAGACTGATTTCCAGAGTGGTTGTACCAGCTTGTATCTCACGAGCAAGGGAGGAGTGTTCCTCTTTCTCCACAACCTTGCCAAGCATCTGCTGTCACCTGAGTTTTTGATCTTAGCCATTCTGAGTGGTGTGAGGTGGAATCTCATAGTTGTTTTGGTTTGCATTTCCCTGATGACTAAGGATGTTGGTCATTTCTTTAGGTGCATGGTATGTACTCAGTGATAAGTGGTTATTAGGCAAAGATCGTAGAACACCCAGGATACAACTCATGGACTATATGAAGCTCAAGAGGAAGGAAGATCAAAGAGTGGATAATTCAGTCCTACTTAGAAGGAGGAACAAAATAATCAAGGGAAGTAAAGGGTGGTGGTGGGGATTTGGGAGGAAGAGAAGATGGGGAAGGGAAAAGGGGAAGATTCAGGTATGGGAGGAGATTGAACAGAGCCATGTGGCAATGGGGGATGGGAAGCTGGGGGTAGCAACCAGAACGTCCCAGATGCCAGGAAAGCAAGAGCCTCCCAGGACCTCATGGGGATGATATTAGCTGAAATACCCCATAAAGGGAGGGAGAACCTGTAGAGACTATATCTAGAGGTTAGGCATGGTCCCCAGCTTGAGGGCTGGGGCCACCCACCCGTCTCCAAAATTTTAACACAGAATTGTTTCTGTCTAAAGGAAATACAGGGACAAAGAGTGGAGCAGAGACTGAAGGAAAGGCCATCCAGAGACTGCCCCACTTGGGGATCCATCCCACATGCAGACAGCAAACCCAGACACTATTGCTGATGCCAAGAAGTGCTTGCTGACAGGAGCCTGATACAACTGTCTCCTGAGAGACTCTGCCAGATCCTGACCAATACAGAGGCTCATAGCCAACCATCAGACTGAACACAGGGACCCCAATGGAGGAGATAGGGAAAGGAGGTGAAGGGGCCTTATCTTGTATCAGTGGGAGGGGAGGCCCTTGGTCCTGTGAAGGTTTGATGCCCCAGTGTAGAGGAATGCTAGGGCCATGAGGCAGGAGTGGGTGGGTGGGAGGGGGAGCACCCTCATAGAAGCAGAGGGAGGAGGGATGGGATAGGGGGTTTGCAGAGGGCAAACCAGGAAAGGAGATAACATTTGAAATGTAAATAAATAAAACATCCAATTTAAAGATAAATAAATAAAACTCCAAGGTGAGCATTCTGCTTGTGCTCCTCGTTTGCCTTAGCCATCTATCTGATTATTAGGACAATTGAGTGGAGGCCTCTCCCGAGCTCTTTGCTCTACTAGCTAGAAAGCACTCCTCTCGTGCACCCCTCAAGATCAAAAACACCCTATGCCAGCTCCAAGGATGCCACCAAGAAGAAGCTGGCAGGAATCAAGCTTGAATTAAAACAAACTGCTACGAGGAGCTCAAGGACCCCTGAACTCTGGCAGAAAAACTAAGTGGCGGCCCCATCATCTCCGGGAGTGGGGAAGCCTTTGTGAGGCACCTCTGGGCCCCCTGCCTGGAGCATCTAGCAGCCCCAGACCTGCTCTATGATGTAACAGGCTGCCCCTTTCCTGCCAGACCTGAAGGGTAGGGGATTCTAAGCAGTGGGAGGGCAATCTCTTCACCCCCACCTCCTGGACTGCCCTCCCTCCGTCCCTGATGGTCTGGCCTTCCCAAACAGCTTTTGATACTTTGATTCCTCTTGGGTTGAAGCAGGTCAAGACTACCCCAGCACCCAGCACCCAGTTTAGGGGGAGCCTGTATTCTTTTTAAAGACACCCCTACTCCCCATCTCTCCCTATCCCATGCTGCCTACTTCTAAGAGCAATAGTGACTTGTCTGTCTAGTTCTGTGTGTAAATGGAGTCTTCTGGAAATGACCCTTCCTGCCTTACCTAGCTGTCTTCCCTTTCTCCTTGATCTTGGCCACTCATGGACTCATGGAAACAGGACCAGTAAGGGACCTTCAAATAAATAAATAAATAAATAAATAAATAAATAAATAAATAAATAAAGAGAAAGAAAAGAAAGGAGGGAGGGAGGAAGAAAAGGAAGAAAGAAGGAAAAGAAGGGAAGGAAGGAAGGAAGGAAGCAAGCAAGCAAGCAAGAAAGAAAAGAAAACAAATACAATAAGAAGGCAACCAAACGTGTCAAGTACAGGGTAGAGGTCACTCAGACACATGTCAAGCAGATGTGTTGTTTACTGGCTACTCAGAGCTCCAAACCTTGCCTGCAGGAGAATTACTTGGGGAGTGTTTATGAGTCCTGTAATCAAGTCACAAGCCTTCCAGTTAAGCCTGCTTCTGGAGCTGGGACCAATCACTCATCAGGATTGTTTCAAGGTTCCCCATCCCATGTGTGGCCACTGCAGGGTCTATTTTGGCAGATGAATGTGACAGCTTTGCTCCATTTGAGCTTTCTCTGAGTGTCAAACAGCAGGTGTAATGGTTCAGCCAGAGGCATAGTGCTCTAGATGGGTCCTCTCAAGGAAAGCGCGAGTGCTCTTGGGGCTTTAATATGTCATCAGGAAGTGCAGTTGTTTTGGTGAGGGCAGAAGATGCCTGCTGCTTCCCTCTAAATGGCAGAAGATGCCCCTTTCAGATCCGAGTTATCCGCAGCACCTCATTCTGGGATGAGACCTTGTTCAGCTGCCTGGATGCTCTGTTCTATGAGATTGACTACTGGGGAGCTCTGTCTGCTCTGTGAGAGTGACTATGTGTCAGGAGAGACTGGCAATGGAAATAGCAAGATCAACAGGAAAGAAGGCAGTTTGCAATGAAGCCGGAGGTCCCTCCTCACCTGAGCTTTGTCTACTGGACAGAGCATGTGGGAAGGGCCTTCAAATCACAGAAGGGAGGGGCAGGTACCATATTGGGCAACACACTGAGTGTGTGTGCGTGTGCGTGTGCATGTGCGTGTGCGTGTGCGTGTGTGTGTGTGTGTGTGTGTGTGTGTGTAGGTGTAGGTGTGTGTGTGTGTGTGTGTGTGTGTGTGTGTCTGTGATGCTTTGAGGGCTTTTCCTCAGCCACTAGCCACCTTTCCATCCTTGGAGTGATTTTCCTTGCCTAAAAACTTGTCTCTAGCAGGGCGTAGGGGAAAGCGCCTTTAATCTCAGTAGTCAGATAGAGATGGTTAGATCTCTGTGAGTTTGAAACCAACCTGGACTACATAGGCCAGCCAGTCAGGGATACAGAGTTAAGCCCCCATCTCAAAACAAACCAACCAACAAACCAAACAACAAATACCACCCCTCCAGGAAAAACAAACAAACAAACAAACAAACAAACAAACCAAAACCAGAAACCCCAAGTTTAGTGGAAATTAAAGCCTTTTTCTTCATGAATAAATAAAAAATAAAACCCAGGAAAATTCATCTACACTTCCAGGAATCAGTGGGTCCCTTCTGAGGACCCGCTGATTTAAATGGGATTTACAGATGGGAGGGAAGAAGGGGGGTAGTGTTGGCAGGCACAGGTAGTGAGGGACACTGCTAGAACACACCAGTGTTGGAGGGAGGCAAGGGGGACCCTTAATCACGTCAGGACTCTTTGTTGGGAACTGCTATGGTTTGATTTTCAACACAGAACTCCATATACTGCTAACTCAAACCCAGTGCACCCATTCTGGGGTCTGGAGCCTTTCCACAAGTTTAGATCACAAAGCCTCTGTCCTCACACTTGGATCAACGCGTGTATGAAAAGGACCTGTGGGGTGAATTGGCTTGCCTCTTGCCCTGCTGCCTTGTTCTGGTTTACGGGTGTCTAGTCTCAGACTACTCAAGCCCTAGAGCCGTGAGCAGGTTTCTGTTCTTTATAAATTGCCTAGCCTGGGCTATTCTGCTTCAGCAGCACAAAATCCCTGAGCCTAGAACCGATCCTAACCCAAGATGGATTCCCGGCATCTACTCTGCTGGTGGAATCGCTGCTTATGCCGAGTGAGTGTATAAATCAACCCGAGCTGATCCCAGCCTACATTCATGAAATTTTATACTGTGTTTGTTTGCATGAATCAGCCTGCTCTAACCTTAAGTATTTTATTTTGAGCATCTCATCAGGGATGTCTTTCTGTAGCCTTGGTTACCAGATGGTGTAAATTCCTTGTTTACAGTATTCACTGCCACCTCTGCTGGCTTCATTTCCATGTGGGAAGTAGCACCTTTCCAACCCCATCACTGGGGGGGGGGGGGTTGGCTACAGACATCACTGTCACTGTCACAGGCAAAGTACTTCCTGTAGTAGAAACGCTGTGAGCTCCCACTGTTCATTTCCATTGTCTTAACAGGCATGCGGTGGGGCTGCTCGAGTTCCCCAGATGAAGACAACCTGAGCTGAGCTATATGTGGCCCACATATGTGAGAGGGAAAGAAGACCGTAACCATAGCCCAACATGATAATGAACACATCAGCATATTTGGGGATGATCATTGGACAAGCAGAACAGAACCATTAGGTAGATATTGTCTTAGAGATAGGAATTTTATTATTCCATTTCTACCCGTCCAAGGCAAGGTTACTTAGGGTTCTCTTGCTGTGAAGAGACACACCAGGACCACAGCAACTCTTATAAAGGAAAACATTTAATTGGGCCTGGCTAAGTTTCAGAGGTTTAGCCCATTATCAGCGTGGCAGCGGCACGCAGGCAGATCTGGTGCTAGAGAAGGAGCTGAAAGTTCTAATCCAGATCTGCAGGCAGTAGGAAAAGAGAGACGCTGGACTTGGTGTGGGGTTTTGAAACCTCAAAACCCTCCCCCAGTGACACACTTCCTCCAATTCTTTCAAATAGTACCACTCCTTAAGCATTTAAATATATGAGCTGATGGGGGGGCATCCTTATTCAAACCACCACACTGGGTTATTTCTATTAAAAAGATTTCCTTATTACTTTAATCAGTCAATAAATGTGGGCTAAGGTCATAGATTAGTGATAGAGCCCTTGTCTGGCATATACAAGGCCCTAGGTTTGATCCCCCCAAACTCTCAACACACACACACACACACACACACACACACACACACACACACACAAAACTATGTCATTTGAATCAATGTATGACCAGAATTGAGAACAAAATATTTTATTTCTTTCAATAAAACTATAGTTTACAGTAGTATTTACTAAATAAATTATATAATTTCTCTTTTACAAGCAATAAACTAAATCACAAATATTTCAAAGACAATGTATATACAAGACATAAGGCCTTTTATAAATAGCTTTGCTTTTCTCATTTCACTAGTAAACAGTGAAAAAAATCTTTATAGAAGCTGGCTTTCTATAAAGTAAAGGCAGACCTATTATACTGATCTTTAAAGGAAAACAGATTGAAGCTTTCAATGACATGGGCTATGATTAGAATCTTTGAAACAGAGGATTTATATCTTATTTATCATTTTGTATGGATGGATTTTTTTTTAAAAATATAGAAGCAGATTCCATAGGTTGCTTATTTGTAATCACTCTATGCATGCAGAATGAAACACCCAGAAAGCCTATAGGAAAATAGCGCTTCCCAGTCCGAAAGGGTGATTGGCAATGGTATAGAAAAGCAGCTTAGATAGAGTTCATGCAGGTCTTCACAGTTAGCAAGCAACAGCACCCACAAAATGGTGTGGGATTTTCATATCCATCTGCTGATTGTCTACGGACCGAGGCTCCCTGACATCTCATAAGCTTCAAGGTCCAGCTCTGCTCTTCTGAAGAATTCTGCAGTGGGGGAAGTTCTCTCCCATAGCTGTGTTCAGGTCCCGTTCCTGTGCTCAGGTGGTTACCACGTCACTTACTGGAGAAAAAGAAAAAAAAAAAGAAAGAAAAAAGAAACCGATGTGAGCCTCAGCTTTAGCATTAGTTTGTAACTCCTGCCTGTGAGTGGAACCTTAAATTGTCATTTCTCCATTTCTTCAAACTTGCATCTGAAGAACCATGTATTAAGGTTGGGGCCTATGCCATGTTAATTACCCTAGTTTTATCAAGATCCAGCCCCAGCTACATCACATCAATGACTCAGGATGAAGCAATGTTGAGACATATTCTGTCTTCTGAGTTTACAGGGCTCAGGGAGGGTATCTGAGAACTCAGGCAGTATATGAGAACTCAAGCCAAAAAAGTACAGTGACATAACCATAGTCATGAGCTCCTGAACCCTCTGCTCATTTCCAAACAGCATCCTGTGGCCGGCAGTACAAGCCATCAGGTATCTGACCTAAAAAAACCCTAACTAAAAGCAGAGTCAGGCAAGGTCGGCGTGCTGGTACATCCTGTGATTCCAGAAGTTGGAAGGTGGAGGAGACAGGAGGATGACGGTTAGGAATTTAAGGTCATTCTCAGCCTCAGTTTGAGGCTAGCCTGTGCTACATAAAACTCTAACTCAAAGCAAAGCAAAACAAAGAAACTAAATACAAGGAAGCAGAGGCAGTGTGTTAGTCTGATAGGCTAACACGGAATACACCTGGGATTTTGTCTGACTTCGGAAATCTCTCTCCGTTGGCACTAGGGTGGGGGAAGAGCTGTAACAAACCCTTCTCCCAGAGCAGTTGTGAGGGATAGACTGTTCCTCTCTCCTTCCTTTTTAGGGGGTCAGGTTTGCTATGTTCCTAGGTTAGCTCTGAAATCCAGGCTCAAATGATCCTCCTACTTCAGCCAGGCAAAAGGTTTGGAGTATAGGTGTGTGTCACCACAACTGGTAGAGACAAACTCTTTTTTGTGTGTGTGAAATAAAATGTTAAATATCACACCACACACACACATACACAGGCACACATACATACAAACAGACACAGAAACATATACACATATACACACAAACACATAAACACTGCACACACACACACAGAAACACACAAACACATACACACAGATGCATATATACAACAGACATAGAAACAAACACATTCATACAAACATATAAACACATAAACACAGACATGCACACATAAACTCACAAACACACACAGAGAGACACAAACACACACACAGACACACAAACACATACACACATAACACAGACACACAAACACATATATGCAAAGAGACACACATACACGCAGACACACACACAGAGGCACACAAACACATACACAGAAACACAAACACATACACACACAGACACAGATACAGACACATACACACTATTCTGTCATTGTTGCATATTCACTGTGGGAACTATTTTATTTAGACAACTTCCCTACTCCTTTGCAAGGTCATAGTGATTGTAAATAAGCAAACATGTAATCTGCTTATATATAAAGTTATAACATTGGGACTGGGGATTATAGTTTTGTGATAAAAGTATATGCTTAACATTTGAGAGGCCCTGGGTTTGAGCCTTAGAATCAAACAAACAAAGAAACAAAAAAGCAAAGTTGGTATCCCCAGATGGGAGAGGTTAGAGCTGGGATCATAGACATGGTGGTACCCAACACCTTCAAAAGAGATAAACAACAAAACAAAAACTCAATTCAGAATAAAGAGTTTGAAATGAAAGATTTTTGAAAAAACAAACAAACAACCAATGTCAAGGGTAATTCCATTTGGCAATGAGTAATTGATATTCATCATACAATCTGACCCAATTTTAAGTTGTAGTTTTATTATTATTATTTTTTTTGGTTGTTGTTTTGGATTTGTTTTTTTTTTCCGAGACAGGGTTTCTCTGTATAGCCCTGGCTGTCCTGTAATTCACTCTGTAGACCAGGCTGGCCTCAAACTCAGAAATCTGCCTGCCTCTGCCTCCCAGAGTGCTGGGATTACAGGCGTGTCCACCACCGCCCGGCTACAAGTCATAGTTTTATAACCTTACTTTTTTTTCATGTGGGCAAGACAACAGATGACGTCAGGTCTTTCCTAATGTCTCTTGTCTTGGCTCATGTGACTCTGTTTATCAGTTCCTCCCTGGGCTCCCAATCTACAGTTTTGAAAATATATTTAGCCAATAGATATCTTAAGATCTGGATTGTGTTGTGAGGGGTTCTCTGGTCAGAGGTGAAGGAGAAGACAAGACTTCACATCACTGAAGACTTGTTGAGACGAACCATGTTAAACAGCCTCACAAGATGTCTGCGGCCCTCTGGATCTTAACCTTACTACCAATATCCCCGGAATAAAACGCAGCAAGTTGCACAACCCTGGCAAGTATTCTGTCCCTAGGCATGTGGCACCCCTCTGCTATCCATGGGGTATCCTGTGCTATCCATGGGGCATCCTGTGCTATCATGGGCCATCCCCTCTGTTATCCATGCTGCAACCCCTCTGTTATCTGGAGTATTCTCATTTGGTTTCAAGTTGAAGTTACTTGCCAAAATGGCTTGGAGGAAGGTATCCTTTTCCTTCCAACTATCATAAGCCCAACTCCCCGATTTTATTTTCTCACACCAAGTTCCCCTTTCTCTTAGTGATTCCTCAATTCTGCTTTCCCGAGCCCCATTCTATGTTCCTGCTATTTCCCGCTGTCCCTGTGTCTTTCCAATGACCGCACATCACCTCGTCCAGTCCCTCAGCCTGCTTCTTCCAGTCACTCACAGCATAACCAACTGCAGTAGCAAAAGGACAGTTATGAGGTAGCAACAAAAATAATTTTACTCTTGGGGCATTACCGCAACATGAGGAACTGTATTAAAGGATCGTGGTATTTGGAAGGTTGATAACCACTGTTCCAGACACAAGAAGTTTGGACCACACATAACCCAGAGTGGATGTTGTGCAGACCCAGGGAGATGACAGCTATCTATAAGCCAAGTAGAGAGGCCTGGGCAGAATCTCTGGCAATGGAGCTAGGGACCCCATTGACACCTGACTGTGAACTCCCAGTCTATAGAGATGTGAGAGAAAACTCTACACTTTTAAGTGGCTTCTTCTGGTGCTTGGTCATGACAGTTCTACAGACAGAAACAGTGGCCGGGAGCCACATGGATTTAAAGATACTCTTGTCTTTAAATTCTCCATATTTTCATTTTATTATATTTAACCCCATCCCCTTTTACTGATTAGTTTAACAGTTTGTGAAAACAGGAGAGGTCAGGGCCAGTAAAGGAAGCCTGTAGAGCTGGGTGTTTGTTGATACATTACACGGGGAAGATCCTACTTCCTGAAACTCACTCAAGAACAGACAGGAGCAGGGTATTTGGTAGAAGGGGTGGGGAGGGCATTCAAGAACCAGCATCAGCAGAGCATTTGAAACCCAGCAACAAGCCTTATCCTGGGCTGTTGGCCCTACAGAGTGATCAGCTCTTGGAGGGGATCCACACGGCATCCACCATCTTTACTACCGAGCGGACCAGACAGGCAACATCAGGTACACAGAGACAACCCGAGTACAGCATTGCTTGGGGGCAGGACACACTAGGGCTTCAACAACAACAAAGCACATCAGCAATCTGTGCCAGGGGAAACCCAGTCATCCAGCAGTGCGAAAACAGCCTTACCGGCCTACAGGAGGTTCAAGCACCAGCCAGTGACTGCTGTCACTAACTAACGCCAGAGATAACCAGATGGCAAAAGGCAAATGCAGGATCGTTACTAACAGAAATCAAGGCAATATGGCAGCATCCGAACCCAATTCCCCAACAACAGCAAGTCCTGGATACCCCAACACATCAGAAAAGCAAGATTTGGATTAAAAATCACTGGTCATGATGCTGTTAGAGGAACACAAAAAGGACATAAATAAAGCTCCGTCTGAACTTCTGAAACAGCATTTTCTATGTTGGATTAAACAGCCAAGAGGTGGCTTTCAAAGAGACTCAAGTGGACGAGAAGTGCATGCTGGGACCTGAGGGCAGATGAGCCTCTAGCATCTCTGTTGTGTACGATTCTAACTGCAGCCTCCAGGCCAACCTGAGATGGCAGATGAGGGGTCTGTGGTGTGAGATGCCTTTGATGCCCAAAGACTCTGGTACACGATGAACTGATATGCACTGTGCTGGAAGGATATGGTCAACTGTACAGAGAGGAAACAGGATATTGAGCCCCATAGTCACTCTTCATTAGGTTTCAATAGAACCTTCAGTCACTCCCCCTCTCCATGGGCAGAGCTGCCTTTTCACCAGTAGGTGGCAGCAGAGGGTCTATGGAAAGGAGGTATGCCGATCGGTGAGTTTGTGGCTGTCAACTATTGATAGGGGCTTGCTTTCTGAATCAGAGGAAAAGTGCATCTAACTACCAGGACATGTGAAGGCCAACGAGCTTGCAAGCACAGGTAGGGATCTGTCCTCACACCCACTCTGGGAGCAAGGGACTGTGGGTACGTTGTGTTCAGGCTCAGGGCTTCTAGGAGGTGACACATTTCTGTTGCTTAAACCACACAGTTTGTGGTAATTCCTTAAGGCAGGAGAATAACACAGACAGACAGACAAACAAGGGAAAGCCAGGCCCTCAGGCTCCTCCGGACCCCTCCTCATGTATTATCAGACTTGGTCGGCTTTGTTTATATTTTTAAATTTTATTTTATTATTGTATATGCATATGAATTTGTCTGCATGTGGCTCTGTGCACCACATGCATGTCTGGTGCATGTAGAGGCCAGGAGAGGGCACTAGATCCCATAGAACTGGAGTTGCAGGCAGTCATGAACAGCCATGTGGGTGTTGGGAATTGAACCCCCGGTCGGGTGGAAGAGTAGCCTGTGCTCTTAACTGCTAAGCCATCTCCCCAGCCCCTGATTTTTTATTATTCAATGGTCCTTTAGCAGCCTCCTCTGACACCTCAGAGGTCAGGGAGCAAATTTGTATGTGTGAAGTCAAGTTCACCAGGCCCAAGGGTGTGTGACATGTGAAATGTTCACAAGGTCTAGCCTGGTGTAATTTCACCATTTGATCCCTGCAGGTTCTGGGCCTGGAAGACATCAAGTTCACAGCAGCAGTGGAAGCTTCCTCTCAGCACTTTACATTCTCAAGAGTTTGAGAGTCTTAGGAGCCAAGACAACACGGACTTCCTGGGGCAGATGCAGACCCTTAGAGAGAAGCAGCAGGGGCCAGAAGGGTGGGGACCCAGAGAAAGGCAAAGAAGGGAAAGGAACAGGGCCCCCCATGGATGACCTCAGGTAAACTGAAGAGCAGAGCTAGTTTCAAAGAAGGCGGAGTCAATCTGGGCTTCTGCAAGGCCGCTGCAGCCAGGATGTCACCAAGGCCTCTGTCATAGCCCTGCCAGCTGGCATCGCCCTGAGCCTAGTTGAAGCGGAACACCACCGTGCCTCAGCCACCCCAGCTCGGTTCTAACCTCGCACAGCAGTTAACTGTTACCTGTGAGTGCTCACGTCATACAGGCAGACCGGCTACTGCTTGACTTAAGCATCCATCATCCTTACTTCAAGAATAGCTGTCGCCTGTGAGTGTGAGGGCACGCGCGCAGGGACATTCTCTTTTGTTGTTTTCTTTTTGTTTTTTTTATTTTTGAGTCAAGGTCCCATTACAGATCTAAGTTCTAACCTGGAACTTTCTGCGTAGACCAGGCTGGTCTCTAACTCGCAGAGATCTGCCCACCTCTGCCTCACAAGCGCTGGAATCGAATGCGTGTGCCACTACATCTGCACCCACCTACCATCTCCCCACCCCAGCTCTTTCATGGGTCTGAAAAGCATTATTTAGTCAAATAACTTAAGGAAATCAAGCTCGTGGGGCTAAGAAGCCCCATTTTACTTTCTGAAATCTCAATTCCTCGAGGTGCAAGCAGGTGACAAACCTGAAAGGCATTCCTGTTTGGAGTGTCAACCTGAGGTGCTGTGCGACTTTTCTCCATAGCCTGCTCTCACAAAACCCCAGTGGTCATGAGAGCAGTAACCTCAGGTTGCTGGGAATCCAGCTCCATCCGGAGAGGCAGTGGGAATGCCACCGGTTCCAATCAACACCGCCCCCCCTGGGGCAGCCCATACTGGCTGAAGCAGGTAATGATTATAGAGACCCTCACTGATGCCCTGTGGCTGTGGAGGGGGGTCTTTCATCTCGTAGCCTAAGGATTCAAATTCAGAAACCCAGTATCTTTTTGCCAAAAGCCTCTTCAAATTTTCTAAGATCCCTGTGACCTAATTTGTTGCGTGTTTGTCTTGGTATTTTCTCAGGCTTTCCTCCAACATCATGGTGTGGCAGCTGTTTATTCAGTCATGCTCCCTTCTTTGCCACCCTTCCTCCTATGATCAAAGAGTACCACTAACCACCCCCCACACACAGAATAACCAAGCTGTCCAAGGGCTGCCGCTCAGCACACTAATCTCCAGTCCTGGTATGGTGGGGGAAAAAAAAAGAGGCTTAACTGTTTCTTTTCCTTACACACAGTTATTTTTTTGCACTTCAAACAGCCATTTTGCAGAAGCACTTTCACAGATAAGGGGCGAGTTATTGAGAGGATGCTAATGTGGCCAGTGTAAAGGCAATGGGGGTGAGTGACAGAAGGAATGAAGGCACTGTTGGGTGGCAGCCATGCTTTAGATTTCTCTGTTATTAAAAGTGCAATTCCTTCCCCTCTCACTGACAACCCATTCCCTGGGAGCTGTGAAAGGACACTTCCTCCCACTCCATTTCCCAGTGGGAATGGCTTCTTTGTCAAATTGCATTCTACCCCAGGCAGGGCCGCCTTAGGATCCAAGGGTGGCGGGCAGCATGGCGGCTGAGGGTATCTGCGATTATCCCGCTAGGAGGATGGCAGAAGCTCCCTGCTCCATCGGCTCAGCCCACTCAGTTCTGTTGTTTGCTTTTCAATACCCAATCTGTGGCTCATCAGCTCAGCATTCAACAGGAAACATCCTTGGTCACTGGACAAAGCCATCTTAAAAAAACATCTCCCTTCCATTTGGATGTCTGCAAAGGAGCCAGAAAGCCCAGGGCTGTATGGTGTGAAGATGAAGGGCTTCTGGAAAGCAGTGTGGGAGGAAACATTGGTACCCAAATTACATGCCAGAATACTGAATGATGAAACTGTTAGCTCCCTTCAGAGGTCAACCATCCTTTTAAATTCCAGTTCAAATTATAGAGAAAAGTCACAAGGCTGCTGTGAGCCCAAAGGTGCAAATTTGGGTGGATTCCTAAAAGGAAATCTTGTGTTACCTGATATGCACAAATCAATGTGGTTTAAACCTGCTTATTTCACAGGGATATAAATTAAATACTTAGTTTGGATCAGTTGAGCACAAAGTGGATTAGGATATCACTACTAAGAAGGAAACTGCATCTTCAGGGAAAAACCTCACAAGAGAACTCAAACTGCACTGGGCGACATCACCAAAGAGAATGTCATCTCAGAAGCCTCCGGGGCCGTTCAATTAAAGATGGCTGGGATAAAAATGACTGGGATCCAGAGCTTTTGAATTAGGTCAAAAAGAAAGTGAGAGAAGTTGCCCAGGCCAGATTGGATTTTCTTTATCTTTCTTTCATAATGTAGAGGCAAATGAAATGACCGAAGGGTAGGTAAGTAAGAAGCTGAGGTCTTTCCAGATTTAGGACAACACTAAATGATAATAATAATAATCAATATCTCCAGCAAGAAAACATGTCCCAGAACTACAAATTAATGTTGTCAAATGTTCTAGATGTATTGCCTAAGAGTTTAAGTGAAGTGTCATGGTGGAGGAGGTAATGAAACTGCAGAATCTGGAGAACGACTGTACCACCTTTGGAGTCAACCGTGTGCGACTGACTCCCTCTGATTCAGAATGAGGGAGCCTGTTCGAGCTGCACAGGGCCGTAAAGAGCATTCAATCATCCATTTAATAGATGGGAAAACTGAAGCCCAAGGAGACACTCAAGGTAAGTGACCCACGAGAAACAGAGACAGGCAGGGATACCAGGAGCCCGCTCCTCTGATCAACAACTCACCAGGCCTTGCAGTAGGGGAAGAGGGTATCTTTAAAGCCTAGATTGGCTGTGTAGTGACCGCTAGTAGTATCCTGGGTTGCCAGGAATCCAGCTCCATCTGGAGAGGCAGTGGGAATGCCACAGTTTCCAATCAACACCCCCTCCTGGGGCAGCCCACACCGGCTTAAGCAGGTAATGATTAGATGCTCCACTGATGCCGTGTGGCTGCTCAGGGGCCATTCAGGGGACTTGTCCTCTGGTTATATTTACTGAGCTAGTATTAACCTGTCAATATTGCCAACATTGGAACAAACTATGGGGGTAACATGGCTTGGGAAGACTTGTGACCTGTAGAAGGGACAAGTGGCAATCATTTCTCTAAAAACCCCAACCACGCCTGGCTTTATACAACTTAGTCTTGTGTAAGTCAAGACCCCAACCAATTTGCAAACAGGATGCTGAAAAGAACGGAAGAAAACCACTCACTAAATAGACGTCCAGCACAGAGGCGTCGTCCTGTATTTCCAGGGTGTTGGGCTCAGCAGTCAGGTAGATGGTCCCCTCTTCCAAGGTGAAGGTTGAACTGGAAGCTAACCCTTTGCTGGAAAATCAAAGGTGAACAATGAGTTTGTGGTCTGCAGAACGGATCCAAGGACAGGCTGTGGTGGTGGATTCTGGCCTATTTTTTTTCTTTTTTTCTTTTCTTTCTTTCTTTCTTTCTTTTTTTTTTTTTTGTGAGTCACCCTGAAAATGTTGCCATTTAGGTTTAAATTTGTAATTTTTTTATTTTATTAGTAAGTATTTTTGTTACTTTAAATAAAGTATTATTAATAACATCATTTTTCCTCTCCAGTACATATGTGACAGTTTGTGGTGTTTGCAGGAGGTGATTTGTGGGTCCCCATGTCTTGTGAATCACGGCTTCTGTGAATCTAGAAGCCTCTGGCTAGCTTGGAATTTGAGTGGTTTGTTTTCACTTCTGAAATGCTCTGCCTCTCTCCTGGATCCACACACTGATAGTTTAAAAATGGAACGGGGAGCTGGGCAGTGGTGGCACATGCCTCTAATCCCAGCCCTCAGGAGGCAGAGGCTGGAGGATTTCTGAGTTCGAGGCCAGCCTGGTCTATAGAGTGAGTTCTAGGACAGCCAGGGCTACACAGAGAAACCCTGTCTCGAAAAACAAAAACAAAAACAACAACAACAAAGTAACGGGGAGCAGCCTTCTGTTCATCTCCCTCCCTCCCTCCCTACCTCCCTCTCTCCCTCCCTCCCTCCCTCCCTGCATTCTTTCTTTCTTCCTTTCTTTTCTTGCTGTTTTTGGACCTGGAAGTTCAGTGGCCTCAGTGTTTCTCAGCTTCATTGTACATCAGAGTCTCTGGAGGGCTGGTCACAGTGCAACTTCCTGGACTTTTCCATTGGCATTTATGAATCAAAGGGTCTAGGGGAGAGCCCATGAACTGCATTTCTGACTAAGCCCTAGGGGATGCCCATGCTGGGCTGGCCCAAGGATCACACCTGGAATGACAACACAGCACTGCTCCCATTTGGACTATGAGCATCCCGTGGGTGGACTGACTCCCTAGCGAAACACTAAAAGCCTGAACAACATTGGTAGCTGGCATCAAAGTCACTGAGATCCATCTGCTTCTGCCTTCTCAGTGCTGGGATTAAAGGTTGAGCTGGTTTGTTTTGACGGAGGTTAAATTGGGTATCACACAGGGATGTGCAATTATCCCTCTGCATCTGAAATAAAAGTAGTGTTTTTAAGCAGCCCATGGTTTTTAAGTTTCCCAGAGGTTTTCAAGGACAGAGTGTTGGAGGCGAGAAGCGGATATTGGTGCTGGGACTGTGAGTGATGGTGTGGCCATCACACAGGTGTAAGGAATTCCATTTGTGGTCTTCCTGGGCAATAGGCATGAACAGGTGTTTGTCCACTTCAAATACTAAAATGCAAAACATGCAATTATGAAGTATAGAGAGATAATGCAAGAATAAACAGCAACTTTAGTCACTGTATCCACAGCTTACAGCAAATTGTTTTATCCCTTAATGATGCTCCACACTGAAGGGAAAGACACGTCCCCCAAAGGATTTAGCACAAATGCTAATAGAATGTCCACTGGGAAATAGTCTTTTTTTCCTGCACTACTGTTAATTCCCCAGGCACCCATCTGATTGTAACCAACTTATATTTTCCCGGCCTATGACTTTTCTAGGTTCTGTTTTAGGAGTTACTTGTAAGTAAGTGAGGTCATTTCTCTTGGAAGAAAGGCTCTCAGAATCTAGAGGCAGGGTCAGAGTGCCCAACCATTTCTTGGACTACCAGAGGGAAGATCCATTTTAAAACAGATGCTGTGTGGCTTGGTTTAGGAGCCTGACAGCTGGCCTGGGTTCTGTATCATGGGGTTCTGCCATTCTCCCGTCCATCCAGACCTTCTGAGGTCCGAGTTTTCTCGCCTAATGTGCAGTGAGGGAGTCCACACAGGGGCCATGTCCCCTTGGTTCTGTTTTTGTCT
Organism: Apodemus sylvaticus; assembly: GCF_947179515.1. Taxonomy (NCBI): domain Eukaryota; kingdom Metazoa; phylum Chordata; class Mammalia; order Rodentia; family Muridae; genus Apodemus; species Apodemus sylvaticus. The sequence goes on along the minus strand of NC_067472.1, from coordinate 38,030,737 downwards.
CACAGATGCCTAGGAGGCCCAGGTAGCCCCTGCCACTCTGCTCTTGGTAACCCCCAAGCTTCTCACAGATGAGCATTGGCAGGGGAACTCATGTCCTCCTGGTCCCTTGCAGTGGGCATTTCTGGTGCTTTGATGCTACAAGGGCTGTCCTCTCAAAAGTGACGTTGGTTTAACGTCACACAGAGCATTAGACTGGTTGGATTGTGCAAACGGTCATCAGTAATTCCAAAGCCCAGAATTCTGACTTCTGTCTGCTGACCTACTGAGTGTTTTTTACAGCACATTCTCATGGGCACACGTGTTCAGGGAACAGATTGAACTTGCCACAGTGTTTGTCTTTCAAAAGCCACCTTTTTACTGCCCTAATTGAATCACACACCACAGGGCATGTGTGAGTTAGGGCAGGAAACTATAGCTTCAGTGGCAGCCCTCTGCCAGGAAATTCCCATCAACATCATTTTTTTTTAGTTTTAAGGGTGAAAATTTTTTTTAGGTTTATTTTTATTTTATGCGACTGAGCGCTTTGTTTACATGTCCATGCCTGGTGTCCTTGGAGGCCAAAACAGGGCATCAGAGTCACAGGAACTGGAGTTACAGACAGCTGTGAGCTGCCAAGTGGGTGCTGGGAATCTGCAAGAGCAACAAGTGCTCTTAACCCCTGTCCAACTCTCCAGTCTCCTTCGCATCCTTTCATGGATCTGAGAATAAAAGACTCAACTGAGGCATCCACTGACTCCCTAGGAAGGACATATAACTTCTCTCATGCTGTTTCCCATGAATACCAGCATATGTGTACACACACACACACACACACACACACAATATATATATATATATATATATATATATATATATATATATATAACATTATATTCAGCATACAGATTATATAATATGTAATATATTATACATACACATGTATATTATAATATAAAATGTTATACTATATATGTATATATTATTTTGTAGCTACGAATTATGTTTAAGAGTTTTAATCCTACCACCCATACATTATATATCCATTAGCCTCCCATATTACTCCATCCTTGCCTTCTCTCCCTTCATCTTCTGTCTCTCACTTTGTATTGGATACATAAAAGATACATTTGCACCCATTTCATAATGGCGGCTAATACTTATATTCTATCAATGACAGAATCTATGAATGATACCTAGAATTTTTTGTTTCCTTGATGAGTTGCCTCCAAAATTAGAAAATAGATACACAGAGTTCATGATATTGAGGCTATGTAAATACTGGTGAATGCTGGGCCAGTGGCGAGTTAGCATTATATTTTTGTCTCTGGGCACAGTGTCATGATTGCTGGGCCACACCAAGAAACATGTTGCTGGTGTCAAGGTTACCAGGCTCTGTGGAGACTCTGGCTCCCTCCTCACTTTTGCATAATAAATTCACGCCACATTTCAGGCTGCCCTGTTTTACAGAGTTCTTGTCTTTTAAAGCTGATTGCACTAGGGGGAAAAACACAAGGGTTTCTAGAGGGAGGGCAGAAGCTTAGCCTACGCCCTGCTTCTGTGGCGGCCTGGTATGATGCAGGGCAGGTCATCATCTGGGCACAGAACCCTGAGTCCTCATCTCCAGAACCCTGCCAGCCCACCTCACAATACCACGCAAGGGACCTAGCCCCACTATGTGCGTGAGAGAAAGGCCAACCGGAAGGCAGGCTTTTCCTTACCACACAGGGGAGCAGCACCATCCTCTCAGCTCTGCAATCATGCCTTGCCCTTTGATGAGGTCTCTACATGGATGGATTTATCACAAGTGCTTGGAAGGGACTCCTGGTTTGGTATTCGAAGCTTTGCTACTGGACCGCTAACCAATAACACTGTGAGTAGAGAGCTCGCCTTACAGGGAAAACCACAAATACAGCTGAAACTTACTGGGTGGCTGCCAAACCTCAGTCCGTCCTAGAGCCACATGCTGCTATTGTTCCCATAATGCCCAGGCGGGAAGCGAAGGTCAAAAATGCCACCCTGAGCCGTACTCTGATGGGGGAGGGGAGAGGCTGTTGCTTTTCCCAGGGACTGGCACCAGTCTTCCCATCACATGCTGGGAGATGTCACTGTGCAGTAGGCTCACGTCCCTCCAAGACAGAACCCCAACGTGAGGAGCTTTTCAGCAGAGTGAGGAGGAGCGTCCACAGGGTTACCCCAAAGACCCGGGAACTTGGGAGGCTTCCCTGGTGGCTGCAGCATCCACACTGCCTGCTGGCCACACTCCTCACTCCTCGGGAGCACGGCTTTTTAGAGAGTGCCTGCTTCTTCCTCTGCAGTCAGGAGCAAGGCTGCTGTTGTTCCTCAGCCCCACTCCTGCTATTTTTAGGTCAGGAGACTGCCTGTTTCCAGCCAGAGTGCAGAGCAGCGGGCACTCTCAAGTACTGACTGATGGCTGCCGGTGGCTGCAGGGCATGGCTCAACCTCCTTGTGTACAGGGCAGAAAGCCTGCTGGAACTGACAGACAGAAAGAGAATGAAACAGGAAGGGCCTGCTGCTCAGAGGGCTGCCCTCAGAAGCTAGCTGCTTCCCTCTGAGAGGAGCCAGCACGGTGTGGATGGCAACTCTCTCGTAGCCCATTTGTCTTCCTAGCAGCCCAGTCCAGCCCAGCCCAGCCCTGCACGGACAGACTCGCACATGCACGCACTCTTGTGCCCATTAAAACTGGTAGTTAGTTACATGATTGTGATCATGTTATACAAGGTAAAGATGACCCTGCTAAGGCCAAGCCGTTTGCTTCATATTTTCTACCGTGCAGACTCAAGCCAGCATTGTTTAAACACAGGTCACCTGGAGCAATTCTGAAGCAACAATAAATAAATTCTCTTAATCCATCCATTCTCTGCTGAGAATCAGCCCGTCTCATGTTTCTAAGAGAATTGGAGTCCCAGCAACAATGGTTCCACTAATAAGGAAGAACAAGAGAAAAAAAGGCAAGTGATAGATCGATCGTTCCGAGTGACATCTTTATTACTGAGCTTTGTCAAAAGGAGCAGGAACAAAAGATGCTTTTCCGTTTTGAGAGTATTAGGAATTGAGCCCAGAGTTTCAGGAAGGGGTCTACCAATAGACTACAGACCACCTCAAGATGGGTATACAAATGCTAAACACAAAAGCGACTGCTCAGCGGGGGTGCCGCACACCTTTAATCCCTGTACTTGGGAGGGAGAGACAGATCTCTGGGTTTGAGGCCACATTGGTCTACAAAGTGAGTTTCAGGACAGCCAAGACTACCCTGTCTCGAAAAACCCAAACCAAAGCAAACCAAAACCAAAACACAAACAAAAAATCTCAAAGAACAAAAAAACGAAAGCCTCAACTCCCATAACACAAAAACATTGAGATAGATCATAGAAGCTATGTAAAGTGAAAATGACCAAGCTCCCTCAAAGCAGACAGAGCACAGCACAGCACAGCACAGCACAGCACAGCACAGCACAGCACAGCACAGCACAGCACAGCACAGCCAGACAGGAGGCAGTGTTAGACTTATGACCTTGGAGTCAGGAAGAGGGAGATGTGGAAGGGAACATCTTGAGAAGGGAGCTCTCCACCTTGGCCTTTCTCGGCTGCCAGTGGACATGAACAAGTCTATCACAGCTCACTGAGTGATTTGCTGAAGCCCCCAGCATTTTTACAGCATACACTTCAAGCACAAGGTGTGGCGATTCACACCTGGACTTCTAGCACTCAAAAGCCAAGGCATGAGTTCAAGGCTAGCCTGATTGCATCCTGGGTTTGGGGTTGGCCTTGGCTAAAGAATGAGACTTTTCTTAATAACAAAACAATCAATCCCTCCTCAAATTACACCTCAATAATGAACTATTAATATTAAAAAAGTTTCTACTTTTCGACTTACAAAATCAGGAACCATTCAAATACATATTGATAGCCTACTTCACACCAGGTACAACATTAATAGCAAAAGGTAAGTTGGCAAATAGTTCAAACATGGCTAGGTCTCAACAGAGCAAACTTTCTTTTTTTTTTTTTTTTAAGATTTATTTATATATTTTATGTATAGGAGTACACTGTAGCTGTACTGATGCCATCATATGGTTGCTGGGAATTTTGAATTTAGGACCTCTGCTCGCTCCGGTTGGCCCTGCTCGCTTTGGCCTGAAGATTTATTTATTATTATACATAAGTACACTGTAGCTGTCTTTAGACAGCACCAGAAGAGGGCATCAGATCTCTTTACAGATGGTTGTGAGCCACCATGTGGCTGCTGGGAATTGAACTCATGACCCCTGGAAGAGCAGTCAGTGCTCTTAACCACTGAGCCATCTCTCCAGCCCCGAGCAAACTTTCAAAAGTAAAAAGATGGGAGAACATTTAAACATCATACAGCCTTGAAAAAGAAGGAAATCATGGCATTTATGACTGCACAAATAGACTCACTGGGTGTTATGCATAGTGAAGTAAGACAGACATAAAAGAATGAATACAGAATTTTAAAATGTCTAATTCATAAAAACCAGAGACTAGAATGATGGGTTTTAGATGCAGGAGGAAAAGGAAACAGGGAAAAATGACACTGGTGAAATGGTACCAAGGTTTGGCTAGGCCAGATGAGCCATTTTTAGAGACTCAGTGCACAGCACAGAGGCCAAAGTTAAATAATACTCCATCATACACAAGATTTGATAAGAGAACTGACCTGTCTTTTCATCACCTCCAAATCTAAACAGATAATATCATGTACATGTGAACTAGCCTTATCATAGCAACATTCCACAATGTAGACACCTATTACACTACGATGTTGTATATTTAAAGCATCGTTTTATTTGCCTACAATACATTAAAAAACTGGGGAACAAAACACCCAAACCAAAAGAGTTTGGGAAATGGTAAATAAAAGAAATCAAGTAGCTACATATTTTATTATAGCATATAAAACACAACACCCTTACAACCCCCAACCAGTCCAAGAACCACAATATACATTCACTTATTACATTAATTTCTATCACATTTAGCAACACAGATGGCTTCTGCTGTCTAGGAAAGTGTGTTCTTCCTAATGCTCAGATATGACTCCTGGCCAGAGCGCATATCTGTGGTGCTGAGAGACAATCTATTTGAGTGGGTCTGGTAGGAGAGGCTTAGAAGTGTCTGATAGACCTGCCACTCAGGCATTTCCCCAAATACCCCAGGAGGGAGATATTCTCCAAAAACAAATATGACTGTCCTCCCTATCTAGAAATAAGATACAAAGGCAGTAGAATAAATCAGGGATCCTTTAAATGCAGTAAGTCATGCCGGGTGCCCTGAGGGGATGAGTATACCAAATTGAACAAGACACCAAAGCATCCTGGACCCCAGCTTGCCTCCTCTGTAAAAGCAGGGGGGTATGGATTTGATGAGGTGCTTTTGTCTCCCTAAGAATTTTAGTTCTTAGCCTTAGATGTCCTGTCTTCACAAAGTGTGAGAGATTCAAGTGGCCTGTCAGAAATATAACGTGCTAAATTGAGAACACCTCTTCTTGGCCAAATTGAAGAAGAAACCGATAAAAGTTTAAGACAGTTGAGCAGGAGGTGGTTCCCAGGCTACGATGGTTCCCAAACCATCCCTGCTCTGGTTTATGCCGCCATGGTGCAGCTTTCCTGGGTGGTAGTTTGCAGCTTGCTTCTCGGTCATCTCCAACGCTTCCATCAACCCAGCGTGTGCACACTTTCTTCTGAGGTGACATCACAGGCCGATGTACCCCTCTAACTTTGTATGTTAACAGGCTTTGCCCAGTGTGCCTCAGAATGTGACCTTATATGGGCACAGGGCTGTTGCAGATATAATTTGTTGAGATGAAGTCATAGAGGTAGCCTGTTCCAACATGACCTGTGCCATTATACGAGCGAGACATCCACAACACATACAAGGAAAACTTCACATGGAGATAAAAGCAAAGAACTCTATCCCAGGAATGCCAAAGCTTGCCAGCACACTCCCAGAAGCCTCACAAAAACCTGGGACAAAAGCTGTAACAAGTTTCTTCACGGTCTCCAGAAGCAACAGACGCTGCCAGTACCTCGACTGGGGGACTTTTGGTTGGAAGATGACACATTTCTGTCACGTAACCACCACCAAGTCAGTGTATGTGTGTATGTGTGTGTGTGTATATGAGTGTGTGTGTATGTATGTACGTGTGTGTGTGTGTGTGTGTGTATGTATGTATGTGTGTGTATATGACAACCTCACACACGAGTCACAGCAGGTTAAATGATTAATACAAAGCCTGCTCAGCGAATGGAAAGATTCACCAACTCTCCCTCCTTTCCAGAAACTCACAGCATCATTTTGAAGGAAGAACATCCCCTCCCCCACCTTTTGAGACAGGGAGGGCCTCACTATGGAGCCTTGACTGGTCTGGAACGTACTATGTAGCCTTGGGTGGACTTGAACTCACAGAGACCCACCTGCTGCTGGATCTGCTCTTGAGTGACAGGACTGAAGGCATGCACCACCATGCCTGGCTGGGAAAGAACTCTTATTGATATATGAATTCACAGATGAAAGAAGACAAAAGTTTAGGGACTCACACTGTAAAAGTACTACAAGGAAACCCATCAACCAAATAAATTAATAACAAAAAACCGGTATTAATTCCTATCCCTTGTTAAACACTATATATTTTTTGTTCTTAAAAACATAGTGCGTTTCTCAGTAAAACTCAGCAAAACCTCTTATTTTTTCTGTGCTTATGCCTTAGACTTCAGACTTCACCCTGGTTCTAATTGTCAGATGAGATGTTCACACAGAGGGGGCGTCATTTAGGAGTCAATACTAAGATCGCAAAAGCTGTGGGGGGGGGCGGGGGGGGGAACATGAGAATAGATTAGAAGGGCAGCGTGGCTCTCAAAGACTCGGCTCGCAATTATAACGGTTCATCGCTCACTCCTGGAACTCCATCGGCAGGTCCGGGCTTTACTGAGCCTGTTAGCATCAAAGAGGCACAAAATGACAGGAGGTTTCTCAAGCATGGCTTGGCCAACACCACACTAATTACAGCTTCCAACTTGAATAATGGGAAAATATCATGGTAACTGCTAGTCTCCGAGGTGCATGTCAAAAACCGTGTCCTGAATCATTAGGGACATAAACAGTTTAGTGGGAAGTAAATTGACCACAGAGGGAGGGGCGCCTGCCTGGTCCCCTCACAGCAGAGATGGTCTGGCATTATGGACTGTGCTGGAAAGAATGGAGGACTTCTGAATCATGGATGAGCTTTAATAATCTCTGATTGTAACTCTTTATAAAGTGTTGGCTGTGAGTTACGGATCAGAAGCAGGTGTGTTCAAGTCATAGGTCGGTTTATTTCTGTTGCTTAGCAAGTCAGATTCTCAAATTTTAATGTGCATAAGAAATGCCTAACAGAGCCAGGAAGATGCATTTTTTGATAATTAGGTTTTGGAGCAGGGGAATTTAGAATCTTTAAAGCAACGGTTCTCAACCCGTGGGTTGCAATCCTTTGGAGGGATTTGTCAAAGAACCCTTTCAGAGGGGTCACCTAAGCCCATCACAAAACACAGATAGATACATTACAATTCACAACGGTAGCAAAATTACAGTTATGAAGTAGCAACAAAATAATTTTATGGTTGTTGTCACTACAGCATGAGGAACTATGTTAAAGGGTCGCAGCGTTAGGAAGGTTGACAACCTTGCTTTTAAGCGAGAGGGGGCGTGGTAAAAGCAGTGGCATCAAGTCCTGTAATGCTGTGGATGCATCCTCTGAGAATGATGCAGGACCAGGACGAGCCATCTTATGGGAATATGGCCAGGAAAGCGGAGGGAGATGGTGCTCTAGGGCTGCTAAAGGGCGACCTTTGTCTTTGAGGTTCTTGTCTCTCGTGATCTAGAACGGGTGCTCAGTCTGTCCACAGGGCTAATATTCTTCTCAGCAGGCTAGGGCCTGGTTGGTGTGTGGAGCTTTGAATAGCATGGGTGTTGGTGACGTTAAACATGTAGCCACTTCCCATGTCACACTCAAGTTTTACCTTCAGAGGGTGCCCCATGTAAGCAAATAAACAGCACTGTGCGCTGTTAAACACCTGGCTTCTTGTTTTGTTTTCTCAATTTTTTGAGGCAATTTGTAAATATATATATTAAGGTTTAAAACCTGTCATTGGGATTGCCCCCATACTCGTGTATTCTACGGACTCCGAGGAACATTCGAGGTATCTGTTTCTGAGTCTGATCTATCTAAACGCTAGTTGTTTAATAACTACCTATCATTCATAGATGTGTTTAAGTCCTATCTGCATGAAATAACTTGCTGGCAATTAATCCAAATGCTCTAAAAATATCCACACCGAGGCTCCAGAACAGTATATCCTTGGTGAGGCTGTCTCATCACGGATGACTTGATTTAGAAGTATCTCAGAAGCTTTGGTCCTTGCTTCCTGGGTGCCAGTCTACGAGCTATTTAGCTGGACACAGGCTATTACTCCATCACTGGGAGCATGTACTCTAGCCATATGTCCACAGAGCAGGAGATAAAGTCACCCTTTGCTGTGGTTTGGATGCATGCTTCTCGAAGGCCCATGTGCCTAGAGCCTGGTTCCCAGGATGGTGGAACCTTAGAAAAGTGGAACCCAGTTGAAGGCCCACAGTTCTTTTGGAGCATACCATTAACAGGAACGGTTAGACCCAGGTCCTTTGTGTTTTGTTTCTGGAGAGGGCCTTAACTCTATCATCTGCTCTTTGTCTTTGCCGTGTGTCAAGCACACCGCAGACCCAGAGCAATGGGACTGACTCATTTTGGGTAACTTTTCTATTTAAAAAATTATTTTTATTGTTTTTAATTACATGTAGATGTCTGTATCTGAATGGAGGTGTGTGCATGTGAGTGCAGGTGACTGCGGAGGACAGAGACATTGGCTTTCCTGGGGCGAAAGTTACAGGGGATTATGGGTTCTTGGAACTGAACTTGAGTCCTTTAGAGGAACTGAAATTCTCTTAACCACTGAACCATCTCTCCAGCCCCATCTTTTCTGCTTATAAGATATGTTGTTGAAGTAATAGAAAGCTGACTAGGACATCCTTCTCATTAGCACAGGGTTGATATGAAATACTTAAGTCCAAGTACCTGTCATGTCTCTGGCTAATAAGATCTAGAAACGAATGCCTTCTTTTCCACCTAGTGCTAGAAGTCCCCGGGGTTAGCATCCTTGTTGCCTCCTTGTCTTCAGCAATATAAGAACATCTATGACGATCCAGTGAAGTGAACTCTTATGATAGCTGCCACGATCCAGTGAAGTGAACTCTTATGATAGCTGCCACTTGTGATCAATTCATAATAGCTATTATTAGCATTATCATAAAATTATTATGAAAAGATTTTGCTAAAAAGGATCATGTAGTGAATTATAAATAGTAAATTAGACAACAGTTATAAAGTCATATATTTGTATATGTCATATTATCTTATCTCTATATAAATATATTATAAGTATATGTTATATATTATTAATAGTAATATACACAATGGTTTTACTATAAGGTCCACTTAACTGTCAAAGTGCTATGTATACTAGATCACGCCCACCACTGATGAATGTATAGTTTCGACAAAATGCCAGTTGGTATTTTACTTTACATCAATAAGATGAAAGTAAGATGAATGGTTTTCAGAGAACTCTACCCATTTGCCAGTGATATGAGTGCTTTGTTGATGCATGGGAGAATAATTTCCCAATACTAGGATATTGTTTCCTCCACTTGTGTGTGACATTGAAAATGAAACAGGTATAGCTACAGTATTCTTTCAAGTTAAAACAGCGGGTAATCAACCAGACAATACATCTAACTCTGGCTTAAGAGTGCTTATCACTCTTAATTAATTTTACATTTAATCTTTCAGTGTGATGTCACCGAATGCTAGGAAGAAACGCAGAGTGGCCCACAATGACACTCTATTTCTATTATATAGACATAGACACATAATCTCCAAAGTAAAGTAGAAACTTAGTAGGAGATCAACTTTTAAGGGCTACCTTCTAAAACACAATAATTCATCAAACAGAAGTTCATGTCATTTAAGGATTAATAAAAGCAGAGCCTAACAGCTGTCACATAGAAACAAATGACAGGTGACTCTCTTAAGTCAGGAGAAGAGTCAGCACACAGTGGCTGGGAAGGCAGAAGGAAGAATCAGGCGTCAGTTTTTACTACAGGCGGTTGAAGTCATTGCCTCCATTGGAATAATTGCAGCTTCTGGCAAAATGAGGGAACAGGGGGGATATTGGTGAGGGAGCCAAAAATCCTGATAGGCTCCAGAACAGAACCCACACCCACAGACTCGTATGGGATTTGTTTGTTAGCAGGTGTTAAGAATACGGCTCAGTGAACAAAACTCACCGACAACATTCTGATCTTTTAAAAGCCACAGTTCCGTTTTTTTTCTTCAGCTATAAAAACTCAAAATTTAAAAATTTGTCTTTACACACAGAACCTAACACATCTGAGGAAGTAAACCCTGCAGCATTTCGATGAATAAGAACTCATCTGTCTTCCAGTTAACGACCTACTTTGTCTTTGAGACACTTCCCCCTGTTGAGGGAAGGATGATCTCACATAACTCCCCTTGGTGCAATATTGCTGTCTAGGACGCTCCACCAATTGCCAAGAGCAACCCAGCGCCTGTGGTAATCAGGCTTAGGCCGGCCTTGCTACAGGCACATAATGGATACACATTTAGAAGACTTGGCACGCGGCCTGGCCTTGACAACTTGTAATTAACCCTAGCTGTAATTCTACATGACACGGATCTGGAAGAAAACAACAATTCCAGGGGAAACACATGTTCCTTCGAGTGGCTTAGGCGGCTGGTTAATGATTTCTGAGAGTTGGAAGCATTTCTAACAGCATAGGAACAGATCGACAGAAGCCTTTCTGCACTCCACGTTGATCCTGCCTCTATCTGTATCTATTGTGTGGAATAAGTAACCCACTTTCATTCATCAAAGTCCTCCCCCCACCCCACACACTGACAGGGTTTCTCTGTGTGGCCTTGGCTGTCTTGGAACTCAGTATGGCCTCGAACTAGGCTGGCCTCGAACTCACAGAGATCCACCTGCCACTGCCTCCCATGTGCTGGGATTAAAGGTGTGTGCCACCACACAAAGCTAAATTTCTTAATTTTGGTAGTGGGTGAAACAGTTGCTGTTGTTTCCTGAAAATAAGAAAATCAACCTCTAGGACCAGATGAGTTTTATGTCCTGTGAGCTTGTGGAGTTGCATGAGTGTGTTGTCCTGCTGTTTCCTTGAATATCCACTACGATACTCTCCCAGATTTTCAATGGCAAATCCCTACTTGTCCTGAACAAATATTGATTGTGTTTCTTTGCAAATGGGCATCTGACCTTGGTTCACACACCTAGCATCCATCTTCCAATTGAAGTTTGTTTCCTTCTGAGAACAAGGCTGTCTCTTCCCGTAGGTCCTAAAGCAATTCCTGGAAGGGACTGGGTGCAAAGCGCAGGTGTACTCTGAAAAAGCTGGCCTGCCAGGCAGCCAGGTGTGCTGGCCCCAACACTCAGGCTGTGAGCACTGGTCTGCAGCCCCAATTTCCTATACATGGCTTGTTTTAAAATTCTGATATTATCCTCTCACTCTTTCTCTCTTTCTCCTTTCTCTCTCCAATTTACTTCCCTCTTTCTAACATTGTTTAATTAAAAAAAAAAAAACCTATATTCCTAAGTATACTTCAGCTAAGACTAAAGAACAGTAATTACTACCCACAACCCCCCCCCCCCCAGAGCACTAACACCCAAGTCCTGGAGTTTCTAAGCCCGACACTTTACATGCACTATCAAATCAAATTTACAATTTTAACAACCTGTCAGGGTAGGTGTTATATTATAACAGTTTCATACAAGAAGCAACAAAGAACTGTGTGCAAAGACTCGGGCTTCAAGCCCAGCCCTGACTGGTTACTTTATAATGCTGGCATATCCGGGGAACCTTGGGCTGTCACGGAATCTTGCCTGTTGCTGTTTCAAATGGGCAACAATTTCAGGGAGACTTAGACTGAGGTCCCCAGATATCTCTGTTAAAATCTCATGGAGTGTAGGTAAGAGCTGAGCTGAGGGTGAGGGTGGGGAGGATACCTCCCTCCAAGAGCTCCTAACACTGGCCACCCAGGGCTGTATTTTAACATTAACGTTAAACAGAATGTTCTAAAATATCATTTGTTAGAGAAACAAGGGAAAGAATCAGGAGATGCTATGCGTGTGTCACAGTTGTGTGAGAATATATCTTTTACTGCTGAAATCACAGCAGATGTGTGCTTCTAGAGAAAAGCAGGGACTTTTTCTCACACTTGGCACATATTCAAAAATAATTTCTTTGATCTCACCTCAAGTTCTGGAAGCCAGGAAGTTTGTGCTATGAGTTAGGAAGCTGGACATAGCTAAGCTTATAGGGTTTAGGATTCCCAAGCAGGTTAAAATACAATCCATGCCACTTACTAACCACAGTTAAACAGTCTGCAAAAGGACTCAAGGCACTCGGCAGGTGACTTATTCGTCCCTTATGTAAACAGTTTATTCAATTTCTCATTATTTCAAGTTTCAAGGAGCATGTTTTTTTAATTTTTTAATTTTTTTAAAAATTTTTTATGATTCATTTATTTATTATATTTAAGTACACTGTACCTGTCTTCAGATACACCAGAAGAGGGCGCCAGATCTCATTAAGGATGGTTGTTCGATACCATGTGGTTGCTGGGATTGGAACTCAGGACCTTCTGAACAGTCAGGGCTCTTAACCACTGAGCCATCTCTCCAGCCCCAGGTACTTTCTCTTTATGTTATCAAAAACAAATTTTATTCAGTTTGAAAGATTATAGCCAATTTAGATTGTGGTAAGATTAAGCGGGTGTTTCCCTGAGAATTTAGAAGAGATATCTCAAATGGCCAGGGTGGTAATTTTCTTAGGGGTACAAAAACTCTTGTCAGGTAGCTCTTACAGCATGTTTTTTTTTAAAATATTTATTTATTTATTTACTTATTTACAGGGTTTCTTTGTGAATTCCCAGTATTTTTGGAACTCACTCTGCAGACCAAGAAGGCCTTGAACTCAAGAGATCTGCCTGCTTCTCTGCCTCTGTGCTGGGATTAAAGGCATGTACAACCACAGCGTCAAGAGGCAATTTGAAAAAACATTTTAAAAACTTAGTGTGTGTGCAGTCAAGTACTCCTTCTAGAGTCATGTACTCTCTTGCACCACTATGTAGGTCCCCAGGATTGAAAGCAGTAATTAGGCTGGGTGACAACTGCCTTAACCCACAGAGCCATCTCATTGGCCCCCAGGAGGCTGTTTGAAAGCATGGCTGCCTAGTATTCACTGTATGACATAATGTTTGGGGATAGCCTAGCTGTGGGTCCAGTGGAGGGTCTCATGATGCCACTTGACATAGAAGGTGTCAACTCCTTTTAGAAAACAAATGCTACACACACCCGGCCCTTCCTAATGTGTCCTTTCTGTCTCATTCAGGATACAATACAACATGGAATGTCCTTCAATTGGTTTGGGCGGATGCTTTCCTCTTGGCTAGGCAGTAATTATGAGTTGTTAAGAAGATTACAAAGGCAACTTCTGTCCTTGTCACATCCTGTCAGTCTGAGGTCACTGATGATGTCATGGTTTTGCCAAGGCAGTACGTATAAAGTTCCAAGACCATAAAGTCCCCTTCCTACACTGCATGACTTGGCAGGGTGCTGCGGAGTATAGCCTGCAGTCTGAGTGTAAGGGGCGATGCTTGTCTTCCTTGTAGCAGACGGCATCTGTACAGAATACCTGCAGTGTTCCTGTGTGGGAGCTTCCTCCCTCTGCCCTCATTTTTTAAACCACAGGTTCACACCCACATATTCTATTGGACCTTTTAAATTGGGGGGGGGTGTCTACAACTCAGCCCCTGCTGTTTTACTTCTTACAGTGTTTCAGTTCAGCCATGGAGAGCTCCTTCAGCTGGCACCTTTGCCCTCTGGGCCCACTGTTTTGATCTCTGAATACTGAACTATCTTTTAAGTTATATTTATTTTAATCTTAAGTGTGTGTGTGTGACACACACACACACACACACAGACAGACAGTGACAGAGAGAAAGAGAGATGGGAGTAGAGAGAAAGAAATTGCAAGTGTATGCACATGCATGTGTGTAACATATGAGTGGCGGTGTGGTGGTGTCCTGGCCGTCCAGAAGAAGACACTGATCCCTGGAGCTCGAGTTATTGGTGGTTGTGGGCTGCCTGAAGTGTACGTGAAGAACCAAACCCAGGAACTCTGGGAGAGCAACAAGTGCTCTTAACTTTCGAGCCATTTTTCCAGCCCTTTATCTGCCCTTTTAAAAAGCAGAGAATAGCAACTTCCCTGCTTTTGGTTTCATTTTAGAGCTGGTTCCGAAATCAGAAGTCATTCACTTACGGGAGAAGATTTCTATCCCTCTTGTTACGCTAGGGGTTTGCAGACATGTTTCCTAAGCTGTTCTTAGTTTGTGGAAGGGTTGGGGGTAGAACTTTGTTGTCTGAAGTAGACTGTCCCAGGCATGAGCTTTTCCAGGGGAGGGGCTGCACTGGTCACTGTTGTCACTGCTGTAACAGAACACCTCATAAAAAGCTGCTTAAGGGAGGATTTATTTTGGTTCACACTTTGATGGTGGGAGAATGCAGGCAAGCTGAGCTCCTCCCCCGGAGCCGGGAGCTTGTGTCTGAGCATGCTGTTTCTTTGAAGACCAGGGAGCAGAGCTGGGACAGGAAGTGGGAGTGGGCTATAAACGTCAAGGTCCTACCAACACCTACTTCCTCCAGATGGTCCCCACCTGCTACAGCTCTACAATGTCACAACAGCACCTCCAGCTGGCACCCAAGTGTCACATGCACGAGCCTGTGGGGACCACTGCACGCCAAACGGTCCCTTTCCCCCATCAGCACCTTGTACTTTGATATGTCACCAAGCTGGTCCAGGGATGAGAACGCTTCTCTGTTGGAAGTCAGAGGTGATGTAGAAAGAATGTGGAGGTGTCTGCCTTTGGGGACTAGCAAGAGTTGTAGGCATTCTTTTTACCCTGCAAATGGGCATAGTGCCCAGCATGTAGCATGGTTAAAAAACTGGCTATTGCTGGAACATTCTAGTCTAGGCTGTCCCATTCTTCTCATCAGCATAGAGGTTTTCTCATCTCATCCTTACATTAACTACCTACCCCACTTCTCTCTCTCTCTCTCTCTCTCTCTCTCTCTCTCTCTCTCTCTCTCTCTCTCTCTCTCTCTCTCTCTCTTACACAGGAATACATGTGTTGTTTGGATGTGTGTCCAAGGCCAGAAGTATTTTCCTCCACCACTCTCCATTTGTTTATATATTTTTTGAGATAGGGCCCATTAGTGAATCTCAAGTTAACTGATCTGGCTTTGTTGACTAGTTGTGTAAGCCTCAGGGATCTGTCTCTGTCCCCAAGCATTGAGGTGAGATATACATGCTGGTATGTCCAACATTTTCTGTGGGCTCTGGGGATGTGAACTCAGATACTTGTGTTTGTGTGATGGACCCTTTTATAACCGAGACATCCTCCCTGATTATTATTACCGTTTTCCTCCTCTTCTTCTTCTTCCTCCTCCTCCTGGAGCCAAGGTCTTATTCTGTAATCCAGTTTAGCCTCAGACTCACAATAATTCTTTTGCTCCATTCTCCCAAGTGCTAGGGGTACAGGTGGGAGCCACTGTGCCTGACTCCCATTCTTTTCTGACCCATGATATCAGCCAACGCGCCAAGAAAAGTGATCCTTTATTTTCTCTTTAGCAATGGGGTCTCATTATGTTCCTCAGGCTTATCCTGAACTCCTGGCCTCAGGTGAGCCTCTGACCTTAGCCTCTCATCTACCAGGACAGCAGCTGGGAGCTTTCATACTTGACTTTCCTTTCTCTGTCCCATTTTAGCAATGAAGGTCTCACTATCCTACACTATCCATGTCAATTCCTGGGCTCACAGAAGCCTTTGACCTCAGTCTCTTGTAGCTCCAACTGCAGGGGTGGAACCCCACCCCCGTGCCCACTACTGCAGTAGGTTTATTTATCTATCTATCTATCTATCTATCTATCTATCTATCTATCTATTTATTTTGTGGCGGATAGCCTCAATCTCTAGTAGACGAGGAGACTGGGGCCTGGGGACATTAAGTGACATAGCTGGTTAATTACTGAGTGAGCAAACTCAATCTATGAAAAGTGGTGCAGCCTACAGTGGAGGCACAGTTTGTCAGGGGTGAGGGCAGTTTCCAGTCCAGACCCCTTTAAGGCTTCATGCTTAATGGGCTGGCTTTGCTCTGCTCATGAGGAGAGTGAAGAGGCATTATTGTATGTGAAACAGACACTTTCTTTACCTCTGTGTTTACTGTGAGGACTGACTTAAGAGACCCCTCGAGAGGCAAGGTCACAGGGAAATTCAAGAATATCCTGGTTTAAAAAGTTACATGCTATTTCTCTTCCCAGACCCCTTAGCTCTAGCAGGAAGTGCAGCCTCTTCCAAGCCGCCCATTTCTTTCTCAGCCACATCATTAATGTGTGCCTTACTAGGACAATCCCTCCTTTGTAACTTCTGCCTGGTTTCTGATTCTTTGCCCTTGGGAGGAAGGAGATTTTAGCTCTTATTCACACAGCCTCAGCAGCTTCCTGGACTGCATGCGGAGTCAGGTTAGACCCAAGTCAGGCTCAGCTTGTGTGGAGACAAACTCAAGGGAGTAGCCTTCACAGCAAGCCACTACAGAACAGATGCCAATTGACTCAAAGTTCAAGGTATCGATACATGCACGGTTCGGAAATAGCGAAATAGGATGTTTACTTATGATAAATAAACATTAGCCCTTTCCCTCCCTTCTGGGGCCTTGACATCTCTTAATGGCATTTTAAATCATTTTGGAAAGCCCTAAGAGACATTTTAGTCCATCCATCTTGTGAGAGGAAAGGGCCTCCACGGGAGAGGGAGGAGCTACAGGAATTTCTGAGTGTCTATCAGACTTAAAATTCAAAATAAACAAGTTAAAGGACACGTGCACATGCCTGCATATAAAGCACTCTTGAAAACGAGAGGAGGATGTTTAAAGACTGCCAACTGGGAAGAAAAAACCGCTATTGATTTAATTTCCTTCTAAAATGAGTAGCAGGTGCTCCAACAAACTGAGTTAAAAACCGTGTGTGTGTGTGTGTGTGTGTGTGTGTGTGTGTGTGTGTGAGAGAGAGAGAGAGAGAGAGATCTCTGTGTGTGTGAGATCTCTCTTTCTCTGGGTGTGAGATCTCTCTGTGTGAGATCTCTCTCTCTCTCTCTCTCTCTCTCTCTTTCTCTGTGTGCGAGTGTGCATGCATTGGTGATGGTAGCTCTTCTAATTGCCAAGAGCTTAGGAACAGAAGATATATTTTTATTTAAGTTTTTTTCCTCCCTTGTGGATCAGATCTCAAGTTTTAATTTAATTTGGCATGAAGAACTGACCCACTGAAAACTACTGTCAGAGCAGGAGGAAACAACCTGAAATTCCTGCCACAAAGCACTCAGTGTCCTGGCAGGGGACACCCAGGGGAAGGAGCTGTTGTGTGAAGGGTGCCAGGTTTGTGACTGAACTCCAGGATCTGAGAAGTGGAGTTTTAGGATCGGACTTCATAAGTTATTCATAAGGTAATCTTGTAGTACAGAGCCCTGGGCAGAGGGCTAGTCATGGTAATAGGTCAAAAGTGTGTATTATAATCAACAGATACGCTAAGTGTCTTCCTTCAGGGCTGGCTCAAGAACAAGTGATTAGGGCAACTGTCCCAGCTTAATTTGATGTCCTGCCTTGTGTGTGTGTGTGTGTGTGTTGCTATGTAACTCAGGCTAGCTCCGATATACTCTGTAGCTCAGGCTGGCCTAGAACTCATGATCTTCTTGTCTTAATGTTCAGAATTCTGAGATAATCAAAGCATATCATGATGCTCTTGTTAACAGTCTTTGAGCAAGGGGGGTCTCACATTTTTATTTCTCCTGAGACCTTTCACATTATAGAGTGAGTTTTGAATGTCACATGGACTGCCACATTCAAGACAATTCAGAATTGTCTTGAATGTGGCAGTCCATGTGACAAAATGGCACGTCGAACAATGACTGGCATTCTCTCTCTTGGCGATTCACCTGCTACGTCTTTAGGAAGTATGTCTGGGACGTGTGGTGGAATCCTATACATTGGCAACAGAAACAGGAACCAAGTTAGCTGCCTGGTCAAGGATCTCAGAGGATAGTGGTTGGCTACTGTCCCCCCATCACTTGAATCCTCTGAGCCCTACACTCAGTGTAGACGAACCCAAACAGCTCCTTTAAGACCAAAGAGTCACGTGAGGAGAACATGTACGGAAAAACAGCAAGCCTCTTCTTTCCCCGTCACAATAATGCAATCTGTCTCTTCTTTATGAGGCAGTGAGAATGGAGAACTCCAATCCTGGCAGAGCTTGGGGATGCTTCCCTGCTTGGCTAGGAGCTTCAGCTTTTATCTTTATTATTTGTTTTAAATCTCAAAATAGCCAATGCTAAACCTTATGCTTAAATGAACTTAACTAGGTCTCCGGATTCAGACAGGACTGGTCTTTCTGCCTACATGTGAAAAGTAATATTTCTATCTTTGGTAGGGAAGGTATATGCTTCAACCTTTTGATTCTGAAACTACAAGAATAACTTGTCTAGAAATAAATGCTTATTCTGTTTCTCCCCCCAAATCAGAATTTTAAATGAAAACAGATTCTCAGTAGTAGATAGCATAACAGATCAGAGGAACTGGAGAAGGCAAACTGCCTATTTCTGATACACGTTTCCCTGTTCACTTCATTCTGTCTATTTTGATCCCCACAGCCCCTTAACAAGTCAGGTATAAGAGGGAAAGTATGCATTTAGTTGGGGAGAGGGGGAGAGTTAAGACAGGTGCCTCTGGCTAAAAGTCTAGTTAAGCAGGCGGATCAGCTCCCAGAATCCTCTTTACTCTGCCATTGCCCTTTCTCTAGTTTTTTTTTTTTTCAAGTCTTAGTCTCAGGAGTGGGTAGAACAAAGAGCTTTTGGATCACAGAGCACCAGTCACAGCGTAGGTTAGGAACAAACATGGGGATGAGGTGGGGGTTAGCCCATAAAACCAGGGTTTATCTTGCAGGCTGAGAGACTAGGGAGTCTCTCTTCTGGGGAATCTGATAAACTCTGGAAGCTGAATCTGACCTGAGAGGCTCCTAACACTAGTAACTCTGGTGAGTTACCCCAGCACCAATCTATAAATAACAAGCCCCAGCCCTAGACTCCCTGTGTCCCAATTTTGTTTGCTAGCTTTATTGAAATATTATACGCATACCAAACAATCAATTCACTTAAAGCACACAATTCAGTGCTTTTCAGGATACCCAGAGTTGTGTGACAACCACACAATCAATTTAACAATGTTTTCTTTGTCACTTGTGAGATGACTGTGCTCATTAGCAATCACTTTGTTTTTCCCAAGGCCTTTCTTAGCACTAGGTAACAGCCAATTTACACCCTGTCTCTGCAGATTTACAGTGGCACACTTTTAAGCCTCAGCAGACAACTAAGTATTATAGAAACCAAAGAAAGGGAGGGGGACAATACAGGGGAAACAAAGCTAATTGGAAAGAGGTAAGATTACAGGGGGAAAAATGCACTCCCATCTTAGATCCTCAGTGGAGTTATTCAAAGTCTGAAATAAAAGGGAGGCACCTAAATAAGGAAATAACTGGGACAAGAGAGGTCTGGGAAAGTGAAATGTGGTAGCAGGATTGACTCAGTGACAGGCTGCAGAGAAATCAAGGTTATTACACTTAACAACAGATACACTTAACAATAGACATACTTAGCAGTAGATACATCTAACAACAATACACTTAACAATAGATATACTTAGCAATAGATACACTTAACAATGTTACACTTAACAATAGATACATTTAGAAATAGATACACTTAACAATAGATACACTTAACCATAGATATACTTAACGAAGATAAGAAGGCTGGTGGAATCAATCAAAAAAAAAAAACCATGGACAAAGTCAGTGCTTGGAGTTTTTCAATCAAGTTCATGATGAGAGAAGAGAACAAAACAAAGGTAAGGAAATCAACAAAATTGCTGATTACAAAAGCCGAGTCAGACAAAAAAAGAAAAAAATAGAAATCGTCTGACCCCGGAGGACCTGAGTATAGACTGGAAAGGGACAGTGTACTTTATAATGGGTGACAATAAGCCCAACAACCCCATGCACTTTATCAGAAAACAGAGAAGACCTCTAAGCTTTAAGAAGGAGAGATCACATGCATGAGATCATGAAATAGTAACTTTGAACCCCTCATCGGCCCAGAAAGCCTGAACACAGTACGATAATGACCTCAAAGGCCTTAAGGAAGACCAGCTCCACCAGCTCCAATAAGACTCAAGGCCTTGCTAATCCAGTGCAGATGAGTTAGCTTAGCGTAGAGACCTTTCAGATACACAGAACCTCAAGACTTCCTATGAGCTCTATCTCAAAAAGTGCCTGGGGGATGGGCTCCATAAAAGTCAAGGAATAAGTTAATAAGAGGAAAATACAAAAACCATGAGGCAATGGAGCCGAGTTCAGAGAAGATGATGATCCCAGAGTAGATGTGAATGGTGTCCTCAGAATTGACAGGTACCAGGCACAGAGAGCAGACTGGAGTAGGCCGGAAGTCGATAGGAAAAGCGTTCAGGTATGTGGATCTGATACAGTCTATCTGAGACAAATAGGCATGGTAGGAAACACGGGATTTAACCAGTGGTAATTATTATAAGGCAACTAAGAACAGAACAGAACTCATTCAGGGGGGAGGGAGGCTTGGGGAATATAAGGCAAAGTAATGATGCCTTACAATAGGGCAGAGTTGTGAGTGGCGTTTGTGACATAGTAAGGACAATGATGATATGACCAAAAAGATAACATGGTTCTAGTAGAACACAGAGGAGATGAGCTGATTGCAACGGAGGTAGGGGTGATGAGAGGGCTATCCTCATCCAAAGTGGTCCATGCCTGTGGAAACTGGAGGACAATCCTGCTTATCTAGACATCATTCATCCATCCCCACTGCCTAGTGGTAAGATAGTTGTGTTTACAGAGCTGGAAAGAAGATTACTAAAAAGAATATCAGACATGAAAGGTGGTTGCCTTTAGCAAAGAAATGAAGGCTGGGGACATGGGTTAGTGGTTTGCACAATCGTCTATGAGTAGTCTCTTAGAACAACTATAAGAGACAGGAGCAGGATAGTTACTGCTAGCTTGTGTTTTCTATACATGACAGGGAAGCTGCACCCATACACCCTTAACAATATACACAGAAATGTGTATAGTCTGTAAAAATAAAACCTAGAAAGGCAACAGAGATGTGCAAGGGTATATTTACTGCAGCAGAAACACTCTCACATGGTATACGATGACATTCCCACTCTGATTAGCTTCTCCTTTTGTCAGTAGTAGACTTCCTGCATTGGAAGTCCCCCAGCCCCTATTAGAATCTTTTACACTTTTACTTATTTTTAGTTTTGATATATGCAGAGAGCTCTGTTTGCATGTATCTATGAATACCATGTGTGTACCTGGTGTCTTTGGAGGACAAAAGAGAGCCTTGTATCCCCTGGAACTGCAGTTATGAATGATTATGAGTTTCCATATGGTGATGAGAATGCAACTGGTCCTCTGAAAGAGCAGTCAGTGTTCTTAACCACTGAGCCATCCTTCCCAGCTCTCCTTATTACAATCTTATTTGAACCATACACACTGAAAAAAGCCTGTCTGGGGTTCATTTAGACATTAGGTATTATATTAAGGATGTAGGGAGGCTGGAGAGATGGCTTACCAGGTAAACACTTATTGAGTAAGCCTAACAACCCGAGTTTGTTCTCTGGAACTCACATTAAAGTGCAGGAGAAAATCGACTCCATAAAGTAGTCCTCGGACCGCCACACCTGTGACATGGCAAGTGTGCCCCACCCCCTGCATCATGCACATCCAATACTAATACACACACACATACACACACTACACACACACACATACACACACACACACACACACACACACGTACTACACACACACACACACTACACACACACACACATACACACACTACACACACACACACACATACACACACTACACACACACACACACACACACACACACGCACTACACACACACACTACACACTACACACACACACATACACACACATACACACACACACACACACTACACACACACACTACACACACACACACACATACACACACACATACACACACTGCACACACACATACACACACTACACACACACACACACACACACACACACACACACACACGGTAGTAGAATTTAGAATAACTGGTTTCTATTTTTTTTAAATCACCTATATCCTAAAGCAGTTAAATTATTTCATAATCAGAAAATGAGCCAATATAACTTAAAAGTGTATTCTAAATACTTGTCCTTATATTCATGGATAAAGGGAGTTCTCAGCCCTCATCAAAGAAGCTTTTTTTGAAACATGGAGTCTGTTACAGAGATCCCAACTGGTTAAAATGCAGAACAAAGGTGACCACAGGATGCCCAACTTCACTTGATACACCTACAACACAGCCCTTACACCTAAGGCTCAGGGAGCATTGTGGGAAATGGGGGAAGCGGGGAGACTGTAAGAGACAGAAGACCAGGGCACTGCTGCTGGCTCCTGTTTTCTGTACATGACAGGGAAGCTGCACCCTTGCAATCTTGACTATAGAGCTGCAGAACCAAGACCTTCGCAAGGGCAACACGAATGGTGGAATCTCACAAGGGTCCGCCTCTGGATGGAGAGCGACAGGCGCTCATTGGCTGCTGTGAGACTCAGTCTCCGGGGGAGGAGCTTCTGATAAGTGATCTAATCCCAAGTGGCTCAGCCTTAAATGCGTATGCACAGTCACAAAACTCAATGTGGTCAGTATCAGCAGGTTGTGCATGTCTGCACATACACATACATAAACACACACACACATGCATATGTAACAATAACAACTAAAGAAGAAGGAACGGACTTGAGGGAACAGAGAGGGCACTAGAAGGGTGGAAAGGATGAAAGTCCAGTATTCATGCATGAAATCCTCAAAAATATTAAAAACTTAAAAAAAACCCGAATTTACAAATAGGTCCATTCCTACTTCCCCTCCAGCCTGTTCTCTCCGGTGTTTGACATGGGGGCTCACGAGATAGCCCTGCTGGCTTGGAACTTGCTGTGTAGACCAGGCCTTTTGCCTCTGCCCTCCAGGTGTTGGGATTACAGACATGGCCTGCCTTATTTCTTATATGAGGGCAGTTCGTGATTATTTCTATTAACAGAACCCAACCCTTTCCAGGCTGTCATGGGAAGATCCTGTACCAGAGCGTCTTTCTTTCTGTTTCTTCACCAAGCTGATACTGACTGAGATGATTATAATAAACGATTATTAATTGATCAAGGTAACAATTGGGCTTGCTTTCTTTCTCCCCTCAGTACCATGAAGAGTTCCCGGAGTCAGAGCAGCTCAGTAAAAAGAAGACTTTGTTTTGACACCAATTCTGAGTTGAGGAAAAAATAAATCTCGGAAGGTCTCTTCAAATCTCCAAAGTCAATATTGCTTGAACCAAAACCCCCTTTATCTTTTTAAAATTTACAGTGTGAGACATTTGGGTTACCACAACATTTGGTTTAATGTTTACAAAATGCAACACAATTGGCTCTCTGTGCCAATCCTTGAGATGCCTCACAAACTTGCCAAGAGCCATCTGATGTAAAGAAATGTACAGTATTCATGTCCTTGACTACAGAGATCAATCAATTTGGTAAAGCATTTTGTCACACAGACACGGGGACTGAGTTTGATTCACAGGACCCATTGTGAACTATTATAATCCCAGCACTGGGGATGTAGAGACAGGAGAATCCCTGGGTCCTACTGGTTAGCCAGCTTGGCCTAATTGGTGAGCTTCAGGTCCCAGTGAGAGAGACCCTGTCTCAAAAACACAAGGCAGATGGTACATGAGGAAAAATTGTATCTGAGGTTGCCCTCATGTACACACGGACATATGCACCCACGAGGTTTCATACACTGTTAACTATCCATTAGCAGGAAAGGGGCAAAATACTGTTAAAAAATCCAAAGTGTTGCTTGGATAACTCCCAGTTAAAATGAATTCCGATAAAATTGAAATGTCTCTAAGATCTGCAAAATACTCAATGTGTAGGATGTGCAGTGTCAAAATGACTCCACAGAGTAGGCCTTCAGTCTGAGGGTGGAGACTCATGGGTAGCAGCACTACATCTGGAGCACTCTCAACATAAGAAACACAAAGCTTGCTTCAATAAACCAAACCAAAATCAGCCATGTGTGGTGGCATACATCTTAAACCCCAATTCTTGGAAGGAAGAGGCAGGCAGATCTCCTTGAGATTAAGGACAGCCTCATCTATACATAGTGAGACCCTGTTTCAATCAACAGCAACAGCAGCAGCAGTAGAAGCAGCAGCAGTAGAAGCAGCAGCAGTAGAAGCAGCAGCAGCAGCAGCAGCAGCAGCAGCAGCAGCAGCAGCAGCAGCAGCAGCAGCAACAGCAGCAGTAGCAATAGCAGTAGCAACAAAAACACCCACAGCCACCAGCACCCCAGTATCCTGGGTCTTCCTACCTTTCTGTTTGGCACTGTTGCTACCCCACGGTCAGAGCCCTTGGCATTTCTAATAGTCCCTAAACTTGAATTGAGGTGCTGGCCGATCTGGATGTGTTACTCCAAAACATCGCATTGTGGCATTTCAGAAAACATACAAGGTCACACAAGTAGGAAGGTCGCTGACTCTCTGACCTTCTCTTGCTCAAACTCCTGAGGCGAGTCCTCAGTTTCTCTTTAAAGAAGAGAAAGACTGTTGGAGCTTGAGACACAGGGACACAGAGACTCTGAGGAACAGGCTTGCTAGCTCCTATAGTTTATGAGATTCTACTGCCTTTGTCCAGTCATACCTGCACAAGCATGTTTACTTGTCAAACATTGTAAAAAATAAAAACTGCAAGGTGTCTCCATGTCTTTGAGGATTCATCTAAAAAGGCTTTGCCACAAGAAGAACTACTAAATCAATCTATGTTTTTCTTTATTTTACGCAAAAGGTTGGGTTATTATCCACTCTGTCTTGTTATAGGGGCCTCAACTGTGAACCTAGTAGCAGCAGAAGAAAATAATTTTCTTCTTCTAAGAGTCTTAGGGCAGATAGTATTTTTCCCAGCCTCCCTTGCAGCTGCTGATGGCCATGTGATACATTTCTGGATCTGAATGATTCACTGTTAAAGGCACAACTAGACAACCCCTCCTCATAAAGAAACAGATGCCTTGCAATGAGAAGTCCCAATCCCCCACTAGGCTGGCCCAAGGCAAAGTTGCCTAAGATACCAAGATGTAAAACCCTTGTGGGAGCCAGTCCCTTTGGGAAATGGAAACTGAATGTTCTGTACTTCCCAGAAGCCACCTGACCCTTATCTCTGCAGAGCAGCCTGACCACAGCAACCCGATACCTATTTTTAAAAATTTAGTTATTGTTATTTTATGTGTATGAATGTTCTGCCTGCATATATGTCTGTGCACCATGTGTGTTCAGTACCTACAGAGGCTGAGGAGGGTGTTTACCCCTCTGGTACTGGGTTCACAGATAGTTTTGAGTCACCATGTGGATGCTGGGAAATGAACCCAGGTCCTCCCTGAGAGCAGTAGGTGTTCTTTCCCATAGTTTTCCTGTACAACGAAATCACCCTAAAAAAAACCCCAAACTCCCCTTTAGGTGCTGTTGCTCTCCCTTCTTTTGGGGGAGCAAGCCCAGCAGTTCATGCCCAAAGCAAAACAAAAAAATTGTCCTCAGCGTGGCTCTGGTGGTCTCACTCTCTCACCAACCCCTCACACACTCCTTTCTCTTTGCTCCATTTTCTTCCTTCAAGAGTCCATGGAGGGAAGACATAAGGTCTGAAGCCGTGGCAGCCACCTTGTGACTATGGGGCAACAGAATAGCAAAAAATCAAAAGGAACAGAATGCTGGGGACCACCCTGGATCTTTGAGGACGTCACCAGGCTGACCTCTCTCTCTAGCCTTCATCAGGTAAGTGCTAGTGTAAACTGAGCCAGGGTCTCTCAATGTCTCTTTGAGTGTAATGACATCCACTGGACATGAGGTTTGCACTGTCCTTTGGAGCATAGAGGAGAGTGACTCCTGACACCATCTGCAAATGACTCTGAGGGCTTTAGCTGTCTTGGACTTTCCACTACCCCAAGACCACCTACACTTTTTGTTGCCTGGCCAGCAGGCCTCATCATGAGGAAATCCAGTTTAAGCCATATTTCCTTGCTGCATGGCTGAGAGCCTTTGTAAGGCTAAGCAATGCAGTGACAGTTCATCAAATGTCTCCGACAGCCTCTGCCCCACACAGATGAGCAACCAGACTGGCCCGAGACTCGAACCCACCACCTCATACTGGCTGTGCTTCTTGCTACTGAACTCAAATGCTGTCTTGTGAACCTTTGGTGCACTTCTGAAGCATGGTGAGCACATCTCATCAGGTCAAAACAGAAGCACACCCACGTGACACCTTGAGTGTATGTTTATTGTGATTGAATTACAGATTTGAGAGGATAAAAACTTCATCAGTATGTATAAATCCATTCCATGTAACTTATTATGTTTTTTTTAACATGATGTTAGGTTTGGGTATGCAATGCTCTTGGTAAGAATTGATTTTTTAGGGGCTGGTGAGATGGCTCAGCAGTTAAGAGTACTGACTGCTTTTCCAAAGGTCCTGAGTTCAAATCCCAGCAACCACTTGGTGGCTCACAACCATCCATAACGAGATCTGACACCTTCTCCTGGAGTGTCTGAAAACAGCTACAGTGTATTCACATATAATAAAAGAAATAAATCTTTAAAAAAAAGAGAGAGAAAAAAACTGATTTTTATCTACATTCCTATCACATACTTTTCCACTCCTTTCCTACCTCTAAAACATACACCTTACAGAGTTAACACATCCATTAAATAAAATAATATGTGTAAAGTTTTTGGCAGTGTGTGATATACAGTAGGCTCCTTATAGGTGTGTTTTAAGATTATCTTAAACCAGAATGTGAAAACTGAATGTTACTTTTTGGTCATCATATCTGACCGGGTTGAAAATTTATCTTCCATATTGATACAGCGACTTTATAAACTTTAATAGTGCTACAGAAAGAGCACGCGCACAGCACCTCTCAGGCAAGAACAGCTTGCATCTGCATCCAGCTCCCAGGCAGCCGACTGCCCATGTCAGCTCAAGTTCCATCAGGGCTTCGTGCTTTTCAACAAAATATCCCATTCCCCGCTGGTCACAGTTCCTGCTGAGAGCCTTTCTCTGAATTCCTTGTTTATTATGAACCATTTCTGGTCATGAAGGCAAAGACAAGAATTTTGAAGACTGTTTCAATTCCAGGGCGATGCATGCAATGAATGACAACCTAGCACGATGGGGACTGTTCTGTTTCTCAGCCCCTGGGCTGTGAGTGCCAGAAAAGTCAGACACAAAAGTTACAAGCACTGTTAGAGGCAAGCCACAAATACATGTCTTCCTGAAACATCATGTTTATAAGGTCATTTGGGGTCCTACCTTAACTTCACTCAAGCTTAAATATATTTGGGTATTTAAGAAATATTATTGATTGTGGCAAAGACTCCAAGTGCTACTATTAGGGATATGCGGTCTTTATACTTTGGCACTCAGTCTAATATCTTCAGAGAGAAAAGAGAAAATAAAATTATAGCCGTGAAAGCACAGTTCCTACAGCATGGAACCTCAGAGGGGGGAAGAAAAAGAATCCTTAGAAAACATGGGAATGGAAATTAAAAACTCGGTGGATGGATTCGAAGGATTACTGAGTAAATCTTTCAGGCATAGTGAAAGGTGAGTGGAAATGAGGATACGATGTAAATAAAATTGGAGGACAAATCTAGAAGATTCCTACATGCATAAGAGAAACTGTGGGACGTGAAAAAAACATAGGAGAAAAATGTCAGGGATTCCCGTTCCCATCTCTAAAACCACTGGTGTGCAGACGGAAGAGAGCTTCTGATGGCTCGGCTCGTGAGGTCAGGTGAGAACAAGCCAGCACCTCAGGAATCCTGGCACACTGGTGAGAAAACAAAGGGAGTGTGTGTGGATAGAATGAAAAGAGAGGCTAGCCAGGAAAACCAGGAGTCAGCACAGGGAGCCACCACAGAGGAGGGGCCTAGGGTATTCGGAAGGATGGAGAAAGAAGGTCCCAAAGTAATGGCCCTAGAAGCTACCAGTCCTGACGGGGACAGGTCCGAGGCTCTGAGAAAACTTCCAGAGGTCAATGACATGACAACGTACAGAGCTTGAGGTTAGATAAAGACAACTATATCAAAAACCAATGAACCAGGCCTGGGGATGTGCCTCAGAGATAGAGCAAGTACTAGCTTCCATGGGCAAGATATAACAAATAACAAAGCAAACAAGAGGAAGCCATTATCTGGGAGATAGGAGATAAAAAAACCACCATCACCATCATCACCACTAACAGCAAGAGCAGCATTACCAACAACAGCAACAACAAAACCCCTAACAACCACAGCACAGTAGGTTCTAAGTTCTGCAGATGCGAAACCTCAGACCAACTGATGGGTTTGAAAATTTTTAGAAAAAAAATTTCATCTTAACCCGCCCCCCCATCTTAATTTTATAAGCAGTGCAGTGAAACAGCTATTTATACAGACTTTACATCCTGTGAGGTTCATTATGTGCCCCAGGGATGATACAAAGTATACAGAAGGGTGTGGACAGGCAACAGGCAGACACTGCATTTCTTATAAGGGGTGTCTATAAGAACATCCAAGGATTTTGGTATCTAGAATTACATTCCCTTTCAGATATCAATACATGACTGCCCAATATGGTATTTGCAAAGTTATGACAAATACTCAAAATTGACCAGAGAGCAAAATTTATTCTAGAAGATGAGGAGGCAGGAAGGGTATCCAGGGAGGCAGGGAGAACTCATGGATGAGGTAGGTATGGGGTTAAGAAAAGACAGATAAATTTACTCTCCACGCGGCGGGGGTGGGGTGGGGGGGTGGGGGGTGGAGGGAAAAGTGTTACCAGCTAATACACAAAAGAAAGACACAAAAGAAACAGCAGTCTACACATGCTTCTTAGTGACACAGACTTAACTAGGGAGTGATTAACCCAAGGAGCTGAAGACCCAGCATCTGAGGAGCAAAACCCATGTGGAGGTGGACAGAGCCCTGTTCTTTCTCCTTGCAAATTTTATAGAGACTGGCTACCAAACCCTGCCCATTTTTTTGTGTGTGTGTACAAGTTTGTGTGTGTGTGTGCACTCGTGTGTCTGTGCCTAAGTTTGATACAAAAAGAAAGAAACGGAAGGATTGATAATGACCTGATGTCAAAGGTTTCCTTCCATTTCCAAGCCTCCGGGATTAGAATAAATTTTCTCCTGGGAGTGGGCACAAAATAGTAACCATGTTAACACTTCATTTCCCAAATAAGATTAGACTGGATCCCAGAATGCTGCCCACTCCCTGCCCACTCAGCCGCAAGACAGACAACATCCAGTAACAACAGTTTTCCATATCAGGCACCAATCCAGATGCACCCACTGACAATAAGAGAGAAAATGACCTCTCGCAGATTAAATGCTTAACGACACAGAGACATTCTTAAGGCTTGATGAGAAAAAGAAAAGAGAAATGCCACCATCTTTTCCCAAGTAGCAATCAGGGTAGACAATACCATCTTAGCCAAATTTATTTTTTGAATAAATAAGTTCCGATTAATTTCTTTTGTGACATTCCAAAAACTCCCTTTGAACATGGGGCAGAGAGGTAATGAGCTTCTTTCTATCATTTACATATTTCATCTTCTCTTTTCTTATTACCGAAAGTAGACAGTTAATAATTGCACTTTGGTTACTATTACGCTAGACTGGGAGTTTATCACTACCTTCTAGTCTATTATTTAATTGACCTAAGTCTCTGGATCCTCTCATGAATAAAAACTCAAAGCAGGTAGGGATGATGGGTACATTTGGCTTACAGGGGTCAGGCAGGGAGAGATCTCTGAAGTTAGTGACTCTGGGTAGTGAGCCTTCCACTTCCTCCCCAGGCCCTTATCCCAGGAATCGACTGGTCATCCAAACAAAGACATTTGCGGAGCTCATCCCACAGATGGCAGTAAGACTAAACAGGAAATGCATCTATTTTATTCTTATGTTAAGAAAAATTATGTTGGTTCCTCTTTCTGTATATTTGCCAGAGAAACCAAATGTTTTTTTTGCTTTAGAAAATTTTTTTTTAATTTATTCAATATATTTTTATTTACATTTCAAATGATTTCCCCTTTTCTGGCTTCCCACTCCCTGAAAGTCCCATAAGCCCTCCTCCCTGAGAAACCAAATTTGACTCAGGCTTCAGGCAACATCCTGCACCGGAAGCCCCCTGGACGGAGGGGAAGTGGATGGACGGGGAACAAGAGTTCACCCACTGTGGAGTGCAAGCTCGGACATTTACCGCTCACTGCTGCGGGATATAAGAACTACATTAAGGGAATATGATGGGTGGGCCAGTGGGGACCATGTCAAAGAGAAACTGAGGTACCGGAGGTGGCTGGATTGGCAAGGATTATCCTAGTCTGGTGCTGTCCTCTGAAAGACCATGTGATCAGGAACTGTCCAGGCGGGAAGCTAACATATATACACTCAGCTTCCTCAAAGGATCTCACCAGCTATGAGGTGGACTAACTAGCCAAACAGACAGATCCAAGAGACCGTGCATGACTGAGAAGAGGGTTTTTAAGGGTGCAGAAGGCCCAAAGTGACCCTCACGTAGAACAAAAGAGGCCGTGAAACCCAAAAGGATTAAAGATTTTCTCTGTTTAGCTATAACCAAGGACCTCAGATGAAGGGCGGTCAAGGACAGCTGGAGAGAAGAAAAGCATTTGGCCCTGAGCTGGGACACAAACTTGGTATCGGCCAGAGTCAAAGGTACTTTTGCTTAGTATTTTTGCAACTGAACCTGAATAAAGGGACAGAGGTCCTGTTCTTAACATGATCTGCAAACTCAGGCATTTTGCTATGTTTCGGATTTCAGATAACGTATCACACATTAAATCCATGAAGGAGCCTGAATGTACCACAGCTACATCATAGCGTCTCTGCTCTGCCACATTCACCCTGCCCTCCCCCTCCCCATGTGGATCAGAAGCCCTTGATGACCCCTGACCCCGTCTGGGCAGACAGGCACCTAGATGCAGACCCCAAGCACAGGGAGAAGCATTTCTCTAGACGGCCAGACAGTTGGAGAGCTGACAGAGAGCCATCCACTGCAACACATTTCCCTTGCAGTTAAGGAGAAGAAAAAGGTAATTTATTTTTTATTTTTATTTTTTTTTTTGTGAGACAGGGTCTCACTATGTAGCCACGGCCAGCCTAGAACTTATTATGTAGACCAGGCTGCCCTTCAACTCACAGAGATTAGCCTGCCTCGGCCCAGGATGTAATTCTTTTAGTGCCAAGATTTGAAAGATAAGAAAATGAAAACAAAGCATGCTTTATTTTTTTTTTTAAGACCAGGTCTCACTGGGTAGTCCTGAAGGCTGGATGACCTGGTATCCCCGATGCAGACCAAGCTCATCTGGAGCTCTAGAGATCTGCTTATCTGTGTCTCCCAAGGGCTGGGATTTAAGGTGTGCGTCATCACATCCAGCAAGAAGGTGTTGATTTTAATTATGTGTGTGTGTGTCTGTGTGTGTCTGTGTGTTTGTGTGCAGTGCAGTACATGGAAGTACAGGTGCCCAGAGAGGCCAAAGGTGACAGGCCCTGGAGCTGATTGTGCTGGGAACTGAGCCTTCTACAAGAGCAATAGGTACTCTTAGCTACCGATCCATCTCTATCTCTCTAAAGTCTGGTCAACAGAGTCACCACCCACTCCTTTTTTGGCAATATGGCTTACTTACAAATTGGACCCATATAAATAATGTTACTAATATGTCAAGGGGACCCAGAAACAATACCACACACCAATCTCTTAAAAAATAAAAGAGAGAGAAGTATTCTTAAATTACCTCTGAGCCCTACTATTCACAAAATGTCATGTATTTGAAAAATTCACTTCACTTTCCTGCCCATTCAAAAACCATGAAGGACCATCTGAAAAGCCAATCACTTCAGAAGCAGTTCTATAGTTTATAAAAATGAAAAGAAAAAAAAAAGGCAGCCCGCTGGTAAAAATCCAGGTGCAGAAGACGTGACAGAAATCCATGGTCCTCCCTTAGCTTTCTAGGGACACAGGAGAAGCAGAACTAACATGCACATTGTGAAGCTTCTGTCAGGGTTTGATGTGCTCTGCATGCCACAGCTATACCCGGAGGACAGATGAGTCCTCCCTCAGAGCCCCTCGTAGCCCCAGCATGGCCACTCAAGTCCTCTTCCCAACAGATATTCTTGGGAAGACTTTACTTCAGGATCCTGCGAATGTGAACTTTCATTCGGTGATCTACTTTCTCAGAAGATATTAGGGTCATTGTATTTTCTTGTTCATGAGTACATGCTCCTGTCTGAGTTACAGTCAGCTGATGGGACAGGTTAAGGTCTTAGGTTCAGAAGCCAGAATGTGCCTGGCAGCCAGAATGAGCAGGGTAGCTCGTCTCCCTACAATAATGTACCTTCAGCCTCCCCTAGAGTTAACCTTTCTTGGGGCCCATTAGACCTTCCTGACCAATTCTGGAGCTAAAACAGTTCTTTGTCTATCCCATTGCCTGGAATTAGTCAAGAGGGTATTTATAACCAGCATTCACTCTGGCACAGCACCTGGGAAAGCCAGACACTTTGGTAAATACTGCAGTGTCTAATTGCACAGATCATTAGAAAAATTGCAGCTACTTTACATACAACGATTACATTGGCATGTTAATAAACAGGCTCCGGGATTTGCTTCATAGGAGTTGAAGTGGATTTCTCTTCCTGTGTGCGCTCTCCTTTCTAAAAAGCTTTGATCCCTGCAATTCTCTCCCCACACCCTTCTCATCTTTCTTCTTTTTAAAAAAGATGCTACATGAACCAGGTTTCTGTTTTTATTTTTTAATTTTTTTCATTATTCGTATCTGCTCTGCAGTGTACTTTGCAACTCTGAGCCCCCATACTAGGGCAGCCTGCACCAAAGATTTTTCCTTTGCCAGATGCCAGTTGAGATGTGGCTGAACATAGATGAGGAGGTGAGGACAGAAGGCCCTGGATCCCTTCTCCTTCATTATTCTCCTTCCTTGTGTGCACTGTCTCTTGTACTGGCTCCATTCCCGCCTCTATCTCAGCAGGCATCATCTTCCACTGACTCTGCTTGAAAGGTGGCTGTAGTCCCAGGTAGCAGGGGCACTGTGGGAGCTGGTTCCTATGGGGATTCCTTGGGTTTCTGTCACCTCTCCCTCCCCAGCCTTCTGGCCTTCCTGTACCCTGTAAATCCACTCACTTTAAAATTCCAAGTGGGTTGGTTCTCTGTTTTCTTGACTGGCCTCTGAGTAGCAAAGTGTTCTCTGATGCTTTCTACCAAAACAATTATACTTTGCCTCCTGCAGGGGGATGTGGGAAGAGGCTCCAAGGTATTCAGGCCTCAGAGTGCTTGGTCATTTATGCTGACAAACGATTCCATGGTGGGATGCTCCAGGAGGCATGAGCACTGCTTCCTGATCATTATTTCAGTTCTACTTTGAAGCAATCCTTTTGGACCAGGGTATAATTTACTTATTACAAACGGGAACCTCTTGCAGATGGGAAAACCGGGGCATGAAAAAGTAAATCAGTTGCCCAGAGTTCCGTGGCCAGAAGGCACAGTTTGAGGGCTGAAGCTCTAAGTGGTGATTTATTAGGATGAAAAAGCGAGAGAAATACCAGAGGCAGGGGAGTAAGCAAGACTTATCTTCAAGGCTGAAGACACCAGAGGAAGACGCAGAAAAGCCCAAAAAGTCTGGAGAGGCCAGACTGAAAATCTTATCCACAGGCTATCACCTAAGGGGCTGGGAAGTCCTGGATTGGAGTCTGGGTCCAGCAGGTAGGTGTAACAAGCACAGAAACACTGTAGTATGTTCTAACCCATAACAGGGTTAGGGAAAGATCTGAAATCCCAGCACATCTTGGCACCCCCCTCAGTCATATTCTACCTAGTCACCTAGGTTCCTCTGAATTCTGCTACCATTGGGCACAGTTACAAGTCTTTCTAAACCAACCAGGTTTCCTACCAAGAGTCACTTCTCAATGGGCAGAGTAGCAGTTTCAAGTCCACCCAGGGAAGGTGGAAACAAAAGAAGTGCCATGTCAGTTTCCGTATGAACTCAAGTTGATATGACATACTTTAAAGAGCATTTTTATTATATACTTATTGAATTGAAATGGGACTGAAACTACAATAAAAAACACTGCTGTTCTGGCCCAGAAGAACAATGTTTTTAATAAAAGTAGCCAATGACCTCTAGACTAGTCTAGATAGACACTAAAGTAAGCCTGCCACTTCGTTCATTACAGATTTTTTACTTATTATGTAGCAAAGCAAGGTTGCACAAATCTAGGGCCAGCCAGAGCTGATTTAAGGGGCACAAGGTAGTCAACTAACACTGCCTACAGAATACAGAAGACCAAAAGTCTTTGTAGGCCTTGATGCAAGGGTGACTCAGGGAAAGAACAGGAGGCTTAGACCTTGGAGACCAACTGGCCTCTTACTAGCAGACTTACTATGACACCAGAACTCTGTATAGCTGTTTCTTAATCTTTTAGACTATTCTAGAGAAGGGTATGGTAGATTGAATGGGTATGGCCCCATAGACTCATGTGTGTTTGAATGCTTGGCTGACTGGGAGTGGTCCTATTAGAAGGTATTGGAGTAGGTGTGGTCTTGCTGGAGGAAGTGTGTTACTATGGAGGCAGGCTCTGGGGTCTCATATAGACTCAAGCTATGCCCAGTTTGGCACACAGTCTCTGTCTGCTGCCTGTGGATCAAGATGTAGAACTCTCTGCTCCTCCAGCACCAGGTCTGCCTGCATACTGCCGTGCTTCCAGCCATAATGAAAATTGACTGAACCCCTGAAACCGTAAGCAAGACCCAATTAAATGTTTTCCTTCAGAAGAGTTGCCTTGGTCATGGTGTCTCTTCACAGCAACGGAAACCCTAACTAAGACAAGGGGTCTCTCATCTCACAACCAGCATGGCTAGCTCTCCTGCCATGGCTTTAATCTGAGTGGTAGGCAGTTTGGGAGAATAGACTCATAGCTACAGAAATCAGTTCATTGGCTCCTAGGTTGACAATACTCAGGTGGGAAGAAGAGGGCTCAGGACTGCTGTCAGGTCTTCTGAATCAGCCTGAGATGCAGCTGTTGGCTCATCAGTTAGAAACATTTGTCAGCCCTCCTCCAAGTATGGCCAGTTGCTTCTCCTATGGTATCTGGTATCTGCTCTTCTCATAAAACTCCATCTCTTTATAGTGGACCAGCTGTTAGAGATAGCCACCAGTAAAACACAGGCAAATATATGAGACTAGCTACCACAGTACAGTGATGCTGATAAGGGCTTCTGTGATGGGGGAGCACAGATGCATTGGGGGGAAGTGAGCTTTCATTCTGTATGTATAACCAGAGCCCAAGCTCTGCTCCCATCTGTGCAGGAGCAGAATCATGGAGAGAATGAACACTTATGCACATAACTTATTTCACAGCCTTAAGTTGAACTGCTCTTCGTTTGGAGAGAAAACCTATTTGCTCCTCTAGTCATTAGTGCTCAGTCTAGATCTCTTTTAGAAGAACTGATTTCTTAGTAGGAAAGAAAAATTCCAGCACCAGAAATTCAAACTTACACACCTTCGATTTGTTTGTGAAGCAGGTTGCTGATGGTGTGTCTTTAAAGTGCTTGCCAGGCAGGCACAAGGACCCGAATTCAGATTCCTAGCACCAGGGAGGCAAAGATGGGCAGACTCCTGACTTTTCCAGAGACAGCTATGCACATACACATGTGCATACCCCCCACCTCCCCACTCCCGGGAGAGAGAGAGAGAGAGAGAGAGAGAGAGAGGAGAGAGAGAACAGAGACAGACAGAGAGACAGAGACAGAGAGTACACACTCTCAACCTGCAGTTAAAAATATACTTTTAAGGCATTATAACTTTTTTCTTTGCTTCCTAGTCAATTTTGAGAGTATACTTAACAAACCAGACTCTAAGAAACAGTGGAATTTTAAAAGCCAGAAAGAATGATCCTCTAAAAATAAGAATTCTAGAGACAGCCATTTCCTACCGCGATACATAATTTAGGTGTGGACTTATCTGGAGGCTGTTCGACGTCTCAAAGTTAAGGGCTCTAAAGAGACAGGACGACGGCAGTTACTTGAAGTATTTATAGCTTATAGGAGCACAGAAAAGGAACACAAATTTAAATGGGAAAGCAGGCCACTTGGAACAGAAGCATGACTCACAGCCAAACAGAAAAATCTCAGATGTAAATTGCAACGTCAATATTTGATGCACTTTCTTTTTCCTTGTTTGATGCATTTTCTTCTCAGGCTGGCTGTGTTTGGTTTTAAAACTTAAGTAAGCCAGGTGAGACTTAGGATCATGTCAGTTATGACTTCAAGGAGTACGGCGTACAGTACTAAAGAAACAAGACAACCGTGATGTGGGCATGACTTCATAGTTTGCTGCGTTGGTTTCCCTGGTAAATAAGCAGGGCTGGCACGGTGGGTCAGTCATGCAGGGACGTTCACTCCCAGCGGTCCTCGGGCTGTTATTTCTCTTCAGGGTTTTCCGCATCCCTGAGTCTCTGATCCTCATGATTTCCCTAAGGAGAAGGTAACTGTGTGGATCTTTCAGCTTTTTGTACACAACAAGGTGACCAGCAGAAACGCCTGTGGGGAGAGCAGGCAGGAGACAGGCACTAAAGTAGAGAGGGTGGTGCTGGGAGGGTCCTCGGGTCTCCTCAGCTGAGAAGTATCTGGAAAAATGAAGTTGCCTGAGCTTCCTTGTTGACTTCTTGTAAGGACATCCTGGGACCTCAGAAATGCTTTCCCAGTTGTCTCTGGGAGGCTGAGTACCATTCAGCTGCCGTGTTGCAGGAGGGTGACCAAGACTGATTAATGCCTCTCAGCCAGCCTTCCCACGCGTTGTTGAAAACACCCAGCTCCCTTCTGCTTCCAATGGAGTGCATTTTTCGTCCTTGCAGCTGAACCCTGACTGATAGCTAAGTATAAGATCCCAAAATACCACAGGAGAGTACCAGAGAAGACTGCTCAAAGCAACGCAACATCAAAGAGAGAGGGAAGACTGTCAGAGTATTATAGACAGAAGGCTCACTGTTCCATTCCCCACATGCAAATCTGGAGGTGAGCTAGCGTCAGCAGGAGAGAAAGCGTGCATAATCAGAGCACAGTGCCCACAGTGTGCAGTCAGCCAGGCAGGCGGGCGGGTGGCTGTGGAGAGGTAGCTAGCGGTAAATGATTCAAGAGCGCATCCAGTGATATGCTCCTGGTAATGACGGTAGTAGCAAACTATAAAGAAGGACCGTTGCTATAAGAACTGCTCTTAAGATTGCTGAGACCTTGCTGTGACTTTCCTGCTGCCCTCTAAGTGCCGCTTACACTCATGGGGTACAGCCCCCCCTCATCTGCTGTGCCATACATCGGGGGGCTTGACCGAGAAGCCAAATTTAAACATTCAAGGCCCGCATTCACACTAAGCTATTATATGTTACATTAAATTTCTTCAAGCTGAGGAAGCTGGACAAATCGAAGGCCCTTTATGCACTTGGAAGAGACGTAAGTTATCTACAGAGGAAGCTTTCTGGTGACTGTGCAGGTGAAGTGGTTCAAACCAAGTCCCGCTGCCTCACACTTGTCTGCTTGTCCAGAGCCAATGCTGCCTCATTTGCTTCCCAGTGCTCTGGACTCTGCTATGCAGCTGAGAGAGGAAGGCAGAGTGACAAGATACAACTGGCAGGCAGATACAACTACCAAACTTCAGCTTGCCAAAGACCATGCTGAATTCCAGACTTATAGACCTGGCGGCTCTGAGAGTCATGAATACATTCTTTTTTACCATAGTCATTAAGGGCTCATGCACAAAACAGTGTATACAACATCTTTGTAGCTACATGAGTAATATGGACGAAGAGAGGTTGTTTCAAAGGTTGCTGATGGGCTGGGATGTAGCAGAGTCTCAGGGTGCTTGCTAAGTACTCCTGAGGCCCAGGGTTCAAGCCACAGTGATATTAGCAAATGCATATATTGGAGAGTACTGATGGATATGACTGGGTATAACGAACAAATGACACATACCTTGAATGTGAATTCAAGGCTGGTTTGTGCTACATGAGCCTTTGTTTCAAAAAAAAAAAGGAGGCGGGGCTTGGTAAAAGTTCATGAACATGGCTTTTCGGATAGAAAGCATTTGCTACTTAAGCGAATGTGAGGACCTGAGTTTGAATCCCCAGAGTGCATATAAAAGGTGACACAACTTCCAGAAGATCCTGCTATACCACTCCTGGGCATATACCCAGAGGATTCCCCAGCATGTAAGAAGGATACATGCTCTACTATGTTCATAGCAGCCCTATTTATAGTTGCCAGATGCTGGAAAGAACCCAGGTATCCCTCAACAGAAGAGTGGATGCAAAAAATGTGGTATATCTACACAATGGAGTACTATTCAGCCATTAGAAACAATGAATTAAAAAAAAAAAAAAGGTGACACAAAGCAAGCACATCTCTAATCTTGGAGGCAGACAGAAGACTCTTTGCAGCTCCCGGGCCAGCAAACTTTGCTTATGAGGCAGGAAAACAGAGACACTGTCACAAAAAAGGCGGAAGGTGATGACCAATGCATGAGGTGATCCTTTGATCTCTACATGTACACGGGCACGTGCATACACAAGTTCACACATGTGAACGACTACATACATGTGTGCAAACACACATATATGTGCTGCTTGCATGTGAAACACACACACACACACACACACAAACATACCCCATTAAAAATGATGAAAACTTTGTCTTTTTGCATGGAGCCAAGTGTATAACTCTTTATAGCTTATTTTTTACAAAAATGTAATGATTAGTTACGAAAGGAAACAGAAGCATTTTCCTTTAAATGTGTTTTTGCAACAGCACAATAAAGGCATGTCCTTTCTCCTCCACATAAGGCAGGGACAGGCACATCTGGTTGCTAGGAACACCATCTCTAAGGTACTCTAAAGTATTCCTGAGGTTGTCCGAGTAACAGCTTGATGGGCAAGCTGACGGTGCTGGATGTTACCTGTTTGAGTAAAGCGTCGTCCTGTCGTGTGGATAGTGTTCACCAACATATAAGGAAGAAGATGATATTGTGGTCGCTAAGGAAGCAGCTTCAAATAATGATGGAGTACTGGGCACCAGGTCGGGCCTGTGTCGGGATCCCAGGGCTGGAGGGGAAAAGGAAAGACATGCACTCATGAATCTCGGTAATGCAAACCCCTTTAGATCTGTAATGACTTAAACGAGTCAAAAACATTCACTTTATGTCTCAGGCTGCAAATGAAATTACGAATTAACCGTGCTCTTCTGAACTACAACAGAAAAGTAAAATAGCTGCTTGCAAACAGGTTAGACAGAAAGGAAATGACATTAATTTACAAAATGGCTTATGGAAATGACATTAGGGATGCTCTTTTAAAAACCTAATAAAGTGATTTACTCTTTCAAAACGATGGCATAATAAGTCCTAGGAGCTTAAGGAGATAATTCAGTGGAGATTAAAAGGATGACTAACAGATGCATGAACAGAACGGACCGCTTTGCCCTCCATGGAGAGGCAGACTTCAAGGGATACAAACAAGCACTTTAACAAAAAACAGCCTGTGGCATCTCAATCCCACATGAGCTCACACAGACTTCTGGACACAAACAAGGGCTCTTCTTAACATCCTCTTTTAATAGCAAGCTTGCCCTTTTAAAAGTGAGAAAATTCTTATTTCTATTTAAAATCTTAGGCATCCAAGAAAGTATTTACATTAGGGCCTTCCGCTCCCAAGAAGGATGAACCCTCCAGGCTCAGCAGTGACCTGGGCTGTGCCCCATCCAGATCAATAAGGATTTCCCCCCTCTCTTTCTGACACAGGGTCTTATTATATAGCCCTGGGTGTCCTGGAACTCATGATATAGACCAAGCTAGTCTTGAACTCACAGAGATCTCCCTGTTTCTGCTTCATGAGTGTTGGGATTAAAGGCATATGCCACCATTCTTGGCTTATCTGGATTCTTTATCTTTCACCAAACTGAGTTGAAATAATGTTAATGAATACAGTACAGCAAAACGTCCCAAATGATGTATTTTGACTGTGTAAATGGAAAATAGGAAAATGGCCCCAGATGAGTTTGAAGTTTATCTATGCATGTATGTATGTATGTATGTATGTATCTGTCTACCTGTCTATCTATCTATCTATCTATCTATCTATCTATCTATCTATCTATCTATCTATCTAGCCATTTCTTATTTTTGTAGTAGTTTGGGATGAATCCAGGGCCCTACACATGCTAGGCAAATGCCCCACCACCAATCTATTTCCAGCCCCTGAATTTTAGATTTGAAGAAGAATATCTGATGAGGTAGAGAGAAAAGCATGTAAAAAGGTGCCCAGATATGTAAACAATGGGTCCAATAATTCATGAGAAAAAGAATCCCTAAACCCATCCCAGGTGTACATCCCAGGTGCACATCCCAGGTGCACATCACATCCCAGGTGCACAACACAGGTGCACATCCCAGGTGCACATCATATCCCAGGTGCACTACTTCTGTTTCTAGGTATTCTTGGAACAGTGGAGTGAGTATATTTAATTTTAATGTAGCTAGCTATTAGGGAGCCTGAGATAGGCTGGTTGCTAGTTCAAGGTCAGCCCAAGAAACTTAACAAGATTTCAGTTTAAAACACACAAGAAAACAAAAAATAAAGTGTCTGTTAAAACAAGAGTTATTTAAGAAAACAAATTTTGTCCAATTTCACAAACTGTAGACATCTATAATTTTCTGTGTGTTCTCAGAAATCAGGTAGCCTGCTAAGGAAGATGCAAACAGAAGGCAGCTTAGAGGAAGGGGGGTGGGTATCTACCAGGAACTGCTGTCATTGATGCAGAGACATCAATGGTTACTTGTTCTATTGGTGTGACAAGATGCAGACAGGGATGAATGTTTATGCCTAGCTATAGCTTTCTCCCTCTCATGAAGTTCAGGATGAAAGCCCAGGGAATGATGCAATTAACCTAATCAAGACACTCTCTCAGTAGTGTGCCCAGATGTTACACTAATCTAGGCAATTCGCTACTTGTATGCCTGGAGGTTTGTCTCCTAGGTGACTCTAGAACACACCAAGCTAGCAACATTAACTACCATAGGAAATTCATTAATTCTCCTTGAATTAGACATAAGAATATGATAGAGAAATTCAATTTAATCTAAGGAGACAAATGCTAAGATGGAAGGGGGATAGAACTAGTAATCTATTCTGAAGACTCTAAGGGAAAGAAAGTATATGTAAGAAGTTTTGAATCTTTTATAGGAAGACAAACTTTGGAGACTCTCCAAAGAACATATTGATTTTAGGAAGTCTACATTTGTTGTGAACCAAAAGATCCAAAAAGCCTGGTATCATGGCGCACAACTTTAATCCTAGCACTTGGGAAGCAGAAGCAGGCAGATCTCTATAAGTTCAAGGCCAGCCTGGTCTCCAGAGTGAGTTCCAGGGCTACACAAAAGAAACCCTGTCTTGAAGAACATAACAGACCCAGCTAACCAACCAACCAACCAACCAACCAACCAACCAAAAAAAAAGACTAAAGAAGTAATTGATAGAAATATATAAAACATCACTTCCCCGTATTGGATTACATAGAAAATTCAAATCATCAAATCAGTAGATAGAGAAAAGAATTTATTAAAATTCACTACTCTTGTTTTGTTAAAACATTTTGGCAAGTTAAGAATAAGGAAAGGTCTGGCAATTGTTAAGAAATACAGAAGCATCATTTTAAACAAAAGAACCATTAGAAACACTGTTTTAAAAATCAGGGCTAGGTAAGTCTGCCTAGAGCTATCACTTCTGTTCACCACTGTTATCAGCAGTTCTAGCCAGCAAGCCATGGGAAAAGAAAAAGATACAAGGTTACAGAGCATCATTGTCAAACAGCCAGAATACACCATTCTGAAAAAAGGCACAAAAAGTCCACATCTATCCCTTTCTGTTTATCTAAGACATTCATACAAAGTAAACAAGTTCTAACAGTTATTTAAACTTACTAAAGTAGCTCTAAATAAACTGAAAAGGCTTATTACATCACTGACATATGTGCACACATGGTGCATTTGCAGGTATGTATGTATCTCTACAGCACATACAGAATAAACCTTAGAAAAACAAATACCAATACGTTAGCATTTGTTTTCATTAAACAGGTGGATTATAGATGTTTTCTTTAAATATCTTAGCCTTACTATTTTTATAATAAATCATATATCATGCATTGCTTGTATGGCATTTCATATTTATATACATTTATTATGCTCTTGTACCTGTAAAATTTTATTAATAGGCTATCTCTTGGAGCAAATAGTCTCTAATTTTTCTTACATTTTTGGTTATGAGCCTAGCCTTTAATGACTGAGCCATCTCTCCAGCCTATCTCTAATTTTTCTACTGTGACTTTAC
The DNA here is from genome assembly GCF_947179515.1 of Apodemus sylvaticus. Lineage (NCBI taxonomy): Eukaryota > Metazoa > Chordata > Mammalia > Rodentia > Muridae > Apodemus > Apodemus sylvaticus. Next base: position 37,987,898 of record NC_067472.1, on the reverse strand, counting down.
ACTAATCAAAGAATTTACTAGATTTTTTTCTACTTTAGAAAATTGCGAGGGTTTACCTTCTTCATCCAGGCTGCTGAAACTCTGTCCTTCGGTTAACAAATCCCGTGTTTCATCCTTCCATTCCTGGCTGATGGAGGACACAATCTCCTGGGAGGTTGCCTTCAGTGCAGCGATGGAGTTGCAGCGTTTCTTAGAAGGTGAGGCCTTCAGGGCTGGAGAGCAAGGATGAGTGATTGTAAAAGCCAGGCAGAGCGGGGTGGTGTCCCATTGTAAAGGCAGGCATAGTGGGGCATGTCACACTGTAAAGCCAGGCACAATGGCAGTCCCAGAACTGAGGAGGCTGAGGCAGGAGGCAGGAGGCCTTGGAGGTTGGCCTGGGTTACACAATGAGATCTTGTTTTAAAACAACCACATAGTCTGGGGTATGGTGGCACTCCAGAGGCAGAGGCAGAGGCAGAGGCAGAGGCAGAGGCAGAGGCAGAGGCAGAGGCAGAGGCAGAGGCAGAGGCAGAGGCAGAGGCAGAGGCAGAGAGGCAGAGAGGCAGAGAGGCAGAGAGGCAGAGAGGCAGAGAGGCAGAGAGGCAGAGGTAGAGACAGAGAGACAGAGAGGCAGAGGCAGAGAGGTAGAGGCAGAGAGGTAGAGGCAGAGAGGCAGGGGCAGAGGCAGAGGCAGAGAGGCAGAGGCAGAGAAGCAGAGGCAGAGAGGCAGAGGCAGAGGCAGAGAGGCAGAGGCAGAGGCAGAGGCAGAGGCAGAGGCAGAGGCAGAGAGACAGAGGCAGAGGCCTGTCTCAAACAACAACAACAACAAAAAACCCCAAAACAACAACAACAAAAAAACCAAACTCAAACTAAAGACCCCCCACAGCACAGAACTAAAGAAGTAAAACAAAGTCAGATTCAGAGTTCTACATTTAATATTCTATTTATTAGTTAACATATTAGATATAATTTGAGAATAGAAAACCAAGGTCTCATTTCATATCTATAAACAGCAAGGGAGATAAAAATGTCTGTTTTTGGCTATATTATATGCTCAAAATAGTTTAATTTTTAAGAAAAATATTATTCTAAGACACACAGGAGTTGGACTTTGTATTTTGAAATAGTCTTATTTGAGGTGAACTTCAATTTTGTCTAAAGAACCGCCTCTCCTCCTCTTGGTTTTTCTCATGCTGGGAGGGGGCTGGTAGAGTCAGTAAGTGCAGATGGTAGCACTGAGAGTTCTCATGACCCCAGTTTTATTAGCCAGGGACCAAGACTTTCGAAATGTGCCCGTGTTTGATCCCATGTTCATGTTGCCCGATTTAGCCACGTTACTTCTGATTGCTTCTTTCTTTATGATTTTCCCACTGAAAATTCCTTCTCTCTGGTCTTGTCAGATGTATGAGTCACACACATTTCTATCCGAATAGCCTTCTCCAACCTGAAAAGCATGCTGGGAACCCGGGCCAGCAAAAATGGGCTTCCCCAAGCCACCATGCCCACCCGCCCACCGGAAGCCTGTGGATGCTTTGGTAGGTGTGGCTTGAGCTGTAGTCTGATTTCACCACTTAGGTCCCTGCTTTCCCACAGTAACTCTTCTTGGCTGATTATTGCTAGAGAATTACACTGGAGGAAGTAGAGGAAAGAGGGAGGCTGAGACCTGTTTAAGCGTCCCCTGAACTTGTTATTGGCAGCAGTCCTTTGGAAGTTTGCTTAAAGGGGAGCGCCAGCAGCAAATGGATTAGCCACCGTGTTTAGCTCTGGGACTCTCCTGAGTTCGGATGTCATGGCTCATTAGGGCTTTCTGTGGACAGATTTGATTGGAGAAGGACTCCAGGACTCTCGAACAAGCGAAGGACTGAGGGCCATCTCCTTGCTTCCAGGGAAGGTTTAGCTCTCTACCAAGCAGTTTTGTTAAGATTGTCACTATGGTGAAAAATGTTTGTGGACTCAGGCTTTAGTCTGGAGGGCAACACTCACACTGCATATCTCAAACTTCTGGAATATCTAAGGGAGGCTGGCCGTTTTACAGGCCTAGAAAAGTGGGCTTACTCCAGGTCACAGGGCTAGAGAGTGAACCCCGCAGGGGCCTTTCTTGTTTTCTTCACTTGATTAAGGATGGTTGCTTTTCTACCTTTTATCATTCCATTTTCTGGTTAAGATGTGTATGTGTGCATATGTGCATGCATATGGGTGCAGGTGTCCACACATACGTGCCTGTGTGTGTGTGTGTGTGCATGCGTGTATATCTGTGTGAACGTAGAGGAGATTTTGGATGTTCAAACAACTGATCTTGCCATTCCTCTTGGCTGCTCACAATTGATTTTAATGGTAACTAAGTGGACCAAAAGCTGGTGTTCCCTGGCTCTGGTTTCTGTTGAGCAATGATCACTTTTCCTTTCCAGGGCAGAAGGGATTATCCACACACTGGCGTCTGCTGGCACACCCCCTCTGCTTTTGTCAATCTTTAATGAACCGTGACACATTCCTGCTCTTTGCTATAATAGCTTTAGATTTCTACGTGGAGCATGTTTTGATATTTGAGTCAGAGAGTATGAGCCGTGGCTTGAGGACTGCTAGGGGTCCCTGACACCTCAGATGAGTTACAAGGTTGAACTATTTCTATAAGAATATGAAGGCATTGGGAGTTCTTCAGAGGTTGAATGAAGTGTGTTGTCCTCATGGATTGAATTCAGAGACAGATGCAAGACTTCAGCTAGTCTCAACTAAGAGAGGTACTCAGAGCTCTGACTCCCTCTTCTGGCCTCTCTGGGCACTGCATGCACATGGCACACATGTATCCATGCAGGCAAACACTCATACACATTAAATAGAAACAAATTAATCTTTTTGTTTTAATAAGACTTATTACATTACAAGCTTATGTAAATCATTTGTAAAAATGATAAACACCCAACATACATGGTCAAATATTATGTAGCCCAATTCTCAAGGGAAGTATAAATGGATGACAAACCATGAGAAATGCTTGAACCTAACCAGTACTTGAGAAAATAAAACTATCAAGTCAGAGATTGGCAAAGTCTGTAACACATGCTGTATTTTTTGGGGGACTAAAGAAGCTACTGATTATGATATCAGTTTATATGCTACTGCGCTAAGGGAAAAACAAAACAAAACAAAACAAAACAAAACAAAACAAAAAAACAACCAACCAACCAACCAACCAACCAAAAAACCCCAGCTATCAAAGCAAGGAGTATGTGGAGGTATCTCTTCTGGAATTAGATGCTTGTGCAGCATTAAAGGGCCATGTTCTTTTGGAACTTTATAAAATACAGGCTTGGTGGGAAGAGAGGCAGAAGATCTTGGAGAATATGAGCCCTAAGCCTGAACACCAGAGACTTGCAGTCTGAATAAACACTACTTTTGGTCCATCTTAGGTCAGAAAAACCATGGGCAGAAAATGTAATTTATAGAGTGATCTCAATTTGACAATAAATTTTAAGATGCCACCGAGACAGCCAATTGTATATAAAAGCTGGTCTCAGAGCAGTAAGGTGAAGGTTTATATAAACATAGAGCTTATGTAAATTGTCTGGAAAAATGATAAACACCCAACATACATGGTCAAATATTATGTAGCCCAATTCTCAAGGGAAGTATAAATGGCTGACAAACCATGAGAAATGCTTGAACCTAACCAGTATTTGAGAAAATAAAACTATCAAGTAACGTTTTCTACGTATCAGAATGGCATAATTTAAAAAGCCTACTGCAGGCTGAGGGTTGCCTTTGGTTTCTCTGTACATTTAATATCCTACTCCCACATTTGAACTCTATCCAAAGTAAATAATCCAGATTTAGACACAGCATTTATTTGAAACTATGTTCATAAAAATACTAGCTAGAAAGAGAAAAAGGAGAAATGATATAAATGTCCCAAACTGATGTCCCAAACTGAAAGATGATTAGAAGATTATGGCACACCCCTATAATTTTCATGCTGCATTTCAGTTTCAAATAATGTTTAGAAAATTCAAGGATCTGAGAAACTAATTATAATGATATGCAGAAGCCAGAGGGCAGAGCCTAAAAGGTGTCACCATTATGCTGCTCTCTCTCTCTCTCTCTCTCTCTCTCTGTGTGTGTGTGTGTGTGTGTGTGTGTGTAACCAAATCAAACCTGGAGCTTGCACACAGCAGTTCCCAGTCCCATGCTTTGTTGGATACCAGCTTTATAGAAATGCACAAAGCACAGAAAAAAAATCTGGAGGAAGTTCGCCAACATCTTAGTACTAGGCAGGCCTGGGCGAAGGGCTTTTAGGTAATTATCATGGTTTCCTTTGGATTTTCAAATTGCAGCAAATATAAGAAAAATTTATGATTACTAATGTCATGATTTTGAGACTGACTAATTCAATTCGATTTGTGTTATAAAGTTGAACTATGGAATAATTAAATGATAAAATAATAATATGGGTATGATATGCTTATTCCCCACTTTCCATACCGTTTGAACACTAATAGTATGCACATAGAAAGTTCCCCGTATGTATAGAGATTAGGAAGATGCCATATACACTTTGATTCAAAAATAATCATTATTCGTTTTGGGCTTAGTTTTTTTCTATTTATTTAATTAGTTATGGTTTGAAGGCAGAATATTGGTTTAAGAACTTTCTCCTTTTTTATTTTTGCAGAGCTGGGCATCAGTCTGGACCCTGTGCATGCCGGGAAGCACCACAGCTGAGCTAAACCTATAGGGGCTTTCTTTAAATTTTGATGTAGGAATTTTTAGTCTATAGCTTTGACCTTAAGCCCTGCCTCTGTAGTTGGCTACCATTTGTGGAACATGTTGTGTTTAATTTTTGTCTTTTGACACAGGATCTCACTATATACCCTAGACAAGTCTGGGGACTCCCAATCCTCCCGCCTCAGCTTCCTAAGTGCTTCGATTATAGGTATATGCCACTATGCCTGATTGTATGTGTACTTTCATTGGTGACTAAGTTTTTATCTATTTTCTCTTTGATTTCTTCTTTAAGCTATTGGTGCCAATGGCTACATATAAATAAATCTGCATTTCAACAGCTTAGCTGTACTTAGTATGTGCAAGAGCATATGGAGAACAAAGGGTTGATGTTGTGTGTCTTCCTCAATTCCTCTCCACTGTATGTAGGTTTGTATTTTGAGAAAGGGTTTCCCTTTGAACATGGTGCTGATGGACTGGCCAGCGAGCTACAGCAATCTGTCTGTCCATGCCACACCAGTGCAGAGGTTATACTGTGTTTCACACTGGAGCTAAGGGTCTGAACTTGGGGTCCTCCTTTCATATCACTTCACTGACTGAGCATCTCCTCACCCCCAGATTGTGTTTTCTTTTAACATAAAAATGAGCTAATAATCATGGCACCATTAAATCATGATGTTTAACCATAGTCATTATTACCGCTGCAGTAAGGAAAAAAAATTCCCCATTCTCCCAACAAAAATTTTCCACAGATATATGGTGACATCAGTGCTCCAAACAAGAAACTAATACTCTTACCTTGAATTTTCTTGAAAACTCTGGAATTCATAAACTTTAAAAATCTATCTGCATAAAAACTTGGTCTATGAACTGAAACAGTGTCCTGAAAAACAGAAAGAGAGATGGAGTTCATCCTAAGTGGGGAGAAGGCTCTGTTGGTCAAGGTCTGAAATATAGCATGGCAAAGGATGAGAAGGGGGCAGGCGGCAAGACTCCGAGTACAGAGTCTATGTACTCAGCACAAAATGGAACATGAAGGGAAGGCAGCGACAGCCAAAGGACTGTGACCCTTAAGTGAGAATTGTCCGTCCTGTCTACACCACCAGGTCATGGGGGGCACTTACATGCTCTGTTTCTAACAGAGCAATCCAAGTGCCGTCCCAGATGAAGGGTGGCACGTGTAGTGAATACACTGTTTAAATGAGGCTTCTGCACTTTTAGCCAGGAGCATCGGCAACTTTGCAAGGGCCAGTTAAGAAGGGCACAGTTCCTGGTTACACTGGAAAGAACAGAAACACACAGAGCATCCCTAGAATAAGAGTGACATTTAAATCAGTGTGGTTTCACCACTAGGTAACAAGGCAAGAAGACTGCCTGAGGTTTCACCGTGTTAGTTACCGACCACACGGGACTGGACTGAATGAAAGGGTCAGGTTCCTCTCGTGGTTGGCAGGAGACTTTAGGACTGACAGGTCATTTTATTATAATCCAGAGAACAGCCTGGATAAAGGAGCGGATTCTCTATGTTCAGCTGGTAGACGGCTCTATTTTTGAATGTAGGTTTCTGGAACGCAACCGTGAAATTTCTAAAAGGTCAAGTGTGGACACTGAAGAAGGGTCTGCAGTGTGGTTCAAGGAGTACTGTGCCAGAAGTCAGGAGATCTGCATCTGGGGTGCAGTCTAGTTTTAACAGGCTGTGTGATACTGGGAAGAGCCAGAGTCTCAGGGCTTTCCTATTTATGACTTTATTATACCATGAATCGAACTTTATGAGAAACATTCTAATCCTAACTAGAAATATCTGCAATATCTATGAACACACTGTCCTATGAATCGATGTGCTCCTGGTTAGAAACACCTGTAACTGCAATGGGCAGTTAAAAAGCCACAGCTCTCCAGTCACACTAGGGAGGCTGAACAGACCCTTGGGAGCCGGAGATGCGGCTAGACTTTTGTTTCTGCTGTGGTGTGTGCTCTTCCGATGGTACTGGTAGCTTCTGTTTACCTGGAGAGTTTCTCACAACAGGCTCTATGACTTAGAAATCTTGGTAAGAAGTAAGGGGACCCCATGGCTGACTGACACTCAGCCCCTGACTACAGTGGGCCTCCATTATTATCTTTGGCCTGAAAAACCCTGTCTGAATAAGAAACAAAGTTGCAAACAAGCAAAAATAAGTCTTGGTTATTGCTTACAGTTGTTATGTATACTTTCTTATGACCAAACTAAAGATCTGAAGACATGCTTACAATGCTAACTTGAGACTAAATCATTGACCTGATAATGGAATAAAAGTGTCTTTGAAAACATGAAGTGACCTTAGGGGACTTGGCATTTACCCTCTGCACTCAAGGTGCTGTGTGTGAGGTTCTCATTCTCAGCTGGGAGATCTAAAATTAACTGACCTTGATTTTTTTTTTTCATAAGAGGAATCCTTGATCTGACTGACCTGTGGCTGATCCTCAGAAACAACTCTGTGAGCCTATAATTTAACGTTATATTCTGATGGGAGCCAGTCACCAGCCCATAGTTCTTTTCATGCTGAAAGGTTATTAACAATATTTCACAGGACTGAAAAATGCATATTCCTTTCCAGGAAGGAGGAGAATAGCATCTGTCATTTATCTTCCTTCAGAGGAGGGTGTCTATTCACATCTTAAAGGGAAACATGAAATCAAGTCTTTGACCATTAGACTCTGAGGAAGCATCCCAGTTATTAACTGAGAGAAGCTCAGTTCTGTCAGCAGTAGAGGTTTCCAATTGAACATCTAGATATGAGTGTGTGATATGAGTGTATGTGTATATGTATATGTATATGTATATGTATATATATATACACACACACCCATACATATGGGTATATATACATATATACCCATAACATGGACTAAAGAGATGGCTCAGTGGTTAATAGCACACACTGTTCTTGCAGGGGACCCGTGACTGGCTCCCAGCACCTATATTGGTAACTCTAGCTCTGGGTGATCTGATGCTTCTGATCTCCATGGGCACAGACACTCAGGTGACATAAACTTACACACATACATGCAAATATACAGATAATTAAAAATAATAAAATAAATCCTCAAAAGAGTTCACTGCATTTGTAAATACATCCCATGCTAACATTTTCACTCTCTACGCCTTTGCCATGTGTTAGACCTTGAGCTGCACACTAACATGCGATATCCCACATCGTCCTCACAGCAGATAGGCACTGGACCCTAAATGATGAGAAAACTGTCTGCCTCCTCATGTGGACAGTCAAGTAGGGAACTGGTTCAAATCCAGGGCTGTTCACCATCATAGTCAGGGCTCAAAATCTTCTTTAGCCTAGTTTTCATTTCAAAGACTCCCATCTTCTCAGAGTTTTTTGAAAAAGCCCCCCCCCCCCTACTTTACAAAGGCAAACTTCGTATTCTACAGAGAAGGAAGCAACCACAGTTTTGCTTTCCTAATATCTACGTGGCTGTTGGGCTGGATGTCATTTATTTGAACAGCTGTTCAGATTTATGTGGTCTCAAGTTCTCAAACTCAAACCAATTTCCCAGCCTCGGACTCTGATCACACAAAGCTCTCTGCTCTCCTCTGAGTCTAACGACAATCCCAGCAGGACTAGAAATGTCTCCAGTTTAACAAAGCATAGGTCACTCACCCCATCATAAACAAGAGCTTTCCAGGAATGTTCTAACTTCTTCATTAACCTAAAAAGTAAGCAGATGGAGAAAATACCACTGAGAATGTAAAACTGCTCCCATTTGGTAAATTTTCAGAAGAAAAAATTGTTTTGATTACTTTTTGAAATAATGAAAGGCCACATCCCCAAATTTCTCACCTATATGATTGAAGAATATCAATAATGCCCATGAATAGAAGCAGTTTTTCTCCTTTATGGCTTTTAGCTGGAATGCCTCCCATTCTGTGAATAGAGCAAAGGGGAAGATATTTTACAACATGAGTACAGAGAGCTAAATTCATTACTAATTATACACTGAAAACATTATGAATTCTAGACTACCTCTTCCTTTATTGCCACAAGTTTTCATCACTTTAAAGGATAATTACTCCAGAGCTGTCAAATCTATGATGAGTTACGTGGAAAGAATGTAATTACAAAACTGCTTCTATTAAAAAATTAGGAGCAAAGAAGGATTTCTAGAGCAGTATAAAATATTGCTTTTTTTTTTTTTTAAAAGGCAATACTAGGGTTGCAGAGGAGTGCCTATTTTTGCTTTCGATCTCGAGTGCTGTGTAAAATCACATGCATGGTAGCAGATTCAGGAGGCAGAGGCAGGAGAATGAGGAGTTCAAAGCCATTCTTGGCTATGTAGAAAGTTTGAGGCCAGCCTGAACTAAGTGAAACCATGACTCAAAAAAAGATATATATATATAATCTTAAGTTTACTGTGAAATTGGAACAATACATAGACATGTGGTATGGCAGTGGTGTACACCTTTAATCCCAGCACTGAGGAGAGGCAGGTGAATTTCTGGGTTCCAGGCCAGTGTGGTCTGCATAGAGAGTTCCAGGATAGTCAGAGTCACATAATAGAGAAAACATGACTCAACAACAACAAAAACAAAGAAAAACATATAGAAGAAAAATTTCAAAATTCATTCTTAAGATATGTTTTTGCACGCTGTATGTATGTATGTATGTATGTATGCATGTATGTAAGAGATATTGGATTTAGCAGTTTTACAACTTGAACATTACATTTTCTAATGTGAAATCTTTCCTCACAATGTGATTAATAGTTATGTAGCATGTCACAATATGGATATAGAATAATTTGTTCAATGGGGTTATTGACTATTTCGACAGAATTGCAAGCAAAGATATGGACAAAGACAGATTGTGTGTTAGTTTCCTTTATGAAAGGCAAATGTGCCCCGAGAATCCTAGAAAGCAGGCAATAAGGCCTTAGGAAGTGCTCTCCTCTGTCTCCTTGCTCAACAAGTTCGCATGTAATGAGTCAGCTACTTCAACAACCTTTTAGCGGTTGTAATGGTTTCTATTGTCAAATATGCAATCTACATATGCAAATGAAGCCTGCGGTTACTAACACATCTGTCTGAGGAGAGAGCCAACATCTGCCAGGGCGAGAGGTGAGAGCAGCAGACTCTCCTTACCCAGCTCTGAAGTGCAACATCATTGCTGCTACCATGTGTTTGCTTAAGTACATGTTTATTCAAATCGAGAGTCCATCCATTCCTCTTCTGGGAGATGTTTTGAATGTGTAACAAATGAGGCAGGAAAAAAAGAAACTATGTAAAACCAGAAACCATGTGCGTGAAAGATAGATACAAACTTGAGAAACTGCTACTCCTCTAGTCCTTAGTGATGGAGAAAGAGAGAGAGAGAGGTGGGAGAGGGAGGGGGAGGGGAGAAGGAAAGGGGGAGGGGGTAGGGAGAGAGAGGGAGGGGAAGGGGGAGGGGGAGGGGAGAGGGAGAGGGGGAGGGGGGAGGGAGAGAAAGGGAGGGAGAGGGAGAGGGGGAGGAGGGAGAGGGAGGGAGAGGGGGAGGGAGAGGGAGAGGGAGAGGGAGAGGGAGAGAGAGAGAGAGAGAGAGAGAGAGAGAGGGAGAGAGAGAGGATGAGGCGTTTAAGTCATTTACCTCCAGCCAGGAATCTATTCCAGAGTGCGGGAGGGTGATTGTATCATCTACCGAGTGACTGGGGTACCGGAAATCAGGATAGGTGTGTGGCAGCACTTACGTGTCTGGGTTCTCTACGATGATCCCATCTGCAGACTTGCCTGGACCCTGGATGGATTCCATGGCTGTGGAGTAGAGGACTTTCTGCGTCCCTGGCCGCTTTGCATCAGGCGCATTTTGGAGGGGCTCCTCTTCTTTGTCCTTGAGGGAGTGGTCCAAGATGTGGATACCCAGCAAAAGGCTGTAGTCCATGATCTTGAAGCTTTCCAGAACCTGAGGAAGGAAAAGACTCAGGAGGTCAGTCAACCCAAGGAGTCTGCCTGTGAGTCCATGAGCTCTGGGCCAGCGCACATGCAACACCCTGTCCACTGAGAGGCAGAAGGGCAGAACGTCAAAACCCAAACACTCCTAGTTACTGTGGGGTGGCTATAAGAGGGGCATCTATGGTGGTTGGTGGGAGCATGAAATTTCTACGCAAATCTAAAGGAAGCGCCCGCACATGTGGCTCACTAACAGCTTTTTTGAAAGCTCTTCTCACATCAGGTGCCATGGTCCTCCTTTGGATTCAACCCTCACCATGGCCCCATGAGCTGGGTATTACTGTGGTCTCCGTTAGGCCGATGAAAAACATGGAAACGGAACAGAAGAACCAGCTCAGTCACAGACAGCCCATCAGTGACAGATCCATGAGGCAGACTCTGGCACTCCTACTCCTAATCAGTACAAGAACAGAGAGCCCGTCAGCCAGTCCTGCAAAGGCATCCATGCCCTGGCGAGCACTCCGTTTTTGTCTGGATTTTATTCTCCACATCTGAATCTCCCCGAGTTTAGTGATGTCCTTTTTCAAAGCCGTCTTTTCAGAGTTGCCAATCATTTCCCCATAGCATGTATTTTTAATATATATGATGTCAAGGCACAACACGGCTTAACACTTAATGAGCCACTCTGTAGACAGTGGGGAGGTGAAGGAAATAAAATGGTTCAGTGTAGCCAGACAAGAGAACCGGTGCTGTGAGGGGAAAATGAGAGAACAGATGGTGCAGGTGAACAAACATTCCTCAGACAGGCTTCAGAGAGCAGGGAGCCACCTGGGCCAGCCTGGATGGGAAGTGCCTGGCAGGGGACATGCCTGAAAATGGGTTCCTTTCCTGTACCTTCCTTCTGTCCTAGTGTGAGTGAGTTCTCCAGACCACAACCTGTTGTAACACTTGTCATTTTCACACAAAGCTGTTCAGGAAATGAAAACACAAAGACCCGACCCTGGTTAAATTAAAATTCCAGAATTCTGCATGCTTCCCATTTTCTCACTGTTATTTATTCATTTATTTATTAAATTTTAAATCTTCTTTTATCTATAGTCAGATCCCCTGGAACTGGGATTACAGGCAGTTGTGAGCTGCCATGTGGATGCTGGGAATTGAACCCTGGTCCTTTGGGAGAGGAGCCAGTGCTAACTTAACTGCTGAGCTGTCTCTCCAGCCCCCTGCCTGAGTGTTTTTAGAGCAGAGAGTCATGCTATTTGAAGGAAGGGGTTGGATGGGAGGGACAATACTTGTGGATGCAATTGCATGGAAGTTAGGTAAGAAAGGCTTCATGAAGTAGGACACACGTAGTCTTTGACATATGCCGGTTCCTGGGTCTTAGTCATCTTTGTCGTTAGGACTGTAAACAAGTGTCAGTTATTCCAGAGAATTCAACCTTCGATTTTTGTTTAAAATATCACCAGGGTTGAAACAGAACGCTGGGAATATCACATATGCATGCTATCACTGAGCGAGAGCAAGAGACTGACCCTTCTTCGTCCTTGGAGATGCTGAAGTTATATTTTTAGAGTGCAGACAGACAACAGTTGAGAGTAGAATCACATTATTTGTGAGGCCTGGGGCATAGAAATTATATTTTTCAGAGATCTGGCCATGACTTTAGAGTCATGCTGAGCCAGCCTCCCCTAACTAACTGAAGCAGTGTGATGTCACTGTGGAGGAGGAAGTTGGAGAGCTGGGTAACGCTGCTGATCATTGGTCCAGCATAGCCAGTTCTCCGTGGAGGCAAGCCACTGTGGCCTGGCCCTTCCACAGAGCAATGAACACCATGGGAGACATGACTGCTTTGTGTCAGGGCACCAAGGACTCAGCTTCTGAAAAAAAAATACTAATGCAGGCTAGATGTTCTTCACACAGAAACAAAGAGTATATAGGGCCTTAGTCCTAATTCTCAACCATACTGAAATTATGGCTTGGGAATAGTCCCCACCCAGTCGACCGAAGACATTCTTCATCATTGCCAGGGGCACACAATGGATTTTCTGCTCATATTTATCAGAACTAGAACTTCCTTTTCAGAGATTTCATTGACTAAGGAGTTGGAGGTAAAGAGCTTAAGTCCTGTTACCCTAGGTGTGTCTCCTTAGCCATAAAATTGTGACAAGAACATTGCCTATTACATATGGTGCTTGAGAAAATTAAATACAGCAATGCAGATGAAGTAAACGCTCGGGAAAATTCCTCATATAAAGTAACCACTCAATTAATTGCTCTCAGGACTATGATAATTCATTGTGATCCATAACTTGTACTAGTTTGAGAAATTACACATATCACTAGAAACAAACACCTATGGAGTTCCAATTCTGAAAACAAAAAACTCATTAAAAGTCCAACAAAAATTCAAATGCATTATGGCCGGCTCATGGTGTGGCTTGGGGGTGGGGTGGGTTGAGATTTCTTTAAAAGCTGTGGGTTTTGTTTTAATCACAGTTTTGGGATTTGCATCAATTAAGGACCAAACAGTTATCATTCACATCCTCCCAGTCATGTCAATAAAGAAACCGATTTATCTGCTAGCGGCTTAACCTGCATGAGCGTTAAGAGTGAGCACCGGCTCCAACCCCAGCCCACTCCATCATGCCGGGGGCCTATTTATCTCCAGGAATTCTTTTTGCAGTCACTGTGATTGGTGGGTTCTGTACATTTACATTCCCAACACAGACTGCCATAGAAACACAGGCACCTTTTCATCCAGCCTGGGCCGTGCTTTACTCCATCACTGGAGAAAGGAAGCAGATCGTTCACAGAAAATGGGGATCAGGTTGGAATGCGGTAAGACCTTTTACAGACAAAATGTGATGTTTCCTTGTCTCTCAAGAACCATTTAAAGTCAGAACTATAAGTGGAACACACACTATAAGCACAGGCCCGTATGTCAGCAGGCTCAGGAAGAGACAGACTGATTCTTGAAAGAGGCTGGAGCAGTAGAACAATGGTCCACAGGCCGAGGACGACCTTGCTAAGTCAGCCCCTCAGAGTACAGCACTAGATTATGTGTCTGTGCAACTCAGGTCAAGGTTGGCTGCCACCTTCCTATAGCAGATTCCTAAATTGTTATCTTTGGTTTGTTCTCATTCATCCTCAGTAGCTTGATTACTCCCAGTGGCCTCTAGGTATTTTAACACTTCTAAAACAGTCCAGGTTGTAACTCTAAACTCTTATTTTATCCCAAAGCAATTCTTTCCCCTCATTTCCCCCTCTCACTTGAAATCACTGTAATGTAAATTTTGACCCCCAGGATGCCTTTCCTTTCATTAGCCGCCCAGTCCTGCAGCTGGTGTTATCAAAACATCCCTCTTTCTAATCTTTCCATTCCAGTGTCCCTTTGGGTAGGCTCAGTGACCCACTGCTAGGATAGGTCACATCACATCCTTATGCCTCCAGACTTGCCATTGCTTGGTGGCAAGGCCCCAGTTTCACATCAAAGGTCTTTGCTCTTACAGTCACAGTCCCATCTCCTTTGATACCAGCCTAGATTCACCCCCCCAGGCTACTCAAATGCCTCAGTTATTCCTAAAGTTCCTTCGAAGATGGCAGCCATGATGCTTTTCTGTTCATGCTGTTTCTTCTACTGACTTCTAGTTTCTCAACTCAGAGGGGATTTCTGCAGCCTAACTCATACAGTAATTCTATGAAAACTTTATTATGAACTGTTGGGGACAAGCTTTCCCTCTGAAACCTCAAACAAGTTATGAGTCTTTTTGTGCCTTAAAGCCCAGGCTGTATCTGCAGTTTTCACATCAGAAGAAGACAGCTGGGCTCATCAAAGGCTTGTTCTACTCCGTGTTTCCTGCTGTGGAGGGAATGTACCTCGGTCATGTTGGTATGTCTACATGCAAATATAATGGAAACCATTCAGCAGCAATGCATCTCAAACCTGACACTTCTCTTATTTAAGTATGAGCACTTGGGCCTCGTGATTACTGTGCCTGTGCAAAAATTCTGGTACTCAAAACATTTACTGTGATTGTGTGCTGTGTTTTTGGGAAAATGAAGATAAAAGTTCCCAGTGTTTTCAAAGCTACTTACATTATGAGCATTTTGTATACTCTGTTTCAAGGGAAAATGAAGATGATATTTGAAAACACTGCCATTTACTGTTTAGTGTGCACACAACTAAATGGCAGAGAAAAGGAGGCTGTTTTGCTGTAAACAAGACTGGGTTTCAGGCTGGGAAGCCTGTCCCATTGCTCTTTAGGAAGCCTGTCAGAAGCTCTGCTAAGTGTGGACTCCTTCATCACTCAAGAACATTTGGTACCGGCCCTAAGCTGGAGGCTGAATTGTGCAGTACATTAAATTAAATTCAGAAATAATTAGAAAGTTGGATTCTGTCTATTTGCTGTTTAGACTTCCTATTTTAATGTAATATTTAAAATTTAATTTGATTTTAAATGTATAATATATCACTTAGGTGTGTACATTTTTGAAATTAAAATATAATTGCACCATGTCCCCTCTTCCCTCTCCTGGGTCCTTGTCCTGTCCCATGTCTCCCTCCCTTGTACCCTCTCAAAGTCATGGCCTTGTTTTCTTTAACTTGAAAAGGGGCCTTCTTTACCATTAGGCGAATCATATTGATATATGTATCAATGAAAGAATATGATGAGCCGGACGTGGTGGCACACGCCTGCAATCCTAGCACTTGGGAGGCAGAGGCAGGCGGATTTCTGAGTTCGAGGCCAGCCTGGTCTACAGAGTGAGTGAGTTCCAGGATAGCCAGTGCTATACAGAGAAACCCTGTCTCGAAAATACCAAATCCAAAAAAAAAAAAAAAAAAAAAAAAAAGAAAGAAAGAATATGATGGCTGGAATGTGCTTTAATTTGTATGAGAAGAAAGCGGAAGAAAGAAGAGGGAGGGAGGAAGGGAGGGGAAGAGAGAGAGAGAGAGAGAGCACAAACAAACAAGATTGACTTTGACACTTGGTGGTGGAGCATACCTTTAATCCCAGCACTTTGGAGGCAGGTAGGTAGATCTCTGTGAGTTTGAGGCCAGCCTGGTCTACAGAGTGAGTTCCAGGATAGCTAGGGCTACACAAAGAAACCCTGCCTCAACAAAACCAAAAAACTAAACAAACAACCAACACCCCCCACAAAAAATATTTGAATTGAAAATGGGCATGGAACACACACACATAAACACACACACATACATGCATGCACATTGAACATACATACATACACATATATGTATTAGCATCTGTACACTTTTATGTATGCTATAACTTTTCAAAAATAAAGTTTCATGTACTTCCTGGAGATTCTTAAATGAAATGCATTTTGATATTTGGCTACATAATACATAGTTATGTATTATGATGGCTAGTGAAGAGACCTACGAAGACACGGATCAGAACCAGGGACAGAAAGCACAGTGGGCCGAGCAGGAGGCTGGCTCATGCTCCGTGCTCCTCTCAACTGCTCATTCTTTGTCCAAAGACCAAACTGACAAACAGCAATATGTGTGGAGCTGATGGGGAGTTCATCGAGCCCCCTGAGGAACTTCCTAGCTGGTCAATATATAGTCATCAAATAAGGAGTACAAAATATTCGTAGTAATCCAGTAAGACGAGCAAATTCAAAATGGTATCCTGGAGGGTTTATGCAAATACTAATCCTTGGAATTAACTGATGTGAAGGAAAACGGATCCAGTGGCCCCCTAGTCCTTGCTAAGTCAGCTCCTCTGAGTAAAGCACTAGAGAGTGTGTGTACGTGCAAGCCCAGTTAGAGCTGAATGCTGTCTTTTTTTATTTAACTTAATTTCCTCAATAAAGCTCAGAGTGTTCTTTGCTAATGTAATAAAGAGAAAATACAGACATATAATTTTAGCTAGCAAATCAAAATGGATTAAATATTAAATCCTTAGCCTAGTTATAGAACGAATACTTTCTGTACTGCATCACCCAGTGATTCAGAATGCTGGACTATGCAGAACTCACTGTACAAAGGTAACTTCTCATTTTTCTTTTCACTTAAAAAGCTCAAAGTAACGGAAATATGTTCTATGCTTTAGAAACAATCATCTATCACCCAAGATTTTTACATGCATACATGTATGTCTATCAGTGATGCATGTGTATGTATGTATGTATGTATCTGTCTATCTATCTACCTATCTATCTATCTATCTATCTATCTATCTATCTATCTATCTATCATCTCTGTGTGAATATGTTTGTTCTAAAACATAGTCTACATGGTCCAATTTGACTTTAAACTTGAAATCCTCCTGCCTCAGGCTCATTTAAATTTCTGTGTGAGATGCTATTTAAAGTCACAAGTAGCTGCGCATATGATGAAGATGATGATGACAACCACACTTCAGTTCTTCCACAGGATGAGGAAATTATTTCTCAGGCCTGGGGCAGGCTTCTCTTCCCCCACCCCACCTCCCCAGTTTCCTTTTTCTACTTTTTCTGTAGAAATCTTTTTTTTTTTTTTTTGTTTTTTAAAGTTTGCGTTTGAAAGAAAGGGAGAGTTATAAAAATTAGAACTGTGGCAATCCTTCAGGTTCTGTAGCTAATGAGAATTTTCAGCAGCTGCTTTCACAGGACTCACGGTCACAGAACTAGCTCCTAACTGTTTCCTGGAACCATGTCAGATCTCAGAGAGATGTCTCATTTAAATGCTCATAGGGTATCCTGGTCACACACGCTGCACGTGTTGGCAATGTGTCAACCAGTTTTTATTATGTTTTTCATTAAGCTTTAAGAACTAAATGTCTGCACTATTTATTTTTCTTGTGATCCATCAATTGCCATTACCCCACCCCACTCCCTCCTCCCTCTTGGAAGCAGGCTGTGAAAATTCTTGTTTCAAACTCTCTACTTTGGCAAAGCCTTTCCAAGATTTTCCATGAACCTACCCCAGTACTTTACCACCAGAGCCTGAGGACCCGGCACAGTGGCCTTCTACCCTTTGATAACTAGTTAGGTTATAATATAAAGTTTTAATTTTAGTGTCTTTCCCCCACTGTACCTACATATTACGGGAGACAATGGAGGGCCATGGATTTGGCCTCAGAGGAATCTGGGTATGAGGCCTGGAGCTAGCATTGTAAGTTCAGCAGACCCAGGAAGCTTAGTTTGTGTAGTCTTCATCTGTCAAGAGCTAGCCTGTGCCACTCATTTCTTAGTCTCAGTATAAGGCCAAGCACTGCTGGATTCAAAGAAAGGTCACAAGCAGCGTTAACTAAGGCAATGCATGAGCTGAATCTAGGAACAGTGTCTTTAATGTCTATGAATCATGTACTGTATATATATTTGATGAATTCATAGTAGATATTATGTATTTAAAATGTTAAACTACTTTGGTATCTATAAATTATATCTAACATACTCTTCTTTCTGCCACAACTTGGATAAGCTGGTTTTGCAAAATACTGAGAATTATGTGACTGGCTTATACTGACTGAGGTATCTTTTGCTTGTTAGAAAGTTGGGAATGAACAACACACACACACACACACACACATATATATACATATACATATTACAGTTTCCTTGTCATCATCCACACTGAGCATTTGTCCCCCCCCTCTGTTACTATCAGCAGGAGACTTTTGCCAGTCAGCACACACTGCAACTAACCTGCAGCAACTGGCAAAAACTGGGACAAACATCAGTCCTTTTCCAAGACTCATGAATAATTGTAATAAGTAGACAGTCTTAAATGGGAGAATTACCCACCATCTAAATCAAGACTGAGGAGAATGAGAAGCCCACACAGTTGCAGCTTACCAGGCATTTGCACATCCTGGTCTTATGAGCAATACAAGTTTAGTATGATACAATGTGTAAAGGTGACATGATTGATTGACTTTGGTTCCCTTTCAGGACAAGTCATGGGTTGGCTGTTACTAAAATCTGCTTGTATTACTTTACTGATGAGGTAAGACCTACTAGGTCTAAAACGTTTGCTGCTGTAACATCCACTGAATGAGTATCCAGCATGCTATGGATGGGAAACTAAAGCCACTTGGCTTCTGTTCTCACAGAAATGTCTAGTAGCAGACTTTAAAATCAGATCAATAATTCCTGTGCAATGTAGACATGCAGATGGCTACTGAATGGCTTTGGATTAAGCACTCTGAGAATTTAGTCTCATGGAAATGCTTGTTTTTAGAAGCACACATCTGAAATCTCAAGACCTCATGCTTCATTGCATCAACACACACACAGGCCTATTATCAGCTACTATGAGCTGTACATTTTCTCATTTCCCCTTTTGGGTCTCTTTCTAATACCCTCACATTGCGTCTCTGCTGGTCTCAGTCTTTGCTTTGGTGGAGTACATACTCAGGTCATCTTTCAACAAGAGATTTAAACACACTGATAGAATGACCAAAAGCCAACAAAGCAGTGCCATCTGTTGCAGGATTTTCCCTGTCCAATCACATTAGGGCAGTGGGAGGCCTGTGATTGGACAGCAAAAAGGGAGGCGGAGCTAGGTGTCAGGGGAGAGGAGCGTCTTAGGGTAGGAGGAGGTAGGAGTTGGCTGCTGAAGTGTACCTGCTTGGCGATTTCCAGCCACAAGTAGCTATGATTTCACAAGGTTAGAGATATTGGGATGCAACTTTTGTCATTGTCAATTGGCTCTGAAAATTTCTGTATTGGCATCTTGTAAATTGTGATTTTTATTGATATATAGATCTGATTGGTTAATTGAGCTTTAGGAGTCTTGATTCTATTGGGTTATTGGGTATTGTGTTATGCAACCGTGAGGTTGGCAGTTCCATTTAGTTACTAGGACGTGGGATCTCTGACTACTTGAGTTTATGGCTGAGGAAGAGCTAGTGGCTCCAGACAAGCAAATGAGAGGAACACGGGCAGGAGCGCGAGAGCATGCTCGAAGCCCTGAAGAGTTGGCGGGGTCATTTTCTATTATTTCCCACAACAGCCATCAGCATATACTGATGGAGAAGAGGAAATAACACAGACCATTTACGCCAGTTTGTGGGAAGGGAGAATAGGCAGCAAGGCTGGAAAGCACCAGCTTTTTATAAATGTAAACACGCATTTTTATAGAATTCAGTGATAATACTCAATTTGTCCTAGAGAAATGCAAAATTGCACCAGGTAAAAATCGGGACAAAAATTTTTTACATTTTAGTTTACTTGAACCAAACTAACCCCTCCCCACTCCATATTCTTTAGCAGGTTAATATTAAACTAGTATATTATATCACACTCAGCAGTAAAAAAGAGCAAACTATTGATGCAGAATCTGATGTGCATGATCTCAAGGACATTATAATAAGTAAAAACCACCCTACAGAGCTTCATCCTGGCACAGCATTTTTTTCTTTTTTATAGGTTTTTTTTTTTTTTTTTTGGTTTTTTTTTTTCTGTAGCCCAGGCTGTTTTTGAACTGCCTCTTCCCTCCCCCACCCCGCCCCCAGCACTGGGACTGCCAATGTATCAACATGCCCATCTCTGTACACACTCTTCTTGAGATGCCAAGTTATAGACGTGAAAAACCATGCATAACGTTGTGAGATTAGGGAAGGGCTGTGAAGGAGGGAGGAGGCTGAGGAGGAGGCTGAGGAGGAGGCCGAGGCTAGGAGAGGTGGTGGGAGGGAACTCAGAGAAGGAACCCTTCTGTCCTTCATCCTGGTGGGTGTGGCTACGTGAGTCCATGTGAACCCGCTTATGCGCCTAACTGCACAAATCCCACTCCAGAACACATATGCACATACAAAACTGGAAAAATTAAAAAGTCTGAAATTAGCAGTAGATCACATTCAGGTCTATCTCCTGGCTGTGATATTGTTATATACTGAAGTCATTTAAGACACTACCACTACGAGGACAGGAGGTGAAGGGTGTAAATGATCTGTATAGGACTGTCTTCAAGTGTTGCAAGTGACTCCGTAAAAAAGAAAAAAAAGACTTTATAGGTCGAAACATTTGAAGTCCTTACAAATACACTTTTGGGGGGGCAGTGATAGGAGGTTGTTCTTAGTAGGGCCTGGGTTGGCCACGTGTCTCCAGCTTACCCTAGCTCAGACCAGAGGGTGGAAGACAGGATGCCGCTGTCTCCCACAGACTCAAGGGATTCCTCCCAGCTTAGACTATTTTTTACTTAGAGTGAGTTTTATTCATTTATTTGTCCAAATTAGATTTATTCTTGTATTTCTTTTTAACGGCTCGAGAGTAACTAATACTGTAGATAGCAAAACTCTAATGTAATTTAAAACAGTGGAGGCAGTTACGTGTTATATGGAATTACAGTGCTTGCAAAAATCTGTCTGGCAAAATAATTCATTTGTCCGTTCTTTTTTGCAGGTTATCTTTGAAAAGAAAAAAAATAGGTATGGTGACGAATGATTCTAATATCTGAGGCAGGAGGATCATCAATTTGATACTATCCTGTGGTACATAGAAAGAACAGATGCTCTAAATGCTCTAAACCCCAAACAAATCAACAATGAAAACAATAACAAAAAACCCCAAACAAAAGCCACCCATGTCCAAACTATCTAAATTAGATGCAAAAAAGACAGGAAGTACAGCTGGAGTATAAACACTAGTCATAACACCAAATTAACACGAAGTACGCCATATTGCAGCCCCCACTCAGACCCAAGCTCTCGGGCATCCAGTCCCTAAATCAAGAGCTTGCCATACACTGGAGCCGCACACTTCTCTCATCAAGATGTTCCAGTAGAAGCCGGCTTCATTAAAGTCTCAGGGCCTATTAATATTTATGATAACAGTGATTTGTGGGAAATGAGAAAATCGATTCCACACTACTGAAAAATTAATAACCTTGCTGCTTAACAAAGAATGATAATAAATGTAAATGACTCATGTGGGCCATTAATTATCCAGACTGTCTCTGCTATGACTCCCACTCGAAAGACTAAGAAATATTTAGATTATAAACACGAGTTCCTAGTAATAGTCTCTGTCATCATTTCACTTTTCCCTAGCGTGCTCCCAAAATACTGCAAGATGTAATAATTTGTCAAATTTATTAAATGACACGGGACTCTAGATTTTCCATAGACAAATTACACCAGGGGGGGGGGGAGTAATCGCTGTAAATTAAAAACAAGTGGAAAACGATTTAGAATTGTTCTTCCAAAATTCATACGTAAAGTTGCAGTTGCAAATCTTCCCGAGGTCATTTCGTGCTATGCTCTGGGTGCAGCAGCAGTGCTATGCTGGGGTGAGGTGAGGTGGCTCCAGAGAGGGCTAAGGAAGGAAAGGTTGGCCTCTGAGGCTCTTATAGCCTGGCTTGTGGGGATTCAAACTCAGGTCTTCACAGTACAAGGACGCCCCCCCTCCACTCCCCCCCCCCCACACACACAGCACTTCCACTGACAGATTCCCAGCCAGCCCATTGGCTTCCCTTCCCTTTTGACCCTAACATCAAACGCTCAGAAGCAGACACATGGAAGTCTTGCATTATAATCAAGCCTTTTCACCCACGAATGTAAACATCTCCACAGCCTCTTAAGTCACATCAATTTCACCTCCCTCCCAACCCTCCTCCCCCTGTACTTAAATAAACTAGCTTAACTCTTCACTGGGCCAAACAGAACCCAGAGGGGCAATCTGTCATTTGGATGTAAAATCCAGATACGAATCCGTTTATTGATCACCCCAGTCTCCTTTGCTTCCATTTTAATTTTGAAGCAGATAGCCATCTGCCTGAGGAAAGAAAAAAAAAAGATTGTTTACTGGAGGGTTTCCTTGTTTCAATTAAGAAGCTTACAAACCCCTTAATTTAAAACCCCATGGAGAAGGACTCATACCTAAGGAGGCAGGGGTCAAGGTCAAATCAAGGTCTGACGATCATTACAACATGGATTCCATGGGAAAAAAAAATCACTGAAATATAAATACGCTTCTGGTAAACTAATGACTCAGTGTGAGGATAGCCAGTGCAGATCTAATCCCAAGTGACGCAAAGTGGAAATCATATGCTTTAGTAAATTCTCAATGCCATTTCTGGCACGCGTTTCAGCAAAATCGGATGTTCCCTTCAGAAGGGCTGCAAGAGTAACTGGAAAGACAGAAGTCATAAAAGACAGATTTTCTCGGAGCGGCACTCATGCCTGCCTCTCTTTATCCTCAGATATTCTATTTATTATTCTGTTGTTCAAACACAGTTTCCAGGAGCTATTTACTAATTACCCACTGAACGCAAGCATGTAGAGACAAAGGCCGAGGCTTGATCCTCAGGCGTAAGGATCTCTCCATGAGAAAATAACAAGGTATTAAATATCTCACGAAGGAGGTAAGGTTGGGAGGAGGAGGGAGCGCTGGTGCATGGTGATCTCGGAGGAAGGGGTGTCCCAGGAGTCCTGAGGAAGGGAGGGGAAGAGAGGAAGACAGGAATATACGGCCTGGCAGAGTAAACCAGGAGAATAGGAGGTGCTCTAGGGGCTGGAAGTTAATGGCACACTGAAGATGAGTGAAGAGGCTATTGAAATTCCAGATGAATGCCCAGAGTTTCTAGGAAGGCAGATCCAATAAGGTGGATTCATGTGGTAATCAGGAGACAGGCTGGATGAGACCTGGTGATTTACTGTGTGTGCAGAGCGTGGGAGAGGACGGAATAAAAAGACATTAGGAATCAGGGCACTGCTTTGGCCAAGTAGCTAACTGATGGTCATGCTGTCTGGCCTGGGAAAGCCAAGAAGAACACAGGTCTGGGAATGAAAG
Source organism: Apodemus sylvaticus (assembly GCF_947179515.1). Lineage (NCBI taxonomy): Eukaryota > Metazoa > Chordata > Mammalia > Rodentia > Muridae > Apodemus > Apodemus sylvaticus. The sequence continues at coordinate 37,964,551 of NC_067472.1, read as the reverse complement.
CACAGTGCATGGACAAGTGGTTTTCACAGGGATGCTCAACTTGGTGTATCTGTTATGCCGGAAGCCTGCAGAGAGTTTGGATTTCTACTCTCTGTTTGTGACAGCATGAGCCATGATGTACTGGCAGTCATCACCGATTGTTTCCTGAGACAATTTCAATTATTGAAGTGGATAGTCATCACAGAGTCCGAGGGACAGGGAGGGTTTCGAGAAAGAGGACCAGTTATTTACAAGTCCAACTTTCCCCGTTTGCAGCTCGTCATGCAGGCACAGGGGAGGTCCTAGAACCTAGATGATCACACTTGGAAAAGGCTCTTAGGATCTTGTGTGGGAACCAGATTCAGCAGATTTGAAGTAGACAAGATCAGTTTTTGAGAAGAGTTTCAAGTGGTGTGTGCACTGTGGGATGACGTTGGTGAGGGATTGGCTATCACAAAGGGAGGGCTGACCCGCCTTCATGGATCACTGGGTAAGCCAGAAAGAGAGAGGGGGCTTTTACCCAGAGTGCTGAGGTCATGCAGCCCATTCCAAAAGAGAGTCTAGACAGAGAAACTTTGGATTGGAAGCAGAGGACCAATTCGCAGGAAACAGGGGACAACACCGCCCCAGCTGGCTCAACAAGTTACATAGGAATCTCCCAACAGCACTCAGGCTAAGTGGAATTCCCGAGTCTGAGACCTTACAGCAGAATCTATCTGAAAGATAGAGGGTGGACGGAAAGCTGGGGATACACCAAGCACTTAGCAGACTTCTTGTACCTGTTCAGACAACCACAGAGAAGCTGAGGGGCAAACTGCTATGGGTTCTTTATTTTGTATGTGTTCTCTTTTAGTTCACCGTCCACAGTGATAGATTTAATAATGACATTCATTCATCTAGTTGTATTGAATGCTCATCACCCTCACCATCCTCCCCTTCTTCCCCATCCACTTCTTCTTGCTAACCCATTTCTGAGCCCCAAATAAAGCCCCATCTATCTCCATGTCACACATGCGTATATGTATTCTAGATTGCACACTTGAGAGGAATATGCAATGTTGTCGGAATCAGACTTATTTTGCTTAACAGGAAGATCTTCGGTTTCATCCCTGAAAATGACCTAATGTAATTCTTCTTTATGGCTGAACAGGAAACAGCATGGTGTATACAGATCACATTTTCTTTATTCATGCATCTGTCCATGGACACCTAGGCTGATTGCAAACCTTGGCTACTCTGAGTTATGCTGCAGTAGACTTGGATGTGCAGGGGTCTCAGTGGTATGTGGAGTGTAGGGTTCTTTGGCTAATATAGTCATGAGTAGCATAGCTGGATTATATGGTTGAGGGCCCTCCAAACTTGTTTATGTAGTGTCTTAGAGCCTAATCTATGCTTCCATCGACAGAGCCTAAGGGTTCCAGAGGTCTGGAAGTTTTATTATCTAAGTCCTCAGTAAGGTTCTCATAACACTGGAAAAAGTGTTTTGACAAATATCTGGATTCATCTCTCTCTTACCTCACATGCCTTTCCTAATTATTAGCTGCTACGATGACAAACAACTATAGTCATCAAAATGTGTCATGCTATTTCATATCCTATATATATAGGGTTTTCTTAGTAATAATGTTTCTACTGCTTTGCCTACTCAGAGAATTCCTCGCATCCTTCAGCATCAAGCTGTGACATCACCTACTCCAGTCCTCACAGTACACTATCGTCACCACATCTCTCGGACTGTTCAGCAATGGATCAGACATGGAGGTCACTCACCCCATGCTCAGCAATAAGGACATGTCCTGGTAGGAGCCCAGTTCACCTTTCTCCTGCTGGAGTGCTGCCAGAATAATGCTCCATGACTGGCTTCTTTCTGAAGCTTCGTGTAGGCAGCAGGGTTTTAACAGAGGAGATCCCTAGTTGTTAGGTGCCAGCACCGACCTCAGAGTGACACCACAGCCCCCGTTAGATCCCAATATCCATCGGCCGTACTAAAGTTCAGTTCTGAGAAGTGGAAGAGATACAGAGAGGGAAAGGCACAAAGAGCCTGGGCCAATAAAATAAAAATAAACAAGTGAAAACCAACCAACCAACCAAACATACAAACCTGTAGCATGTAGTTTACAACTCCTGTCTAAGTTAAATAAAAAAGGTACTATTAAATAAAGCTAAAGGGTAAACATTAAACAGAATGCCAAATTACTATATGATACAAACCTAGATATCAAGAACATTTTAATGGAGAAAATGTCTTCATAAGATTAGCCTGCAAGCAAGCATTTTCTTGATGTTGGAGGGCCCAGCTCACTCTGGGTAGGTGCCACCCCGGAGAAGGTGGTTTGGGGTGGTGTAAGAAAGCAGGCTGAGTAAGCCATGGGGAACAAGGCAGTAAGCAGTGCTCCTCTATGGTTTCTGTCTCAATTCTTGCCTTCTTTACTCCCCTTGATAGACTGTGACCCGGGAGAGGTAAGCCAAATCAGGCCCTTTGCTAAGGCTGCTTTGGGTGACAGTAGAGACTTATCACATCAGTAGAGACCCTAACTAAGACAGTATCCATCAGATTTACAAAGCAGTCCTCAAGAAACACCAAGGAACCACAGTTAGAGAACCCTGCATTGCACCCAGCCCAACCCGCAGAGCCAGCTACTGGCTAGGATTACAGAGGACTTGGCAGGGCAGGAATTGGACTCAGGCTCAGTATTTACACGTTCCCATACCATACTGATGAAAGCATTTGTGAAGAGAAGAGCAAGTTCCACAACTTACATCTTACAAAAATTCAAATAAAATTTGATTCCTTGACATTGGCTTCTATGCTTGTTAGAACAACAAACATGTTTAAAAAATAGAAAATAAACAGGCATATCTCCAGGGTCTCGTATTTTTTGATGAAAAGTCATGTTTGACTACATTCTCTCTGAAACACACACACACACACACACACACACACACACACACACACACACACACACTCAGAGGCAGGGGGCGAGAAGAAAAACAAATCTAAGACCGGACTATACTCTGGGGAACTTGGAAGTAACTTTTCACCCACATCCTGCAAGGGTAGAAAAAACACAAGATAAAAGGTTTCCATTAAAATGTGTGTGTGTTTTCTTTTCTTTCTTTTTCCTCTTTTTTTTTTTTTTAAAGAAAAACATGAATCCTCCAGATAGCTGAATAGCTCTGTGGGATTTTTTTTTTTTTTTTGTTTGCTTGGTTCCCACTGCTCCTCCTATGATCTGTCGAAAATAATAATAGTAAAAAATTCTTAGAGGAGGGAGAGCCTGCCCGGCAGTTAACAGTGCTTACTGCTCTTCCGGAGGACCTGACCTCACTTCTCAGCACCCATGTCAGGTGGCTCAAAACAGCCTGTGACTCCAGAATCACCTATCTCACATGGTAGGCACACAAACACACATGAATAAAAACATAAGAAGCTCCTTACATCTCTTTTGTTGAGCTCTGTCACCAACCTGCTAAGCAACCCTGCACAAGTTTTTTTTTCTTTTTAAGATTAGAAAACATTCTTACAGGTATGGGTGTTTTGCTTGCATGCATGCCTGCTGCCCAGAGAGACCAGAAGAGGGTCTTCGATTCCTGGAACTGGAGCTACAGATGGTTGAGAGCCACTATGTTGGACTTGAGAATCAAAACTGTGTCCTCTGGAAGAGTAGCCAGTGGTTTCAACCACTGAGCGAGCCATTTCTCTTACCCCTGAACAAGTTTCCAACTCTCTTTTCTCGGACAGGGTCTGACTATGTAGCGCTATGTGACCTAAAATTCTCTATGTAGACTAGGCTAGGGATTCACAGGGGTCTGCTTGCTTCCACCGTGCCATATGTGTCATGTACCCCCAAATCTGGCTTATTTAGTTTTAGAAATTTCTTCAACAATTAACATGGGAACACAGCTATGCTGAATTCAAGGAGCTCAAGAGAGAAGGAAGCGATGACTAGCGAGTCTTGGGCTATTGGACACACTATGTGCTCTCCATCGCTGCCTGACACACTGTGTGTTCTCCATTGCTACCTGGCACACTGCGTGCTCTCCATCGCTGCCTGGCACACTGCGTGCTCTCCATCGCTACCTGGTACACTATGTGCTCTTCCGTGTGCTCTCCATAACTACCTGGCACACTGCATGCTCTCCATCGCTGCCTGGCATAGTATGTGCTCTCCATCGTTGCCTGGCACACTGCATGCTCTCCATTGCTATCTGAACACCGTGTGCTCTCCATTGCTGCCTGGCACACTGCATGCTCTCCATCGCTGCCTGGCACACTGTGTGCTCTCCATCGCTGCCTGGCACACTGCGTGCTCTCCATTGCTGCCTGGCACACTGCATGCTCTCCATCGTTGCCTGGCATACTGCGTGCTCTCCATCGCTGCCTGGCACACTGCATGCTCTCCATCGCTACCTGAACACCGTGTGCTCTCCATAACTACCTGGCACACTGCATGCTCTCCATCGCTGCCTGGCACACTGCATGCTCTCCATTGCTACCTGAACACTGTGTGCTCTCCATAACTACCTGGCACACTGTGTGCTCTCCATCACTGCCTGGCACACTGTGTGCTCTCCATTGCTGCCTGGCACACCGTGTGCTCTCCATTGCTGCCTGACACACCGTGTGCTCTCCATCGCTACCTGGCACACTGTGTGCTCTCCATCGCTGCCTGGCACACTGCGTGCTCTCCATTGCTGCCTGGCACACTGCGTGCTCTCCATCGTTGCCTGGCATACTGTGTGCTCTCCTTCGCTGCCTGGCACACTGCATGCTCTCCATCGCTACCTGAACACCGTGTGCTCTCTACAACTACCTGGCACACTGCATGCTCTCCATCGCTGCCTGGCACACTGCATGCTCTCCATTGCTACCTGAACACTGTGTGCTCTCCATAACTACCTGGCACACTGTGTGCTCTCCATCACTGCCTGGCACACTGTGTGCTCTCCATTGCTGCCTGGCACACCGTGTGCTCTCCATTGCTGCCTGACACACCGTGTGCTCTCCATTGCTGCCTGACACACTTCGTGCTCTCCATCGTTGCCTGACACACTGTGTGCTCTTGATCCACCATTGCTACATAACACATTATGGAACAATTTTGTTAATGAAAAAAGCAACAAATCCAAGGAGTTAGTTCCATGAGCTATCATAATTCTACAGCACGAGAAAAGGAAAATCCCAGAGAAAGTAGAATTAGGTTCCTCAGTGGGGACTCTCGGCTCTACACATTAGAGTGCTCAGTCAGCCTTCCTCGCCTGAGACCTGAGTGTGACCAGGCTGGATGTGTGGGTGTAGGTCCTTTCTTTCTCAAAATTACATGAGGTCCAGGGGAGGCTTGGAAAGGCACAGCCTGAATAACATAGCCCTTATTTTTGGTGGTCCTGCCTAGTGGTGCTATCGGTTTTCTAGAAAGCCTTGGCAAAGGTCCAGCCTGTACCATCAGGTCTTTGCTCAGCCCAGTATTGCTCAGGTCGGCTAAACGGCCTGAATGAGGTTTCCAAGTCAATCTGAATAAATCTGTCCAAGTCTATTTCTGGGCAGTATGTGTATTAAATCATGATTAGTCTTCAGCAGCTATCAGGGTAATATCTTTATCTTCCCCCCCCCCAAAGGATTTTTACCCACTTTTACCATAAAGGTGCTAGGGGATTTAGCCACTTGTATTTATAAATCAATATGATAAGGTATGTGCATCACCAGCTGGGGAACCCTTCCTTACCTTGACAATCACATGTTCAAAGAGCACTGTGCTCTAACTGACAACCTCACCCCTGGTGCCTCCCAGACTACGGAACAGGTGGAGCAGATATGCAGCATTTATAGGTCACAGTGGGTCTCCAGACAACCCTTCATTAATCCCACTAAGTACATTTTGCCTAAACTCAGTCTCCTTGGTTGAAATTCCATTTCACCCACGATTTGAATACAGCTTTCCTTGCTGGTTTCTGCATTAAATCTAAATTTCATTTCCTTTTCAACTACCTTCCCCCGAGAGAGGAAGGAATGTAAAAGTTCTCATGCTATTTTATCAAAGGAAGCTGACAGAGACTATTATAAAAACCTGCAAAGATGTGTTAACAGACCCCAGGACAGTTCCTTATCACCCACCATTTCCTCAGAGATCAGGGAGCCTGGGTCAGCACTGGGTCGGGAAAGATGGGACTGACTACACACATCTAATGTGGAACTTCCTCCTATCTATGCTATTGGCAGGCAGCAGCTTTAGCGCCAGCAACTGAGATTATTTCAAAGAAAACCAGAGACATTTCCTTACCCGGCAGTCTCTCTGTAGGGTCTTCATAAGGGCATTGTATGTTTCTGTATCGAAATACAGCCCCTCGTGCATGTCCTGCAGGAAGTCCAGGTCCTTAAACGTGGGGTTGGGTTTCTCCCTCTCTTTTCGGGATGCTCTTCGCTTGTACGTGGAGCCTTTCAGGTCATAGGTCAAATGCATCCTCATGGCCCGCGGCAGGACATTGTTCATCACTACAATGCGGATGTTGATACCGCCCGACTGCATGCAGTACAGCCCATAGAATTTTGGCAGAAGAGTCCTTGGATTCTGGTTTAAATTCTAGAATGCAATAAAAAAAAAAGGGAAAAGTTTGCTGTGTTCCATTTTCACAAAGTAATTTTGCACTAAAAGTAAGTTTTGAAGCTAATATGACTGAAGGCTGGAAGCGCTGTTAGTGTCCACTGTAAAAAAAAAAAATCAACTTCTAATTTACACTCCCCACGCTTCCTGCCCTCTCCTCCCTCAAGCCTCCTCATTGGTCCCCTTTGTTTCCCTAGAAATTCGATCCTTTCATGTTATGCATACTTATATACTTAATTTTTTTCTTCTTAAGGTTACATTATTACATCATTTCCCTTTCCCTTCCTTGCTTGCTCTAAACCCTCCCATGCGCCCTCTCTTGCTCTCTTTCAAACTTATGACCTATTTTTTTAAAAATTGTTGTTACCCATATGTGTGTGTACTTGATACATATATAATATATAAATACCACTTGCTCAGTCTTTATTATGTTGCTTATGTGTGCACGTTTTCAGGGATGACTATTTGGTATTGGATCACCAAATGGTTGCTCTTTTTTCTTTCTTTTTTTCTTTTAAATATCACATCTTCACTTATTTTTGTGGGAGCCTGCAGGTGGACCTGTGCCAAGGCATGAAAGTACAGGGGAGATAAGAAATGTTCCTGGAGGCTGGTTCTCTCTTTCCCGGGATTGACCCTAGGCCATTGGGCTTGGTGGAAGGTGTCTGTGTCTAATGATTCATCCTCCTGTTCCTAAAACATTCCTTTTATGCATTGAAGAGTCACGTATGAGAGATGTGGTAGTTTTTGAGACTGACTCAATTTGTTTAATATGATTACCTCCAGCTGCAATGATCCTTCTCCTATAAATGACACAATTTTATTCCTCTTCATGGCTGAAAAGAAGTCCCACTGTTTGTGCACCACCTTTCCCGTACCCACTCTGCTGCTGATAGACAGTGACGCACGTATGGCTCTGCTGTCTCTAATTTTCTTCTAAATCTGTCCCCAGAATAGCAACATAACCATTCTAAACTCACAGCAGCAAAGTTGAATTAAACATACCCATCAATCTCAAAATTAGCTTGAACTAAACACAGGCAAGAACCGATGGGTACTGCTAGTGCCTACTCTCTAAGGTAGCTAAGGAGAAAATTAATTCCTGGGAATAAGTAGTGAATTGTCTAAAACTTAATTCTTCTGTCTTCCTAAATGGTGGGACCAACCTGCAGGCTTGTGCAAGACAGTGCAGTCTTATCACCCTCACCAGGAACAATGGCTGCAAGATGTCAATATATTTATAGATATTACAGCTTTTAAAAGCTGATTACCACTGGTTATTGTAGAAAGTTACTGTTCTTGATGCGTTTTAGCTGCCTCAGAGATAATTCTATACTACTATCATTGGCTCATTCTTCTGTGGTACAACATTGCTGCGGTTCTTGATCTACCCTGGGTTTCTACAGTTATTTTTTAATTCTATATGGAATAAATATTTTCTCCTAGTATATGGGCATTTTATTATACCAATAAAGATAGACTGTCTTAGTTAGGGTAACTCTTGCTGTGATGAAACATGACCAGAGAAACTTGGGGAGGAAAGGGTTTATTTGGCTTACATTTCCTTATCACAGCTCAGCATCAAAATCAGTGAGTGGGAACTCAGGCAGGGCAGGAACCTGGAGACAGGAGCTGGTGCAGAGGCCAGAGGCCATGGAGGGATGCTGCTTTCTGGCTTGCTCCTCAAGGCTTGCTCGGTCAGCCTTTTTATAGAACCCAGCACCATCAACCCAAGGGTTGCCTCATCCACAATGGACTGGGCCCTCCCCTATCAGTCACTAATTAAGAAAATGCCTTATATCTGGATTTTATGGAGGTGTTTTCTCAATCGAAGCTGCCCCTTTTTAGATCTATCTTATGTCACGCAGACACAAACTAGCCAGCACACATACACATTTTTGATGCATTTTAAGAGTAAGTGGGATACTTAAATAGCTCTCTCAAGGGTGTATAACAAAGACTGTGATACAATGGAATGAAGAGATGGGTCAGTCAGTGGGTGAAGGCAATTGTTGCCAAGCTTTGCCAACCTGTCTGACTCCCAAACTCCATTGGCCCTGATTCTTCCTCCAATCCCCTGACTTGAGGAAACAGCTTTTTTGTATTCTTTATATCATTCTATGTGGTTACATTAACCTTATGCCTATTTTTGTTCTGTCCTTTGTCAGAGTCATATTTATCTATTTCTTATGCTTTTTTTTTTAGAAACATTAGAAACAACTTAAGTTTCTATTTCCTTCCAACTTTGTAGTAATTTTTACCATTATATTTGGTCTTACTTTGTAATCAATAAATCTTATGTATGTGAGAGATCTGATATAGGAATATAATGTCCATGAAGTAGATAGCAAACAGGCTTTCCCTGTTGAGTTTAAATCCATCCTAGGATAATAAAACACACTGGCAAATACACATGAGTCCGCTTCTGGACTCTTCACTGAACCATTGATCCATCTATTGAAATTATAGTTATACAATATGCAGCTTTAAAAGAATCTCATTTTCCTTATTTATTGTCTATGCATGTGGGGTAGTAGTGGGGATGTATATGCCATGATACATGTGTGGAGATCAGAAGACATCTTCGAGCAGAGAGTTTTCTCCTTTCGGTGTGTCAGTTCTAGGGATTTGACTGGGTGGCAACCACCTTTACCCTTTGAGGATTCTCATTGGTTCATCACACCACATCTGTAACATTACCTACCATTTTATAGATTTTTAGTACAAATTATACAAGCAAAGTGTTTTTCTTGTATGCGTGTCTGTATTTATGTGTCTGTGTGGTACTTAATACTAAGCAATATATATTCGTATATACCCGTGTGTATGTTTGCATGGTGGCACCTGTGTGTGTGCATGCATGTGGAGACCATAAGTCACTCGGTCTTCTTCAATCACTTTCTTTTCTACTTTGCATTTGAGGCAGGGTCTCTTGTTTTAATGCAGAGTGCATAGATTCTGCTCATTCAGCCAGCCTGCTTGCTCTGGGGGTTCTGCCCCCACCTCTCACACACTGGGATCAGGGATGGGCTCCACCTCTCACACACTGGGATCGGGGATGGGCTCCACCTCTCACGCACTGGGATCGGGGATGGGCTCCACCTCTCACGCACTGGGATCGGGGATGGGCTCCACCTCTCACGCACTGGGATCGGGATGGCCTCCACCTCTCACGCACTGGGATCGGGGATGGGCTCCACCTCTCACGCACTGGGATCGGGGATGGGCTCCACCTCTCACGCACTGGGATCGGGGATGGGCTCCACCTCTCACGCACTGGGATCGGGGATGGGCTCCACCTCTCACGCACTGGGATCGGGGATGGGCTCCACCTCTCACGCACTGGGATCGGGGATGGGCTCCACCTCTCACGCACTGGGATCGGGGATGGGCTCCACCTCTCACGCACTGGGATCGGGGATGGGCTCCACCTCTCACGCACTGGGATCGGGGATGGGCTCCACCTCTCACGCACTGGGATCGGGGATGGGCTCCACCTCTCACGCACAGGGATCGGGGATGGGCTCCACCTCTCACGCACTGGGATCGGGGATGGGCTCCACCTCTCACGCACTGGGATCGGGGATGGGCTCCACCTCTCACGCACTGGGATCGGGGATGGGCTCCACCTCTCACGCACTGGGATCGGGGATGGGCTCCACCTCTCACGCACTGGGATCGGGGATGGGCTCCACCTCTCACGCACTGGGATCGGGGATGGGCTCCACCTCTCACGCACTGGGATCGGGGATGGGCTCCACCTCTCACGCACTGGGATCGGGGGATGGGCTCCACCTCTCACGCACTGGGATCGGGGATGGGCTCCACCTCTCACGCACTGGGATCGGGGATGGGCTCCACCTCTCACGCACTGGGATCGGGGATGGGCTCCACCTCTCACGCACTGGGATCGGGGATGGGCTCCACCTCTCACGCACTGGGATCGGGGATGGGCTCCACCTCTCACGCACTGGGATCGGGGATGGGCTCCACCTCTCACACAGTGGGATCGGGGATGGGTCTCCACCTCTCACGCACTGGGATCGGGGATGGGTCTCCACCTCTCACGCACTGGGATCGGGGATGGGCTCCACCTCTCACGCACTGGGATCGGGATGGCCTCCACCTCTCACGCACTGGGATCGGGATGGGCTCCAGACTTACTTAGCACTGACACTCCCTCAGGGACAATCTTGACACTAGCAAGTTCCAGAACAAGGTATGGATCATCATTGGTTCACATCATTTTCTATCCTTAAATAAAATCGTGTAGTTTTATTCAGATCACTCTCTTTTTTTTAAAACCCTTTGTGAGTGTTTTTAGATAGCATACAAAGTAATAAACATCTCTGAGTTCTTGACTTTAATTGTTAATTTGACACACCCAAGAGTCACCTGAGAGGAAAGCCTTCAAAGGTGAACTTTCTAGATCAGATAGATGGGCCTGTTGCATGTCTGTGGGTAACTGTCTCGATGTAGACAGGCTTAGTCCACTGTGGGTGTTACCATCCCTAAGCAGGCTATCCTGGCCTATAGTAGAAAAGCTACTTAAGCATAAGCCTGCAAGTAAACTAGCAAGCAACATTCCTCTGGGTTCCTATTTCCAGGTTCCAGCCTTGAGCTCCTACCCAGACTTCCTTCAGTATTGGATTATTAGTAGGAGAGTAAGCCAAATACATCCTCTCCTCTCCAAGTTGTCTGTGGTCCAAGTGTTTTATTACAGCAACAGAATAGAACCTAGAGTACATTATGACCTATGTAAACATGCACAGGCAAACACACATGCATGCGCACGTGCGATGACTTGCTCACAGTCACACTCTCCCTCCCCATCTCCCTTTCCCGGCTTTGCTGATCCTTCTTCTCCCCATATAGCCTTAGCTTCTCTTTCAAGTCAGAGTACATGAATTCTTGTTTTGAGAGATTTAAGTATTTTGGAGTTTTTCTTTTTTCTTTTTCCTTTTGAGTCAGGGTTTCTCTGTGTAGCCCTGGCTGTCCTGGAACTCAAGTGTTGGGATTACAGGCATGAGCCACCATGCCCAGCTGGAGTTTTTCTTATCCAACTGTTCTTGAACTGATAACTATTCTGAGGTTACACGCACTGTAAGTTGTTTCCCAAAGAGAATCACAGTGTCTTCCTATATGTTTATCTTACTTTTCTAATTACTGTCATCACAAGGGTCTTTCCCTCTTATATTTCCTCCAGTGTTTTCTATAGGACAGAATATAATACCTGAACACAAATTGATCTTATATTTTGCAATTCGGAAGGACTCTTACTATTTCTAGATATTTCCAGTTTATTTTAATTTTTATTTATGTGTAAGTATGCACGTCACACTGTGCATGTGTGTACTCCCAGAGGCTGGAAGATGTTGCCCGATCCTTGGAGTTGGATTTACAGAGACCTGAGTGCTGGGAGCATAGCTCAGGTCCTCTGGAAGAACAGCAAGTGCTCTCAAGTCACGAGCCCCAACCCCAATCCCAGCCCCTGGCTTATTTTCTTGAAAATCTTCTCAGTTTCAATTGTGTCGTGAGGACGCTGCATATACTCTTCTCTGTTCTAGATATTTCTCACAAAGTCACTTTGGCGTTCTGGCACAGGTGTGAGGATTAGAGCTCCTCCCCTCCTGTTATTTCCAGGGAAAATCTCTTGATCCCCTAGACTTTACATGGGTCTCCCCTTCCCAGCCCCTCTGAGTCAGGGTCTTATTGTGAAGTATAGACTGACCTGGAATCACTGGCCTTGCACTTGAAGTAATTCTGCCTTAGCCTCACGTGCTTGATTAGAGGCCATCACTCCTGGCTTCTATGTACACTTGGAAGTTGATAAATGTAGAACCTGTGTGTGTCCTTAGTCTGTCTGAATATCTATCTATCTATCTATCTATCTATCTATCTATCTATCTATCTATCTATCATCTATCTATCTATCTATCATCTATCTATCTATCTATCTATCTATCATCTATCTATCTATCAATCATCTATCTATCTATCATCTATCTATCTATCATCTATCTATCTATCTATCTATCATCTATCTATCTATCTATCTATATCTATCTATCTATCATCTATCTATCTATCATCTATCTATCTATCTATCATCTATCTATCATCTATCATCTATCTATCATCTATCTATCTATCCATCTATCATCTATCTATCTATCTATCTATCATCTATCTATCATCTATCTATCATCTATATCTATCTATCTATCATCTATCTATCATCTATCTATCTATCTATCTATCTATCTATCTATCTATCTATCTATCTGAGCTTGTTGGAGAAGGTAAGCCACTGGACGGTGGGCTTTGAGGTTTCAAAAGCCTATGCCAGGCCCAGTGTCTTCCTCTCCTTCTCCCTCTCCCTTTCTCTCTCCCTGTTGCCTGAGGATCAGGACATAAAGCTCTCAGCTGCTGCTCCAGTGTCATGCCTGTCTGCTTCCTACCATGATGATCATGGACCAGCCCTTTACAAAGGTAAGCAAGCTCTCAATTAAATGCTTTGTTTTAAAAAGAGTTGACTTGCTCATGGCATCTCTTCACAGCAATAGAAAAACAACTGAGCCAGCTTGTTTAACCCATGGTCCTGAATTCTGGCATGTAGTATGTATGAAAAGCCAGTATAGATCAGGTGCTGGAGTATGGTGTAGGAGCTGGAATGCAGCCTCTGGCAGATGGATCTCAGCAGCTTCCTCTCCCTGAGTCCCTTGCCTTCTTTTCCACTTTAATTACCTTACCTATGCACTGGAAACAACTACAGTGCCTACGGCTGCTGTGAGGATTAAAGGGGTTAATGGCCACAATACCCAAAGCCTTGCTTAACCAAAGGAGACAACTGATGAATGTCACCATGGATAGCATGACCACTGCTGGGTGCAAAGAACATCACCTCCTGTCTCTATCACGACAACTCCACCATGCAGACACGGGTTCCCAGCTGAGGGCAAAGGTTCAGCAGCCGCCGTGCTGACCAGGTCACAGCAAGGTGTTGACTGAGCAACACTTAAACCTAGGACTGTGATTCAACAATGATGCTTCAATACTCAGATCTCCATTTACTGCATTTTCTCTTCTGATACAGGGTCTCTCCGTGTATCCCAGGCTGGCCTCGAAATTTCGATCTTCTCATTTTAGCCTCCCAAACACTGGGATAACAGGTGTGCACTACCATGTTTGGTTATACTTCTTAGAATTAAAACACTACTATTATTACTATCGTGTGTATATGTATATGATTTGTGGGTTGTGCATGCCATGATCAGAGGATGATTTTGTGGAGTTGTTTGCCTCCTTCGACCTACCATGAGAGTTCTGTGGACTGAGCTCAGTTTATCAGGCTTGTATGGTTAATGCTTTTACCCATTGAGCTATCTTCCTGGCCTCTGGTTACTGCCTCTTACACTCTGTTGAATGAAGGCTACAACATAGTCTAAATACAGAGAAAGGAAAACACACAGGAACGAAGCTCCTCAAAGGAAAATCATTAACCTAAGACAGAAACTATAGTTGTGTGCAGCCTCTTACCATGTAATAGCCCGGCAGCAGCTTCTGCAGGAACTCTGCTTCCTTATGCTGAACTGTTTTGATAATAAATTCATCATCGCTGGTCAAGAAAAACAAGGACCCACTGGCTCCAGGATTGGACAGTTCTATCAGAGGTTCACTGCAGATGGAGTACTGAAAATAAAACCACAAAAAGCATTTTATGAATGCATGCATGTGTGTATTCATGCATGCACAGATGTATGTATATACTTATTTATGTATTCACAGTGCTGAACTGAACCCAGGACCTTGTCAGGCTTGGTAAATGTTCTCCAATAAGCCATAATGGCCACTCTACTAAGTTTAAAGGAAACTTTTGGGGTCACGGAAGGGTAAAGTGTTTGCAAGCATGGAGATCTGCATTTGGATCCCAAGCAGTCATGTAAAAAACTAGGCGAGGTGGCTTACACCTGTAATTCTGGTGCTGGGGTGGCTGAGACAGGAAGATGGACCCTGGAGCTCCAAAGCCAGCTAGACTTGCTGAATCAGAAAAATCCGGTTTAGTGAGAGGTCTTATCTCAAAATAAGATGGCGAATGAACAATACTGGAAAACATCTGACTCTTGCTTACACACACACACACACACACACACACACACACACACACACACACACACACAAGAACATGTACACATGGGTGTATCAATCATATAAAATTAAAAGTGTACTCTTTTTTTTTGAGATAGGGTCTCTCAATGTATGCCAAGTTGATCTCAAATTGGTCATTCTCCTGTTTCCACCTTCTTATTCTGTGATTATAGGCCTGTGCCACCACGCTTCGGTGGTTTTAATGTCTTAAATGTGTGCATGTATGTGTGCATGTGCATGTCACTCAAAGGACAAGCTTGTGTACCGTCCTCAAGAACCCTGCCCAGTTCTTTTGAGAGAGTCTTGCATTGGCCTAAAGCCTATTAATTAATGAATTAAACAATCAGGTTAGATAAGCTGGCCCGTAAGACACAGAGATCCCCTGTCTCTCCTCCCTCAGTGCTGGGATTACAAGAGTATGTTCCTATTCTTGTCATTTTAAAGGGGGTTTGGGGAGTTCAACTCAGATCCCCATGCTTTCGAGGCAAGCGCTTACTGACTGAGCCATCATCCTAGTTTGGCTGAAGTACTCTTAGTGTGCATAATGTTTCCATGGAGGATGACAAAGTTATGTCATCCATTTGACCTTTTAAATTTTTTCAAATGATTTATTAACTTTTATTTTATGTATATGGTTTTTTTGCTTGCACATACATCTGTGCACGGTGCGCATGAAATGGCCACATAAGACAGAAGAGAGTATTAGATCCCTGGGAACTGGATGGTTACCTAACAAATGGACACGGGGAACTGAACCCGGTCTTCTACAAGAACAAGTGCTCTTCACCTTTGAGCCGTAACTTCAGCCCCCTTGGCCTCTCTGAAAGAGTAAGTGCTGTCTACGAGCTTTATAAGGAGGCTCCAAGAAAACTCGACACCACTCTAGAAGATTCTCTTATTTTTATAATTCCATGATGGGAAAGATGCTTACTGCCTCCACCCCAGTGCTACGTGACAGAAGCAGGGGCCACCATATCTATCTTGTGAGATTGTTAAATAGTAACACAGCAGAAAGTGCTTTGTTTACAGCTGGCCTGTGAAGGCCCAGCTGAAGGCCGAGTATTCATGTGTATGCACCACTTCAACACAGAACCTCCATCTTCTCTTCCCTCTGTTCTCCCAGGGGACACCGTCCACCGTCACTGCTTCAACGGAGGATGACATCTGCAGCTCAGGACTCCAGGGCTCCAAATGTGTCTAACATTGAAACTGACATCTCTACTTGGTTATAACTCAATACTTTATAGGTGACAAGCATGCAATCAAATTTGTTCCAAGGCTATGATTAAATTATATGACTTTGCTGGGCATGACCTCACATGCCTTTAATCCCAGCAGTGATAGGTGGACCTCTGTGAGTGCAAGGCAAGCATGGTCTACATAGCAAGTTCTACTAAATCGAAAGACCATGCCTCAAAAAAACAAACAAACAAGCAAGCAAGCAACAAACAAGTTATCTGGCTTGTGTTGTTGTAATGAGAAGACTTTTTACCAAGGCAGATCCAGCCATGAATTCTCACCACAGCCGGAATACAAGCACGGTGAGAAGGGCTGTAATCCAGTCTCTATGTCTCCCTTTCAGCCAGGTAGGAGTACTTTGGCAGTATGTACTCTCCATGGCAGAAAACCGTGTCTCTAAATGATTGGTCCGCACCTTTTGTCTTTTCTTTATTTCCTTATCTTCAAGGCTGAAACACTATTTGTCTTGTTCTCTAAGCCAGAACCTTGGTGATGAGTCTTGACACTACCTATTTCTTCATTTGGATCCTAGGGCTTGATTCTGCCTGCCTCCTTCACACCATCTCTCCTGTTAACCCCCTAGGTCAATGCTTTTACCAACTTCTGTCTGGCCCTTGTGACACATTCCTGGTCTCGACTGAAATTCTTATCCCCTTCAGTGTCCTCTCCTCTGGAGTCCTGGGGTCTTTCCAATCTGACCTTGATTTTTACTGTATCTTCCCATGGCTCCCGACAGTTTGTTTATGACCACGAATAGCCCCATGCTACTTTCCAGCTGTTTTGCTCATCAGTTCCTCCCTGAAGGTCTATTCTCACCTTCTCAAAGGTGACAGTAACTCTTGACTTTGTATTTCTGCATGTTGGGGATGGAAACTGAATAGAACTTAACACTAGGTTATGTTTTACTACTGAGCTACATTCCCAATCTAAGATAAGGGTCTGGCTTCCTGCATAAGGGTAACTAGATTCTTTTTCAGATTTTACTTTACTTTTATTTTATGTGTTTGAGAGTTTTGCCTCAATGTATGGCTGTGCACCACATACATGCAGTATCTATGGAGGCCAGAGAGGGCGATGGATCTGCTCTGACTGGGGTTGTAGGAGGTGTGAGGAGCCAAGCGGGTGCTGAGCCCTGCTTTCAGGCCCCCTGCAAGAGTAGCCAGTGCTCTTAACCACTGAGCCATCTTTCCAGACCCTAGATAACCAGTTTTCCCAACACAATTAATTGAAGAGACAGCATTTTCCATATTGTGTGTTCTTGACACGTGTTGCAAATCTATTGGCTGTAGAAGTGAGGGTTTATTTTTGATCTCTAATTTCCCTGGTTATTAACTCTCTTATCCATTGGTTCATGAATCTGCTTTTCTTTCTCAGAACCACATTGTTCTGTTTAATATAGTGTCACAACACAAGGAACCATACCATTGAAGATACAGGCAGCTAAAAACAAGGTTGAAACTCCTCAAAGCTTTTTGAGAATATCTAGTTTCCCATCACAGAAAAGGAAGCAGATGATAGGGGGTGGTGGTGGTGGGAGGGTTTGGAGGGAGAGACAATCACAGACACAGACATAGAAAGAGTGACAGAGAGTCAAAGACTAAATGAAATGACTGGAAATGACTAAAGGCAACTTGTAGATGTCACCTTTTATATTATCTTACTTTGACTGCATCACAGACAAGACAAACACATTCATGCAAGAAGAGAAAGAAGCAAGTGTTTATTTCCAATCCTTTGACAACTCCGATATTTCATCCCCTCTCCACTGCCTTTTATTTTACAATATAAGGAAGGTTGTTATATAGCCAAGGCTGGCTTTTAAAGTCACCATCATCCTACCTCAGCCTTCCACATGCTAGCTACATCCAGCTGGCCTAGCCTTTTGACACTCTTACTAAACCTCAAAAGAACATAAGTCGCCACCTGCATGCTGAGGAGAAGTTGGGAAAACAAAATAAGCATTAGATTGTGGGCAAGAAATTTCTTTAGCCAAGAGGAAGCAGAGGGTCCCACCCAGTTACATGTGCAAAGTGTCGACGTGGATGGGGGTGGACAGTGGAGAGGGCATGGGTGGGTTATCTGGTGTTTGTAAGCTGTGGCTCTATAAGTTATGTGACAACGAGTGACTAAGCTGGAGGCTCAGGAAACCTCCCCTCTAAAATAATCATAAAAATATCAGAGGGTGTTGTGGTGCAGGCCTTTAATCATAGCACCTAGGAGTCAGAGGCAGGCAGGTCTCTGTGAATTCAAGTAAAGTGTGGAGTACATAGCAAACTAGGCTACACAGTGAGAACCCCCTCTCTTTCTCCTTCTCTACACACACACACACATACACACACACACACACACACACACACACACAAGTACCTAAAAGACTTTTAAGGTGAATGCCCTTGAGACCCCAGGCAGAGTAACTACTTATTATAAGCATTTAAAATTATTATTACATGATGATGTGTAGGTGGATGTGACACCCAGCCTTCAGTGCACACTTTCTCAGGCAAGGAAGAACTATTCCTACCTAGCAAGTACTGTGTGCACTTTAAAGTCGCTCTCATGAGGTGCTATCTCTAATACAATGAGGACATCGACATCCTGACAGAAGCAAGAAAAAGGTTGAGTCTATTGTTTGACTATGAATGTAAGACCCCAATGCAGATCCCAGGCTCTCACAAAAAATGAAGTCAGACCCAAGACTCTCTACTCTCTGACTTTATCCACTGCAACTCAATTGCCCGTAGACTCTTCCCATGATTAGAATTTAAAAATTATGAAAGTACAAAATAAAGGAACAGAAAGGGCAAGTAGACAAATCATGGGGCGATTTAAGAATCTGCCTAGAAGCATATACATGACCTGTACAAGCTCAACTCAAACAATAGCCTGGCATAGGCCAGGGCAAGGGGCCAGGAGGGTGAGGGGACAGGAGTCCCCACCACTAGCTAAGAAGCTATTGGCATGTGGTGGCTGCTGGGAGAAGGACATTCTTCTTTAATGATGTGACTCTTGGTAGTCAACCACACTGCAGGGTAGACTTCACTCCAAAGAGCAGATGGGCAGTATAGACTAAACTCAATTGAGGGGGGAAGGACTCAAATTGGGTGAATAGGAAGGGGAAGATGGTACTTATGGGAGGAGTTGGGGGAGGGAGTGTATATATTCACAATACGTTGTATGAAATCCGCAATAAAAATATCGTTTAAATCAAAAGAGAGAAAAGTTCTGTCTGGAAAACCCAGACTTAAATATCTCTTCCAATACAGTCTCAAAATTCTCAATTAGCACTGACCTATTCTGGGAATGGCTTGATCAGTTATGTGTCCAGTACTCTTTCAGTATGCAATTGATAAAAGATTATCAACCGTCAAGAGTTTGGCCTGTTTTGGTAACATTTTTGAATTAACATTATGGATAGCACACTTATCAGTGTGTAAGTGACTGAGATTATGATATTAAAGAGGAATATGATTTCCACTACAGAACCCTAGTGCTTCATTACCATGTTCTTGGCAACTTCTCAAGGCTGATTTTAAAGGACAAACAATACGAATTGAATCAACTCTCCATGTGCGCTCCCGAGCTCTTGAAAGCTGCTCAAATGTATGCATCCACTCGTTTCGATCTTCTGCAAGGCCTCCATGCTATACCCACTAGAAAGAAAGCATATCCCAATGGGGCTCTGCCAATGCAAACTAACAATGTAGACTTGCACCACGTGGTGCCAATCAACTTGTCTACTATTTCCCTGATGGTGTACAACACACACTCTGCTTTCGCTCTTACTGCTGTAGATAAGCCTAAAAAATTTCTTTGAGTAACTCCTATGAGTCCCATGGGGTCTGTGAATACACGGAGGGGAAGGAAAGAGGCTTGTGGCCGCAGAGATGAGCATGCCTGTGGTCTCTCCGGTGGGACACGCTTGTCTAGGAACAAATATGGAAGAGTTCAGAGTGCTATGCACTTGGGAAGCACTTCACCCCACTGCCTCCCTGTCCAAATTATACATGCTCAGACCTGAAACGTGTAATCAACAGGCACGTGGTGAATTTTAATGAAACGGAGAACACAGACACAATAATTCTGGCAGAAATCCAGACATCACAGTACGAAATTACCAGGGCTGCAATTTCAAATCTATCTACGCAGCTGGCAATCACTCATTAATGGTCTCTTCTCTCTTCCCCGACTTACAGCCATGTCTCCTCACAGTGTGGGTTTCAACAGGCCCCGCTTGACAGATGCCAGGACTTGGTATTTATGTCACATCCTCTGTTTCTTTACAGGGACTTTTTTTTTTTTGAGACATGCCCATTTGTCTTCTGTGCTTAATTTGAGCTAAACTGCTCCAAGATGTACCTCCCGAGATGGATTGGGCTTCTTAAGGCTGTATTCTGAAGACTGAACAATCACCATGGGATGGGTGGAGAGTGGCTACCTGGAGAACACGCTTGATGTCTGTGACTTGGTGGGTGAGAAGCGTGAGACTAGTGGAGAGGGTCTTCAGAATCTGGAGACCAGGTAGGCAGGTGGAGATTTTTTTCACTGGTTTACTCTGCAAGGCTCCTTTGCTAGTTCTCCTACTCTATGAAGAATACATCTTTTGGGTTTAAGGAATCATTAAGGAAACATGAGCAAATGGTACAAGAAGTTGTTCAGACAAGAACTTTCCTAGAGAAAGCAACTGTGTGTGATCAGAAAGGACCAGAGTGAGCTTGCGGGGCTGTGAAGCAACGGACACAGTAGGACTGAGATGCGCAATCATCTTGTTACATCATACTTAGAGTTATGACAGATACTTGTATTAGCCATGTTGTGAACGGTTGTGGTATCTCTTTGGCTGATCAGAAGTTTAACGATATCCAGAAGGAAATGCCATTAGCTCTTAGTGTATGCCACGAGGGAGGGGAGTGATCTTGCCCTTTGCATTATGAAGCCCCACTGCATTCTCCTGAGAGATGGCAACCCTCAGTGAAACCAACAATCTCCCCTCCACCTGCAGAACAGGCCTTTGTGCTTGTGTAGGGAGTGATGGGGACAGGCACCGGTATTTCAGAGGGAGAGAGAGGTAAAAAGAGGCACAGTGGCCGGGGTGCTCAGAAGCTTGCTACACCACCATCACTGTTCTGTAGAGACTCACTTATCATGACTTTCTGGATCCTTGCAACAAACCTGGTCATCTGAGTCTGGCTCCCTGGATCCCATGTAAAAGCCGGAAGCAGTGGGGTCTCTCTAGAATCCCAGCACCTTCAAGGAGATTGAGGCAGAGGCAGGAGACTATCTCAGTAGCTCACAGGCCAACTAGTTCAGTGGGACTAGTGGCAAGCCATGGAAGACCCTTCCTCACCATTCAAAGTTCTTCTCTGACTGCTACACGTATAATACAATATGTGCATGACCTCACACAGATATACATGTGTGCAACCACCACCACCACACACACACACACACACACACATACACACAAATACTTGAAACAGAAATCATTATTTTCTTAAGTACCATCTAAAGAGATGGGCTTTCATTAGCATGGAACAGATACCAGTTTTGAATTTCATTCTTTATATTTTATCTATATTGTAGGATACATTCAAAACATTCTATATCAATGACAAATGCTTCTGTACCATGTGCTTGAGTTAGTAGTGATGGACAGGGACAGGGAGAGGGAGGGGGAGGGACAGTGGGAGTGGGGAGACACAGATGAAGACCAGCTGTAGGAAGAGACATGGAGAATAAGACTATCTGGTTTCTTTTGAATGTCATCTGAAATTACAGGTCAAAGTAAAATTGTGGGCCAAGGCAGGTCTGAGATAAGACAAATAAAATAGAGGACATTTGAACAGAATCTAATCAGTAACACTCACAAGTCTTTTAAATTAATTATAAGGTATCTATTGGGATAATTACCTGAAGTGATAATATCACAGTTATTTAAAAATTAACCATCACAGCAGATTTTATAAGTATCTGTTAAGAGCTGTGGCATCAAACTGTATTTTTGAAGCCAAATATGTAAACATTATCAAACTCGGAACGTCTGCTATGTTTCTGAGGTTTCTAAGAGACGGCCACTTGTCACTACTGCTGTTCAAGATAACATCATGCATTCCACAGAAAGGAAAATGATAGGCTCTTACCAAGTAATCATCAGGCTTGATACCAAAGAGTTCTCGGAAGTACCGGAAGGCCAGCGGAGCGTAGGTCTTAAACCTGAAGTCTGGGTAGTGATGTGCTGGGGTCAGATTGCTCCCTTCACTGCAGTTCAAATATCCACGAAGGAGACAGAGACAAAGAACATTAGCAAAGACAGTTTTGATTTCAGAGTCTATCTCTATTAGTCCTGGTCCAATTTTATCTCTAGGGAAAACATACCCTCTGCTCAGGGGGGTCTTAATGTTCCCTTCACAATAGCCAATGGCCCTTGTGTAAAGACACACTGACAGGCAAGGGAACTCTCCATGGAGACATTTCCTGTTAATCACGGGTGTGGCTAAGGGGTGTGGCAGATATTTGTCCTCTCTCTTCCCTTCCTTGGAAAACTATCAATCTTCTCTAGTGGAACTGCATTATAATGTTTTAATAAGACCTCGAGCTTAGTGTGGAGCAACTAAAGTAATTTTTGGCCATGAATTTTGGATATTGGATATATATCTGTAACCAGGAACATTTGAAATAATAAAAAAAGATTTATTTATTTTTATTATATGTGTGTGCATATTCTGCTAGAATGTGCGCGCACGTGTGTGTGTGTGTGTGTGTGTGTGAGTGTGTGTGTGTGTGTGTATCACATGGCGCCCTCAGAGACCAGATGAGGGTGTTGGATCTCCTGGAACTGGAGTTAATGAGTTGTGAGCTGCCAGGTGGGTTCTGAGAATGTAATCATGTCCTCTGGAAGAGCCGCCAGGCTCTTAGCTACTGAACCATTGCTTCAGACCTAATCTAGAGCGGTGGTTCTCAATCTTCCTAATACTTCAACCCTTTAATACAGTTCCTCATGTTGTAGTGACCCCAACCCTACAATTATTTTTGTTGCTAATTCATAACTGTAATTTCGCTACTGTTATGAATCATAATGTAAATATCTGATATACAGGTGGTCTTAGGCCACCCTGTGAAAGGGTCATTTGACTCCCCCATAGGGG
This sequence comes from Apodemus sylvaticus, assembly GCF_947179515.1. Taxonomy (NCBI): domain Eukaryota; kingdom Metazoa; phylum Chordata; class Mammalia; order Rodentia; family Muridae; genus Apodemus; species Apodemus sylvaticus. The sequence continues at coordinate 37,941,444 of NC_067472.1, read as the reverse complement.
TCACGACCCACAGGTTGAGATCCACGGATAAGAGCAAAATCTGTCAATTTTCATCTCAGCGTGGCCCCAAAGCAGACTGCTCATAAACAGCTACCAGGCTGTTTCATTCTTTGCAGTTAAAAAAATAAATAAAATTTATTATTATTATTATTATGATTGTGCATTTGTGTGTGCACAGATCATGTATATATGTGTGTGTGTGTGCCACCATGTGTATATGAGGCATGTATATCTGTGGAGTCAGGCTCTTTTCTTCCATCTTTATTTGCGTTTAAGGGATCAAACTCATGGGGACAGGCTTGTGCAGCAAACGCCAATGAAACCATCTTGCTAGCTCCTCCCTTTGGGGTTTTGAAACATTTTATTCTCTTTGAAACTCAAGCTGGCCTAGACTCACTGTCCACCAAGCTGCCCAGAACCCATGATTCTCTTGCCTTAGCCTCTGCGGTGCTGAGACTACAGGTGTATGCGACCATGTTTATCCTATAAATGGTTATTGCTTCCCCTAAGCAAGCATGACAGAATATTCCTAATCATGTATGATGACCTGCCAACACAGCCAAACATTTCCTCAGTCCACTTTGTAATTTATGGTGGGAAATGTATTCATCTGTAGGTCTCTTGGGATGACTTCAGGATTTATGGGACATGTAATAATTTATGTCAGCCATGTAGAGGTAAGAGTTAAAAGCAAAGAGAGTCGGTGTGAACTCTGACCTCCTTCCTCTCTGTTGTGAGCGAGGAGAAACAATTGCACTGCTTGCTTGGAAAGAAGCTTTCAGTGGATTCAGGGTATGTATATGTATATGTATATGTATATGTATATGTATATGTATATGATGTATATGTATATGCGTATGCATATGTATATGATGTATATGTGTATGTATATGATGTATATGTGTATGTGTATGTATATGTATATGATATATATGTATATGTATATGATGTATATGTATATAATCTATTCCTTATTTCTCAGGCTCCTGCTTATTGCTTCCTAGCTCACACCATCAAAGCTATGCAGCCTATTAGGACAGACTTCCTTTAACAGTCAGAGCTAAGATGAAACACCCATGTTCCTTTCATCGGTTTCCTTCATTCTTTGGCTGGGAACTCCAAGCAGTAAGCCGGATGTTGTATCTACAGTGCTGCATTAATTTGCTTTGCTTTGGGTACCTTCTGAGCTTCTTGTGTTGCTCACCTTGGCTCCCACTAATTATAAGACATTTCCTAAGGAACCGTTCCTTGATCACTATGCTCAGGTCCCGCATGGTATCAAATGAATAGATAATCTTAGGTTTCCTTGGAAACGAGACAGACACATATACACATACTCATACACAAAAAACGTACATGTGCATATGCAACAGTGTACCTTCAGGTAAAAGTATACTTTTTCTCAGTGTTGTGGATGGTATATGTACTTGTTAGTGTGGGTGTGTCCACATGCAAGTGTGTATGTGTGTACGTGTGTGTGTGTGTGTGTGTGTGTGTGTGTGTAGGTCAAAGGCTTATTGCGCTCCCTTTTATTAGAGATAAAGTCACCGTGTCTCTAATCACAGGCTACTTACTGTGTTCGGCCAAGTAATTATTCATAAGGATGGAAGGATGTTTAAACTTTAGTCTCAGTTTTTGAAACATAGCTAGCTGCCAGACTTCATCAGTGATACTATTTCCTTCAAAAAAGAACAAAGAGGTAGCGCAGGGTTTTTTTTATTTTGTTTTGTTTTGCTTTGTTTTTTATGGGCAAAGAGGCCAGAAATATTTCTCCATGGCTCTGTGACTGTAGGAGAGGAGAGTGGAGAGGAGAGTGGAGCATTGGGACCAGTCACCCTGGGTTCACATCCTGGTTTGACCATAAAACCATTTATTTGTGTACTATTTACTTAAGATCTTAGGTTATTAATTACTTCATACGCCAATGGGTTTTTGTTTTTTGTTTCTCTTCTGTTTTGTTTCTGGTTTTTTTTTGGCAAATATAAAAGTTATTAAAAGTAAGCTAGCCAGTATGGTGGAGCACATCTTTAATCCCAGCACTCCAGAAGCAAATGCAGGCAGGTCACTGTGAGTTTGAGAACAGCCTGGTCTATATAGTCGATTCCAGGACAGCCAGAGCTACAAAGTGAGACCCTGTCTCAAAAAAATTAAGAGTAAGCTAGTATTACATATTGTATATTAATATTATATGTTGTCTACCATATAAACAAAACCATGCTTGGTGTACAGCTGGTACCTAAAGCTGGCTTTTAATTGCCACCTCAAGTTCATGGTCACGTGGTATAAATGTTACAAAAATGTTCTTTCTTCTCTATCTGACCAGTAATGACAACTCATCACGGTGCTGAATGCTCACAATTCTTTTACTTATGCACTGTGATTTTGGAAGACTGTGTTATCAGAGAGACTGGACAGGGACTGTTATATCTTTCTTAAACCTTAAGTGTCCAGGCCTTTGCCCATCTACAAAATGAAATGATCTGCAGAATAAATATGTGACATCTAAAAATAGCTTTGAGTGATTTCAAAATAATAAAAAGGAACACAATGCATTTGGTTGCTAAGGGAAACCAGTTCTGTTGCTTCAGCCTGGAAATAAATTAAAACAGCTTTGTAGGGGCTGGATTGATGGCTTAGTGGTTAAAAACACAGCTCTTGCAGAGGCCCCAGATCCGATTTCTATCATCAACATAATGTGTCACAACCATCTCTAACACAAGCTTCAAGGCCTCTGATGCCCCCTTCTTCAGCCCCTGAGGGCATTAGGCATCCCAGTAGTGCACAGACATATATGTGGGGAAAATGTGAACACATGTTAAAATACTGTTAAAAATAAATTAAACAGTGTGTCACATCAAGCAATTAGTTCTCTAGGACTGAGGTAAACTTATGGTTTAGAGACACCAGAGACCTTAGAATGTTTCATTTGCTTACAACCAGAGCCTTTTCTGGCCATCTACCCTGACCCACATTCTCAGATGAGTTCAGAAATGTGGGGATGGGGAGAACTATTTGATACATTCACATATACACACAAATACCATCACTGTATGAATTGTTGTTTGTTTTCTCAAGACAGGGTCTTTCTACACAGCTTTGACTGTCCTGGAATGCACTCTGTAGACCAGGCTGGCCTCCATTTCAGAGATCCACCTGTCTCTACATTCCAGTTGCTGGGAATTAAGGTGCATGCCACTACACCTGGCTATGAATTGGGCATATACATATAGTTTATGTCATGTACATATATGTATATAATGTATATATACAACTGTGAAATCATAGTCACAATCAAGATTCTCAATGTATCCATCACTTTGTGGAAATCTCTGGCTGTTGTGATAATCAGGGTATTATTCCTGGTAGGACACTCCACCCTATCCAAAGAGTTGTCTAATCTAAAACAACACCTGCCACGAGAAACTTTCCTTTGCTAAGCTCATGAAGAAATTGAATCCAAGGAGGGAACCCGGGGAAAAGAAACATAAATTCACTTGTCTTCATGTAAATGTATCAAGGATGCACAATGGATGCTTAATTTTTAATTATATATGTATACACACACACACACACACACACACACACACACAAACCCCTGTACTATAATCTTGCATTGACAGTTAAAGACTACAAGACTTTAAAGTGGTGTATATTAAATGTGACAGTAGACTTCTCTAAGTAAGGGATGACTGGATAGTCTGCTTCCCCAGTGGTGTGTCTGGTCTGCTGTTCCTGGGGACAATAATGTGTAGAACAAAGATGAAAGTCTAAGTATTTACAACTTTAGCTTCCTACTCAAAAAGGTGGAAAGGTCATCATTTTCTCTTCCCCATGAAGACATTAATGACTTATAACAAATTCCTCAAGAGCAAAAGGGGCAAACATGCAGCTGGGCTTCTGTAGGGTGCTTTTCATGACCGCAGATTCAACTGGATCAAACTTCGTGTTAAAGGCCCCATCTCTACTGAACAAACTAGATAGTTTTTCTTGCTATTATTCCCTGAGCGTCACAGAAAGCAACTGTTCACAGTGTAGCAGGTAGCACAAATAATCTAGAGATGCTGTGAATAAGGGGGAGAGCTGGTTAGATGGCTCAGTGGGTGAAATCCTTGCTGACAAGTCTGAAGACCTGAGTTCCATCCCCAAATCTACATGGTAGAAAGACAGACCCGTCTTCTGCATGGCAGATGTGAATGTATTCACACTCAATAAGAAAGTATACAGGAGAATGTGTGCAGGTCATATGCTGGTGTGTGTGTGTGTGTGTGTGTGTGTGTGCATGTGTGAGTGACCTCAACATTGATGGATCTTCTGATGCTTGGGGATGCTGGAACACACCTCCAGGGGCACTATGGGCTGATTATTGTCAGGAACTGCCTTTAAGCACCTGACCGATGAGATCAAGCCCCGTAATAATCAACAGAATGGCTCATTTCCAACACATAAGTGTGTCTCAAAAGCCAGTCCTCATAGTCACAATGACAAAGCGAGCACCCCAAGCGGCATGTCTTCATTTCTATCTCATTTTCTTTGACAAATCTTGCAGTTATGGTGACATTTCAACTGAACAAAGATTAGTTTTCTGTAGTAGAGGACTTGGCTTTAATATTTTTACTTATTAGGGCCATAGTAGGCACAACATAGAGTCTCTTTAAGTATGCAGTTCTGTCACCCTTATCCATCTCCACATGTATTTCTTTTTAAAAATATTTCTGATACATTTATTTTGCATGTGTACACGTGTGTGTGCATCCATATGTGTGCACAGCACACATGCCACAACATGAGAGTAGGTCAGAGAACAACTTGTGAACAACTTCCTCATATGCGAGTCCTGGGGAATCGAACTCAGGCAGTCAGGCCTGAAGGCACACTCCTTACTCACGGAGCCATTTCACCAGCCCATATATTTTATTTTAAGCAGTTTCTGTTTTTATCTTCCCAAGACTAATAAATGTAAGAATAACTTTGGTGTTTTTGCAAGCATGCTGTCAAAATGGCAGCATTATCTCAATTTGTTTTTTCCTGGAGAAAAATTAAGTCAAAGTTATCGCAAAGGGAAAAACATATCGGCTTAATTCATATGTAAAGCCATTTGTGATCTTTCCAGTCCATTCTTTAATTAATTAACTACTTATCTTTAAAAAAAGATTCATTTGTTTGTGTTTTATGTGCATGCATGTTTGCCTGTATGCAGCTATGTGCATCATGTACATGCCTGGTGCCCCTGGAGGCCAAAAGAAGATGCAGAGTCCCCTGGGGCTAGGATTTTAGATGGTATGAGCAGCCACAGGGATTTTTTTTTTCTCTAAACAGGGTTTCTCCGTGTAGTCCTGGCTGTCCTGGAACTTGCTCTGTATACCAGGCTGGCCTTGAACTCAGAGACCCATCTGCCTCTGTCCCCTGAGTGCTGCCGTGAAAGGCAGGTGCTGCCACCTGACCCGGCCCCCATTCCCACCCTCTGTAGTCGGTGCTCTTAATTTCTAGGCCATCTCTCCAGCCCCAACTCATTCTTTTAAATTTGGCATAGCAAACATCTTGGCAATGGTGCTGCTTTATGGAAGTTTTCTTTTTCAAAACGCGTGGCAGGTTTTACTCTGAGATTTCTTTACCACCACCCACCAAATCCAATGGTCCTTCTCCATACGGTTTACCAGGCACCTAATTATACAACTAATTACAGCTGACCCATGGGTGTCAATCACCATCGGCACAGAAAACGTAGGGCCACTCCCAGGCAACAGGCAGCAATACCAAGGTGGAGCCGCACGTCCCACCCACACAACATCACTATATGGACTGGTATTTTTATCCCGTGTGCAGAGTAAAAAAAAAATGTTTCAACAGAAGGATGCTAGTGAAGTTTCCTCGGCATGGAATCATCTCAAGTTGATGAAATGTTCTTACCTGGGGAGGAACACGCTTTCCACCACGTAGAAGTCTTGCATGAGGACATCACGTTCTGGCTTGGAGGTGAGATTGCCCACTGTGTATCCTATTCCCAGTTGGATAGCACCTTTAATAGCTGATGAGGCCGTCTGCAGAAGAGACACAGGGTGCCATGTTAGCTCTGAGGGCTTTGTTCAAGGGCAAAGGCAGCACACTGGAGGGCAGGCTACTTTCTCCTTCTTGTTTCCAAATGGTAGGATGCTGGGGTTTAGAATCTGATAAGATTCTTCTCCTTGGTGACTTCTCACATTGATTGTGGAGTGTTCCCCCCCACCCCTCCATAGGCTCATGCATTCGATCACTTGGCCTCAGCTGCTGTTTTGGGAGGATGTAGAACCTTTGGAAGGTGGACTCTTGCTGGTGACATAGGCTCACATTCTGGTTCTGCTTCAGGTCCCTTTCTCTGTGCCTATATAACTGTAGATGAACAGTTCCAGTGCATCCAGGGCCACACACCTGCTCCTCCATTCCCTCACAGCCGTTATGACTGAGCCCTCTGAAACCAGGAGTCATAATGGGCGCTCCTCACTTAAGTTGCCCAGACCGCACATTTCAGTCATTACGCTGTATCATGAGATTTTGGTGGAGATTATGTATGTGTGACATCTTACATTCAGAATGGATCTAAGGATAAGAGGTTGCACTTTTTATCTTTCCTTTACTAAGAACTTGCAAACATCATGGAACACTTTCAGTAAGGCGCATTATAGTTTCTACTCAAAGGCAAATGGTATAGTTGAAATTATTTTTAAAAAATCTGATGTTTTCCCTGCAATATACTTGTGGATAAGTAAGAACATTTTCTCTCCATAGGAACCAATAGAGCTCAGGATAATCCCCCAGTTGAGGGATGGAGCCACCCACCCATCTCAAAAATATTAACCAAGAATTGCTCCTGTCTAAAGGCAATGCAGGGACACAGAGTGGAGCAGAGGCTGAAGGAAAGGTCACAGAGACTGCCCCACTTAGGGAGCCGTTCTACCTGTAGACACCAAACTCAGACACCATTGCTGATGCCAAGAAGCACTTGCTGGCAGGAGCCTGGTATGGCTGTCTCCTGAGAGGCTCTGCCAGAGCCTGACCAATACAGATTCAGATGCACACAGCCAACCATCAGACTGAGCACAGGGACCCCAATGGAGGAGTTAGGGGAAGGACTGAAGGAGCTGAAGGGGTTTGCAACCCCATAGGAAGAACAATATCAATCAACCAGACTCCCCAGAGCTCCCAGGGACTGAGCCACCAATCAAGGAGTACACATGAAAGGATCCATGGCTCCAGCCCCATATGTAGCAGAGGATGGCCTTGTCGGACATTAGTGGGAGGAGAGGCCCTTGGTCCTGTGAAGGCTTGATGCCCCAGTGTGGGGAAAAGCCAGGGCAGTGAGGTGGGTGTGGGTGGGTATGGGAGCACCCTCATAGAGGCAGGGGAGAGGGGATGGGATAGGGAGCTTGTAGAGGAGAAACTGGGAAGGGGGACAACATTTGAAATGGTAACAAAATAACCAAGGGGAAAGAAAAGAACTGATAAAGCAAATAAAAAAATACTGGAGCTTTTGGTGTTCACACAAAATTTAATTTTGAAAATTGCCTATTCCTGTTGGCAATTATCTATAATTAAATTATTTTTCATTGATTGCCCAGGCTGGCCTTGAACTCACAGAGATCCACCTGCCTCTGCCTCCCCAATGCTGGAATTAAAGGTGTGTTCCACACTACCTAGTAACACTGATATATTTTTTTAATTTACTAGCGTTTTAATGTCTTAATAAGGAAACTGAGATGCTGTTAAATTTGGGAATTAATGTGTACACACACACATCTGTGCATGTGAGTACATGTTTTGTGTGTGTGTGTGTGTGTGTGTGTTTTTGCTTTGATTTTTGCATGTGTACTCTTGGGAATCAAACCCAGGATCTTAAAACACAAACAAACACACACACACACACACTCTCATACACACTCACACACACTCATGCACACACTGTCACACACACACACAACTCTCACACACACTCTCTCACATACATACTCATGTACACACACACAGACACACAGACACAGATACACACATAGACACACAGACAGACAGACAAACAGACACACACACACACACACACACACACACACACACACACACACACACCACGCTCCATGAATGATTGCTAGGGCTAGATAAGAGAGTCCTTTCTCAAAATAACAAAACAAAACAAAGTCAAAGTTAGAAGAGATTCCATATATTTATATATTTAAATATACACGTGTATGTGTCCATGTATGCACATACATATGTGTGCCTGTGGTGGCCTATGTGGAGGCCAGAGACAACTTATTGGTGTTGTTTCCTTCTAACCTGACTTTGAGGCAGGGTGTCTCTTTTTGTTTCTACCTCTGGGCTGCACATATAGGCTTCTGGTTGAGCCTCCTGCCTCTGCCTTCCATCTTGTCAGAGCAGTGACAGGCCTATTGTCACCAGTTTCTGTATCTGGGTTTTTTTTTTAAAATCTCTTTTCAGGGATTGAACTCAGGCTATAAGGTTTGCACCTCTGACATGCCTCAATGTGCATTTCTCTCTCTCTCTCTCTCTCTCTCTCTCTCTCTCTCTCTCTCTCTCTGTGTGTGTGTGTGTGTCTTCTTTGGTTGTTATTCACCTTAAGTTTTGAGACATTGACCTGGGAAGGTCACTGACTCAGTTCCAGGAGTCTTCCTGCCTCTAGCTCTCCAAAGCTGGTTGTACTCAATCTGACATTTATGTGGGTCCTAGGATCTGAACTTAGGTCCCTGTGCTTGTGCTGAGAGCATTTTACCAAGCTGTTTCCCCAACACTGTGGTACATTGTTCTTAAGGGTTTGCATGTTCTGTTTTGTTATGTCTGGTAGCACTAATGCAGAACCACAAATCACAGCAGGAAACAATAAATAAGTTAAATGCATGATTCTTAGCCAGAGACATTTGGTAATGTCTGCAGAGGTTTTTTTTGTTGTTGTTTTTGTTTTTTGTTGTTATCATAACTGGTGTGTTGTGGGTGCTGCAACCCTCAAGTGGGTCTACACACTCTGTGCTGCCCTGAAAAGCTCCCTACCATGGAGACTTAGCCATCCCCAGACATCATTGTTTCCATGGTTGAGAAACTCTGACTAAAATGAATGGAATAAAGATTATCCAGTATATTCAAAAGGAAACTCTTTTTTCCCCCAAGCAATAGTTTATAAATCCAACACTAATCCTAACTTCCTTTATTATTTTTATGTCTTTATGCTTTTTTTTTCTTGACTGTGTGAGAGAGAACCCCTTTCAGCTTTCGTGATGGTCTTCTGTCTCTTGTCCACTGGCTTCTCATAGTTTATCTTCTGTAACTGAAGAATTCCCTTCAAGTTTGATTCATGACCTAGACTCTTTTGCTGTTGTCACCATGGTAACAGTCTAGTATTAACCCTTCCATTCTCATCTCTATGCCTATGACTCTCGGGTCTTCTCAGTCTGTTTGGATACTATTCCACCATCATGGACATGCGACACTATTTCAGAACTGTCCACCTGTATCCAATATCTGGTTATTTTATTAAGGCCTTGTCATCTTCAGTCCCCAGAGACTGAGCACCCAAACAGACATTTAACACAGGGTGAACTGCATTAACTCTTGTTGAATTTGCCTGAAATGACCACCCACACTCAACCAGTACTGCTCAGAAACTTCCATATACGAGTAAGAACAATTCCTCAAACCAGTCACTCAAGCATTTTGCTTGCCTCACTCTGAATATCCGTCATCCTTCATCTGAGAACAACTATCCACGTGTTGGACCATGTAAAAAACAGGAAAATGTCTTGATGCTTTTTAATACCCCTTGACTTAAGATCATAGTTAGCAAGAATCAAAAGATTGAGACTTGAGTGCATCTAGTGGTTGAAAAAAACCCAACTTTGTTATTTTAATATTCCTTCCCTGCATTCTGCGATGTTACTAGTCAGTGGTGACAGTCGTCGGTGGTGACAGTTGTCAGCGGTGACCTTTTGTGCTGGTAGTGCTGAATTCCAAAGGCACAGATGGATTTTGTTAATTTTTACCCTGTACAAAGATCCAAAAGCCATTTCTTTTCCTACTTGCCACTCGGAGTCGTATGCCATAAGAGCAAAGCTTGTTAGAGGAACCAGCATCCTAAGAATGTTCTGTCTGTCCTGACACAGACTGCAGGCCTCCGTGTGGTATGCCTTCCATGCCCTTCTGTGATGCTGTTTTCTAGAGCTATGAGTGTACTCTTTTACCACACTGTGCATGTCTGTCATCAGAGGGAGTACCATGCTCCTTGTTGTCCCCACCCTGGGAACAGAAGGCAGTTTCAGCTGCCAGAAGTCTGTAACCTTGGCCAGAACCCTCAGACCTCAGGGTTCTGTGTCAGCGGAAATGCTTCTGACTTGGATGGTGGGTCATATCCCTTTAATTTGTGAAGCAGAACTTTGGGAATAGGATAAAATAATGTCTTCTTGCTCTAAGGAACACCCCAAACAACAACTTTTCTCTCTTATGGTATGCCATTAAGTTTCGAGTTCTTGAAGGATGAGGACCCTGCTGACATGTTTAATTTAAATAAGCAGAGCAAGACCAAAAAAAAAAAAAAATTCAAGTGCTTCGGCGAGAGAAATAATAGCACAGTAATAAATAGAAGTAAGTTAATCATATTTTGAGCAATTCTCATTTGTGCTGGACACTTGACAGCATGGATAATGATAATCTTACTGACGTAACCACAGTGCACACTTCCACAAGGCTTACGAGGTTCTCAGTGCTCTGGACTAATGCTCATTCTCTTATCCTCACAGTAACTTTGGGAGGTAACCGATACTTGGTAAGTAGCTCCAAGTGAAAATTTGAAATCCGAAATGCTCCACCATCGGGAATGATCAACAGTGTTATCAACAGTGTGTATCCGTGGTATGGTAAGCATAGCTGCTTTCTGGCATCTCAGGGATTCTGGGTATGGACAATCGCCAACATGGAAAATCCCACACCCGAGCTCCCACGAGGGCCACTACCAAGCATGACCTGGAGCATAGTAGCGCAGCAATTTATTCATTGTCACAGGTTAAGAGAGAGTCTACCAGGGCTGGAGAGATGGCTCAGTGGTTAAGATCACTGACTGCTCTTCCAGAAGTCCTGAGTTCAATTCCCAGCAACCACATGGTGGTTCACAACCATGTGTAATGGGATCTGATGCCCTCTTCTGGTGTGTCTGAAGACAGCTACAGTATATTCATAAAATAAGTAAATAAATAAATAAATAAAGACATAAAATAAAGACAAAAAATAAATCTCAGAGAGAGAGAGAGAGAGAGAGAGAGAGAGAGAGAGAGAGAGAAAGAGAGTCTACCACTTGATTAAGATTCTTAGAAACATTGTATGAAAGTGTCTTCAGGCTAAGCATACAGGAAATCAATGACATATAAATAAATTTATGTTCAGTCTTGGCTTCTATCCACAAGCTTCCTCATTATGCATATGCAATTATTTTCAGATCCTATATCCAAAACGTCCCAAGAATTTTGGGTAAAGGTTTTCCATCCTGCACTACAACCTTCATTTCATGGACTCCATTATGTTTGGCAGCTTCCTACAAGGAGAGGAGGCAGATCTAGGACTTAAGCCAGGGCTGGCTGTGTTATATACAACCATACACTGTGGTCTCTAATAGCGGAGTTCCTTAATGCCCTTAACCAAGTAGCTGAGCTTGGTGACAATAGACAATGCTTCCCTCTACAGCTGTACACTTATACAGCAGCATGGTGAGACTTGGCAACCCCAAGCCATTCTGCAGGTGTATGACAGAATCTGACCACCAGGTACAGGCTGCTTCCATATCTGTTTTTTCCAAATGACCCAAGAATCAAAGTTGGAAGTTCTCTATTAAGTGTAGATGTTTGACCTCAGCAAGGGAAGGAGCACTGAAGGATCCATTCTTTTGGATGAGATGAGATAGAAATGTTTAATTAGCTGCTAATCACACCCAACCACAGGCAAGCCAAACACCTCTTGGGAGACCACATCATTAGCACTGCTGGAAACATGGGGTGTTATTAATATACAATGGTGCCTAGTTGCCTCGGGAGATAGGACCCCACATGCCTCCTGTTCCCAATCTCTGGGCAAAACTGAAATGCTTCAACATGGGTGCATCTGGATATAATTATATAGCATCTTGTTTGCCTCGTGGAAATCCATGTCTGCATTCACAGTGACACATACTTTTTCTTAGGCCACCAGCAGAAAAGGTCCCATCATTTGCCATTTTCCTATCGGACAGGCTCAACTTCATGCTCAGCAAGAAGTACTGTAGAGCTGAAATCACTTTGAAAACTTGCCTGGTGTGTGCATGATTATCAGATCAGACAGTCATCAGGATGACAAAGTATTCAGTATAAAACGTTGGTGGCAGCTCTCCTATAAGCAGCCATTCTCTCCCCACAATTCAGAAGCCTTAGGGCTCCTTCCGTTCTTTGAGATACCAGCAAGACTTCAGTGAGCTAACAGCTCCCATGCATTCCAGGGCTACTTAAGTTTTCACCGCCAGGCTCTGCCTGCTGTGTCCCCAAAGTACTGGGACATGACCATTCCCCATTCCAACTCTAGGGGAAACCATTGGCTCCTTTAGTAGAGGCTTAATATGGGCTTAGATTTGGAACATAGCAACAAGATCTATTTTTAATTCTGGACCTCCCAGGGATAAATGGAGGCTGTATGTTGCCTGGATACCAAGCATGTGATACTTAGAGAAAGATAGAGCTGCAAAATATGGCAAAGGCAAATCATTTATTTCCATAGCCTGTACAGGTATGATGTTAATACTAAGGAAAGTGGATGTCAGCTTGCGATTATGTGATACACTGCAGCTCTAAAGCTCTGTTCATAGAGGTGGGGACTACACACAGTGCCTTGCTCACATTAGGCAAGTGCTCTAACTCTTAGCTACATCGCTAGCCTTCAGAGCACTGTCTTTTAATGATTACCTCATCGTCAGAGCTGTCAGATGGCTAGAGATTCATAATGTCCATTGCATAAGTCAAAGTGGATCTTGGAATTAACTTGCTCTAGATCCAACAGCCTGTAGAACATGAATGAATCCCCGATCTTCTAGAAGGCTCCCAGCTCAATGTTCTAATCATTCACTGAACATGAGTTTACACACCTGCTTAGCATGTGACATTTCTCCTTAGAAGATGGAGCTGACAGGTGCTGGGAAGCACATGAACAATGGAGTTTTGAGCATCTTTGCAGGAAGAGGAAATGCCTACAGAGATCCACCATTAGGAAAGCAATGACTCCAACAACAGTGAGGGTTTAACGACCTTACACCGGTTACGGGAAACTGCTTTCCATAAAGCAATGTCTATGAAATTGGATCACTTAATAGGCCGTCTGATGTCACTGGCTTTGAAAGGAGGTATTAAAGCACTTCATAGCAACAGCAGTCCCCCCTCAGGCTCTCTGAACTAATTATGGGATTATAGTTTGGATACAAGTTGCTAGAGAGATTTTCTACAAACTCATGATATTACTTTACTTGAAACATTTGAATGGGCCCAAGGCATCCTCGCTCTAGGGACAAGTCCAAACCTCCGACAGCTTGTCTCTGGAAGCCATCTTTTAATCTGACCCCCTCCACTCTGCTTCTTGATATTTATACACATTATGAGAAGATAGCACAGCCTGGGCCCAGTCTGTCCTAGAGTAAGGACATCTAGAGAGTCTAACGCTAAACCAGAGATGTTTGTTGACAAAGTCTCTTCTTTTGCCAGGCCACAGAAGATGGGTGTGGAGCATGTCTCTGTGGCCAGATGGCCATCTGAGTCAGGGCAGGGAAATTTCCACTACTGTCCCTCATTTCGGTGGTTCAAGTCCAGCTCTGGGTCTCTCTCCTGTCCCTGAAGCTGTGCTCAAGAAGCAAGGCTCAGTCTTCTCATTTGTCTCAAGGTAAAAAGTAAGGAAGGAAAAGGGACAGATATCAGACAATTGGTTCTAGGAGTGTGGAACAGAGGTGGCGAGATGCTGCAGGAAGAGACTGTTGACATCCTGAGGGCCCTACTGGTCTATGTACTCAATACACTGCTCTATCACAGGCCTGCCCTGGCATCTCCCCAGCATTGTCCTTGAACGCATGGATCAAAGAATCATGGCTCTTGCTCTCATGGGAGTTTCTGGTGTGGGGATGGGGGAAGACACATTAAACAAAGATATGTCCATAACAACACACAATAATCAATGGCGGGAAGATCAGCATGGCATTATTGAGATTAGGAGTCTGGAGACCCACTTATAGATGATGGCATCCACAGAAGCCAACCCAGTGAGTGCTCTAGGCTGAGACTTGAGAGGTGGCAAAGAGCCTGATAGCAGGTCATGTCACTAGAGACTGGCCTTATGTTTACCATGTGCCAGCTAATTAATTCTCTTCAAACCAGGGAAGTAGAAGTGGCCTAAACAGAATTCATGTCCTTAACAAAATGACAGTAAGGACTGTCATGTGGTAGGACGAGATCCCATTAGGAGGCCAAGGAAGCTCATTTTCAGGATTAGAAGAAACAGTTGCAGAGACCTGGAAGCAAACCACCATGGGCAACAGGTAGAGGGTTGGCATTGGGGGCTGGAAAGACTAGACAGATGTAGATCCGGTCCCCTGAAGGCATCCTAAGGGTTTGATGGGTTTCATTTGTGTTGGTCAACAGATGGCAAAAAAACAGTGAAGGATTTTATGTGGGGAAGTGATGTCTAATTTGAAAGGATCACTGGAGGCTGTGCAGAGAACAGATTGGAGGGATGGTAGGAGGGAAAGTTATTAGGATGTGCTTGCTTGGTTCATATGGAGATGGTAATGGCCTAGAGAAGTCTAATGAACAAGATAAACAGAAGAGAGGGATGTGAAACAGATTTTGAAGACGACAGACAGACAGAGACAGACAGACATATAGACAGGGCTTGCTATGAGCTAGAAATGAGGGTGGGAAAAAAAGCACCAACAGAACCTCAGGACACTTTTCCTGATTGGTTTTGAGAAGTGTGGTCACTTTTCCTAATCAGGAGAGGGCAGAGTGAAAAAGGAATGTACTTTGGGGAAAATGAAAAATCCTCGTGTCAGGAGCTCAGAGCGAAAGTTTGGCCTGGTACTGGAATTAAGGATTGGTTGCATAAGTGGTACTGAAAACCAAGGGTCAGGACTGGGTAACCTGATCAGGGAGCAGCAGAGAAGGGCCCCCAAATTAGCAACACCTAGGGTAGTGGGGTAACACCTAAAGAAAGGTGGCTTTAGTGGACTAGAGGGAGGAGCTTGAGGAGGGGTGACCACAATCTCAACAACAGGCCACACGAGTGGGGGAACATCAAGAACCACAGGCCAACTTCTCCTTGTTCTTATTCAAGTTAGGCATTCACATGTAAACTCCAATCTGAATTAAGACCATTTGACGAAGTGATTTGATGTCATTAAACCATCACCACAAAAACTGTTCTGTAATGTGGAAAATAAAACATTATGTTATATCTAAGCACGAGCATGCAAAACAAACCTAATGAAATTTGGAGAAACGTGTGCACCCACAGAGAAAACTCAGAGGAAAGGTACCAGGAATGGACATTATCTCTGTATTGGGTGTGTGTGTGTGTGTGTGTGTGTGTGTGTGTGTGTGTGTGTGTGTGTGTGTGTGGTGAAGAGGGTCTAACCATTAGACTGTTAAGAAACAATGCAAATGGCTGAGCTGTATCTCCACTGTTTCTCTAAATGGATTCTGGGGTGGAATCTACCTTTGCTCAGATGAAACTACAGCAGGTCTAGGACCTGTCTATTTGTTGACTCAGAATAAAACTGCTCCTATTCATACCTGGGCACAGAGCCATGAAAACTAGCCTCACACCCACTTGTGCTCTGCTTTATCTGCTCAATGACAGACAGATTTGGGTGTGCATTTAGTGGCGCCATCCCTCCTCCAGCTTGCTGGGCACCCATAGGCAGCTAACAGGAGGAGGGGCGGGACTTTTCTTCTCCCTTCTGTTGGATGTTGGAAGGAGGAGAGACAGGAAGGTCCCCTGTGAGGAGCTCAATTGTAAGATGTCTCAGATCTATGCATAGCTTCTCATTGGGTGCTCTCACAAGATCTGTAATTACCGCCCTATAAATGGCCACTAATTCTCATATTTAGATAAAAAAAAACAAACACATCACCTCTCTCCTGGCTAGTAATTTATTTTTATTTTTATTTTTTATTTGCAGCTGTTTCTAAGCTCCACCTGCATTTTGAAAGAGAAGGGATAAATTCTAGACAGTTTGTTGTGCTGGTCACAAGCCAGACATCCTCCTGTCTACACAAATCAACAAAGGCCAAACTAAATCATTAACAACTGCTTGGTGTTTCCTGGTCTCCACATCCACGGAAGCCAGGTTTCTAGTCTTCTCTTTCTCCATTTACTTTTTTAATACTCTACCATCACTCCTGGGTTCTGTTCTCCCACCAGCCCCTCCACAATGTCTCTGCTCATGACAACTAGAAAGGACAGGTGGCTCCTGCCGTCATTAGGTCTACACGTGACTTCCTTAGGTTCTATTTTCATGGCAGGCAACTACTTTTCTGATACGAGTTTTTGTAGCCATCTATCTTTTTCAAAATAAGAATATTGTAGCCCTGTTTTAATGAGGCCTCTTTCTGGGCTTGCATTCCGTGTGGTGAACATGTCTTGGGATAAGGTCATTCTGACACAGTGGGCACAAAACAACCTTGGAAGAAGCCCAAGGCAAACATACTTTCTATTTAATTTTCCCTTTTCACCGAGAAGCTTTTTAACAGGATTCCAGTGTTTGACGGAAGAGCAACTTCTCAAATGTTGATAAAGGTAGAACAAAGAGAAGATACCGGTTTCCTTTAAGGTAGCTCTACCTCATGGCAATGCTGTCAGAGAGGTGTACTTCATGGAAAGGAAAAGCATGTTATACAAACACTCCTCACTAAGAGAGGAAGGCTGAACTCTTAAGGTGTGTGTCCCTCAGCAGAGGTGAATTAGGCACGCTCAATTGCCCTTAAAGAGATATGCCAAACAATTGCAAATGAAACTCATGATTTAGGACAGTGTGCCATTATGAATGCTCCTATGTTGGCTTTTTACAAATGTTACTACAGTTTAAACTGAAGACATTCATCATAAATATGGTGCAATATATTCTTAATATCATTCCTACACACCAGGGAAGAAAATTACACGTGTTCATATATTCAAATAGAAACAGCATTTATTTGACATAAACACAAATTTAGATTAAATAGTGAAAAATAAGGATTGATATTTTTTTCCAACTTTCTAAAACCAACCAAAATTAAATCCCACAAAAGTTTAGAATGTTTCATTTCCTGAAAAGGGAGCCATCAATTTTAAAGCTAAAAAAACGTTACCTCACACTAATCTCTATTGGGGGCAGATGTTACAAACATTTCTTAAAGATGTTGCTACTGGCTTTCAGCATCTACTCTTCCTCATTTGCCCAATCTGCTGTTAGTGAAGGGTCACTTTGCCCCCAAGGTGACACCTGAAAGATTACGGAGATGACTTTGATTGTTTGAGTTGGAGAGAGGCCTTGCCATCTGTTAGTTTGAGGCCAGTGGTATGTTCATCCCACAAGCACACTGATGGTCGTTACAACAGAGTTAACCCAAAGCCGATAATCCAGCAGAGGCAAAGACGACCTCTGTTCTGTTACTGGGCGAGAAATTAGCAGGAAAGTGGCTTCAGCCGTTATCATTGGCATTCTCGTCTTCACACATAATAGAACCCGTGTTCCAAGCGCAGTCACTTAGGAACCAACACTCAAACGTCCTTGACTTGCTTCAAAATGTTCTCAAGGTGAAAAACAAATGTTTACATAGAAAGCACTGCTTAACCAAAAAAAAAAAAAAATCATCAGACTGTGGCCCATGGTCATTGAGGAAAAGGTTAAGCAACCCTGAATTATAGAAAGTAAACCACAAACGTTCCCATTTCCCCTCTTTGCATGCGAAGGTTAACTCTACACAACTGTTTAGTATGTATCTGAGGTATTTCCTTCAATACAATGAAAATGCATACATATGCACACATGATGAGCATATGCTTATTATGTGTGCAGACATGGCATTGCAAAATGTAAATTAATAAAAAGTGGGATCCCACTATTTAGGTTTTGTTGCAACTTGGCTCTTTGACACGTTAGCCTTCCGTAACTATACAATCGTTACGCGCCATGCTTCCAATCTGCAATGTTTCCCACAGGCTCAGGTTTTCAGCCCTGGCTTCCCAGATTAGAGCTCTATAGATCCTTTAGGAAGCAAGCCTCGTGACTGGCTCCAGCTTTGGCCTGACCCATGGAAAAAGCTGTCCTATCTGCTCCTGCTGCCATGGACTAAGCCTCTGCTGTTTTCTGGACGACAATAGACTGAGATTCTGAAACCAATAAAGACAAAACAAACCTCTCCCTCCTTAGGTTGTTCTGATAGGTACTTAGTCACAGCATTACCAATCTAACCAGCACAGTATAGTCAGTGGTCAGATTTTTCACAGCTCATATGTAGCACAATTGGTTCAACTGCTCTCCTGTTGACAGATTATTGTTCTTGCAACCATTCTTCCTCCCTCCCTCCCTCTGATGCTGTGTTTACCATGAGGACCTTTAGCTTAAACTGTAGCATTTCTAAAAGACTAATAGCGTAGAAGTCATAATGCCATGCTGTCAAGAGTTTTATTTTCAATTGTTGGCCGGGCTCCTTAAGGGCAATTGAAAGTGCGTAATTCACCAGTGCTGTGTTATAAATAAGAGTGCAGTTTTTCTTGTTGTTGTTAATGTAATGTGCTTGTTTAATATGCCTTTCTTTTCTAACAAAACAGGCCCCCTCTACTGCTGTGGGACTGAACCCAGAGCCTTGTGCATGCTAAGCAAGTGCTCTATCCCTAAGCTATACCCCTGATTCTTACTGTTGAGACTGTTGTCCAGGCTGGCTTTGAACTTGCGGTTCTCCTGACTCAGCCTCCCCCCACCCCCAAGTAGCTAGGTACATGCATGAGCTACAACCACTCAGGTAGCTTAGCCCTTGATTTTAGGTAAAGTATAACACCTAAAAATAAATATGTAATAGACATTTGTTCATCCATTCCTGAAGCAATGTTCAGAGTGTCTTGCAGCAGAGATTCCAGAGAATTCCTGAGTTAAAGGGGATGCACATTTATACTTTTGGAGGGATCTGCCAGGATCCTCCAAGAAGATATTTCAACTCATACTCTTCCCAATAGAGTATAAGAATGTTCTTATTATCATATTCTTACCAACACCAGCATCAACATTATTTTTTTCCAACTTGCTGTTTTTGTCCCCCATTTTCTTATTCACTAGTGTGTGCTTTTTTGCATATTTGCTGTTAACTTCATAATTTCACTTTTTTATGGCCACACACTAATAACCATGCTCAATTACTTCATGCTAATTGAAGTTAAACTGCACTTGCAAAATGCTCCCTCTGGAAGCTTGGGGGAAGATTGGTTTTATTGTGGAAACTGTAAATTCTCTCAGGATAAAAAAAAATTACGTAGTTATTCTTTATCATCCACAAAATAAATTCTTTATTCTTATAATAAAATTTATAAACTTTTAGTTGTTTATGTTTGAAATAGCCCATTAGAAGAACTTCATTTATAAGCACACAATTCATGTTTCAAATAATAAACAGAAATGCATTGCACAAGGGG
This sequence comes from Apodemus sylvaticus, assembly GCF_947179515.1. NCBI lineage: Eukaryota > Metazoa > Chordata > Mammalia > Rodentia > Muridae > Apodemus > Apodemus sylvaticus. The sequence continues at coordinate 37,921,749 of NC_067472.1, read as the reverse complement.
CTCCGCTGGGCAGTGGGGTCTTTTTGGTAGGAATAAAACATCCCTAAGTGGGTGAAATGGGTATGAGGAACTCATATGGCTGAAGTACCAGACAAATAGACATGGTCTAAGTCTACTGTTTGTTGATAGTCTCATGCCACGTCTTCAAAACTCCTCTCACACGGGTTTCCCAGCAGTGGGCAACAACCTTGCGTCTTTAGCTGGGCCTTTTCATTAGGGTGGCAGTTTTCTTGTCCACTCCACTTTAATCTTCGTGGCTAGGGTGGACGGTGTGCTGGGAATGAAGGGCACACGGGAGCACTTCAGCACTCTCTTAGCAAGTTGGCCTTTGTGAGTGCTCCTTGTAATTCAGGCATCTACTAGGTTATTTTCTAATTACCTATGATGAAACTGTAACCCAAAGCAGGTTATCCTGAGCCACGTCCCACCAACATGGAAAAGCCGGACCTAGAAGTCAGGACTTTTGACCCCAAGTTCACATCCAGAACACTCTGTCCCACACTGTCACTGGTCATGGAGAGCACCAACACTCTCCGGGTACATTTCAGGGGATCCTAGGCCCCCGCTCAGTCCTCCCGCTAATCCGTGAGCTTGCTGGTGACTTTGTGGTCCTGTCCCCAGCTAATGCCACCAGTTGCTCTTCTTATTTGCACGACTTATGGTCAACTCTTTTCCACAGGTGTGTAGGCCGGTGAGAGCCAAAGCCAAGCGTTACTCCTTCAGATTTCCATTTTCACAAACACTCTGCATTCGGGTACACAGAGACCTGGGCACTGAGGGGCCCAAGAAGATGGCTATTGTAATGGTGGTAGTCTGGGATCTTTGGAAAGTTAATTAGAACTTGGGCTGTTGGCCAGCTCTGTGTGGGACAGGGGCAAAACCTAGCCCCCTCCTTTGAAAGAAATCCTAAGCAGTTCCTAGTTTTTACCCATCTCTCCTGCCTTCATGTTGTCTCTTCTTACTTCGAGGTTACTCACCCCAGCCCTGCTTTGTACTTCCTTCATGTCTTCACAGCTCTTGCTGAATATCACACACACACACACACACACACACACACACACACACACACACACACATGCCAAGAGAACTTTAAGCACAGAGCTATGAAACATCAGTATTGGTTTTCATCGGATGAGGCTTTAAAATTTGGAACTCAGGTATTCCCAGAGTAGATTGGTTTTAAGTATTTAATAGGTTCCAGTGAGATAATTTTTCTAGATGTTTAATGCACTTATATATTTGCATACTGTTCCCTTAAATTATCTTGTAATTACTTAAAGTGTTTATCATACGAAGGTTGAGTTGTTTATAATATTTATTTTTCATCTTCTTACCACCATAGAAGTTGAAAGTCAAGCTCAGAAAATTTGTAAATCACAAAGTAAAACCTTGATCACTTTTTACAAAGAGATGATTGACTGCAATCTTTCCAGAAAGCTGACAGAATGGGCTGGAGTTCAGTTCCCAGCACCCAAGTCAGATGACTCACAACCGCCTGCAACTCCAGCTTTAAGGGACCCAATGCCCTTTCTGAACTCTGTAGGAAACCACACCCCAACCCCACTCTATAAACACATAAAAATAAAAATAAAAATAAAGAATAGCACAAATTGCTATCCACCCACATGTCTTTCCAAAACTCCACAACAAAGTTATAGTATCAAAACTGGGTAGTAATGTCAAGTATGGTACACGCTTGCAGATCTGGGTGAAGCATCCTTTGCCTGTGCAACCTCTACTCTCCCTCCAAGATCTAAGCTTGACTCGTAATCAAGACACGAATCCCCTACTACACTTCCCTTTTAGGCTCACGGAAGTTTCTGTCTAATCAAGCCATCTGGGAATGATCACCACAAGCATGCCACTCACTCTTCCGGCCCCTCTCACCTGCAACTGGCCTCTTCACACAGTCTGGCCTGCCTAGATTCCTGTCCATCATAGCTTTCTGAAGTAGAATGTTCTAGGCCTGGAGGAGATGGCTGGCTCTTCTGCATAGAGGGCTTATTTTGAGGAGCTGTATGAGAAACTAGGATACACTCGTGGCGGAGGGGGCTACTTCTACTCATGTTGCAACAGGGATGAGAGCAGTGTCCAAAGCTCCTACCCTTCCACCAGCCAGCTTGGTGACCAGCATTGGAAGAGAACACTACTGTCTTCAGTGACAACTGTCTTCAGTTCAGAAACCTGACTGCAGTAATTTGCAAATATGAACAAATGGATCGAATGGGCTCAGCAACCTGGAGAAAAATCTGAATGTCCAGTCCCTTCTACTGGGGGGGAGCTGAGATGATGAAAAAGGATCCTGATATCCAGGGGTTCTGTTTTTTCCTCTGCAAAAAGGTAGTGAGCTAATGACCATAAAGACTTCCTATACATACAAAATATTGAAAGTCTACTTTCCAATTTTATTTTGTTTCCAGTACTTATGGTTAGCAACTGAAAGCCACTTGTTTTTTCATTCCACCATTTTTTTCTGTATCTATTATTTTCTCTCCATTTATAGTCATGCCAGTGTAGACACTCTTGGGTCATAGTTACACCAGTAGAAACACAACAGAAAGCAAATGTGCCACTCCTCCCTTGGGTTACAACTTTCCAAGTCATACCAATATAGAGAAAGGGGGGCAGATTAGGCATTTCCCCAAGTAGTCGTGCGGGAAGCATCCTTGCTTCATGTGCCTGCCACCTCCAGCATTACCATCTAAGGAAGGCTGTGATTTCTGCAAAGCCCTCCTCCTGGAGCTCCAAAAGGGCAGTATTGAATTGGTTTTGGCATTGTTTACGACCACAGATGTCTGAGCTACCAGAAAACTGTTTAGAACTCCTCCATAGGAGTGATTGCTACTTGGATGGATGTGAGAATGCTTGCAGAACCTTGAGACTTGATCCCAACAAACCCTCTTTCAGTGAGTACTCATCAAAAGGGGATCCCTTGTGGCCCCAGTTGATGCGTGACCTGCCATGATAGCACAGATAGAAGAGTCTGGTGTCCACAATCAACTGCTCACTTCAGGATGGCTGCCTCCACCTTTCCTGAGGAACATGGTTAATTGGGATTTTTCTGTAGGCTAGGCCTTTATGGACTGGGTACTCAGTCCAATGATGGTCATTTCCTGGCTGTCTTACTACTGAGCACTAATGAACTCAATCACTGAATACAAACCACTTAAGAGAATATTTCTGTTCATAACCAGCCATTTTATTGGAATCTAAGAATACAGATGATCATCTCAGCATGCACGACATGTTGGACTAACAGAACAAAGCGATCTACAATGCTCCTCAGCCACAAATAGGTTTTTTTTCCAGTATGTGACTTGGTAGCTGATGGATGGATAGAGATCATCTCAACACTCAGAATCTATAGGTTATGGACACATATCCCTACTGTAGAGCTCCTTTCTTTGGCAAGTCCCACGGCAGTAAGCATTCAGCATACACACAAACAAGGAGTTAAAAATCTGAGGATTCCTGTGTTACATTTTATGACATATTCTTTGTGTCTGTTGTATAAAAGGTCTGCTCACTCCCCACTATGTCTCCCAAGGTGGCTGCTGTTCTGTGAATTCTGTGCCTCTCTAAATAGCCTAACCTGCACTCCTCCTTTCCCCCACACCTCCATCTTGCCTTCTTCTAGGCCTTTTTGGACACAGCCTGTGCCTGGATAGATCCTTTAATCTTTGCTCCAGCTCTGGAGCTCTGATACTAGCTCCAGAGTCTACCGATGGTTGCTTAGCAACAGGCAGGCTTATGAACTAAACACACCTGATTTGGTTATCTGGCTTGGGAGAAACTTCTGCCATCCAGTTGGGTAAATGAGCTTTGGAGAGAACGGATTAGTATGTGAACAGAAGTGAAGACAAGCAGCCTTGACTCCTGCAGATCACCACTGACTAGGGTTGCTGGACAAGTCAGCACTACAGCAGCCACTGGGCTCCAATGGAGGAGGTGTGGTCATGGGAGGGGTTTCATCTTGGCTGGGGCCCTAAAGGAGGAACATGATTGAAAATGCTTGCACAATTTTACCACATGGTTCAATCTGTATGAAAGGTAACCACCTGGTGTTGGGGGCAGGGAACCCCACCCAATATGGAAATTTTCTTTCAAAGATTCAGAAAGGAACAAGGAAATGCAAATTTTTCTCAGGACACCTGCCCCTGAGCAGAGCTTAGAGCCAGAGAAAGGCTTAGGGTATTCTCCCAATCTTTTGTCCTCCTGGGCCCTCCTCTCCTTTCTCAGTGTCCTTGGTGATAGCAGAGTTTGCTGAGACCCAATCCCTCACCTGGCACAGGCTCTCTGCCTGCAGCTGTTTGTGTGAAGACTGGGTAATGGTACAGAATTCCTTTGTTCTGCTTATTCTGAATTATCTCTTCAAATCCAGCTATCTAAACTATTTCAAGACACCCTACTCTCCCTCAAACAACAACAACAAAACCACCACTACCACCACCACCACCAACAAAAACAACAGTCCCAGTATACCTAAACCTTTGAACTCACAGATGGAAAGAACAAAGAGAAATTGCCTTTCCACTCTTGATAACTGAGAACAGAGGCCTGAGGGAAAGGCCAAGGCATACAGAGACTGCTTTCATTGGCATTCTCCAAATGAGGTCCTTGCACCTGTCTGTTCACCCTGTTAGATTACAGAACTCTTCTTAACCTGGACCAGTCCAGATATGCCTAGGTAAGTCTGTTCCTCAGCTAATCAGTTCTCCACACAGTCTTCTAAAGCCAAGAATTAGCTGAGTCAAAATTTCTCGTAGGTCAGGGTTTCTCCTCCTTGACACAAGTGACATGTTGGATGGGACACTTTTATGATGTGGGTGACAGTCCTGTGTAGCCTCCACCTGCTTACTCTTCCCCTGATGTGACACTTCAACATGTCTGTAGACACTGCTAAACACCCACTGTTGAGAAACATATATCCAATAATGTGTAAAACTTGCAGGGCCCACACTAGATAAGTCATTTCACTCTGTGGGTGAACATGCCACACGAATGCCTGCTGTCCTGTGCCCTGAACCAAAGGAATGTCCTCTGTCACAGGCTCGTTACAACAATGTTTGAAAACTTCACAGTTGTTTTAAATGACATTTTGTTACACAAAGCCAAGTGAGAGCCACAAACGCTGAAGTGACAGTGAGTCCCAGAGCACAGGACCCATCACGTTGGTCCTGACTCTGGTCCTTGAAAAATGTTCTGGCAGGGTGTTGACAGGTCTGCTTGCCCATCCACCCTCCTTCCATGGGCACAGGGACACACTGGGGCTGTGTCCAACAGGAGATAAACTACACAGAGTTCTTTTTGCTAAGCAGCAAGTCTGGAGTAGGAACTGCCAGGCAGGGCATCTTAGGAGCAGACGCCATGTCTGGCCACCTCTGTGAAACCACTTAGGGGGCTGAGATGAGTGCAGGGCTGAGAAAGGCTAAGGAGATCCAGAGACTTGACTGCACCTTGGGTTTTTGCCCTCAGCACCAACTTGTCCCGGGGACTGAAAGTTTCCCTGGCTTCTGTTTCCTCTTAGGCTAGCGAACGGTTTTATCAGAGGCACAACCAACTCTGAAAGTCTAAGTTTCTAAGAATACAATGCAGAAAATGTCACTTCCACCCACCCCACAATCCTTCTCCTTTCTAAATTAATCATTTCCTCTATTTCTACCTAAATTATGGTGACTATTCTCAACAGGCTGCAAAAACCACAGTGAATGCCAAATTCCTTCCAAAAGAAAGGGCTGATTCTGTTATTAGAAGTAAAAGGACCTTATTCCTAGTGTGTGTGTGTGTGTGTGTGTGTGTAAAACATCTCTGTGGGGTAATTCATGCTTTAATTTCAAAAAATAAATTCATTATTAAAATTAGGTTGGAAGATAGAACATACCAGTCCCATGGTACATATGAAGTCACTGGTATATTTATAGCCCCTGATTCCAGCTGAGAGATCACCTGACTCCATACCCTATGTAGGCATTATCCACATGTCATTTCCTTTCCCTGGACATGCTTTGTAAACACGCCCCGATTTTTTAAACACAAAGGAACAACATGGCAAATGGCACTGAGGGAGAGGCATGCTGGTTCAAGTCAGGAAGCAGAGCAAACCATCTGCAGCACCAGGCTCAACATTTAACTGCGAGTTCAAATATTAATTGCTTTATGCTAATGGCAACAACACCGGCCACATTTTTTTTTTTTTATCACAAGGAGATTCACAGAAGTCCAGCTTCATATGCATACTGGGCAAAATGATCTTGTGTCCCTACATGGCAGGGACATTTAGGTACAGGGACTATAGTTACTGAGCTCCATGATTCCAAGCTCACAGGGGTGGGGGATTAAATACACGAGGGGAAAGAACCAGAGAGGAAATGCAGAGATGAGACAGTTTCCATCTTGGACCTCAGTCTGTCTGTGAAGAGCTTTGGGTAAACTGACAGCAATATGATTACAAGACACCAAAGCACCGTGGGTACACAGAGGAGGACTGCCTGATTATGCAGAGGTACTGAGAACAATAGCACCCAAGGATGCTCAGGTCTTAGAGAACAAGCAACTATGTTCCCTGAATCAGCAAAATGCATTTGTTACTATGTTTCTACCCAGCTCAGGAAACATAGGGAGACATAAGCAGTTCTGATGTAATAAAATGATCTTTCAAATGAAAAAGGAAGAGGCTAAAGAAGAAAGTGGTATACAATGTGAGAAGGACCCAACCCTGCGAAGAGGATGGGAGGGGCCATGAACCAGAAATGTAAGGAGCCCGGAGAATCCAGGAAAAAGGCCTACATGCTAGGAAGGGATTCTAGCCACACAACACCTTGATTTTAGTCACTGAGATAAGTGTTGGAGGTCCCTCCCACAGAACAGCAAAATCCTAAGTTTATGCTGTTTTAAACTGCAAAGCTTATGGTAATTCATTACCAGAGCAACAGTGAGTTAGTTTTAAAACTCTCAATACCTTGGGTCCTGGCTATGAGGGGCACCTTCACCTAGTTACTCTTTGTCCCACTAGTCTCCAAGGCTACTGGTAATTTGCAGTGGGCTAGAATTAAGGAGACTGGTTTGCATAAGGACCCAAGGGATGGCACAAATGAACCTTAGATCATTTATCGAACAGATGAATTGGTGATGGATTTCTCCCATGGAACAGTATACATTTGGCCTTCAGGATTAAAGATGCTCTCTAGAACCTCTATAGGCTGCAGGTGTGCAAGGCTGAACCTCTCATTTTCGCTCTGGTTCTGACAGAATCCAGCTAGGGTTCAGGAGATCTGGTGGGTTCTGCACCGCACCGTGCTACACCTTACCCACACTGTTCTCTGGCAGTATTGAAATCACCACGCCATGCTTTCAAAATTCTTTTGAAGTTCATTTCCCTAGACCAGGGTAGAGCAAGGTGACAGGACTATCTTTTTTTCCCCTACAGGATTAGTTATTTGAAGCAGAGTCATGTGAGTTTCTACTCCACAGGTTATTTAAGGAAGGGCAGGAAAATGTGCTACAGGATAGGAACCTGAGCCATCTGATTTTGGAAGCAAATGAGGGGGTGAGGTGCAGCCTCCCCCGACTCTTCACCCTCCAGCATGGCCTTGGATCAGAGCAACTGTGCAGAAGAGACCAGCACAGAACCAAATCAAACAGAAACCAACTCAGAGGGACTTTTCACGCTTCAGTGTTCACAAATGAGACAGAGCCAACAATTACATAAACATACATCACAAAAATAATAAAAAAAAAACTCAACAAAGGGAAAAGCAACATTTTCAGCAAAATCAACCAACCAACCAACCTCATCGCAGGAATAACAATATCGAAAGAAGTACATATTTTTTTTTTCTTTCCTTAGGAAGAAATGGCCTGCCTGAAATACACCAAGGGGTCCGTTATACCAGCATCTCCTTAAGATAATTGGTACATGGATTACTTTGCTTTTAGCACCGAGAAGCAGATCCATAGGGAGAAAATTTTATGATTTCTCAAGTTATAAAAATAATGCATTTACCTGATTTGCCTGGACTGATGTAAACTCCAAACAGAATTCTATTTTAAGAGAAACATGATTTTATCATTTGCTAGTATTCCCAAAAGCTGGATTTACAATGATTGCCTTTCCAATGCTCACTTAAATCAATTACAGGAAAATCACAGTACTCGATTAAATAATAAAAATACAATCTTTTGGTAAAACTAGAATCAGGATAAAAACGGGTTAACAAAGAAAACAATTCTCAAACTAAGGAAAGCATCACACTAAGAGAAACATTTGAGTGTCCCTTTCCGAGTGTCTTTTATTTACACATCTATTAATAACCTGTGTGTGTGATAAGTAATCTGGAAAATGGCATTAGAGTATTTGTCTTTTAAAGCCAAGAAGACAGGCTGGACACCTATCACAAAGAGCCTCTGATACTTTGATTTCTGAAGATCCAGTTAATAAAACAAAACAAGTCAGTGATAATACAGACTGACTGGAAAATGAAAATCTATTCTTTATGGAGCTGTAGATATTGTAGCTATATCCAAGAATCAATCACGAACTAATAAAATAAGTTTTATAAGTCAAGTTAGCAGCTTATAAAATAGACTTAAGACATTAAGTCAGAAAATATAATGGAAACAATAATCCCATTCATAATGTGTGGTGGTTTGAATAAAAATGGCTGCCACGGACTCGTGTGTTTGAATGCTTGATCATAAATAAGGTGGGGGAGGCCTTGCTGGAGGAGGTGTGTTATTACGGGAGGGCTTAGAGGTTTCAGAAGCTCACACCAGGCCTAATGGCTCAGTCCTCCTTCTTGCTGCCTGCTGATCCTGATATAGCTCTTTGCTCCTTCTCCAGCACCATGTGTGTTTGGATGCTGCCATGTTTCCTGCCATGATGATAATGGGCTGAACCTCTGAAATTGTAAGCCTGCCCCAATTAAATATTTTTCTTTGTAAGCGTTGCCATGGTCATGGTGTTTCTTCACAGCAATAGAAACCCAAACTAATAGCCGGGTGGTGGTGGCTGCATGCCCAGCACTCTGGGAGGCAGAGGCAGGCAGATTTCTGAGTTCGAAGCCAGCCTGGTCTACAGCATGAGTTCCAGGACAGCCAGGGTTATACAGAGAAACCCTGTCTCGAAAAAACCAAAAATCAAAAAAAAAAAAAAAATCAAAAAAAAAGAAGAAGAAGAAGAAGAAGAAGAAACCCAAACTAAGACATAATAGAAAAAATTCCCCCAAACATTAACAGATAAGAAAATCCCACACAGGTTACACAGAACAATATTTATCTAAAAATAGCACACAAAATCAGTAAAGAAAAAATTTCGCTGAGGTGGATACAAAACAGTTGGAAGAAAAGGTAAAATAAAAAATGTTCTTTCTCCCTAAATTTATAAGTGCATGTAATACAACTTTAACAAAAACCAAACCATAAACCAAAAACCAAAACCCACGGTATGATCTTTGTAGAGTAGCCATCCTATCCTAAAGTTAGAGGAAGAAATACAAAAACATCTCTTGGAAAAAAAAATAAAAATTAAGTAACACCGTGAGAAGTATGTCTTATAGATTATTATCATTAAAACAAGGAATTATCAGAATAATGAAAATGGGAGTGGACATAGAGCCTTGGGGATGTAGAAGCAGCAGGTCTGACTTTATGAAAGTCTTGATGAAGACGTGACCCAAGAGCACTGCCAGAGTGGTGGGGAGAGAGAGCTGCAGCCTGGCTGGTATATATAAAGTTATAGTTGGAAGAGGAGAGCTATAGTGTCCCCAGTAGAGAGGTGGGTGTGGGTAACAATGCTGCATTGATTATGTCACAAGGCTAGAAGGGAAGATTTGGGATGTTTTCTTCTCGGGGTGACAGTGTCTGATACAGTGGGTATGCCAAATATCCTTATTTGATTATCATTGGCACAGTGCTTACACCCAACACAAGTCATTCTATAACCACAAACTGACACACTTCTTTCCATTAGTTGGGAAATAAAATAAGGATCGTTCTATAACCACAAACTGATACATTTCTTTCCACTAGGTTGGAAATAAAATAAGGATTTTTCACTAGAAACGGGTAACAGAATTAAAAGTCTAATTTTAAGCCAGAATGATATTTGCAATAAAAATGCAGTACGTTTTTAAGTAGAACTTAGCAATAAGATAACAGTGGTATTCATGAGTAATTCTCAAAACGATACAGGTAAGTCAGCGCAAATTATCTGAAAAAAATAACCAAAGGTTATGAGCAATAAAAACAACTATAAACATAAATGCTAATGAAGGTTAATGCATTTCAACCTCTCTAGCTGGATAAGCTACCTAGAAATAACAACGTGGTGGCGTGGTGGTACATGCCTTCGATCCCAGCACTCAACAGGCAAAGGTAGGGGTTTGTGAGTTAAGGCTGAGCCTGGTCTACATATCAAGTTCCAGGACAACCAAGACATCCTAGAAAGACCTGGCTTTACACAAACAATCTCAAAAACAACACACACACAGTGCTAATGAGGAGTGCGGACACAGATAATCCTTAACCAGCTGGGGACTCCACAGTAGGATAAAGGATCAAAAGGTAAGTTCCAATAGTGTTAACTTGCCTGGCAGTGGTGGCACATGCCTTTAATCCCAGTACTTGGGAGGCAGAGGCAGGCGGATTTCTGAGTTCAAGGCCAGCCTTATCTACAGAGTGAGTTCCAGGACAGCTGGAGCTTGGTTTCCTGAGGTCAAAAGCCAAGCACCTGTGCCCACTTCTCTTTTCCTGCTTAATGCAAATATGCGCCTAGCTTGATCTACTGACCCAGAGTATAGGGGTGGGGCCTGGTAAGCTGGAAATGCTCTGGACCACCTGGATGCCCAGGGCATTTGGGGTCTGGTGCTGTTGTGTATCCACTCCCTCTGAACTGGACAGTCTCTCAGGTGGAGCATGAGCTCTAAGGATGCAGCTTTTGTGACTCAGGGTCGCCGTACCTGGGTAGGGTTAGGATTGCTGTCAGGAAGCACCATGACCAAAAACAACGTGGGGAGGAAAGGGTTAGTTTGGCTTAAGCTTCCACATCACTGTTTATCCCTGAAGGAAGTCAGGACCGGAACTCAAACAGTGTAGGAACCTGGAGACAGGAGCTGAGGCAGAGGCCATGGAGGGTGCTGCTTACTGGTCTGTTCCTCATGGCTTCTCAGTTTGCTTTCTTATAGCACCCAGGAGCACCAGCCCAAGGGGGGGGGCACCATTGGACTCTCCCCTATCAATCACTAATCAAGAAAACGCCTCACGGCTTGCCCACAACCACATCTTATAGAGGCATTTTTTTATTTCAGTTGAGGTTTCCACCTCTCAAATGGCTCTAGCCTGTGTCAAGATGACACAGAACTATCCAGCACAGTGCACATGCAGGGATAAGCTTTTTGATGATCTAGTCATCCATGTTCCCATGTAACCCCTTGCTCACACACTTCTGTAGTAAATCCACCCGCCCCCCCCCCCAAAAAAACTCACTGGTTCACTAAATTAGGCATAGGTAGAATTGTTTTTCTGGCTGATTGTTGATGCCCCATCTGGGGGTGAATACAAGTTTGCTTACAGCTTTCTAGGAAAAGTCATACAAATACTGAGGCTAAACTTGGGTGAGAAAGCAGGAGGGGGGTGGATGCCTATAACTGCTCTCAGGGAGAGACCTGGCTTGCATTCTTTCTTGGTTAGAAATGGAACCTCAGGCCAGAGGGCTGAGCCTTGGGTAGCCCAGCTGTGGCTAGAGCCAGCCTTGTGAGCCAGCCAGTGTGCTCTCCTGGCAAGGACTCCAGGAGCCAGGAGATGCCACACACTGCTCTCTGCTTTGTGTGATCACTAATCTCCTGGGAAGAGACCTTTCCTTGGGTAGGAAAGTCAGGAGCTTCGGCATATCCTATAGTTTCTTCTCACACATCTGTGAACACATGTGAAACAATTCAAGACCCATACAGTCCAAAAAACGCCCCCTACATTTAAAAAATAGCAGCATGCTAAAAAATATCTTGCCCAGAAATAAATGAATGAATAAAAAGCCGGGAGATAAACATCAACCCAGTCTGAGTTGGCACGTCCTAAATTCCAAAAGGAAATGGAAACTTCTGATATTTTTATTACGTTGGATACTTCCTGGGGAAAAGTTTCTTTTTACGAGGTTGAGTCTCAGGAGACTCACATTTTGATTTGTTCCTTAGTTCAACCACACTGCTTTAGACCTTGTTTTTACATCTGAAACCTGAATATAAGCCTGTTCTTAGTTTTCATCCCAAATGAATATGCTAACAAACACATGGAATTAAGGAGACGGTGGAACTGATCTACCTCTGTTTCAATAATCAATAAGTAATCTATGTTTTAAAATTCAATAAGCTAAAACTAAACATGTAATCCGGAAGGTGGGACTTGCTGCCTGCACTGCTAAGTTCTTTCATCATTTCCTTTAAAACTCATGCAAAGCAAAACTGGGCACTGCCTGCTCCCAAAACCTCACAGGGCTGTCTTTAACCACACACCCTCATCCAACCCATTCTGGGTCCTTAGAAAGGACGGCATCTGTTTTCCCAGGAGAATTCCATTGCCCCAAGAAAAGCAGATGGGCCCTGTGCAGGCAGAGATGGAGGGGAAGGAAAGGCTCTCGAAAGTCAATAGAATTTCCTACTAAATGTGGAAGAAGCCAGAGAACTCTGTGCCTTCCTGGATGTGGCTTTTGAAACGATGTCATTAACACACAAAAGACTTCTTTTTGACAGCTTTCTAGGGCTTTTTGAAAATAACCTGCCCCCTTCATACTCAAGAATACAGATTGCCATAGATAAAAAAACAGGGTCTTAGTCTGTTCAGATTTCCAATCCTTGAGCAGGGAACTAGGAAGGAGAGGGTGACAGTCACCTTTGTGCCATCTCAAATGACTGAATTCACACCTTATCAGTACCCAACAGTCCCTGCTCTCCTGAGATTTCATTTCCCCTGGGCACAACCCCTGGGCACAAGTGGGGAGTCCATTAAGAACAACAGCAACTGAAGATTCATAGAAGCAAATATCATTCACTCAGTAGTCCTCCCTACCGTATTAGATTGAATATTCAAGCCATACTACAGTAGTGCTATACTCACGTTAAGGGTCCTGCACAAGATTGGGCTCCTGGAGATTGCAAGGGGTTACAGACAGAAGAGTGGGAACAAGGTAGGTGCTCTGCCTCTTGTCATCACTGTCTCAGCTTTAGAACAAGCTGCGGGGTTTGCATTCTACCCTTTCCATGCTCCTGTGAGTCTACCCCTGCTTTTCCAACAGTTTCACTGTTCCTTCTCATTTCTCAAACAGCAAATCTGGACAGTCGCTGACTTTGCTCCTTTCGCTTCACAAGGGTGTCAATCAAGGTACAGGGCTGGAGCACTGGGCTGCTAGCCAATCCCATGTCTTGACTGGCCACATCAAGGTGGGAAGACCCACATCTAGAAAGAATGGATCCTTAAGAGAAAGCTAGAATTTGTTGCCACATTCTCCTGTGAGGAGTAGTTGATTATTAGGAGTCCATAGACCACAGTCAAAGAGACTTAGAGATGAGACATGACCAGTATCAACTTTTAAATGCCCATAAAGTGATCCAGGAGAGAGAGAGATAACCCAAAATCACCATCACAGTTGACTCGGATAAAGCCAGGGAAGCCACACTTAGCTCTTTATTTTATTTTTTTTAAATGTAATTTCTAATTATGTGCATGTGTGTGGGTGTGTGTACAAGCCTGTGTGCATGCATGTGTGTGACAGCACATACATGGAAGTCAGGGGACAACTTTCAAGAGTTCATTCTTTCCCTCCGTTGTGGTTTCTGGGAACAAAACTCAGACCATCAGCACCTCTGCCCATTGAGACATCTCAATGGTTGAAAACCAAACTCTTTTAAAGTATATTTGTCACAATTCAATCATGCAGAGTAGAAATTAGACCCTGTCTGGCCTTCCATCCCACCCATCTCATCTTTAGTTGAAGATCTCAGATTGCAGACTTCAGAACACATCCCCACAGGAAGTATACAACAACTTTAGGATTAAGAGGGCAAATTAATACATCTCTTAAATCTTAAATAGCAAGTGCTGTGGGTTTCAAGGATCTTTCTCTCTGTACTTATGCTCAATTAGCAAGAGATAGACCATGATACTCCTATTGGGATGGCCCATAAAAGATGTATATGTTATGGACTATGGATAGTTTTAGTAGTCTACAAAAAGCCAGCATCGGATTGTAAAGCATGCACTGGTCAGATTTGTTTTTTGTTTTGTTTGTTTTTTTTAGAAATATAAATCAAATGTCACTTATTCAAAATGCTTAGAACCAGAAATGTCTCAGATTTTGTAGTTTGTTTTTGTCTGGTAGTATTTTTCTTTGCATTTCCATGATATGATACTATAGGTATTAGACCAAAGTTGAAACATGAAACTCATTTGATGAAGGCCCCTTTACACAGTATGCTTAGTGTGCCTGTGCCTAGATTGTAGCCTGTTAGGAGGGTCAGGTGTGGTGTTTTCCAGTGGTGATGACACTGGTTTCCAGTTATATAGACATTGAAAGGTTTGGACTTGGTGGTAAACATTATTAAAAAAATACATTGTATGCATGTATTTTAAAGCTTTGGATTTTGAAGCACCTAAGCATGCTTAGACTGTATACTTCTGTAGAAGGAATTCTTCAGAAGCAATACCAAAACCCAAACCAAAACATTCTTGCCACCAAAGCCTCTCTTCACCCCATAGACCTACAATTTGATAAGTTGAAGCTGAACTTGATTTCTGTCCCATTGGTGCCCAATCCATATTTTCAATCTCTTACTTGGTTCTTCTCGTCAAACCCTCATTGGTGTTACCCAACCAACATGCCCATGTTGAGAAGACGTCACAGTGACAGCCTTCTCCATCTCTACCAGTGGTACAGTCTAAGAACTCCATGGGATCATCAGTTTTTCCTATCACTTCCTTAGCTCACACCCAAGTCAGGACCTGCCCCACCCCCTCAGTCGTCTGTTTTAGTCTAGGCCACTCTTTCTTAAGGTAGCTCCGTTGGCATTCGGGACCAATGTGCTGAAGCGCTGTTCTGTGTACTTCCGAAGGTGTCAGAGAAACCTTGTCATCAGATGCTAGTGGCAACCTTCTCCCTAGCTGCCACAGCTTTATCTGCTGACCCCGTGCAGACAAAACTGGCTCCAGCTGGGACCTGCTCTCTGGTTTGCCCTTCCTTGCTCAGAAGACTCCACCACGCCAGCTTCACCTTAGTTCCTGGAATCTACCTGGCTGCTTCCTACCTCCAGGGCTTGGCAAGTGCCATGCTCTCTGACACGTGTTCTCGCTCCACGCTTCTCAGCTGCTTTATTCTCACACTGGTGGCCGCAGGCCCCACCTCAGCTCCTTAGGGGAGTTCTCTGAATGCCCCGCCTCAACAGCAGTACCCTCGCTCCTTTATTCTCATCACGTCTCCGTAATTATTAAAATGGCTAGTTATTTCATTAACCTTATTTTTTTCTGACCTACCGTTTATCAAAACAATGACACCATTATTTAGGGTGTCGATTCTTGCTTTCTTTGGCCTCTGTTTTACCTTTAAGGCACAACACTAGGCCAAGCCAAATAAATATTTGTCAACTGATTAACCAAATGCTCTTTATATTTCAGGCCCAGACCATGCCCATAACGAGTGACGAGGTCATAGTATAAACATATACCTCAGGAGAATTGGGAGATTACCCAGGCCTTTTACATTCTAGTTCCCCTGAGCAAGTGTCCCTGCTCCACAGGGAGGCTTGTCCTTCCTGGATGATGAGTTATGGAGAGGGGGTGAGAGCAGTACCCCTCCCCGCAGGGAGCAAGGTGACAAGACCTTAGGCAAGCCCCATCTCCCTTAATGGAACCTACATTGTGTCTTGGGGTGGCTGAGAATACTTACATGATGGAGAGTTGGGCAGAAAAGAAAAGAAAAGAAAGGAAAAAAGGAAGGAAGGAAGAAAGAAAGAAGATTCAAAGATTCACAAGTGACAAAAATCTAAAATTTCAGGTCTCCATAGGGAGACATTTTCCTAGTCTGTCTGTCTCTGTCTCTCTCTGTTTCTGTCTCTGTGTCTTTCTCTTGTGTCTCTGTCTCTGTCTCTGTCTCTCTCCACGGCCTCACTGGCCTGGGACTCAATAAGTAGAGTAGATTGGTCTCAACTCAGGAATTCAAGGTAGTGACACCTTACCCAGCCCTCTCCTTTATGATGTGCTGGATATCTCAAAGACCATCGCTTCACCACAGAGGAATAGCAGGCTCGCTTCCATTTTCTAGTATAATAGAAGTCCCTGATACAGGACCAGCAGATGGTGGGCTGTACTCACCAGAAAGGCAGGTGTTTTCCTGAGAGACCTTGATCGCCCCAGGGGAACTTTGGAAGCGGACCCAGGGTTTCGTCTCTCAGATCTCTGTTTGCTCTAAGCAGATTAACAGTGAAGCATTTCACCTGAGAGTCTACCTTGCTGTCAGCTCACCAGGTTTTCAACGCTGTTTTCTTCCAAGTCTTCTTGTTTATAATATTTCTCATCTGCCAGATTGATTTCACTTCTCAGTCAATCCTGAGCTCCATTCCCAAGAGAACACTTGGAATCAGTCACTTTATTTATCCCTTTCTCTTTAGCACTCTGCACAATGTCCTCAAAATATATTTATTCCTCATTTAAAAATTACTGGAAAATCACTGTTTTATAGGAAAAGGTATCCCCCAGGCTGTAGTTTGGATTCTGTTTGAAGGTAAGACACACATTGAATTAGGAAAATTGGCTTTTAGACCATTGAGGCAAGGAAAATGTTGTTTTGTAATTGCTCAGAAGTATCAATGTCTTTTTCCCAATTGAAAATTTCCAACTCTACATGTATTGTTGCTGCTATTACAGTGAATAATTCAGAATGACCATATACATGCACACACATACACACACACACACCATACACACACCATGCACACATACATACATACACCACACAGACCACACACACATACTACACACACCACACACATACACACTACACACAAACACACAATACACACGCCACACACACATACTACATATACCACACACATACATACACCACACATACATCATGCATACACACATACACACACTATACACATATATGCATCACACATATACACACACACTTCATACACACCACACACACATACCACACACACCACCCATACATACACATTTACACACATACCACATACACATGCACAAACCATACACACACACACACACTAATGCATACACACCAAACACACTCCCACCCCACCCCTCTCCACATATGCCCTATATACCACACAAAACAAACACATGCACACACACATACACACACACACACACACACACACACACACACGCGCGCGCGCACGCACACATACACTACACCCCCCACTACACACACCATGCATATACACTACACATACCACACACACACTACACACACCATGCATACACTACACACACCATGCATACACACCACACACACACACACCATGCACACACACCACACAGCCACATACACACTACACACGCACACACTACACAAACTATGCATACACTACACACACCATGCATACACCACACACACACACACACACACACCATGCAATACACTACACATACCACACACACACACTACACACACCATGCACACACACCACACACACACATACACACACACATACACATACACACACACACAGTATCCTACTCCTCTGAGACAGGGTGCCAGTCTAAGGACCACGCTAGCCTTGAATTTGCTTTGCTCCTGCCTCAGGTCCCACGGAAGCTTTTATAGATGTGCATCATTACACACACTGAGAATGGTCATCCTAATGTCATTGGCAGCACCACTGTCTGGATATGGCATTCAGGCCTTAGTGGAGGGTGTGTGGTAGACTCTGGACACAGACAGGGCTAGATACCTAACCTTATTTTGCCACTAGTTACTTAATCTCTGTGTATCAAATTTTCTCATCTGTAAAATGGGAATAACAGGACAACTGTCCCTTTTCATAGAGAACTGGTTCTAGGATCCCCATAGAAATGCAAATCGATAGATGCTGTCAAGTCCCCTTTATAAAATTGTGCTATAGTTGAATATTACCTACATCCAACATCCATTCTTCTAAATATTCTAAATCATCTCCACATTACTGAGAACAAAAATACCAAGTAAATGCTATGTCAACCACTACTGCACCATACTGTTTAGGAGACAATGACAGGGGAGAGATATCTGTACATTTTTATACACATGAAGTATTTCAATGCATGGTTGGCTGAGTTGGTGGATTTGTAACTCATGAAAACAGAAAGCCAGGCATGTCTCTTCACTGGGTTCTTTAAAAATTACATCCTGTGTGTGTGTGTGTGTGTGTGTGTGTGTTTGGGTACGTGTGTGCTCAGGTGTGCATGTATGTGTGCCACACACGTGTGTCTCTACACATGCCATTGTGCATATGTAGATGTCAAAAGACAAGAGGATTCACTTCTCTTCTTAAATGATTTGGGTCCCAGATTTGGTGGTAAGTGCCTTAACACTCTGTGCTAGCTCAATGACACCCTCTCTGGATTATTATGAAGATAAAACGAATAGTTCTAAACTACTTAGAATTGTATCAGGCATAAAACAAACACTTAATGTTAGTACTCTCATCAGCTTAGTTTTTGAAATTGATTTTCACTATAATATACTTTAATTTGTCAAAGAAATGGGTTTTGGGGTAGCATAAACTAAATGGAACTCCATAAAAATTATTCCACCAGCCAATACTCTGCACCAGAGCAAACTCTAAATAAACGCCCCATGGTGAGTATCGTATGAGTATCCTTAAGTACTTTTAAGACTAAAACTTAATTTATGTTTCTGGTCTTCATTTTTCAGAATCCAGAATTCTAGCATTTGACATCTCCGTATTTTCCTATGTGACCCCTTTAAAAAGTCTTCAGAGAAAGAGACCAAGCACAGGGATGTCGTAATAAAGAGAAAGAAGCCATTGGCCTTGTGTCAAGAAGATCTGCGGGTCAGATGGGAACACCCTGGCCCCACCACGCAGGAGGCAGCTTACCACCTTATATTCAGTCTTTGCGTTAGAAAACAAAGCAGCATTGTTCACTGTGATCAGGAACAACAGCTGCAGTGGAGTCTGGACACAGGAATGGAACCGCCCCAGACCCTGTCCTGTCCTAATATCAAACACAACTGCATTGTGGTGTCTGTTTTCTATAACTGGTTATGGACTCAGAGTGGCATCTCCTTCAAGGGATATTTTAGGGACATCCATGCAATGGCTATTGAAATTGGGGATCAAAGACAGAGCCCTGTAGTAACAAGACAGAGATAGGGCATAGCCAACCACTCCAGGGCCCCCTCCAATGGGAATGCAGAAAGTGGCCATCTTTTGGTGACTCATTTGGAGAAACAGACTGACAAGAAGGCTTGCTTCCCTGGTGGGATTGCTCAATGATATGTGACATCTCACTGAAAGGAATAAAGGATTATTTGAAAACATGTATTATGAAAGCTGAGATGTTTGGAATGTACCATGTGGGGAAGGGAGAGGATGGTTTATACAAGCTTGTAAATCTGACATGGTTATTTAATTACACCCCCTACCTCCTTGTCATTCAATTTTAAAATCCCAGTGGCAGTCTCTTATTATAGCTCATCTTTGCATCTTATTTTTGGTTCCAACATTCCCCACTCCTCATCCCATCCCATGCCCAGGCTGACTGCTGGTGGCCTCAAGATGCTAAGCAATCAAGTCTATGTGTCTAGTCCTGAGGGTGTCAGCCACATGACCTCCTGGCTGTTCCTACAGATGGACATGGAAAGCACAGTGGAGGGAATCTTACTCTCACTAACAAATGCTGTGACTTCCCTCATTAGTATTCTTCATCCAGTTGTGTTCACATCTGTTAAATCATTTGATCCTTACAGCACTGTGACACAGCCAGAGCATGTGTCCACTATATTTTATGAATGGAGAAAATGAGGAAATGGATCAATTGCGGGAAAAATGCTCAGGATTACAGACTAGCCTCAGTAGAGAAAATCTCAAATCCACACTCCTCTTCCAAGGTTTGGTTAGGCCAGGGACTTCCAGTCTTAGGACTAGTAACATTTATTTAGGTGATGCTTTGACAGGTCTTTCCTGTGTATTATAAGACACAGTGTTCTTGGCCTTTATCTCTGCGTAAGAGGATTATCTCTTAAGCTTCGAGGACCAAAAAAATGTCTCCAGACCTTAAATGGTTTCCACCACAACACAATTTCTGGTTGAGTGGGGGTGGGGGATTTTCCACATTAGGATAAAATAAGATCAATGTTTAAAAGGCCACAAGGTCCCTCTTCCCAGAGGACAATGCACTTGATATTCATGACAACTGATGCCCAATACACTGGTTTCTATGCTAAGCTGAAGAGGGAAGTCCACCTCCCCCCACTCCCGACAGAACATAAGTTTATTAGTTTTAGGGAAGTGGAAGAGTGGTCAGGGCATGAGACAGAGACCATCTTTTCTCCTTATCCGAATGATTTCAAGGACTTATTCAATTTTTTGAATAAGTAGTATATTCATATGAATCCAAACTAATTATGCATGAACAGTTACACACAGGTGTCTGTTTCTTCCTCCGATCTGGGATCCCCACTGCAACGATTTCTTGAGGCAGCTATATGTCTTCACGAAGACTCTGTAAAGGGTGTTATATGCTTAAACATATATATTTAAGGTGTTATATGTTTAAACAAGTGCTTCTATTTAGATCAGAATGTCACTGGGCCACTACTTTACTCACATTTCAAAGGTAATAAAGGTCACCTGCCCTTGAAAATGTGGCCAGGGTCAGGCATTGCTGCTCCCCCCACCCCCACCCCATCGCTGGCGTGTTGCAATGAAACAAAACCAAGGTCTTGAAAAACAGAGAGAAGAGGAAAGAAACAGGAATATTTAGGTCAAGCCCCTCCTATGAGCGACCTGAACCACTAGCCTCCTACCAGACATGGTGCAAATTGGTTATAGACTCATTGGTATTGAAAGCAGGGGGCTTCAGCCCCGGCCCCCACATCACCCATTCCCATTGCAGCCTGTAGCCACCAGAACTGACTTCCCTAGGTGAGGAAGGTTGGAGTGTGGACAGACTTAGAAAGGAGAAGCAGGCTGGAAGGTCAGGGTACAGAAGTGAGGTGACAGAGGTGGAAAGGCAAATGACCACAACAAAGACTTCCTATTCCAGCATGTGCCCATCTGCCTGGGAAGCTCTCTCAGTTCCAACTGTGAGATCACAAACTCAGGCAAGGGTGGTGATTCCGGTCATCTCCCTGGCGAAGCACTACTAGGTGGTTTGTGACATATCACTCAGCCAAAATGACATTGGTTGGTTTGGGAGGGAGGGGACTAGGCAATTTCATCACAATTAAACTACAGAAGTTTGGGGGCTGGAGAAGTGGCTTCATAGCCAAAAGCATTCGCTGCTCTTGAAGAGGAATTGAATTTGTTTTTTTAGCACCATTAGTTGGTGGGTCAAAATTGCCTATTACTCCAGTTCCAGGGGATTCAGCCCCCTCTTCTGTCCTCTGCAGCTATCAGACTTGCATGTGGCACACATACATACATACCTGCTTGAACTTGTTTGTTTGTATGTATGTATTATGTATGTATGTATGTATAATAAAAATAAACAAATCTTTATAGAAAAATACAGAAGCCAGGTGTGAGAGCAACATTTCCTTAACTCCAGAAAGTGGAGGCAGAGTTAGGCCAATCTCTGTGAGTTCAAGGGTAGCCTGGTCTATATAGTGAGTTCTAGAGTATATAATGAAACTCTGTCTTAAAAAAAAAATCCATACAAAATGCCAAGGGTTGGATCTCTGGCATCACCATCTCATCCAAGTATTGACCATCTCTACAGATGAACTCATTACCTTTTGTTTGTTTCCAAGTCTCTCACCTGGTCCTAACCCACCCCTCAAACACAGCATCATGTTCTTTACTAGAAACAGGAAAATTCTGGTACTCACTCTGATCACAAACTTTCAGCTAAGTCTTGATGGTAATGTTCTTTAAAAATACATTTCTTAAAACAACAACAACAAACAAAACTCTTCCTGCTGAGGATGGTCACATCCACCTGAAATCTCAGCAGCAAAGAGCCAGAGGCAGGAGGATTGTGAATTTGGGGTAAGCCTAGATTACATGAGAGAACTTATCTCTGAATTTTTTTCTCCCATCTTTCCTACTTTAATTTAATTTATTTTTTTTGATAAATGTCTGTTATGGAAAAAGTGTTTATTTTGAAATAATTTTAATTTAGAAATAGAAAACCTTATAGGAAGTAGGAATGAAACAAAAACCACAATGCATCCGGGCAATGTTTTACCTCATGAGCTTTTCACCCCCTCAGTGGTTCACTCGTCCCATGACGAGAAAGGGCTCAGCCACCCACAATAATGTTATTGATAGGGATGTGGATCTGGTTCACGAAGAAGCCGATGAATCCCATGAGAGCAAATCCTATAGCTCTGGCCATGGCGATCTTCTGGAATTCTTTTCTGTCGGGTTTGGTGAATCTTTAAACCAGCCGAACTGAGTCCTTTACAAACTGCCGACTTGACTCTACAAACTGCATTCATTACCTGATCCAAGTTGTGGGATGGCGGTTTGAGAAGGTAAAGACACATAGCTTAGCATCTTTCCTACTTTAAATGTCCAACTCTTGTTTCCTTGAATAGAAAATCTGGTGCCACAATCCCTGACCCCTGAACCCTGACCCGCTGTTAGGTGTGTAGCCATCACAGCCTGTCACTGTTATCCACGTCCGCATCACAGTGCCTTAGTGCCTACAACTGCACCAACCATTATGGTAACCAACATGTACCTGTTTAAAATTCAACTTGACTAACAAAGATTCAAACTGCAGTTCCTCTGCCTGCTAGCATATAAGTCATCAGTGGTTTTACCAATGGTGGATCCTGCATGCTACAAGCTGACCTTGCCAGCAAGAGGTGCCCCGGGATCCAATGGTGGCACCACTCTTGTAGGGATGGCTGACCCCATTCTGACTGGATTTGGGGCCTGCTACATGGGAGACAATTCCTGTACTGTAAATATGGTCAAAATCCCATGGCCCAGAAGATCATAAGCCTCACAGGAAACCTCTCATGTTCTTCTGCTCAATGAATGAGTTGTCCAAATGTCTTCTAAATAGTTGTTCATCCTCACAGATCAGTGTTGCTTTCGACCTTGGTCAGAGAACCTTCTCTTCACACAGGGCAATAATCAATGTGGAGAGTCATCAGTTGTCACAGCACTGATGATAAATGACAACTGACTGCTCATACTTAAGTGGCATATATCACACACACACACACACACACACACACTCACAAACACACAACTTCTGTCTTCAAGACTCAGAGACAAGGGGAAAGGCTGTCCAGCTGGGGAATGGAAAGGAGCCTATGAAATGCAGCCTTCCTTCTGGGACACGGCCATTGCAACCATGAACTCACAGTGCCTGTGGTTGTTGGCATGAGCAGACCTGAACAATGTGGAGTTGCCAAAATGCCAACACACATGGGGCAAGGGCATGTGAGACTCCCACTTCTGGAGGAGCTAGCTATTGGTAGCTGACAGTTGTCGGGGAAGGGAGAAGTGACTTCTCTTTCACAGCATGGCCCACCATGCAGTAAATAACCCCACACCTGTGCACACACAGGCGAACCTTTAGGCTTCCTTTTTAAAGACATGAAAGTAGAAAAGAGAAGTGTGGGATTGCAGATGCAGCAGAAAGGAGCTAAGAAAAGGGAATGGGGGAGGTTACTACAATCAGATGCACTATATACACATAAAATTGTCAATCACTAAAATGATTTTTAAACTCAAGACTAACAATTACATCGATAAAAATGCAGTCCCTCAGACACACTTGACATTCTTCACAAATCTTACTTAGTGGCCATGGACTTAGTGCTGATTATCAAACCCTTCCACCATCCCAGAAAGTTCTATTGGACAACACCAACCTGGAACATAAAGTTTGAACCTTTTACACCATGAGGCTGACTCAGTCAACCCCACACTACCACCTACTATGTGCCTCAGATACAACACTAGGCTGAGTTCTAGTTAGCCTTTCCTGTCCTTCCGCCAAGCCACCCTCATCCAAGGGTGTGCCATGCTCATCAGATGGCCCATCACGAGGACAAGTATGCAAGGTACCAGGCACAGTCACTAAAGGAATGTCAGAAAGTAAATAAACATCAGGAGAGTTTTAGCCCAGCAAAATCGTCTTCTGGTTTAGAAGCTGGCAGAACCTGGAAGACAACAGTGAGCTTCCAGCTATTCAGGACTTGGGATGATTAAACAAAATGGCTGCCAATGGTCTTGGCACCTAATACTTATTTTGGTCTTTAAGTATTCATGTATGTATGTATGTATGTATGTATGTATGTATGTATGTATGTGTCACATGGGACCACATTTTTCTTCCAAATAAACTGTACAGTCTTGGGAAGCAAGAGACATGGTCTCAAAAGCATTTCTTTTCTCCTTCACTTTCTTATACCAAGACTGTGTCGGCGTTTACAAACTGTTGCAGTTTGCAGGTGAGAAAAGTTCCACTGGCATGCTCTTTTGCCCAGAGTGAACATAAAATCAAACTTCTGAATTAAGTGATGATAAAAACCTGGAAGATTTCATATCAGGATCTGTATTTCTGTTTCCTAAAAAAAAATTATGAGCGTACAGGCAGGCTGGGGCCCACATTCACACCCAGCTGTTAGCAGCAGCTCCCTGCCACCTGACCCCAACGGAAGGCATACATCCTTGTGACGGTTCCCATAGTTATAGGGAAACCTGTTTCCTGCCCGGCTCCTGTAGGCTCTTGTGTTTACAACTCTAGCGGAAGACATTCAGCAAATTAACTGAGAGTGGAAATCCTAGACTCTGTAAACAGAGAGGCAGCCTTTAATACCTGCCTTAATGGGCAACATGTTTGTTTTACGTAGCTAAAACCCAACTTGCTTTAGCCTTCAGTTGAAGACATTAACCTTATGGGACTTATGTTTAGTTTCTCCTGGCCTTGCCAAGAATTGATAATAGATTAGAGAAATGGGCAAGTGGAAGAACCGAAAGCAGTCAGTTTGACACTCGTGTGTAAATGATCAAGACAAGGAGAGCAGAGAGTTCACAAACACTGACTGGTCCCCAAAGCATGTGGAAGTCATTACACTGAAGAAGCTAGGTGCTGCCAGCTGCTGCCCACCTAACCTGGAGAAAACCCAAAGCAACTGGTTAACACTAATCCATGGCGGTTTCTTCTCTCAACCCCTCATTAGAGGCTACTGAGCCCTGAGTTGTTTTTCCAGGCTGGCTCACTTTTCCCAGTCAACTGAAACATCTTTATAGACTCCTTTGGGGTCTTTCTTGTTCCTAGCAGTGGATCAGGGAGGAAGACATCTTCAAGTTGGGTTGTTTTCCATCATAATAAACAGCACATCACCAAGTCTCTTTACTAAACAGATCCATCTTGTATCCTCAGAGCTTCAGAACTAGGAAGGAAACCTCACTTAAAGACACATCTAGTGAATGCAAGGGAGCCTTGATGGATTCCTAGAGCCGGGGATAGGGGCTAGCAGGCATAGTTTCCAATATTTGTGCACATCTACATGGTATAACTTTTATGTTCCCATGAAGTGTTCCCTGTGTGCTGTGCACCATCAGTACCACATGGATTAAGGGCTAATCCCTGCGTCTCTTATATTCCTCTTAATAATCAATAATCAGATCATCAAAAGATTCCTATACTATTGTGTTTCTTAAAACATTGTTGGTGTATGTGTGTGTGTGTGAGTGTGCACATGCGCTCTTGTATACATGCTGAACTTTAAACCTTCTTTTGTCTCCTTCTATAGAATTATTACAGCACCTGAGTTTTTAATTTTTCTAAGTTCCCCAACTTCACTGGATCAAATATCCATTGATTGTAGACTCCTCCAGCCTTGCTACATTTTGGACCAGGGCACACAGAATAAATGCCAAAGAGTCGTGATCATGTTCTTTCTAAATGTTCATATGACAAAGGATTTCAGTCCAGAATCTTGGTGCACTTTGATGAGACTGAGGATACTGCTGGAAGCTAACCTAAAGTAATCACAGGTCAGTGTCTCTACACTGTTCCCATGCTTACCGGGTAAAGAGAAAACAACCAATTTTCCACCTGTGTGTAACATTAATAATTGTTGTTACTATCTTTGGCTGGATTACAAAATTTATAAGACCTGGTATTCTGAAATTCTACTTTATTTTTTTGTTGTTGGTTTGTATATTTGTTTTTCAAGACAGGGTTTCTCTGTGTAGCCCTGGCTGTCCTGAAACTTGCTCTGTAGACCAGGATGGCCTCAAACTCAAGGATCCACCTGTCTCTGCCTGGAATTAAAGGCATACTCTTACCCCCCCCCCCATTTCCACCCCCCCTCCGCCATCATGGAATTTTTTAGTCTTCATCCTGAAGCATCTTTTTTCCTGAACACGTCATCACCGGAGATAGTAATCTCCATGTTTATATTTCTAGGTTTCTCTGAGTAGAAAAGAAGAGTTAAAAAGATCTACAGGAAAAAGGACACTTAGGAAAGCAACATTTCACATGACTCATGATCTGAACACACGGTTAGAACAGACGTCTGGAGAAAAGGTTCTCACTAGCTGTGCATCAGAGAATAGCAAATAGAAACAAACAAACAAACAAACAAACAAAAAAGTGGAATATAGTAAATCTACAATATATAGGCATCCAGAGCCCAAAAGAGAAGGAGGCGAGAACTTTTGAAAGCTGTAATGTATAAAGTTAATTTAGAAGTGGGGACAGTGCTGCTAAGGGCCATATTTTATCCAATAATAATGTTAACATTAGCTTGATTGGTTAAGAGCCAAACATTTATCACATTCAAAGACTGGTAAGATATAATGGGAAGCTCAGAAAAAAAGGTCTGTTGAAATGGACGAAAGACATGAAATTTTAGAGGATTCACAAAGGCAATTCATACTTATACCTCAACCACTATGGAAATCAGGCTGACAGTTCCTCAGAAAACTGGACATGACACTTCCAGAGGATCCTGCTATACCTCTCCTGGGCATATATCCAAAGGATTCCCCGGCATGCAATAAGGACACATAATCCATTATGTTCATAGCAGCCTTATTTATAATAACCAGAAGCTGGAAAGAACCCACATGTCCCTCATTGGAGGAATGGATACAGAAATGTAGTATATTTACACAATGGAATACTACTCAGCAATTAAAAACAATGAATCCATGAAATTTTTAGGCAAATGGTTGGAACTGGAAAATATCATCCTAAGTGAGGTAACCCAATCACAAAAGAATACACATGGAATGCAATCTCTGATAAGTGGATATTAATTAGCCCAGAAGCTCTGAATACCCAAGGCACAATTAGCATAACAAATGACTCCCATAAAGAAGTAAGGAGAGGGCCCTGATCCTGGAAAGGCTTGAACTAGCATTGTAGGGGAGTACCAGGACAGAGAAAAAGGAGGGAGGTGATTGGAGAATGGGTGGAGAGAAGAAGGCTTATGGGACATATGGGGAGGGGGGAACTGGGAAAGGGGAAATCATTTGGAATGTAAACAAAGAATATAGAAAATAAAAATATATATAAAGGCATATTAAAATATAAAAAATATGTCATTAAATAAAAAATTCTTGTTAAATGTCAGAAAAAAATTTAAGACAGAAAGTACTTAGTAATTTGCAATAAGTCAATTAAAGGATTCATATGCTAGACACAGGATATCATATATCACCGAGAGTCTTCTTCCGAATAGCAAGAATAAAGGCAGAAAAATAACTCTCTCCCTTCACCTGTCTATTTCACATGATAACTGGGATATCTCTGAAAGACAGCTATACCCCAGTCCTTTGATCCTATAAACATGCTAATGTTATAGGGCAACCAAGAGTTTAGGCTAGTGAACATTAAGTTTGCTGATCAACTAACTTTAAAATAAAAAAAAATTATTTTGCATTATCTAGGAGGGTGATTTACTGTTTCTTTTTTCAGTGTTAGATGGGTACGGCCCCTCCAACCTTACCCTGACAGCCACTGCTGGCTTTGAGATAGAAGGAAGTGTGATAGTGGAGACCCAGAGAACTTCCAGTAACTGTATAGAACAAGCCCTCGAGTCTCCTCTAGCTGTTCTGGAAGGAAGGGAGCTCTGTGGGCACCAGTCAGACCCCTGCCAGACTTCTGACCTCCACAACTACGTGATGATACATTTTGTCATTTAAACTATCAAGGTTTTGCTCATTTGGTAGAACCACAAGAGAAAGTAAGATGGCCAACAACTGCTTCAGAGGAAGGAACGGCCTAAGATCCTCAATCCGGCAACAGCAGAACAGCACTAAACACTCACCTTTTTGTAGGTTTTTTCTTCATTTTGTTTTCCAGGTACAGCGTCTCCATTTTCAGCAGTTGACGACATCTGCAAACGAGAGATATTTCTGTGTGAAATCTGACTGCTCCTCCCTAGTGCAGCATATCAATAATGCTGCTAAACAGCAGAATATACTTTATCACACGGTTTAGTTGTTGTTGTTACTGCTATTGTTTCAGAGATGGGGGACAGAGGAAAAAGAAAATCAAAGAATTCTTATTGGGAGTACACTCACCTCTCTAAGTCTGAAGGAAGATGCTATAGAAGGCCTAGACCTTTATCATGTGGATAGATTTCTTGTTACAAGCTATTTAAATTTATTTTTGCTTCAGGCTGTGAGAGTTGTAAAAATATCTGGAAAGCACCAAAATTATAAACCAGAACACACACACACACACACACACACCACTCTTAATAGTAATAAGCAACTCCATGATTCATATTTTAACATATTCATTTCTATCTTTTGACATATGCATTTTGATATGAAAAATGATAATATCATTGTGTTTTCAATGAACATTGATGCAATAAGCATGTGCCCCTTTTGTGATTAAAAAAAATCCTCACTGGAAAAAGACTATTTTCTTTTAGATGCGAGGAGACATCACTGTGTGAATTCAATTGTTCGTCAGTGCTTTAGTTAATAATGCTAATACTGATGGACAGTTGTGGCTCAAACATTTTGCTTCTGCAAATAATACAACAATTATCAGTGTTATCTTAGACTCAATTCCTGGAATGACTAAGTCATACTGGAGTATTAACACTTTAAAGCTCTTACTAATATTAGCAAATTGCCTTCCAAGAAGTCCCTGCCCACTCATAGCCATATCTGGAGTGAGCAGAAGCTTATATCATCTAGCAACAACAGCTACTATATTTCGATAATTTGTCATGTCAAAAAAGGACCCTCCTCATCTAGTGAGGATTACATTTTCCTCCCACGTAGTCATTTGTCTGTTTTGAGTTTCTCATACTTTTGCTAATCTATCTATTAGGATCTTAGTATTTTAATTATTGATTTTTAAACCCATAATTGTTAATAGTATGAGCAATTTCCTTGTTAATACTAAGTTTTTTAGACTATTACTTCATCACTAAGCACATTCTTAGTGTTTTTCCATTGCTGTGATGTGCCTTTTAATCTGGTTAAAGATTGTGACACAGAGAGGTTTTAGTTTTACTAACTCAAAAGTAGCTATTAATTTTGTGAATCTTTTCAAATGCACTTAAGATAAAATATTTGTTCTCTCTGAGAGACAGTAGGTGTTCAAACATATACTTGTAATCCCTTTTCAATAGGCATTCATATTTAACTTTAAAATCATTTAAAGAAAATTAAAGCCAGTTACTACTGTGATAAGTAAGGGTACCTGCATCAACAAGCTATATTTCAGGATCTTTAAACATTACATTTTTTTCACGTATCATATTTTGGTCTTTCCCCTTTGTTAACTCCTCACAGATTTTTCTTATTTCACTACCCACCCAACTTCATGCCTCCCCTCTCAAAAAATTAGGTAAAAAGCAACATAAATTAAAACAGCCAAACCAATAAATAAGTAAGTAAGTAAGTAAATAAATAAATAAATAAATAAAAACAAATGTGCACACCAAACCAAACCAAACCTGAACTCGTGGTTTGTGTTGGCCAACTACTCCTGGGCTTGGGGCCTGCTCTGCAGTGTGGTTGATACACTCAGAGAAATGACATTAGATAAAACCTGTATTCACTTTCCCAGTAAGAATCAGTTGCAAATAGCTTCTTGGTTAGGGGTGGGATTCTGCATCTGCTTCATCTCTCAGCATTGAGACTGTCTGGCTTAAACCTGTGGTGGTTACTTGATTGTCTTTGTGATTCAGGTGTGTACCAGTCCTGTTGGAGTGGAAGATGCTGTCTCCTGAGAGTCATCCCCTACCTCTTAAAAGCTTTCTGCCTCTTTTTTTTTTTTATAGATTTCTGACCCCTGAGGGGAGTCTTCTTTGATGAAGACTTATGATCTAAGGTTGAGGCTCCAAACTCTCTCACTTCCGCACACTGCTCGGTTTGGAACGCTTTGCTAATTGCCTCCTACTCCAAGAGCACTCACTACAGGATCTTAAAATATAGGAAGGGCATTTAATACCACCAGGAGAGATAGATCTTCTGACTTTCCTACAAGTCTTTGAGTCCTGGACTCTTAATACGTTCAGTATTTGTGATACCAGAGAATTTGCCAGCTGTGTCTCTACACCTGAACTTGAAGCACTGATGTGTGCATGACATGGCGAAGGCCATTCAGAACAACGAAGGTAATAACTCAGGTCTACTGCTACCACAATCAACCCCCATCTTGCCCTCTTGACTTTCAGATAGGGGTCTATTCAAACTGTCCATTCTGGAAGTGTGAGTCTTCAAAGACATCTGTTTCACAAAAACATCTGCTTTATTTGTTTAAAGAGGAATTGACTTTTTCTCTAGTTTTCTTAGAATAATACTTTTAAGGGTTCTGAATAAAATGCTAGGAAGATTAAAATGCCTGTTAAGACTTAATAATAACAGTTCAGGATAAAAAGTCAACCTTCAATTCAGGATAAAAAGTCAACCTTCACCTCAGGATAAAAAGTCAACCTGGCTCAACAGAGCCAAGAGACAGAGGCCCTCCCTGAAGAATGCCACTTGAGTCGCTACATTTCTCAGACCCCCAGCTTTGAATATGGAAACACATCAACAGCCACTCTGTGGGGAGTTGAGAACCAACCTTTGGGAAATGGTTTAATTGGCATGAATAAAGGGCAGTGATCAGAGAGTCTAAAAGTAATTTTCATTCCACTGTAAATCACGCCTGACTTGCCAGTATGGAAGGGGGTGAGAAATGGGCCAGTCTATTTCAATTCATTTCAATTCCTTTTGAGAAGCACAGAGCAAATAAATGAGTGATGGAGTGGAGGCGGGGGTGTGAAGGGGATGGGTGTGGGAGTGGCTATTCATTGTTGACAGTGCGTCTGACCACTACCCTGGGGTCCTGTTAGAAAAGAGATCACTGATCAATATTTATTGATATCCCAACTTTATCACCCCTAGAGGGTCACCTGAGTTCAAAGTTGTTATTTTTCTTTCTTTTAAAACATTTGAGAATTCATATAATCATAGAGTGATGTTTGACAAAACACTATGATATCAGCCAGGGATACCCAAGTCAAAGAGGTGAATGAAATGGTTGGGGACAGGCTTTAAGTTTCTTGTCCTGCTACTGTGATAGAATACTATGACAAAAGCCACTTAAGGGAGAAAGGACTTATTTTAGTTCAAACTATAGTCTGTCACCTTGGGGAAACCAAGGTATAGAGATCTGAGCTATTGACTTCGTATCTATAGCAAGCAATGGACTGCTTGCCTGTGCTTAGCTCATTCTATTTTATATAGTTCAGAAACTGTATGCTTGGTACCTGGAGAATCTCACCCTCAGTGGTCAGTCTTCCCACCTCCATCGATGCTATCAAGATGGTCCTCTACAGGCAGGTCCAGTCTCCCTGGCCACTCTAGACCTCCCAAGTCGACAGCAGTAAGCACCACGCCAGCAAACTACAAAGAACTATTAAATGGGCATGGTGGGGGGGGGGGTGACTGTCCTACGCTTGTTGTGTTTCTGCATTGGGTACAATACACACTTGTAAGTGTGTAAGCCAAAGCAGGCATAGATAAAAACATTATAATCATGCCATCTCTACAAAAGAAAGGAGGGAAGACATCCTGAAAAGTACTGGTGATTGCTTGCTTAAAGATGAAATTGCAAATGCACTGAGCATTCTTTTAAATATTGTGCTATATTCTCTGAGTATTTGTTTAAAATTAGGTAGAATTTGAAGGTGATTAAAAATTAACCATGCACCGTAGTTCCTGGCATTTTCCACCCCTGGCATGCTTTGTCCCTCCACACACAGGAAGACATTCAAAACTTTCCATGTTTGATTTGCTTGATGTTTGTTTGAAATTTGATATGGTCAAAGTTAAATGTCATGAACTTGGTACGTCAATAAAGATACTGTAGAAAGATTAAGGTCTCTCTAGAGCATCTGTCAGGATTACTTATAGATACAGAATACATTTTCTTACCTTTGTAAGTAAAATAGCAAGTCATCTGTAGTTGGTGGTGACTGGAGGCCTGCTCATCGTTGACACTGCTTTTGTTGCCCCAGGTTCCTGTTAGAGAAGAGATCACTGGTCAATATTTATTGATATCCATACTCCCTCTCCTGCAAATGATCAGGTTGAGTAGTGAGGATAAAGGAAGGGGTATGCCTGAAGGATGGATAACGTGGATAGCAAGAGAATAAACCACAGGACCCAGTGTGCACTGAATACATTGTAGCATCCATTTAAACTTGAAGTCGCTACTTGCTACAGCAAAGGTGGTGATAGGCTTCCAGATCAGCGTCTCCAACAGATAAAAGCAGCCACTCAAACCACAGAGGCCACACTGGATATTAGTCTATCAGTTTTTATAGGGGATACTTTGCTTGACATGTAAATAATCTTTTAGCACTAGGTCTATGACAAATCGACTGATTTTTATCAGAGTTGCTTAGACGATACACTACAAACAGTACTTCCACAGACTTTGGGCTATAATTACACTTAGCATAGAGGCGAGCCCAGAACTAGAGGTTGAGCCCAGCTACCATGCATGCCAGGCAAGCACATTTCCATATGACTGCACCCCTGTACCCTCTTATTGTCTGTCCAGGCAAGACCTTGCTAAGTTTTCCAAGTAGCCTTGAACTTGCAATAATGCTACCTTAGCTTCCTGAGTATCTGGATATGTAGACCTTTGCCACCCTTTACATTGTAGATCGGTATAAAGTAAAAATAGACCAGGTCTTACACATATATCCCTGTAAAGATAATCAACATCAACAACTTTTCATTGCTGTAAAAACCCCACTTCTCTATGCTTGTCGCTGCACATATGTTCTCTCTCTTCTCTCTTCTCTCTTTTTTCTTCCCTTCTCTCTCTCCCTCTCTCTTTCTCTCTCCTACTTGCTCTTATCAGTCCAAATATGTATGCACCTTCCTATTTAAAAATAACGGTGTGGTAGAGATTAAGTGATTGCAGACATTCTAAGTTGAACATCTGTATCAACCTACCCATCCCCAAAAGTTCAGGGGATATCATGGGGGGAGGGGCCAGAAAGATCATAAAAGTCAGAGGTTGAAACGGTGACAGTGTTACCTGGTCACGACATCATCAGTGCTCTCATGAACTCACTGCTGCTGTGCACTCCACAAGATCTTAAAAAATAGCATACACCTAGGACTGACCCTGGATGCTGCATTATCAGGGCTTGGTACTAAGGAACCGATGCATGTCATTACACAGAAGTCTTTCTGTGCAGTGTTTGCTCCATAATTATCCAACTCTTAGAATTTGTAATATATCTCTGGATAAAACTTTAGTAATTTATAATTTGTTAGGAAATCATCCATTTTACTTAGATTTAAAACTTTATTTCCATAATATTTCCCATTATAGTTATTGAATTATTTTAAATCTGAGTAATATCTGTTTTCTTATTCCTGTTGATATATATGTATATATATATATATAATTTTATAGAAGAGCTATTTACAGTTCTTATTTTATCCTGAAACTCAGACTTACTCCAAACCACAATTACTGCATCAGCTTGCTCATACACAATTGTATGCAATTTGACAAAACGACAGAACACTGCTAAGCTCTATTCACCCAGAGCTTAGGAAAAACAGACTTGGTCACACACACTTAAGAACAAACAAGTCATGCCATTTGCTAATGTTTCAGTCTAGGTTCTGACAGTGAACTTTACGAATATCTGCACATTTCATCGTGATTCCAAAGTGGCCAAAGGAAGTTCCTCACAGCTTAGGTTTCCCTGGCGGAAGCTGAAAAACTTGTAACTTGATCACCAGATATATGTTTCTAGTGATTTTTAATTTGTCTTAAAGGAAGGCTGACTGCGGATTCATTTTTACCAGCCACCAAAGCCAGCCAGGCTGAGTCAGCCATGGTGATGGAGTGGTGATGAGGCTAGCCTTTGTGTCTGGGTCAGGAAGGTCCCATCATGTCCTCTTCGTGTGTCTTCCACCCTGGTGGCTTGCTGATCCCAGGACCTCCATCACCTTAAAGGCAGAGGCACCAACCATTTTCCAGCTGTTCCCTTCTTCAAGCTGTTTCTCAATCTCCTTCAAGACAAGATTTAATCCAGCACTCTTGAGCTGGTAGAATCAGCCTTAAGCTGATCATTCCAAAGGACCTGGTGGCTTCAGAAAGACATGTAGAATGCCCTCTATTTGATTGTTAATGCCTTTGCATTTCCCTTTAATAGCTCTTCCTTGGGTTAGAGACCTAGCTCAGTATTGAACCCAGTATTGAACCTACTACAACAAGTAGTAGCCTTGTTGTGGGTTCAATTTCCAGCACTGCCAAAAATATCCCTTCTTTTTGGAGGGATTTAAAACTCAGATATACTTTTG
The DNA here is from genome assembly GCF_947179515.1 of Apodemus sylvaticus. Lineage (NCBI taxonomy): Eukaryota > Metazoa > Chordata > Mammalia > Rodentia > Muridae > Apodemus > Apodemus sylvaticus. The sequence goes on along the minus strand of NC_067472.1, from coordinate 37,886,752 downwards.
TTGTTTTGTTTTTTGTTCCTTTAAGAAAAAAGTACATAGCGTTCCTCAATGCATCAATGATATCCTCATTAAGTGTTTGGTTTTTATTCTGATGATGTATCATGCAGCTTGGGTTGATCTCCAACTTACTCTGTCATTGTTCTTGACAGTCCTTTGAATTTATGATCCTCTGCTTGCATCTCTACAGCGCTGGATTAAAGGCGTGTACTTCACCATGTGCTTGGCATCCAGTGCAGGACTCACTAAATACTAGTAACCGAGATAGGATCTGGCTGTTCTGCTCAGGTTGTCTGTGAATTTATGATCTCCTGTCTCAGACTCCCAAGCACTGGGATTTCACATATGCATCTTCATAAAGTGGTTTAAAGTGTGGGCAGGCCTGTCCCCTCCCCTTTCCCAATTTCTACTGGGAAATGTGCCTGATGCATGCTGGGTAAGAATTCTACTACTGAGCTATATCCCCAAATTTGCTATTCTATCTTTTAACTAAAGACCAAATTACCAAAGCACCAGATTAAGTCTGTTCCTACTACCAGCTGTATAATCTGTTTTTTGCTAGGATTTCTTATCAATAGCTTAACAAGAATATTTTACCAGAGACCTACCAGAGAACTTCTCCAGCTGATAAATAATGTCAGCAAAGTGTCTGGACATTAAATTAACTCAAATAATCAGTAGCCATGCTTTATGCAAATGATAAACAGGTTGAGAAAGAAGTTAGGGAAATAACTCCCTTCACAATTGCCACAAATAATATAAAATACCTTGGGGTAACTCTAACCAAACAAGTGAAAGATCTGTATGACAGCAACCTCAAGTCTCTCAAGAAAGAAATTGAAGATGTCAGAAAATGGAGAGCTCTCCCACACTCATGGATTGGCAGAATTAATATAGTAAAAATATCTATCCTACCAAAGGCAATCTACAGATTCAATGCAATCCACATCAAAATCCCAACACAATTCTTCAAAGACATGGAACGAACAATTCTCAAATTCACCTAGAAAGGCAAAAAACCCAGAATAGCAAAAACAATTCTTAACAATAAATGAATGGCTGAGGGAATCACCATCCCTGACCTCAAGCTTTACTACAGAGCAATAGTGATAAAAACTGCATGGTATTGGTACAGAGACAGACATGTTGATCAATGGAATAGAACTGAAGACCAAGAAATAAAACCACACACTTTCAGGCACTTGATCTTTGACAAAGAAGCCAAACATATACAGTGGAAAAAAGAAAGCATCTTCAACAAACGGTGCTGATCTAACTGGCTGTTGATATGTAGAAAAATGAAAATAGACCCATATTTGTCACCTTGAAGAAAGGATCAAGGACCGCCACATAAAACCTGATACACTGAATCTAATAGAAGAGAAAGTGGGAGAGCCTTGAACTCATTGGCACAGGGGGAAATTTCCTAAATAGAACTCCAATGGCTCATGCTCTAAGATCAAGAATTGATAAATGGAACCACATTAAACTGGAAAGGTTCTGTAAGGAAAATGACACACCCAATAAGACAAATCAACAACCTACAGATTGGGGAAAAAACTTCACTAGCCCCATATCTGATAGAGGACTGATATCCAAAATATATCAAGAACTCAAGAAGCTAACCACTAAAAAAATTAAAAAAAAAATGGTGTATAGAAGTATACCGAACATTCACAATCTTGAATCTTGAATGGCTGAAAAACACCTAAAGAAATGTTTAAAGTCTTCAGTGATCAGAGAAATGCCAATCAAAATGACCCCTATATTCCACCTTACATCAATCAGAATAGCTAAGATCAAAACCTCAGGTGACAGGAGATGCTGGCAAGGATGTGGAGAAAGAGGAGCACTCCTCCATTGCTGGTGGAGTTGCAAACCGGTACAACCACTCTGGAAATCATTCTGGAGGTTTCTCAGAAAATTGGAAATAGATCTATCTAAAGACCCATCAATACTACTCTTGGGAATTGCCTCACCATGCTACAGGGGCATGTGTTTCACTATGTTCATAGCGGCCTTATTTGTGATAGTCAGAAGCTGGAAACAACCCAGATTTCCCTTGACAGAAAAATGGATACAGAAAATGTAGTTCATTTACACAATGGAATACTACTCAACTATTATGAATGAGGACATCTTGAGTTTTGCAGGCAAATGGATGGAACTAGAAAATAACATCCTGAGTGAGGTAACTCAGACCCAAAAGGACATGCATGGTATGTACTCACTAATAAATGAATATTAGCCCCAAAAAAGTGCTGAATCAGAAACAGCCCACAGAACTCAAAAAGGTCAACAAGCTGAAGAGCCCAAGTGAGTCCCACTTGAGAAGGAGAAGAAAGCAACCACAAGGGGGGGAGGAGAGACCTGGGAAGGGAAGAGGATGGGGGTGGAGCTGGAGAGGGGAACATGATCAGGTATTGGGTGGGGGGAAAAGGACAGAAGCCCTGAGAGCCAGCAGAAAGAATGGAAGCATGCAACCTCGGGAGATAGGAGGTTGGGGGGACCCTCCAGCATGGACCAGAAACCTCGGAAATGAAAGACACTCAGGACTCAAAGAGAGGGACCTTAGATGAAATGCCCTACATTGGGAGAGGGAATTAGTAGAGCCCACCTCCAGCAGAAAGAGGTTGGGGTTGCCATCCCACAGTCAAAACTCTCACCCGTAATGGTTCTGGTCTGAAAGAACTGCAGGGATGGAAATGGAGAGGAGCCTGAGGAAAAGAAGATCCAGTGACAGGCCCAAAGTGGGATCCAGCTCAAGGGGAGGCCCCAAGGCCTGACACTATTATTGAGGCCATGGAGAGCTCACAAAAAGGGACCTAGCATGACTGCCTTCCGACAGACCCAACAAGCAGTTGAATGAAAGAGTCAGATACAGATATTTACACCCAACCAATGGACAGAAGCTGCTGATACCTGTGGTTGAATTAGGGGAAGCTAGGAGGAGGGTGACCCTGTAGGAGGACCAGCAGTCTCAATTAACTTGGAATCTGGAGATTGCTTAGATACTGGAACACCAACCAGGCAGCATATACCAGCTGATATGAGGCCCCAAACACATATACAGCAGAGGACTGCCGGGTCTGGGTTTAGTCAGAGAGGATGCACCTAACCCTCAAGAGACTGGAGGCCCCAGGGAGTTTAGAGGTCTGGTGGGGTGGGGGTCAGGGGTGGGGACATCCTTGTGGAGACTGGGGGGCAGGGAGGAGGTATGGGATGTAGAACAGTCAGAGAGGGTGGACCTGGAAGGGAATAAAATCTGAAGTTTAAAATAAATAAATAAATAAATAAATAAATAAATAAATAAATAAAATCTAACTTTGCCATTTAAAAAATTATATCTATTGTGAAAAATTATATTTTGGCTTGCTTCCAATGCACATTCTTATAATTAATCACACTTGTTACTATATTTATTGTTTCTCTTTTGCTGGATTATCAAGTTTATAATTCAATTCTTTTTTTTCTTTCTGGTGATTTAAAAGTTTAATTCCATATATATTTTCTCATAGTCATCTTTCTACTTTAAATAATTTTTTTAAAAAAAATCTTTCTTTTTGTTGTTGTAGGGCTGGGGCTCACACCTAGGGCATTTCCCATGGTAAGTCAGCATTCTACCACTGAGTTATATCTTCAACCATATTTGTTCCAGTAAAAACAAAATGACTACATGTTCCCGAAACCAGCTATTTTTCTCATGGCCTAAGGTAGCAGACTCAAAGATTTACCAATCAGATCTTCCAGGAAGCACGAGCTGCCAGTCTGCCAGGGTGAGGACAGGGGTGGGGGGCTAGTTGGGTCATTAAACATCTCAGCTTGCAGCTAGCTCTGACTGGGTCAGCTTCTGCAGGGAGTCGGTCACCCGAGGTCAGAGCCTCCTTGGGCAGCCCTTTCTGTGGTCAGATGACAAGGCCTCTTCTTCAGGCACGCAGTCCAGGCTCTGTGGCTTCTGCCTAGGAGTTTGGCCTTCTGTTTCCTCATAGCTCCTTTTAGCTTCCTTGGGCTGCTTTATCGAAGGAGCACAGGTTAGCTGGCTTAAAGTGGCCAATTTGTTTTCCTCTGGTTTTCTTTTTTTTTCTTTATAATTTTTTATTTTCTTTTCTTTTTTCTTTTTTTCTTTTTTTATTCGATATATTTTTTATTTACATTTCAAATGATTTCCCCTTTTCTAGACCCCCCACTCCCCTAAAGTTCCATCAGCCCCCTTCCCTCCCCCTGTTTTCCCACCCAACCCTTCCCGATTCCCTGTTCTGGTATTGCCCTATACTGCTTCACCGAGTCTTTCCAGAACAAGGGGCCGCTCCTCCGTTCTTCTTGTATCTCATTTGATGTGTGGATTATGTTTTCGGTATTCCAGTTTTCTAGGTTAACACCTACTTATTAGTGAGTGCATACCATGATTCATCTTTTGAGTCTGGGTTACCTCATTTAGTATGATGTTCTCCAGCTTCATCCATTTGCCTAAGAATTTCATGAATTCATTGTTTCTAATGGCTGAGTAGTACTCCATTGTGTATATATACCACATTTTTTGCATCCACTCTTCTGTTGAGGGATACCTGGGTTCTTTCCAGCTTCTGGCAATTATAAATAGGGCTGCTATGAACATAGTGGAACATGTATCCTTATTACATGGTGGGGAATCTTCTGGGTATATATCCAGGAGTGGTATAGCAGGATCTTCTGGAAGTGAGGTGCCCAGTTTTCTGAGGAACCGTCAGACTGATTTCCAGAGTGGTTGTACCAATTTGCAACCCCACCAGCAGTGGAGGAGTGTTCTTCTTTCTCCAGATCCTCGCCAACACCTGCTGTCTCCTGAATTTTTAATCTTAGCCATTCTGACTGTTGTAAGGTGAAATGTCGCGGTTGTTTTGATTTGCATTTCCCTAATGACTAATGAAGTTGAGCATTTTTAAAGATGCTTCTTCGCCATCCGAAGTTCTTCAGGTGAAAATTCTTTGTTTAACTCTGTACTCCATTTTTTTTAAAATAGGGTTATTTGGTTTTCTTGAGTCTAACTTCTTGAGTTCTTTATATATATTGGATATTAGCCCTCTATCTGATGTAGGGTTGGTGAAGATCTTTTCCCAATTTGTTGGTTGCCGATTTGCCCTTTTGATGGTGTCCTTTGCCTTACAGAAACTTTATAATTTTATGAGGTCCCATTTGTCAATTCTTGATCTTAGAGCATAAGTTATTGGTGTTCTGTTCAGGAACTTGCCCCCTGTACCGATGTCCTCAAGGGTCTTCCCCAGTTTCTTTTCTATTAGCTTCAGAGTGTCTGGCTTTATGTGGAGGTCCTTGATCCATTTGGAGTTGAGTTTAGTACAAGGAGACAAGGATGGATCAATTCCCATTCTTCTGCATGCTCACCTCCAGTTGAACCAGCACCATTTGTTGAAAAGGCTATCTTTTTTCCATTGGATGTTTTCAGCCCCTTTGTCAAGGATCAAGTGGCCATAGGTGTGTGGGTTCATTTCTGGATCTTCAATCCTGTTCCATTGATCCGCCTGCCTGTCACTGTACCAATACCGTGCAGTTTTTAACACTATTGCTCGGCAGTATTGCTTGAGGTCAGGGATACTGATACCCCCAAAATTTCTTTTATTGTTGAGAATAGTTTTAGCTATACTGGGTTTTTTGTTATTCCAGATGAATTTGAGGGTTGCTCTTTCTAACTCTGTGAAGAATTGAGTTGGGATTTTGATGGGTATTGTGTTGAATCTGTATATTGATTTCGGCAAAATGGCCATTTTAACTATATTAATCCTGCCAATCCATGAGCATGGGAGGTTTTTCCATTTTTTGAGGTCTTCTTCCATTTCCTTCTTCATAGTCTTGAAGTTCTTGTCATACAGATCTTTCACATGTTTGGTAAGAGTCACCCCAAGGTACTTTATACTGTTTGTGGCTATTGTGAAGGGTGTCATTTCCATAATTTCTTTCTCAGCCTGCTTATCCTTTGAGTATAGGAAGGCTACTGATTTGCTTGAGTTGATTTTATAACCTGCCACTTTGCTGAAGTTGTTTATCAGCTGTAGGAGTTCTCTAGTGGAGTATTTTGGGTCACTTAGGTAGACTATCATATCATCTGCAAATAATGATAGTTTGACTTCTTCCTTTCCAATTTGTATCCCTTTGACCTCCTTATGTTGTCTAATTGCCCGAGCTAGTACCTCAAGTACAATATTGAAAAGATAAGGAGAAAGTGGGCAGCCCTGTCTAATCCCTGATTTTAGTGGGATTTCTTCAAGTTTCTCTCCATTTAGTTTGATGCTGGCTACCGGTTTGCTGTATATTGCTTTTACTATGTTTAGGTATGGGCCTTGAATTGGTGTTCTTTCCAAGATTTTAAGCATGAAAGGATGCTGAATTTTGTCAAGTGCTTTTTCAGCATCCTTTAAATTTTCATCCAATGAAATGACCATGTGGTTTTTTTCTTTGAGTTTGTTTATGTAGTGGATTGCATTGATGGATTTCCGTATATTGAACCAACCCTGCATCCCTGGGATAAAGCCTACTTGATCATGGTGGACGATTGTTTTGATGTGTTCTTGGATTCGGTTGGCAAGAATTTTATTGAGTATTTTTGCATCGATATTCATAAGGGAAATTGGTCTGAAGTTCTCTTTCTTTGTTGGATCTTTGTGTGGTTTTGGTATCAGCATAATTGTGGTTTCGTAGAAGGAATTGGGTAGTGTTCCTTCTGTTTCTATTTTGTGGAATAGTTTGAAGAGTATTGGTGTTAGGTCTTCTTTGAAGGTCTGATAGAATTCTGTACTGAAACCATCTGGTCCTGTGCTTTTTTTGGTTGGAAGACTTTCTATGACCTCTTCTATTTCTTTAGGGGTTATGGGACTATTTACATGATCTATTTGGTCCTGATTTAATTTTGGTATTTGGTATCTGTCAAGGAAATTGTCCATTTCCTCCAGCTTCTCCAGTTGTGTTGAGTATAGGCTTTTGTAGTAGGATCTGATGATTTTTTGGATTTCCTCAGTTTCTGTTGTAATATCTCCCTTTTCATTTCTAATTTTGTTAATTTGGATACTTTCTCTGTGCCCTTTGGTCAGTCTGGCTAAGGGCTTATCTATCTTGTTGATTTTCTCAAAGAACCAGCTCCTGGACTCGTTGATTCTTTGTATGGTTCTCTTTGTTTCCACTTGATTGATTTCAGCCCTGAGTTTGATGATTTCCTGTCTTCTACTCCTTCTGGGTGAAATAGCTTCTTTTTGTTCCAGGGCTTTCAGTTGTGTGGTTAAACTGCTAGTGTATGCTCTCTCCATTTTCTTTTTGGAGGCATTCAGGGCTATGAGTTTTCTTCTTAGCACTGCTTTCATTGTGCCTCAAAGATTTGGGTATGTTGTGCCTTCATTTTCATTAAATTCTAAAAAGTCTCTGATTTCTTTCTTTATTTCTTCTTTGGCCAAGGTGTCATTGAGTAGAGTATTGTTAAGCCTCCATGTGTATGTGGGCTTTCTGTTGTTTTTGTTGCTATTGAAAACCACTCTTACACCATAGTGATCTGATAGGAGGCATGGGATTAGTTCGATCTTCTTTATTTACATTCAAAATGATTTTCCCTTTCCCGTTCCCCTCTCCCCATAAGTTCCCTAAGCCCTCTTCCCTCTGCCCATTCTCCTATCAATCCCCTCCTACTTCTCTGTCCTGGTATTCCCCTACAATGCTCGAACAAGCCTTTTCAGGACCAGGGACCTCTCTTTCCCCCTTCTTGGAAGTCATTTGATATGTGAATTGTGTCTTGGGTATTCAGAGTTTCTGAGCAATATCCACTTATCAGTGACTGTATTCAAAATCGAGGCTCTAGCAGGGCCATGATGTCTCTGAGGCTCTGGGTGGAGTCATTCCTTGCCTCTCCGTAATTTTGCCTCTTCCACCCATCTTTTTAGTCTTTGGTTTGTGCTCCTCTCTAATTGTGGCTTCTTCTTAATCCCACAGCATATTCACCAGGTATCCATGTCTAAGTGTGACATTTCCTTATTTCCTGAGCCATTCTTGCTTAGAGCCTAACCCAACAACGTTATCCTCAGTTGATCATACTTTGGAAGGTCCATTTCCAAATAAGATCACATGAACAAGTGTTTGAAGTTAGGCAGTCGACATACCTTTTCTGAGAGCACAATTCTCATAGCACAGTTAATTCTTAATAAATATCATGCGCCCAACATTCTACTCCAGCATGTGTTTCCAGAGAAGCCAACCTGTAGCATTTCTTCTCTCTTCATAACCACAGACACTTCTTCTTCAATGAGTCTTAACAACTGACAGCTCAGAGTCCCTTAGCATCATTTAGAATTGATCATGAATTGTGACAGTTGATCATCATTGTCAATTTGGCTAGATTTAGGATCATTGAGCAGACACACCTTAAGAGACTATAAGAGTTTTAGCAAGACTCTGGGTGGAGGGAAGACCCATCCTGAAGGTGGGTGGGGCTACCCTATGGGCTGGGGTTTGGATTAAATATAAAGGCAGTGTGGGGGGTGGGGGTGGGAGTGGGGGTGGGCAGAGAGTGAGCTGAGCACCAGCATTGGCCAGTCTTGGCTCTCTGAATACAAAGTGACCAAATTCCTGCCTTCATGCCTTCGCTACGTTTACAGACTGTATTCCTTCAAAATAACCCTTTTCCTTGGGTGGCATTTTTCCAATATTTCGTCACAGCAAAGCAAACAGTACCTAGTGCTAAGTTTGCTGCTTACCACTTTCTTTGTTTTTGTTTGTTTATTTGTTTGTTTGTTTGTTTTTGTCCTCCCCTATCCTCTTGCCTTTGGTTCAATTCTCATCTGATGGAAACACTTCCAGTAGTTCCTCTGGGAACAGCATATCGCTGGTCTACGGGGACTCACTCCCAGTAGTGAGTAGTGTAGATCTATCTTTCTGTCATCCTCATGAATATATCTCTCAGGCAGGGGAGCCCACTAACCCTGTCGTTCAACTCCATTGTGTCCCTCGTTGGATCCTGTTTCCATCTTTCCTCTCTTCTTCATCAGGAAAGCTGTGCATTCTCTTTTTCAATTCACAGTTCACATTTTTCTGATGATGGGACTTTCAGTTTTCATTCATCTTCCTGGTAACGTGAAACTGACAAGAAGAAAATACGTGGAGAGCCTGGTTGGCAGCTCTTTGGTGATCTGACCCAATCCATGAGGAAGATTTAAACTCTCAGTGGGGTCCAGACTGTATATCCTCCAGGCTGTCCTCTGGGAATGGCATTCTTCACAATCAACCTTTTGATAAGAATTAGACAGGGCTGCATTCATAGTATCTGCAAGGGCATGGAATGCAGAAAGTCCAATGGCTAATTAGGGAAATAATCTCCTTAGTAAATGTGTTGAGAATGCAGTCTGACCCATGATTCCAAGTAAAAACTCATTTAAAAAAGATCTCTGAAATTAAACAAAGCTATCTACCATATAGTAGGATGCTGAGAAAGAAAGTTGGTTAATATAACAGATGCCAGGAAATAAAAGGTTTTGTTTTTATTTTGCCATAATTCTGATTATTTACCTATGCTTTTGGTACACACTCTCTGGATTCTGTTAACTTAAAGAATAATTCAGGAGCTTGGGAGATAGCTCAGTTGGTAAAATGCTTCTTGTGTGAACACAAGGACCAGAGCTTGATCCCTTCACCAAAGTAAAATTCCAAGGACAGTGGTACATGCTTATAATCTTAATGTCGTGGAGGCAAGCAGGTAGAGCCTGGCTCACTGGCCAGATAGCAGAGTGGAATTGGTAAGCCAGAGTCTACAAAGAGACTGCCTCAAAAAATCAGACACATGGATCCTGAGGAAACCGGAGACTGACCTCTGGCTTCACCTGCACACACACACACACACACACACACACACACACACACACTCTTACATGCACCTGCACACACACATACTTACATGTACCTACACACATATATCTTCTCAAGCATGGAAATAATAAGCAATGGGTACTATCTGTTTAAATTAAAACTTTTTGTTCAAAGAGAATATGGTACTAATCTATCCACAAACTCCTAAGCTCAAGTGATCCTCCTGAGTCAGACTTCCAAGTGCTAGGTCTACTGGTGTCTGCTATCATGCCTAAGGCAGAAGTTCACATGGAATGACTCCGCTATGACATATGAATGGTGTCATATACATTATCTCACTTTATATTACAAACAGCTTCTCAGCATTCCTCAATTTAGGTTTGGTATTGTTTCAGAGTTTATTTTTACTTTTAATTATGTACATGTGTGTATCTATGTGGAAGTATATGCATGTGAATTAAAGTTGCCCATAGGGGGCACCAGACATCCTGGTCCTGGGGTTACTGATGGTTGTGGGCCACTGGATGCAGGGCTGGGAACTGAAGCCAGGGCCTCTGCAAGGGCCACCCAGGCTTTCAACTGTTGAGCCCTCTCTAGCTCCTACTGTACTATTTTGATGCTTATAATTGACTGTTTTTTTATTTTTGTTTTTTCGAGACAGGGTTTCTCTGTGTAGCCCTGGCTGTCCTGGAACTCACTCTGTAGACCAGGCTGGCCTCAAACTCAGAAATCCATCTGCCTCTGCCTCCCAAGTGCTGGGATTAAAGGCGTGCGCCACCACTGCCCAATTGACTGTTTCATAAAGCAGATGGGACACAACCATTTTTAACTTTCTTAGGACAGGTACTCTTGTTGGAAGGCTGATTCTTAGAAGGGAGGAATTTAGTGGGTCAATGAAGCTAATGATTCTCCCCATTCTTACCTCAAGGACCTCCTTATTTCAGTGTGGGTTTGCTGTGAGAATTACTGAAAACTTAAATTCTTGGGCCACACACCAAAGCAAGTGGCTAATGACTACCTGTGTGTGCATACATAGCAAGAGTGGTGAGCCAGCATTTTCAGCATGCCTCATAAGCTTGGAGGTCATGTTAAACCACTCTAACCAGTAAAGGAAATATAGATAACTGACCACTTCAAGAGTGCTATCAGAGGCCACTAGGGAAAACAGACCCACATGGAGTAGAGAAGGAATTTAATGCATGGAACTGGTTACCCAAGTGCTGGAGAAGGTGAAAAGCTAAGCAAGGGCTGGGCACATGAGTGGACATCTCTAATCCTAGCACTCAAGAAGCAGACACAGCCGAATCTCTGACTTCGATGCCATCTTGGTCTCTATAGTGAGTTCTAGGCCAACTGGGGCTGTATAGGGAGAACCTGTCTTTAAAAAATGCTAAGCAAGAGGTCGTAGTTAAAGATGGAGATGGGTATCAGCAGGAAGGCACTGTTGCTTTTCTCCAGGTGAGATTGTTTTAAGAGACTCCAAAAGCAGAGGTGTCTGTTGGGGCCTGAACAACATAGTGAAGGTTGGACAATATGGTCTGTAATAGCTTCTCAGCCTTTTGGCTAAGATTGAGCACAGAATGCATTAGTTAGACTATAGTTGGGGCTCCTAAGGACCAGCCTGCTACAACCACCTGATCCCATAGAATCCTGAGCTAGGCGGATGAATCGCCTGTGACTTCCTAGGTCCACATCAGAGCTGATCCAGAGTGGGGAACAACTGAGGATGGGCATGCCAGGGATGGACAAGGGACAAAACGGAAACGAAAAATGAGAGCCAAAGGTAGGCATGAGATGCTGAGCCATGAGGACTGTGGTTCTCAGTGGACTGTGAGAGGCTAGCAAAGGCGCCTCTGTTTTTATGACTCTAGGAACTGGGAAAGAACTTCAGTGGCTCACAACCAAGTTGCTGAGCTCCATCGTTGCCCTGGCGGAGCTGAGGTGTGACAGGAAGAGAGGCCATGACCTTCGGCAGTTTGCCTGAAGCCTAGGTAGAGTAGGCAGAGCTGAGACCTGGCTCAGAGTCCTTTGACTTCAACTCTTATGATCTTTACAGCAAGGTAACACTCTGCCCTCTACTCCCCAAAGAAAGCAACCAGGAGACTAATAAAAACTATGCTGCATTTTCGAATCCATAAATGCATCTGAAAGGTTAGCCTACAGTAAGTTTAAATAATTATTTCATGCAAACCTGTTAGGGAGTCTTAACCTAGAGGGCATTCTTAATTCCCAAGGTGGTTAGGGGAGCTGTTTAAAGCTACTAAATGTTTTAGATGGTGTATTATGCCTAGGGGCCATGTGGAGAACTACATCAGGAAGCCCACAGCCCCCAAAGTCCTAGCTAGGTCCACATCTTTCGCTCTTTTTAATCTGCCATAGTTGAGTTTGAGGCAAGGTCAAAATGGCAGGGAAGGTGGCTCATTATCTAAGTAGGTCAGCAAAGGCATACAAGAGGTGAAGGATCCTAACTGCGAGTGCAAACAGCTCATTAAACCCCAAGGAAACGAGGGAGGGCGTCACTGAGACTAATGACGAGCAAGGCTGTACAGTCTGGGCTTTTGTCCATCTCTGCTGCTGACCTCTGTGACCTCAGGTTCTCAACCCCTTCTCTTCTGCCATGAGTTGTGCTGTCCCGGTAGGGAGTTCTGGTTTGGTGGCATGGCCAGGCTCTGCTGATACAGCCTCACTTCGATCTGCTTGGAGGGAGAAGCGGGGTATCACTGATTGAATCCTCCCAGTGTTCCTGTCCTCTGGAAATGGAGCTTCCATAGACAGCAATATTTAAGTTGTTCTCACGCCATCCAGGCCCTATATTCACATTTTCTAAATTCCTCACAACAGAAAGCAGACAGCGTGTGTGTGGCCTTCCGTCGTTTCTGGATGTCACTGCTAATCATTTTTACTTTAATCATTCTCCTTTCATGCTCATTATGAAAACAACAAATAATTCCATTCCTTCAATAAATGTTTAATGAGTTTCACATGTCAGGTAGTGAGCCTGGCTCTGGGGCCATAATGACAGACACAGAACCTAATTCACAAGGAAATCACAACAATGGGAGGGAGGGAAGGAGGGAGGAACGTGCAGCCGGCTACGACACAGTGTGCCACGAATTTTGCTGTGGAGTTTTGCGGGGGGCGGGGGGAGGGGATCTGGGTCAGTCCAGTCTGTGAGGTGGTCACAGACCCTTCCATTTCCGTATGTGAGGAGGACAGACATTGAACAAAAGAGGTTTGCAGAGGACAAGACAAGAGCAGTTACGTGTCTGTGTACATAGTCTTGCTGGAAAGGAAGTACTTCCAGAATCTGCCCAGCGTGCTTGAGAAGAGGCATGGCAGCCTGCAACGGGGCTCTTGGAAACAAACACCAATAATAAAGATGCAGAGAAGAAGGGAAAAAAAGATTTAAAACTCAGTGGGTCATTCTCTAAGGATTAAAGATTAGCAACAAAAACCACACTAAACTGAAAACAACCCTTGACATAGTTACTAAAGTTAGAACTGTCTACACTTTTCAGACTAGAAAAGAAAATAAAGCTTCTTGTTATATTAAGAAATCACATTCGCAGATTTTAAAAGAAAATAATATTTGCATAAACTTTTAAAGAAGTGTGGAAATTTTGCATGCTATACATTTGCACAATGGAGGCCACATATACATACAAATGTTCAAACATATGGTATGTAACATGTTTATAGGAGAAGTTGTAAAAATAGAACCATAGGGTTTAATACTCAATGTAAGGCTCTCCTATGCTTATGGAGAAAGATAATTTAAAAGAAGCTTTAGTCTGTATGTCTAATATTTATATAACCGAGCCACTGCCAAAACCAATTCCAAACGACAGCACCTGCTTGCTTTGAATCCGAATGAAGATCAATCAAAACAAATTGCAGGCTCTTCTATTCTCTCATAAAACACATTCATCAGCGCTCGGAATGGCTCTCAGAAAGTGAACAAACAGGATGGCTCTAAATGGTGACAACAAAAGGCTCAGCATAAAACGAACCACTTGTAATTCATTTTCCCCACAGAGGTTATGCCCAAAGAATTCATAAGCCTTTTCAAAGCCGTCTCACCACAAGCAACGGACAGAAGAAACTTGCTGGCACAAACAGCTACGAGTCATGTGCTGCCCTCTGACCAGCGTCGGGCTCAGACTCTCACGGAATCGCCACCACAGCCGGATATTCCTCAACCTCGCTTTTAAATCCTAAATACACAAAGACCTAATGTGTCTGTGTGCACTTGTCAGGCATGCCAGAGGGAGGGAGAAAAACGTCAGGAGAGTAAATACATAGAAAACCATGGTATTTGGCATGTGGGAAAGGAATCTATTAATATTAAAATGTCTTTTAAAAATATCTTTGCAGTCGCACTGGGGGAATAATCGCATCAAACCTCAAATGGTGACTCCTCCCCATATAATTCTTCTATGCTCTCTCATTTGGTTCTTCTAAGACATTTGACCAATGACTGATTTCAAAATCTCAAATCTTTACAGTATGACGTATCTTCTCATTGCTTTGTCCTCTGCACCTTGCTTTCGATTTTCATGTGTTTTCTAAGGTGTAGCCCTTTAAGTGTCCCTGCCCCCAGAAATTGCTCAGGGACAAACCATACACACATAAGGCCAGTTATAACCAGAAGACAAATGTTTGGTCTTAGAAATAAAGAACCTGGTCTTCTGCCTGGCTCTGCTCCTGCTGCAGTCTACCAAGTTCTTAGAGGATGAGTTTGTCTTCTATTGAGAAAGACCAAGTAGCACAGGTCTCCCATAGGCTAGACACACATTCTGATAAAGGACAGTTGGTCAAAGAATTTCTAAGGGACCAGGTGTCAGAGCCTTTGCCTGTGGGAAATACATTTGTAGGAGAGGATGAAAAATGTTGTTATGGAAAGGGAAATGATATGCAGGAGGGAAATGTTGAACCGGGACATTTTTAATGTTTTTCTATGGCTTGGGGCTAATAATAAACTTGGCTGTTATCTTAGTTAGGGTTTCTATTGCTGTGATAAAACTACAAGACCAAAAGCAGTTTGAGGGAGGAAAGAGTTTATTTTGTCTTATTAGGTCATAGTCCATCACTAGGGGAAGTCAGGGCAGGAACTCAGGCAGGGGAGGAACCTGGAGGCAGGAACTGGAGTGCAGACCATGGAGGAGTGCTGCTTCCTGGCTTACTCAGTTTGCTTTCTTACATCATCAGGGAGCACCTACCTAGGTGCCTAGGAGCACCTGCCTAGGGGTGGCATCATCCAAAACGGGCTAGGCCTCCAACATCAATCATTAATCAGGAGAATGGGCCAATTTGGTGGGAGCCTATCCTAAGCTGAAGTTCTTTCTCTGCACTCAAGTGTGTGTGTCAGGGTAACATTTAACTAAGCAGCACAACAGGCAATAAATAAACAAAGGTGAGTTTGAACCACGCACAAATATAAATATCTAGTTAAAAGGGGAAACAGTACGAAAACGACTACTTAAAATTATGTTCCGCAGCAAGGAGATTTCATTCCTCACTTACTTACTTAGAATGATGTGTCTTCTCATTTCTTTGTCCTCTGCACTTACTCAGGGTTCCTTTACATGAGACACACTGGGGATTACAACAAAGGGTAAGACGGTGCCTGTTGTCAAGGAACCCAAATGAGAAGCCAACACACAAGCGCATGTAATAAAGAGGATGTCTTTAGCGGGATTAGGAGTTAATACTTTCACTTGGCTTTGCCTCTCACTAGTATTCGGTCATCACAGTCAGAGGGCTTATGTGTAATGTTCTAAAGAATGCAATAAAACTTTAAAAGCCAAGATAAATAAATAAAACCCAGGCCAACAAAGCACAAATCAGTTACTAATCACTGAATATTAAATATCGGCAGAGCACTTGACATATGCTAGGCTCTGTGTAGGTTTAGGACACACTGGGAGCTGAAGGAGTCAATGAACCAGAGGTTGAATTGAAGAAATCAAGGCCAAAAGGAGGCAAAACACAGAAATGTGGAGGTGACAGGAGTGACAGAGATCCAAAGTTTGCAGTCTCAAAGATCAACAGGATGCCAGAGAAGGTTAAAAAGGCTGTCGGCGGGGCAGGAAGGGCCTGACTATGGAAGGATTATCTTGACCTTCAGGGTGACCCAAGCTGAGCGAATGGTCAGTTGCTGACCTTGTATGTGGCCTTGGGGGGGGGCAGCCACATACTTTACAAATAAAGTGTATCCGCTAAAAAACGTTGCTTAACAGCAGAAAAGATGGGACAAAAGACCAGAGTTAGAGTGCAGTTGGAAACTTCTGTGGTAGTGTTGAGGTGAAACCCAAAAGCTCTGAATCCAGCTGAGGAAACAAAGGAAGAAAGCCCTTGATGGGTGGGCAATGGAAACAGCTCTGCCTCTTGGCTCTGTTTGCGGCAGGGAAGCGTGGGGTTAAGTCAGAAGTGTGTAGGTTTTCAAGCTTTACTGACTACAGAAGGCTATAGAATTCTTGCTCTTTGCCCAGAGGTAACTCTCACCACCGCTCAGTCTGGCTGATGGCAGTGGAGGAGGGACTCTGCTTAGGCTAAGCCAGCACATCTGTGCTTCTACAGAATCTCTGCGATGCGTCAGGCCATGCAGAGGCTAGGCTAGCTAGAGAGAGACAGTAGAAAGACAGACAGAGCCATGTGACCTTCCAGCAGGGCTAGGTTAAACCATTCTTCCTAGCTAGCAGTTGGGTTGGGAGGGCCTTGTATCTATAATGCATGCACAACTCTTCAAAGCTCCTTGTAGGACTCTCATGCTTACAAGTCAAACTCCCATTGACTTAAGACAGAAACAGACTCTCCATGAGCTGGTATAACCCTGGCATCAGCTCCACCTCCACCTGTTACTCCCCTCTCTCAGCCATTTATAAAACAGGACAAGTTACGCTAGCTGGGTGGTCGAGATAGTCTGTGAAACCACAGTGCCAGCTTAAATAATGGTACCACCTCTCACCCCGACCCCCACCCCCAAGCTGCACGGCTTGGCCAAACAGCGCCATCTCTGTGCCTGTGGCATCCTCACCTGAGAGCAGAAATCGAGCTGTGCTCTTTGGCTGCACTGTGAGAAGTGCCCATCAACTACAGCCCAGGTGCGTCACTGGCCAGTGGCATCTATTCCGTACATTTAGTGTCATTACTAGTTGTAGCCACTCTCATTTGGAGAACCACCAGAGGGCAAGAATGGTTCGATCACTGCTCTTAAAGCCACAGCCACAAGAGGCCGGAACACGTGGGGCTTTGTACAGCATGCTGTCATGCTCTGCCTGGCCACACCCTCCGCTACCCAGCCCACTCAGGGCAAAGAGCTTAGATATAGGTGGCTCTCTGGCTTCCTGTCAACAACATTCATAAGGGCTCGCTCTTTTACGACATGGCGGGCTCTTAGCGAACTCTTGCCTTGTGCCTCAAGTGTGCGCGGTCCTTGAAGCAGCCTCTCAATGACCAATCTTGAGTGCCCCTCTCTTCTGAGGGCTTCCCGGCAGAACACATCACCTCCTTTGATAAGATCACCCTCTCCCCCGGTCAACATCCACCACCCACTCACCTAGACAGGTGCTAGGTTCACCCCAGACTATAATCACCCTCAGATCTACCAATAATGAGGTTACAGGCCATAATGCTCTTGTATGGAACAAATTAACTCATGGAAGTTCTTCCATAACTCAAGGTATAGCTCACTGCTTGGTTACAGGGAACACAGAAGCGACAGAGAGACTAAATGACTGGTCAAAGATCTCAATGTTAGTGCCAAGGCGGGCAATGCTGTGGTTCACAGTTCTGCTAGTCCTGTCATGGACCACCAACCCATTTATCTCCTTAAGTCTTCTGCATGACAACTGTCTGCATCCTGCTCCTGCTGCACAGAGGAATAATGGTCCTTTTGTTTACTACCCCTTCTGCCTGTGCTCTCAAGGACCACACCCATTCATTTTGGCCCAAGGTTTCTTTTTTTTTTTTTATATATTCTTTGTTTACATTCCAAATGATTTCCCCTTTCCTGGTTCCCCCCTCCCCATAAGTCCCATAAGCCCTCTTCGCTCCGCCCGTTCCCCAATCAATGCCCTCCCACTTCTCTGTCCAGGTAATTCCCTACAATGCTGCATCAAGCCTTTCCAGGACCAGAGCCCTCTCCTTCCTTCTTCTGGGAATGATTGATATGTGAGTTGTGTCATAGGTATTCAGAGCTTCTGGGCTAATATCCACTTATCAGTGATTGCATTCCATGTGTGTTCTTTTGTGAATGAGTTACCTCACTCAGGATATTTTCCAGTTCCAACCATTTGCCTAAGAATTTCATGAATTCGTTGTTTTTTAATTGCTGAATAGTACTCCATTGTGTATATATACCACATTTTCTGCATCCATTCCTCCGTTGAGGGACATCTGGGTTCTTTCCAGCTTCTGGCTATTATAAATAAGGCTGCTATGAACATAGTGGAGCACGTGTCCTTTGTGTGCTCTTTCACGGCAGCTACGGTGAGTCCCACTCTCTAAGGCTCATATACTGAAGGCTTGGTCTTCTAATGGTGGAGCCAAGCACAGAGAGGGCACTGGATCCTGAGGGCTCAGTGCTAATCAACAGATGAGTCCTTTGATGACTTCATGATACAATGGCATTTTGGGGAGGTGATGGGAAGTATGAGGCGGAGTGTGGATGGAGGAAGGAGGTCCCAGGGCGTGACTTTGAAGTGTATCCTGTCCTAGCTTTCTGGCCAACATGAAATCAGCTGTTTTGCTCCAGCATGTGCTTCCCAGGCCTGTGACAATGGAGCAAGAAGGCCAGGACTGAAATTTCTGGGGTAGGGGAGAGCCATTTTAGTTGTCTAGTTCAGGTAACTTTGTCACTGAGACACAAAACTGACTAACATACTCCCTAGCACACACCTGCTGGAGTCCCCTCCCACTGCTCCTGCCTTTTCCCATAGTCTTGAACCTCTTCCTCTCACAGGGCTCTTTAACCAGAGGACATAAGAATTTAACTCTTGCCTGGGAGGACACCTTACTCCATGTTCCCTTCCTGCTTGCCCATCCCCCTTCCAAACTGCAGACTTGTCTCACGCTCCTTACATTTAATGTCAAAAATCATCAAAGGACTAGTGGATATTCTTTGTCACCCTTCCCGACTTACTGACAGAAAGCCCCAAACTGCCTTGCCAGGGTCACCACAAGGATGCAAGCAGACTCTTGCTTGCTCTCCTCATTCAGCATCTTCGTTGAGTTCTCTGAGGCACTCAGAGTTGCCTGCAAGCTCTCAAATTTGGATCAAACCCTTAAACAATTGGTCCGCTTCCACTGAGGGTCCAACTTCCGTCGGCTACCAGTCACACCAAGGCTGTTCTTTGCCTACCCTAATGGTACCCAGGTGTTTCCTCTGCAACTTGTGGGGTGAGAGTTGGCATTCTCAGTTACTGAGACTGATGTTTAAGTCTGCGGAGTCCTGGAGGCAAACTTTGTCAGCATCTTGGACCATTGTCATATGTTTTCCATCTTCTATGGAGGGGGAACTTCAGAGAAGACACAGTAAGGACTACTTACGTTCGACCTGCCCTCAAGTTCGCAGAACACTTCTCATCTTTCTTATGTCTTTGACAAGCCCTCCCCCTCCCCCTCTCTATTTCTATCTCTGGTCCTTCTCAAATACTCAGTGATCTTCAGGCTCGCCTCCCTTTCTTTCCCCTAACCACTCTCTGCATAATCCCTACCAGCAATGGGTTCAACTGCAATCTATTGGAAATGACTCCCTGATACTCTTGAGCCCAGTCCCTTTCAGAGCTCAGGCTGCATAGTCACAGTCACTTGCAGGGTTCCTATGTGCCTTACAGGTGTGAGAAATGAATTGTGTTCCGATCCAGTTCGTCATATCCTAGCCGACTACAGACAGCCCAAAGCCCTCGGACTCTCCTTTAACACACCGCTTGATCAATCAACTTTTCCCAGCCTGTGGAAAGCCGCGACTGTATTTGCCATTACAAGATGGCGCCGGCTTCCACTGTGCCAGCTCCGCTTTCTTAGTGAACAAGCTATCTGCGCAAGTGCAAGAGTATTTTCGCGCCAAATCTCTGCAATGAGGTCATAAGTAAACAGCCAATCAGGTGTGTACACGTCACGCCAAGGGGTATATAAACGGCGTCCATGTTGGACCGGGGTCTCCCTCCACGAAAAGCGCCAATAAAGCTTGGCTGCAGAAGGATCCTGAGTGTGCCGCATCGTTCTTGCTGGCGGGACGAAAGCGCGGGACACCAGCCCAGCTTTTTAAGTATTCTTTAACCTAAACTTTCTCTGCATTTTCCTGCTACCCTCTTGATAAAATACACACACACACACACACACACACACACACACACACACACACACACACATCATTTCTTCCATAGATAATTTCCTTAGACTCCTAATTAGTCTACCTGTCTGGGACAGCTATTACTAAAAGGGATGTTTCTGTAATGCGAGTTTGTGTACCCCATTTCTCAAATCCCGGAGTGTCTTCCTATTGATTTTGCTAAGATCTCAAAATTTTTAGCACAGAAATAACCTCTAATGACTCTACAGGGATGTAGTACAGGCTCAAAGCAAAGTGATCTTTAACTGAAAAACTTATTTCTGGATTTTTGCTCATGTCTCCCCCGAGTCTCAGTCTGCCCTGACCCAATCCATTTCTTTCACGCAGCCTACTGTAGTATATAACAGGAATAATGTTGCAATCTTACTATAAAGCCCTGTCAACTCCTATGGTTTGGAAGTAAGGAAGAACTTAGCCATAAGCCTGTAGGCTCTGACAGTTTACTTTTCAGAAGTATCTTCGCCCACATCAGCATCATTTTTTTTTTATTTCCTTAAAGGAACTGACAGGAACAAGTGTGTTTTGTGATTTTAAAATCTAGGTTATCCTTACTTTTGCTATTGATTTGTAGGATTCCCCTTTCCATGCCTTCTGGATACCATAAGGGAATCAGCGTTCTATTCCATTCATGTCAATCCCCCTCACTCACCTTGATCAAAACTTCATGATTCTTTTCTTATTTTTTTCTCTAGGAATCTTTTAGAGTTTCTGGCACCTTATTAAGATTTCATACTGAGTTGCTTGTATAATGTGTAATGTAACTTTGATTCTTTTGCATAAAGATACTCAGGATTCCTGCTGCAAATTGCTGAATACTTTATTTCTTCCCTAGTGTAAACTTCCAGCATCCTAGTTTGGGACCAACTGACAATATATGCTTGGGTTTGTTTCTGGACTCATATTTCATCTTATAGGTCTCTATATCTATTTTTATGTCAGTGCCATACCGCTTTGATTACTGTAGTATTCAATATACTTTGAAATCGGAAAGTGAGATGAATCCATTTAAAAAAAAAACTGCTTTGTATATCTGAGATCCTTTGTAGTCCCAAAAGATTTTTAGGATGTTCTAATTTCTATAAAATTCCATTGGGATTTTGAGAAGGTCTGGATTGAGTCTGAACATCACTTTGGGTGATACAGACATAATACCTTTTCTAATCTGTGACCATGAGACATAATTCCATTCATTTATATAGTCTTTAGTTTCTTTTATCAGTGTTTTGTAGGTATCAGTGGACAAATATCTTTACCTCCTTGGTAAAATGTATTACATTCCACTCCAATGTCTTTTCAAATAAAATTTATGGGAAGATTGGCTATCTCACATGTATTTTTTCCCCTCTGAGGCAAGTTCTTGCTAGGTTTCTCCAACAGCCTCAACCTTAAGCACTCTGGGATGGTCTTACATGAAAAACCCTATTTTCAAGCCACTGAGTTTTAAGGTCACAGACATGAGCCACCCAGTCTGGTATCACATGTCATTTTATCCCACTTGACTTCAACTCATGTGCCCTACAGCCCTTGAGCAGTGGTCCCCAACCAAGGCATCATGACCCTCTGGGGGCCGAACCATTCTTTCACAAGGTCACATTTACATTGCAATTCATAACAGCAAAATGTTATGAAAAACAAAAATTATGATTAACAAAAATAATTTTATGGTTGGGGGTTACCACAACATGAGGAACTGCATTAAAGGGTTGCAATGTTAGGAAGGCTGAGAACCACTGCTCTAAAGACACTTCCCCTTGAAGCCTCACACGCCCATTAGACTTAGGACATCTTCAAGTCTTACACAAAATCTCACACTCCTCTGTGCTGCTGGCCCTTTGGGGTTTCCAACTTATCCAGTCTCCTTTAATATTTTTCCTCAATCAATTCATCAAGCTAGGAATTAATGTAGACTCTTGCCTTTCAGAATGTCCTCCCTTACATCCTGGGAACCTTCAAAGCCACTTTTCACCTTTAATTTGGACGCTGTCCTCAGCTTAGGAACCAACATACCTTAGCTAGACAAATGTAGCAGCCCAACTGGTCCACCCCATAACTCCTCACCCCCCTCATCCCCACAATCATTGTTCATGTGGCAAAAATGATAAAAAAAAAAAATCTGGCTTAGACTTGTCCCTTCTGTTAATGCCTTCCTTGCACTATAATAAAATTCAGCCTTCTTTCTTTGTTCCCTAAGCCCTTAGCCAGTCATTGTTGTCACATCACCATTCTCTGCAACTTCGTGTGATACTCCTCATCGCCTTAGTCTGCAAAGCTTGAACTGAACTGTCCCAACAACCAAGCCTGTCCTTGTTCTAGCTGCTGTGCCATCTCTCTTCTGCCTATGACGGACCCTCTTAGCCACTCTTCCCAAAGCAGGTGCTTCAGTACGGTTCAAGTTCACAGCCTTTGCTAGTTCCTTCTGAAAATTTGGAACCAGGAGTGATTTTATTATATTTCTGTTGCAATTACCCCTCGCTACAATATAAGTCAAGGGCTTAATGTGCGCATTGTATGCTGAAGTTCTTCACGAAATGCAATGGCTGGCCCACAGTGCATGCTTGGGAAATATTTATCAGGCCGGTAGTTTATAACTTTACCAGAAATTCATCCCAATTATCACTTTCCAAAGCTTTGCTAATTAGTTAATTAGACTTTCTAAACTTAAAAAAAAAGAATCCTTTCTTACAAAAGAGACCAAAATTAATAAAGGAATCATTGTACTTTGAGTTTAATTCAGATCTGGGCTTTAACATATTTTTATCTTCAAATGTCCACATTGGCTATTATGTGGCATCCCACAGGGCATTAAAGTAATCGTGGATGAAAAGCCATTTATTTAAAATTTCATGGTAGTAATATATCCATACTAGACACCTATTTAATGTGGAAAATACTTAAATAAGACCAGTTTCTTACAGCCCATCTGTCTCTTTAGTCCAAACCTGGTTTTTTTCCACGGCTAATCTTCCTCGTTCAGCATGTCAGAAAGTGCCTTTTCAATGCAGAGGCAGCAATGTGCACAGTGATCTTCAGCACATGCAAACATCTAGAAGATAATCTGGACTGCATGTTTTTTGCGCATTTTATCTCTTAATCTCTTTGTGTATCTTAATTTGCAAGTAATTAAATCCAAGTCAGAGGAAAAGTATGCCCCGGAGACAGGAAATAGTTACAGGAACATCTGACTATGCCATATGCATGCCTCTCACTTTGTGGGATAAAATGGTTTAGCAATTTCCTAACAGAATAACAATTATCTTATTTGAAAAAAATTACAGGGACTACAGAAATACAGAGAAATAAAAACATTAAACCGCACACATACACACAAACCCTAATCCAAAATATCCTTACATTTTAAAATAAACATCGTGATTCTTGCTTTATTGCCCATATTTTATATCCATAAACCTAGCATATATAGGCTGAATACAGTGTCACATCCATGCCTTTAATCTCAGTGTGGGTCTGAGACCAGTCTGGTTTACATATCAAGATTCAGGCTAGCAAAGGTGATAAATAGAGAGAGCCTAGTTCAAAGAAACAAACAAACACACAAATGAAGAAATAAAAAAGAAACAAAAAACCAAAATCCAAGCAAGCAAGTGCATCCTGTCGGCAAGGACTCCCGATGCCATAACACCACTTTTATTGCATGTCATAAGATATGCTACCTCTAATGTCAGAACACGTATCTTTCTGAAATGTCTTAATGGACAGCTAGAGGAAAATATCCAGTACCTTACCTGTTATCGAGAAAATGTGAGATCTCAGCTTGCCCTAGCCAAGGAAGATGAAAGATGGTGACTTTAAACCTACTTTTAAGCTCACAGGCAGATGTTAACCCTGCCATCAGTTTACTGCCCCCGCCCCCCACCTCATTCCCCAGCCTTTTACCACTGAAAAGGCAAAAGTGTAATGATTACTGATCTCCCAGAACAATCCCTAACTTCAAATCTCTTACCACTGTGGTTTAAAAAGAGACTTCAGAGCAGCATTTCCCCATATCCATGATTTAAAATCCCTAGCTTGGATCAATGGAAAAAAGCCTATCCCAGACTCATTTGAAAAAATAAAATCTGAAATACAGACTATTTTCAGAGAACATTTGGTTTATTTTTCCAGTGACAAAATAACTCTAAACACAACTGCCAAAAAAAAAATCACTCCAAACTAAGAATTATTTTAAGAACAAACAGAACTGAATCAAGTTCTCATGACAGTCATTTTATTGGCAAGGCCAATGTGGTGGGGTTTCGATGGGAATGGCCCCATAGGCTCATATATTTGCGTGTTTGATCCAAAATTGGTAGAACTGTTTGGGAAGGATTAGGACATGTGGTGTGTCAATGGGGGAAGGCTTTAGGTTTCACAAGCCCACACCATTCCCAGTTAGCTGTATCTGCCTACTACTTGTGGAAAAGAATGTATGCTCTCAGCTACAGTTGCAGCACCGGATCTGCCTGCCTGCTGCCATGCTTCCCACCATGACGGTCACAGAGTCACCATCAGGAACTGTAAGCCCCAATAAAGTCTTTCTTCTATCAGCTGCCTTGGTCATGATGTGTCTTCACATCTACAGAAAAGTAACTAAGACAGACAAAAAGTACTTGTGGTTTTCAGATTTTAAGTTTGTTTAGATGTATATCAGAACAGCTTAGGTTTAAAAACAAATCTAAAACCCTCCCCACAGAGACAGTATCTTCTGGGTAATAATGCTATAGTACACTCATAGAAGAAAGTTATTCAAATGACACAGAGGAATATTGAAAACATCGGTTATACATGTATTAGGGTTTTTGTTTTGTTTGTTTGTTTGTTTGGTGCTGCTGTGACAAAACAACTCAAGGAAGACAAATATTTATGTATGTTGGCTCATGGTGTCAGAGGTTCCAGTCCTCCAAGGCTGGAAGGACACAGAGAAGCAAACAGTTCACACCAGGTGGGCAAGAGGAGCACAGATGCCTCCCTTTCTTCTTCCTGGGTTTCTAGCTCACACTGAATGGTCCACCCATATTTAAAGTAGGTCTGGCTCCCTTAATCATCTTTGGAGATACCCTCTAGGACACACCTAGGGGTCTTCTCAAGCCAATCGAGTTGACAAACAAGGTTAACAAATACAGTACATTACAAGGGGAAGAAGCAATGAACAGAAACAAGTATGTGATAATAAGATGGATAACATCTGTTCAATACTCTCAAAGTTAGTGATATGCCTTTATCACCATCTCTGCTTTAATGTTACTGGGAGATCAGCATGATTTGACTCCGTAACTTACAGCTGTTAGACCATTCCCTTGTCTGTTTTGAGCACTGGACCATTTACTGCTTTGACTATTCCATGTGATACCCTGAGGAGGCGATTCTACAACCACAGCTGCTTGCTACTGACACACAACTTGAGCTCAATAATGCAACAACTTATCAGTGATGATTGTTTCAGTCACATCAGATGCTTTCCCATTACAAGGCTTGCCAAGCTCTAGTGATATTTTTATCCTGGCTTGGCCTACTGGGGACCATAACCTTGGTGTAAACACAATCCTCCATTTGCATGAGGAGCTGTCAATAATTGGCACCTTTGCCACTGACTTTGGGCTGTTTGGCTCAACTCTGAGTCAACCAGGAGACAATCCCCTGTGCTTCCCCTGGCTGCAACACCAGGTCCATTAGCTTCTCCCAAGGATCGTTTTCCTTCCCTATTTTTGAGCTTCAGTACTAGGAGAAAGGGGTGAACTGGTATGGCAAAAGTGGCAGCTGAGCAGAAACAGCAGTGAAAGAGGCTGTACCCACCATTCTAGTGGCAGCCAAAGACAAGAACCTATGGGCCTCCATCACTGGAAGAGCTTCTCCTTACCTGCTCATGATTTCCGTTAGGTAGAGCAAAGAAAGCTCCCCAGGCTGATGGGTAGCAGTAGTAGGCTATGTCTGTGTGAAAATCACACAAATATGTTTAATCACAGGAGGTCTGAAACGCTGGCAAGGCAGGAAGAGTCATTCATTACATTTCTAGTTCTTAAATAAAAGAGTATCTTTCATATCTACAGGGTATGTAATTGCTTTTAGCCTTTTTTTTTACTTTTAACTTTATGCACAGTATTCAAGAACATAGCATATGAAAGTTCATTCAAAAGTGAATATGATTTAAGCGTCTCTCCTAAATTTATAAACGTTGATGAATTATGTTCAAAGTAAAGCCAATTTCTACACTACGAACACATGAATAATGAGGGGCTAAGCTGGCAGATTTCTCAAGCACTTGAAGATCTGTGTGGAACCCTGGGCCATTAGAATGATCTCTTCCCTAGAATAGGCAGTGTGTTTGGCTAACAGGTTTCCCAACACTAACATGCCCATCAGAGTGCAAAGCCTGTCTAGACACACACTGCCGCTCCATGAGCATCCGCCATCTCCAACAAGCATACGTCATGCTTTCTCCACAGCTGAGGGTCAGCAGGAGGGAAAGAATGAATAAGCACCCCTTCCTTCAGGAAGTGTGCCACGAGGGTAAGGGTATTCACCTCACATGTACGTATGCACTCTTCTGTTTTAGACTTCCACTTGCTTGTCCCTAGTTTGCACAATACTTTTATGTTCTCCCCTTTCTAATCCTTATGATATTGTGAGGTAGAAACTACCCCCATTTAATAGGTGAGAAGACAAGAACATAAGACTAATTTGCATAAGATGACAAAGTTGGGAAGTAGAGAGTATGGTTTACCAGTTTATAGAGGCCGAGCTCTTTCAACCCTCACACAGACCATGTACCAATACCCCATATGTGGCCACACTTAGAACCCCATACAAACACATACACGCTTGCACACAGACACCCCATTCAAACTCACACATGCTTGCACACAGACACCACATACAAACTCACAGACACTCACATATAGACACCTCCATACGCATTCACACACAGACACACCATGCAAACTCACATACACACACAGATACCACATACAAACTCACACATGCTCACACACAGATACCTTACAGTCATATTCACATAAACTCATAGACATACAACTATACAGAGATACACATGGACAGCTACACACATACTAACTTACACACACTTATACAAACACAATACATCAAACAGATACACCACTCACACATAGAAACACCATACACATAAACTCACATACCACACACAGACACACACACTCACGCACACCATACACATAGATATACTCACATACCATACACAGACACACACAGACATACATATTTACAGACACACACACACACACACACACACACACACACACACACACACACACACCACTCACACAAAGACAGACAAACAGCAAAACATCAAAGTAAAGGTTCAGGCACTTGGCAGTTCAGAAATTCAGAGAGAACCCAGCAGAAGAGTTAAGAGATGCTCTGCAGAAAGCAGGCAGTGCTTGGTGGAGTCTGAAAGATCAATTGCAACCTCAGGACCGAGATCAGCACTTCCAGAAGGCATTCCTCCTTCTGGGATATGAACATTGCCCGGCTGTCCCTAAGTCGTCTGCAAAGGACCAGGACAGACTGACAAATTCTCCAGATGAAATCTAGTGACATTTTATATTAGAACTGAGCAGTTCCAGGTGAAGAAAATATCCCGATCCTGTCTTGTACTGTTCAACAATAATTTTTAAAAGGAATAACAATTAAAACAGAAAATCTCTGCCACTAGCGGATCATGAACTACTTTAAAAATTCACAGCACTCACCAAAAAAGAACATGTCTCTAGGCTAAGAAACTGGGCCAAACTTACAGAAATAATTATGCCGTGGGTATGAGACTGAGTTTCAATTTATAAGTAGAAAAGAAGCCATGAAGAAAAATAAATGACAAGGGAATAAAATGAGCCAGACAAGACATGAGGAAATGAATCATAAGCTCTTAGTGCTAATGGCTAACTCAGGATTGCAGTGAAAACACTAATTTATAGATTTATTTTCCATTACAAAATGCCACATGGGGGAGGGGAGATAACTGTCAGCTGATTTTTTTCCCCATGTATCTTTCTGAAACTACAATCATATATAATGTAAGGGAATATTTGCTGTAAATTGCTTAGTAATACCATCAAGACAGGAAAAGGGAGCTAGCAACCCTGTGCTTCAGATGCTCTCTGGCCTTGGGAATTCAAGCCTTTGTTCAGACAGTTTCCTGTGTCTGTCTTTTGTCCGATCATCTTTCCTCCATCTGATTGTCTTCTTTTTTTTCTGTCTTTCCTTTGTCTTTCGTCCTCCCGTCTTTCCTCCATTTGCTTTATCTCTGCCTGACTCTCTCCTGACTCTCATTCTTTTCCCCCCACACACCCTTCTAACTAGGGTCCCACCCCAAGGGCTCCACTGAAATGACTCCATGTCACTGAGTCTCTGAGCTCAGTGATTCCTTCTCATCCTACCTGCGAGACGTCCAGCAGTGTGCAGGACCATGAACCCTGCCTATGTCTTCCCGTGGCTTCCAGGAGCAGCACTTGCTTGGTTTTCCTACTTCCCTCATGGTTCCTTCTCTTTCTTTCTCTTCCTGACCTTCCAGTGTCATTGTGTACCCCAAAGCTTGGTTATTATTCTTTTTACCGCTGCCTAACCCTTTAGCAGACTTGTTTAATCTCAACTTTCAAAGTATCCACAGGTGGATAACTCCTGTGTATCTGCAAGATCCTCTTCCCTGAACTTGAGACTCAGTCATCTAACTTGTCGTTTGACCTCCCCACCCCAGCTCAGATGTTTAATAAAGATCACTCCCTTAAAATCATATCCAGAATGTGGGTACCAGTGGTATGCATTTCCACAGCCCCAGCTATAAGCCCACTCCACACTCCACTAGCAAATTTATTCCCAAGTCTTAGCTGACGGCAGTTCCAAAACTTTCTGTGGCTCAGGTCACATCCACAGAACTGCTCCTGAGGTCTCACTGCCTTGCTCCTGTCCACCTTAAACTTGCCAGCAAAATCTGTTGGCTCTACCTTTAAAAATCCATCTAGAACTGAACAACTACTCCTCTACCCACTACTGTCAACCTTACCCAGGTCATCATAATCTCATACCCAGACTGCTGGAAAGCCTCCAAATTATCCCCATTTCTACCCTGCCCTTTCCCCTAAATCAATTCTCAACTTTTCAAGAGTGTTCCTTACAAAAACCTAAAACCAATCACGGGACTTCTGTGCTTTATCCCTGGTTCTCACTTTCATTCAAAGTACTTCTATTCCTGCCTCCCAGACCTCCTTATTGTTCTTAAGACACGGTAAGTTATCCTTTACATATATGTACACACATAATTCTCCTCTCCACCCTGTTAGAATATAAACAAAATGTGTGTCCTGCTGACCAGGAAACTCTGTTTTTCACACTAATATATCCTAAGGGACATTAATATATTCTATGAGCCAGTGGGAGGCTCATAATAGGTTTTCACATAAAATGGCTTAATGAATGAACCTCTGGTCTCTTAGGAAGCTGTTAAGAGCTCAGCCATGTGACTGGACTCCTTCCACTAAGACTCTCACTGCATTCCTCACTTAAAGACACAGTGTTCCCGAGTAAGTGCTTAATAACCAGTGTCCAATCACTTCTTGTCACAATTAATGGAAGAAAAAGAATCTCACCACAAATATCACAAAATCAACCAATCAATCAATGAATCAATCACTCAAACAAACAAACAAACAAACAACCAAAAAACCCGGTTCTCATTTATCCACGTATCCATCGATTCATCCATTTAGAAAATGCTTGGCTAATTGATGTGCTTTGCTCAGCTCTTAGGGGCTAAGAGACTTAGTTCCCACCTTCGCATGGGGAAAGAGGCAAAGAAACACACAAATAGAATTCAGTCCATTGTGGTTTGACAAGGAGATGTTCTGTCTATGAAACAATCCTCCAAGAGAGCCCCGGGAGATCATCAGAACCACTCTGCCCCTTTAAAGGAGTTAAGGGGCCAGTTGCTGTTGCTGTTGTTGTTGTTGTTGTTGTTGTTGTGGAGGAGGAGGAGGAGGAGGAGGAGGAGGAGGAGGAGTAGTCTTGTTAGGGAGAGGACAGATGCACTATCAGAAAGCACAGGCAGATGTGTGAGCAGGATCTACAGGCAACTGTGTGGGCAGTCCTGGAATGCAGGGGCTGTGTGGAGGAGAGGCTGTCTTTCCTGCTGCTTGCTTTGATTTAATCTTAGAATTAAGGGGTAGTCGGTCATTAGAGGTGCACACTCTAGCTGAGTCCAGAAATCTCTGTAGTAAGCAGTGTGGTAAAGGAAGCCTTGAGAAGGATACAAAATTTTAACTCAGGTTGCAAGAGTTTTTTTGTGTTTTTGCTTTTTTTTGTTTTTTCAGTGGCAAGATGGAATTGTAATTCTTGACCCCAAGTCACCTGGTTCTTAAAGTTATTGTCATTATTTACCACCCCCTCCTTCAGGGACTTAAAGCAAAGAACATCAAGACAGTAACTTGCAGTAATTCTTAAACACAGCCTGACTTTAAATTTTGAAGGAAGAAAAACAAAGAATACATAAACGTTCAAGAAAGCCATGCTAGGGGCTGGAGAGATGGCTCAGCAGTTAAGAGCACTGACTGTTCTTCCCAAGGTCCTGAGTTCAAGTCCCAGAAACCACATGGTGGCTTACAACCATCTGTGATGGGATCTGATGCCCTCTTCTGTTGTGTCTGAAGATAGCTACAGTGTACTCATATACATAAAATAAATAAATAAATCTTAAAAAATAAAGTCATGCTGTCTCTTTAGTCACAGAAGGGTCCAGCGTGACAGCTTCAGACAACATTTACCGATGCTAAAGATAAATAAACAAACAAATAAATAAATAACCAACCAACCTGCACCCTCGGTGAGAGCTCAGGGATCTCAGTGGGAGGGGCAGACACTGAGCCTGATTAGCCACTTGTCTCCGAGTTTCAGTGATTGTGCACAGCAACACTGAAATCTTTCATTGTCCTTTAAGTGTGTGTGTGTGTGTGTGTATGTGGGAGAATGGTTACCTTAAATAACTATCTTGCTTTGCTAGGGCACAAAAGCTCTTTCTCCACTCTTGTCTTTCACTGCTGCCTGGTTAGCTAAACCCTAGACGGTAGTCAGGCTGGGGAAACCAGAGTGTCCTGTCCCCTTCCTACAGATGAGTGGAGATGGGCTCTTGGGGTTCTAGTTTGAACCACACTACCTTAGACTTTGTTAATGAGTCAGTTTATATTGCTATGAGAATTTATTCTAGAAGCTCAACACAGACAAATTAAAAATCAAACAAAAGGATTGTGAGTATAGCTACTACATACATTAGAGCTGCCTCTCCTTGTTTGTTTGTTTGTTTGAGTCAGGATTTTTCTGTGTGGTCCTGGTTGTTCTGTAGATCAGGCTGGCCTTGAACTCAGATCTGTGCTGCTTGAATGCTAGAATTAAATGCGTAGAAAATAGCTTTTAAAAAATGGTAGAGGAGTAGGGAGAGAAGCCTCAAATTGGGTCTTGGCTTCCTCAGAATAGTAAATATAAAAACAACTGAGTCAACTTAAATTTAATATAAAAATGTATGAATATATATTCAACAGAAAAATACATCTTATATTTATTTAAATAAAACAATAAAAAACTAAGAGGGAGGGTTGGATATCTCTCATCATTTCAAATAGCAAGTAAGTTTAAAATGCAAAGCTTTGAAATGATGTCCTTACATACAGTTCAGTAGTTCACTTCTGATGGAATAATCTTCCTGATATTCTCCTGTAACCCAATAACGACAACGAATTATGTCATTTTAAATGAATATATCATTTGGCTTAAGGAGAAGTGGCAGCACTAACAAAGTTAGCAAGTGCCCTATCCTGCTGGGAAACGGGTCTCCTCAAACAAATTATCAGAAAAAAAAAAACAAAACCAAAAAGGAACCAAATTTCAAGGACAAAATTAAAAAATGAGATGTGAGAAAACAAACTTGAGTGTGTGTGTGTGTGTGTGTGTGTGTATGTGTGTGTGTGAGCCCATACTGAATGCTACATTGAGAGCTTCCTTCCAGATGTAAATAATATAAAGATTGATACTCATTTATCATTGTTGACAAAATTTTATGTTATTAGATGACTCCCCACAAGGAAGGCCAGGGTCTTGTGAGAACTGATGGTCTTATTTCACTGAAGAAACTACCCAAGGTTTTTAAATTCCAGAGCAAGCAGCACCCATGAGAGATGGAGCAGTGTCCTGCATTTCCAGTGAGCTGGGCATGAATCCAGGGGAAGTTACAGAGGGAAGCAACTGCTCAGAAGCACACAGTAATGTCAGCTGTCAATCCAACATTCCTTCATTTTTCAGCACTGTTGTTAGGGCTGTGTAGCCACTGACCACAGCAACCTGGCTCTGCGGTTTCTTCATGATGACTGTAACCAACTGCGCAACTTCAAGCTTGGGATTCCCAGCAAGTGTCCTCACTACGCTGCCTCTATTTCCTCATTTAGAAAACAAGGGCCAGGATAGCATTCATCTCAGGTAAATGGTAAAATGTCCACACAGGAAACTAGCTCCTAAAATATACTGGATACACAGAAAGCACTTCATCACATGCTCTATAAAAACTACTTCAATTATCCAGCAGAAAAAAATTACTTAGATGTCAACAAACTGCATCTTGGCTGTTGGGAGCAGTATGACACGCGTGTCTATTGAGTAAGTGGAATTCAGGTGGAAGCTTGCCTTGCGGGCTACTCTTCTAGCTCAATAAAATCATCTGTGAAAAAATACAGTCCAAAGTGCCCCTGAACAGGCAGGGCAGTCCATCGCTTTCTACTCTCTTCTCTGACCATTCTCAATGCCTCTCACTCTACTGCACTTTCCAAGGCATGATTGTGTCACAGTACACTTAACAAGTACCTACTGAGCTGACTCCCAAACATAGTCAATTCAACCCACTTCTTTGTGCTCATTCAAATGGAATCCAGTGTGGCCTGGTCAGCCTTCCCTTCATTCTTCAGCGCCTCCTTCACACATTCTCAGGTCACTAAACATCTCATTCACTGCTGACCCTACTCTCACATATCCTACACTCATTTAATTAAAGACTGAAGGGAGCATCTACACACACGTGTGCACACACACACACACACAGGTCTTCCTACACACACACACACACACACACACACACACACACACACACAAAAGGTCTTCCTTCACACCTCTGTACCCCTAAACTGCTCCTAAAGTAAATCAACAGCTACAGGTGTCCTTGCTCAGTCTTTTCCTAAGTTCAGACTACATTTTCCTATCAACTATCTCATGTGGTCTCTTGAGGTGGGTTATGTATTAGTTTGACATAATCATTGTGAATTACTGAAAGGCAATCTGATGCAGGTCCTTGTACAGGGCAAGCACTTTAAAGTCAGCTTAAAGGTCCCAGCATCTAGTAGCCTTGGGTTTGTTTGGAAACCGTTGTCATTTCTTTCATTCATAATGTAAATTTTAAACAGCCACAATAAAAGAAAATATACTGCAGTGGTTTATTAGATATGACAAAATAGACTTTTAATTAAGTGCTGTTAATTGTTTTAGGTCAAAGTTTAAGAACTGGCAATACTAGTATCTTAAAAATATGTTTTAGAAGAAAATGTCCACATGAGCTAAGAAGAAATGGGTGAAGTTACTGTGGTGATGCAAGTTATCCATACAGACTCTTACAGCCTTAGCTTATTTAAGATTTACCAAGCCTAGAAAAGCAACAGCTTAGGAACATAAAGGCTTCCATGCCTAGTAGAACGTGACCTGGAAAAGGATGTAGATAAGAGCCAATAGTGAGCATTTAAAAATCAGAAAGTGGGGCTGGAGAGATAGCTCAAAGCACTGGCTGCTTTTCCAAAGGACCTAAGTTCGATTCCCTGCACTTACATAGAAGCTCACAACCATCTGTAACTTCAGTTACATTGAATCAGATCTGAGGCCTTCTTCTAGCATCCATGAATAGCAGGCAGGTACACGGTGCATAGATATAGATGCAAGCAACATATCTAATACCACCCACATATATAAATAAACTAAGGGGGAAACAAGCTAGTGAGGGCAGGAGGCAAGGGCTTCTCTTCTCCTTCCGAGGCCCCTGAGCTGGAACCAATATTTAGGTATACTCATAAAAATAATAATAGGAAACAAACAACTCTAGGAGCCTAACCCTGAGCAAAGCCTGGACAGCAGCTGGGAGTGAGTATGCTGAGCCCCAGCGGAGCCCCAGCGGAGAGAAGCCCAAGAAGGGTAGAATAGCCTGGATCTTGCTGGCAGCAGAGACTGAAACCAGGACTTAGATTCCAGGAGATGAAATCAGCAAGACTTGGTGAATGATCAAACACGGGGTACAAGAAATGAAGAGAAACTGCCATTTCTCATCAAGAAGTGCTGAGTCCCTGCATCTACACACACATATATGCAGGAAAATGCAGAGCAATGCATCTTGTGGAGTGCACACCAAACTGTCAGTGGATGTTACCTGTAGAAAGAGATAATCAGTTTTACACAGTGAATGTCAGATATTTCTGGTTTTAAATAGACATATACAGTACTTAAGTATTTCGTAATCCGTTTATACACAGATTTCAGTAGAAATTCATGAGGATTAAAAAGTAGGGGGAGAACTGGTCCAATGGGTGAGTTTAGGTTCCTGGTGCCAAGACTGAGGACCTGATTCCTGTCCTTGGAACCAACACCGTGGAAAGAGACAATCAACTCACACAAACTGTTTTCCAACCTCCATGTGTACACACACACTCTTGCATGCACACACACAAAATTTAAAGGTGTAAATGTATAAGAATATATAGTCTATTTAAGAATTATCAAGTAGTCTAGTATTTGCAGCAGGAGGGAGGTTAAGTACTGAGAGGACTGAAGTAACTTTAGGGTACAACCAGACCATTAAAGACCATATAGGGCTGCCTAAACTATAAGGGCTATAAAAGATATAGTTTTTGAATATGAAAATGAAAAAAAAATTAAGTTTATAGCATAATAAAATCACTCTTGAGCAATCTGAAGATCAAGCCAAAAGAAAGGTGAGACACAGGCTGGAGACAAGAGGAGCTGCAGTGGGATCTTAAATATAGTTTAAAGGACTTGGGGAGAAGGGGCTAAGTGTGTTTAACTGGAAGATATCAGATGTGTCAATGGTATCCAGTGTAGGAAATGAGGCAGGGATGCCATCAACCTGCAGGAACACATTAAGTATGGAAGTAAATTTTGTTTTGAGGCTATTAAAAGTTCCTCTAGAAGCAGGTGAAGGTACCCAAAAGGAAACTGGATATGCAGGTTTAAACTGAGAAACAATCAGGATGGAAGCACAAGTAGACTATTACCCCAAAATGTTAAACACAGACACAATCTTACCCTTGATGTCATTTCACTGGACCCTGATGCAACTGTTAAAGAGTTGACCAGTTCCATTTATTCTCATAGTTGTAAAAATTCCACATACTTGTTAAAGTCTGTAGGTGACAACTTAAAAATGTTAAGTAGGAATTTTGTCATGGTCTTTCTTAAAGTATTGATTTTTGTTTTTGTTAACCTTTTCCTTTTGGTCAATCTATCTGTCTTACCTTTCTAGGATAGATGAAGTACTGTAAGAAAGTATAATATAAAAAGCATTTGCTGTTTTTCTTAATTGTAAAAGAAAAGTACCCCACACTTCTACCTTTAAGAAAACCTAAGTAATGATTTATGGATGTGACTGTCCACTGAGCTCCTGCACATCACTGGCCTTTAATTAACATTTTCAATGCTGTTAATATAGCTCCATCTACAGAGATATATCACACTGTTAGAAATCCAAGTCAGAAGTTCCTTTATCTAACCATGCCCTAGCTAGGCAGGAGGTGGGAAGTACCTGTTGGCAAGGAAACTACTGCTTCCTTCCTGAGCAAGGGAAAAGTATGAAGGCAACAGATGGGCAGAGCAAAATAGCAGCCAAATGCTGCTCTGGCTTCTCATTGGCAAGGATTTTAAGAATGGAGACTGGCTATCTTAAAGTCTATCATGAATTGAGAGAGTACCGTCTGCTGGGTGTTCTCCTAACACTCAATGGTGCTTCCCGTTTACATTTCACAAGTGCTAAATCTGAAATGGCAGCAAGGGCCTTGCCTTCGCCTGCCTCAGTGAGCTAAGACTACAAGGCACTGTCCCATTGCTTGTTTAGGATTATACCCAAAAGAATGCACTTTCTGGTTAAAAATGTTTTCAAAAAGAAACTTTTCATTTTTGTACTTATATTAATGTGATTTGCTATTGTGAGTTACTATGAAAATTGTTAGAAAATGTCCTTAAATATTTACTTTTATATACTTAATTTTAAAATATTTGCTTCAAAGTGTTATTCTCTTTTTGTGTTTTTTTTTTTTTCCCTCCCATCCACCTTTCTGCCTAGGACATTAAATATCCGAGGGCTCCTGGGTAAACTAGACAACCAATGGACTGATATGACTAACATATTATTTTTAAAGCTGTAAGTAGGTAAGTTCTTCAGTAGATGGAAAACAGCAACCATTGAAAACACCAAAAATTAGTGTGCCATGAACTATGGAATTTTAAAACATCAGTTTACTAAACTGAAATTCAACATTTATATTTTCATCAGAACTTAATAATCCCATAAATAAATAGAGCTCTCAATTATTTAAAAAATCAAGGGATAACATATGTATTTAGACATATTAGCAGCGTAAAATGTATGCTTCAACACACTTATTGATAAAAAGTCTGAAAATATTACTACACTGAATTCAAGGGCGTCCGCAGGAACCTGACATAGAAATTCTCTAGAATAACATTTCAGGAATTTCCAAAAAGAGGGAAGAGTCAAATAGGAAACAGCTTCAACGTAATCAACAAAGTTCAGTGCTTGCTCTAACTTGATTTTTTTCTCTCTCCATTGGGGGAGGGGGATTCAAGACGAGTGAGTCACTTTGAGGAAAGTTCATCTACTGGAATAAAGGGGGAGGCTGCTTGGGCGGGAGACACAGGAGAGTCGGTGGTAGTGCTGACTTTCGCTGGTGAGTTACAGGAAGATCCGGCACTGCTGCTGTTTCCATCCAGGGTATCAGAAGATACACACACACCGGCCTCTGACAGCTGTGCAACGTCAGAAGAAAGCATATTGGTGATGCCCTGGAAAAATCTCTTTGGCTGATAATCAGTTTCCATTTCACATTTTCTTTTCAATGGTCCAAGAACACTTGGTCTAATGCAGTTGATGGGACTCTGGCTTCTGCGGGTAGTAAATCGGGTGGTTGGGCTGGGAATAGGACTTGGAGGCAATCCGTTGCTACTCACAAAACTTTGCAAGGACGGTGAAAAACACTGCTTCCCAATTCCCCGGGTGGGTGACGGTGCTGGAGACACCGGAATGAAATCGATGCGCTTTGGGGAGGCGGATTTCTCCACGTCGTTGTCACTCAGGCTGAAACTTTCCTCCCAGGAGTGGCTTATCTGCATTGCGGTCTGCACCTCGCGCTCGTGGACCGTCTCTCGGTTGATCAGGTCCATGCCCTCCTCCTGTTTGATCTGGTGCAGGCGGCTGCTGTGCATTCGGACCGGCGAGGCCGGGAGCAGCAGGCCGTGGCGGCTCGGGAACGTCGTGCTGTTCCGCCTGGTGCTGGGCGCCTCGGCCTGGAACACCGGCGAGGAGTCGCTGAGGCCGTGGATCAGGGGGGCGCTGTTAGACCTCCGGAGGCCCCCGCCGCTCGGGCCGCCGCCCTCCGCCGGGCTTGCGCCCGTGCCCGCAGGCAGCTCCAAGTCCAGCTCCATCTTCTCCTGAGCCATGTCGCGGCAGGGAGGCGGGGGCGGTGCTCAGTCAGTGCCCTGGGACTCCCATTCCCCGCGGCCCAAGGCCGCCGCCGCCGCCGCCGCCTTCGAGAATCTGTCAGCGGGCTCGCGCCTCTGCGCATGCGTGCCCCTTCGCGCAGGCGCCCCGACACGCCCGTTCTCGCGGCGCCAGCTTAATACGTCATTGCTGTGGCGCCGCGACGGGGGAAGGGGCGAGCGATGGTTGGCCGATTCCTCTGTTCGTTCCTTCCGCAAATAGTCACTTGGCGCGGGCTCGCGGGAAGGCAGGGTATAGAGGCCGGGGCATTCAGAAGTATATGTTTATGAAGCAAGTGTGACCTCAGAAAGACAGTCCCTTGGTGATGTGGGGCTTCACGATAGAGCTTGGCCTAGGCTGGATGGGCTTCCCAGAGGGAAGGGGCACAGGCTTCCGAAGTCTAAAGGAGGCAATAGCGGTGCTTTGTAAAACTGTCCTGGAAGCAGGAAGCCACTGCTACCCAGCTAGGTGGCAGACAGGAATCAGGAGAGGGTTGTTAGCCTGATGCTGGACAAGAGCAAGTTCTGAGCTTTCTTGAGAACAATAAAAACTCTCGGGCGTTCTCGTTCTCAAGGAAGCAGAGAAGGATACTGTAGCAGCTGAACTGCTCGAATCTTTGGCTGAGGTCTGAAGAATAAGACATGGGATTAGAACCTACGGGGAAAAGGCCAAAGAGGAGGAGGGTAATTTACACTGGGGCAGAATCTGGGAGGGGCAAGAAAGAATAGTAGACCTAAGGCGGTTGGAAGGAAGAAGCTTTGTGACATTTTTTAAAAAGTTGTCGTATTTTTACCATTAACCATGCACTTACTAATGTTCACTTGGTGTGGGAATTCAATGAAAGAAAAAAAAATAGACACATTTATAGAATAACAGGTTTTGGCTTATGTAATTAATACAAAATCTCATTAAAAGGGCAATTGTATTTGTTCGTTTAAGTCTCCTATTTGGGCATACCTACTTACTATGTGCCAGGTACTGTTCTAGGAAACAAAACTTGTGTGAGAACATTGTTTCTTCTGGGTGGGAGTCGGGGGACGACAACCAAATAGGGGACTTTTGGTGGTATGCCTTTGCTGGCAAAAGTGGGACAGTGTGGTCAAGCACTACCGATAGAAGTTAAGGGGCAATTGGCAAAGATCAGTTGTAAATGACAAATCCTATGGACTGCAGGAGGTGGGGGCAGGGCTGAGTGTTCCAGTCAATGCTAAGGGCCAACATACCCACCAGTCTGGGAGAGGAACAGGGAAAGAAAAAGCAAGGAGACCAGCAAAGGACCTGAGAGGGAAAAGGACTGGGCACCTACACTTATGATAAGAAGCTACTGAGCAGTGTTTGGCAGGGGAATAATAGGCTTGTGATTTATTTATCTTATGGTTTGAGTTGGAGTCTCACTAAGTGGTTGCTCAGGCTAATCTCAAACTTCTGGGCTCCAGTGATTCACCTCAGCCCCAAAGGAAGTAGTAAGGGCATATAGCGTCACACTCAGCTTGGTTTATGGTTTGAACACCAGTCTGGCTACGTGGGATGAGCTGAAAGAGGGCCAGAGGCAAGAGTGGAGGCCAGAAGACGGAGTAGGAAGCTGCTACAGGGAGCAGAGTCCTGGAGTAGGATTGTGGCAGTGGTGAATGGGGAGAAGTGGAGCAACTCGATGTGGTCTGGGCTTCACCCGCTAAGATGTGCCAATAGATTACATTTTGGTGTTCAAAGTAATAGGTAATTTAGATGGTGATGTCAAATAAATAGGGAAGGTACACACAGGGTGGAGGTTAAGAGTTCAGGTTTGGTAGGCTTGAGGAGGTGTACATACAAATCTGGCCACTTTGAACTAATAGTATTTTTTTTCTTAGCTGAAGAAGGTAAGATAGAAAGGTCAGTGACATTCAGCACTGCACAGCTTGTTAATGGTAAAAACCAACCCTTGAAGCAAGCTCCTGTTTGCCTGCCCATGTCTTTCCACTTGGTCTCAAATAGGTTCTAATTGAAGTTCTTACTAAATATGGATCCTGAAGATAAGATAATGTTAAGTATTCATACCTGTTGCAGAATTAATTTACTCGATGCCATATCCCATTAAATCCTTCCCTACAACAACATCAGGGGGGTAGGTATCCTACACCATTTGTTTTTTTCCCCTGAACTGAGACCCCAGTTAGAGGTCTCAACTTGTTTTCATTCCACGCCTTTCCCGTATAGTCCACTCTACCAAACTTTCATGATAATCTTTCTTGAAAAATTGAATCTTTGCTTTCTTATTCCGAATCCTTGGATTTTTGTCTGTTCTTTTCAAAAAGCCTAAGATCATTCCAATGGTCCATGGTTTCTCTCCTGAGTCTCTGCAACGCCCCCTCCCCCCCCAGCGCTGACCTCTAACCCCCTCCCCAAACTAGATCTTCCAACCTCTAACTCCGAGTCCTTCTTGCCCTGCAGTTCATCTAGATACTCTCTTGGATGAGTTCCTCTAGTGAACATCCACACTGCTCTGTTCCTTGCACACTTACACAAGTGCCACTGACTGAGAC
Source organism: Apodemus sylvaticus (assembly GCF_947179515.1). Classification (NCBI taxonomy): domain Eukaryota; kingdom Metazoa; phylum Chordata; class Mammalia; order Rodentia; family Muridae; genus Apodemus; species Apodemus sylvaticus. The sequence goes on along the minus strand of NC_067472.1, from coordinate 37,846,221 downwards.
ACTCTCTCTGACATCCAAAAAAACCAAAAGCACTAGGACTTTGAAGCACACAGGCTACATTTCCAGGCCTCTTACCCTGTTTTTATTTCCTCTGGGAGTACCACATGATCTCTCTATTCTTACATCTATCTCACTCTAATGGCTATTCCTATGTCTATGTTTTCTTGCTTCCTTCCCACCTGAAAATGTAAGTTCCTTATGAACAAAACCAGATTTGTTCTGGGCTATATGCCCACTATCAAGAGCATGGCCTTCTACACACTATTCAGTGTTTGTTGAACCATTGTGTGAATGAATGATAAAGAATAAGTGAATGAACTAATGTGAGTCTGTCCAAGAGGGACACAAAGACTGTTGTTTGGAAATCTAACCTAAAAGGCTTTTCTAGATTGATCATAGGTCCTTTTTACCTCAGAGGTCTTTTTCAAATACCAAGAATATTATTCTTAGTTATACTGCCCTCCAGCCCACACAGGTAAGTTATTTGAATGAACCATTATGTAACCTAATAAACTGGAGCCTTGTGGTTCCATCTCTTTTCAACCTTCTGCTGACACATACTTGACAGAATTAAAATGCTCAGTACTGAAGATTCTAAGCAGAGTTTAGTATATTGAGTTACTGCTTCCTCTCAAAGCAATCAAGAACAAATTAGAGAAAATCAAAGCCATAAAATTCAATTCAAACTGTTGCAAATGAATTGTGCCAGAGGCAGGAACCAAGGGACCAAGCCCCAGTCAAATAGCCCTTCTGGTTCCACTCTATGAATTAAATATCACACATGTTCAGTTAAGATTCATGCTCACTTCTACACCACAAACTAGGTGTCTCTTCAGTAAATTTAATTGTGATTAATATTAGATTTTTAAAAAGTAATGGATGGCCTTTCATTTCTGTGACATTGTTCACTGTTAAGCCTTCCAGCATATGGCAAGGCAAATTTCTACCTCTCCATCTATATCAAATAAATGGGGAATATAAACACATGTAGCAAATATCTCCACATCCCACATTAACTGGCATTAGTAATCTAAAGTAAAAGAAAATTGTAATCTGAAAATGCAGGAGCTTAGTGTTAACTGGTAAAACTGTTTACCAGTTTAGGAAAAAAACTGTCAGTATAAAAATATAGGTACTTCTGAAAGGAGAGGGAGAGAAGTAGCCATCCTACCCTAGATGGGGAAAACCCAAGAGGAATGAGTGCTGAGTTCTCTAAAAACTACTTCGTTCTACTAAAAAAAAAAAAAAAAAAAAAAAACAACTATTTTCTTGATTCACTGTTTTTAATAATCCCCAAGTACAAAACCCACCAAGATACCTACAAATGAATAGATACATAGCTTACACAATGGCCGCCTTTACTCAAAAGGTGTTTGAGTCACAGCATGATGCTGGGTGGAAGAATTCAAGCCTAGTACATGTTCTATTGTCATATGTGTTTTGTTTTGAAACAGTTTTTTTTCCTTTTTAAAAGATTTATTATTATATGTAAATACTCTGTAGCTGTCTTCAGACACACCAGAAGAGGGCATCAGATCTCATTACAGATGGTTGTGAGCCACCATGTGGTTGCTGGGATTTGAACTCAAGACCTTCAGAAGAGGAGTCAGCGCTCTTAACTGTTGCGCCATTTCTCCAGCCTCCAAACAGGGTTTTTCTATTTAGTCTTGACTGACTTGGAACTCAGTATGTAGACCATACAGAGATCTGCCTGACTGCCCCTGCCTCCCAAATGGCAGGATTAAAGGCCTGTGTCACCAAACCCAGTATGGTTATGCTCTTATGGTGTTCAGAATAACCCAAACCAGTCAAAATAGTGACTGTACTTAGTTCTGACTGGGAGGAAGACAGAAGATCCCCCACACTCTGTCTATTCCAGACAAAATGTGCATATATGTAGTAAGCATGTATCACATACTCAAAATTTATGTTTCACTATGTATGGAATTGGACCTCAAAATGTTCACATGGCAAGAACCAGAAGGTCCGAATGTGGTGGAATGAGGTGGAAAGAGCAGACCAGGAATATGAACACACTTCTTGGGAACAAAGATACTTTGTGTGAACATTAACCTCAGTTCTAAGTCTAAACTTTTGGAATGCTGTTTCCATCCCTGCGAAGTGGTGTGGGTGAAAGATTATCTTTCTGGCCTTGATAGGAAGCAGGAAGCAAACTGAAACACGCCCCCGAAGCTACATTTACCTGAGGTCTCAAGCACCCTGGCTCCAGTGCCCTCACAAAGTCCTAAAGCTTTGCTGAAACCATTCATAGAACACCAGAAGAGCTATGAGCTGGCCTTGGCCCTTCTCCCACAGTGCCTCATAGATGGCTACCTCTGAGAAAGCAGGAAGGAAGACAGCTTACTGTCTTTTACTGTCTCCACGGCAAGCTTCCTGTATTGTGTTTGAGCCTGGTTGGCTGTGTAGCCTTGGTGGTACCCCACAGTACAATTCAAAATGTAGCAATTAAACTAGCATTGTAAGACCTCAGTGGGGACTGTCTAAGCATGAGTGAGAATGGATATAGGTGTATACAGTGTCACAAATCTAACTACCAAAAACTTTTATCATGATGAAAGGGAAGTATTTGTCTCACGAATTTACCAGCCACTCCACTCTACCTTATTGAGGAGTCTATGGGGTGTACCTTCAAAAGACTAACTCTAACCTACCAACTATTAAAGTAATAGTAACTCTAACCTACCAACTATTAAAGTAATAGCAACAAGGAATCTACCAGGGGGGTATGGACATTCAGACCCTTCTCAAATTACATTTTAATAACATCTAAAAGCCAGATCCACATAGAAAATGTTCAAGGCTAGAAAGGTAGAGAGGATTCTGCCTATAAATGCCTTCTACCTATAAATGGTCCCAGCAAAGGTAGAGTTCATGCCTTCAGCCAGGTTCATGTAAACAGATGTAAATAGTAGTTACTTTCTAATTTTTTTTCAAGGCAGAATATCAGGAAAGAAAAGGTTTTAAATACTTTTACATTCCTACTCTTTGTTTTTGTTGTTGTTTTGAATCTTTAAGATAGAATAAGAAATGGGGTTGGAGCATGCTGTTCTTAGGTATTTCTGTAAGCGCCATCTTTTGGTACCTTCTGTTTGGCTTTGAACTCCTCCTAGGTCAAAATCCGAGATTATGATCAATATTCTTTTCTATGGGTATATGCTTCTCTCATCCTGTATAATATCTCTTGCAAGATTCAATACATTTGCCAAGAAGAGGAAAAACACATGATCACTTTCAAACAATGTATAAAGTAAGAAGAACAGATTTTACATCATATATAATATAAAGTTAATAAAACAAAAGTGTTCAAAAGTCTGAGAAACTGTTTGCTTGCATATACTTTCCAGATTATGGACATTCTTGTGAGAGGTGGGAAGCCTTTGAAAGTGGGGCCTGAGGAGGGAGGTTTTAAGTCACTGGGGATTGTACTCTTGAAGGGACTGTGACACACCAATCTCTTGTTCCATGAACAAGATTCTTCTACCATGTGCTCCCACTAAGGTACAGTGCTTCCAAATTCAAGGCCCAAGGATTACGGACTGGAGCCTTCAGAACTTAAACACAAACTTTTCTTCCTTTGAAGTTGACTGCCTCAGGGATTTTTTTTTTTTTGGTTTTTTTGGTTTTTTGGATTTGGTTTTTTCGAGACAGGGTTTCTCTGTATAGCCCTGGCTGTCCTGGAACTCACTCTGTAGACCAGGCTGGCCTTGAACTCAGAAATCCGCCTGCCTCTGCCTCCCAGAGTGCCGGGATTACAGGTGTGCATAACCACCGCCCGGCAGGGATTTTGTTATAGCAATGGGAAGCTGATTAACACTTGGGTGTTTAGGAATTTTCTATATAATCTCCATAAATTAGCACTCAGTGGGACTATAATCAAAGATAGAACTAAACCTGAAATCAGATTATTATACTTCCAGCTCTATGAGATTGCATCTACCTGGCAAATTCTTTAGGATATACTTTTCTCATTTGTGAAATGGGGACACAAAGCCTTTGTTGTAGGATCAAATAACAGAGTGTCAATTATAGGCTTGCAGACAGTAAAGGCACTATACAAACAGGTTTCTCTTAGTTAACATACTCTGTGCCTTGATCACAGAGTTACCCTGCCCCATTCTTTCACTATCCAGAGGACTTCCATTTTTTCCTCTCAGTCTGATCTATGGCAGGAAGTCTCTCTTCATCTTCTTCCCCCAGACGGTAGCAATTTTAAAGCCAGGCCTTTCCTGTGGCTTAGGTATGAATCAAAGGATTCAGGTAACAATCTGGCAGAGAGTGTCTAAGAAGGAAAAGTGGGCAAAGCCATGCTTTTCCAATCCCCCCTCTGCATCCTAGTGCAGCAGGAAAGATGGGTGGTACAGGGCTGCGGCTGTCCATCACTCAGAATGTGGCTGGATCGTGAATGCTGCTCCTCACAGCCAGCCATTGTTAATCCCCTGCAGCCATGCAACCTTCCCTGGTAGCGCTGAACTTTTCAATTGGGACTAATCCTAGAGGCTTACTCTTATTTATTCATTTAAAGCCCTGCTTTGAATCGCTGCCTGTCACATCACTGTCCTCAGCATAGGACACAGTGCACGGGGACACACACATTTGGAGGTGCCTGACAAACAAGTTGAACTCAGCCTTTCAGAAGGAGGAGGAGGAGAAGGAAGAGGAGGAGGAGGAGGAAGAGGAGGAGGAGGAGGAAGAGGAGGAGGAGAGAACGAAGCTGGAGATTCCAGTGTTGTAGCTCATGTTGCTAGAGGCATGACTTTATCTTCAAGTAGCTGAGACCAAGTTATAGTCTAAGGAAAAGAAAAAATATTTTAAAGAACTCTGAAGCTAATGCCCCAGAGAAGGCTGATTCTTGGGGATATCCTATTGGCTGAGAGGATGACAGCCATGAGCTTCCTATCCAGGACAGTAAGGTTTTATGATTGAGAAAAGAGAGCCTGTGGGTTGTGGTTGCCTTTGTACACAGCTGTCTTCTGAGCTAAACATACCACCACATGCAATATAAAGGGCTATACTGGTGGCTCTCAACCTTCCTAATGCCGAGACCCTTTAATACAGTTCCTCATGTGGTAACCCCCAGCCATAAAATTATTCCATTGCTAGCTCTTAACTGTAATTTTGCTACTGTTATGAATTGTAGTGTGAATCTGTAGGCAGGATATCTGATATGCAGCCCAAAGAGGTCAAGACCCACAGGTTGAGACCCACCACACTAGCTGCTGCTCTGATGCCTCCTACTCACACAAACTGTTACACTGAATACAACCGAAATTTGGTTACACATGGCTTTGAAACCTGTAGCTCAATTTGTGAGAGGGAAATGGACTTTTATGACCCATGGAGTTCAGTCACCCACATTTCCCACTTCTTAGGAAATAGTAGGGATTTTTCTTTCATCTTCTTTTCAATCCTTTTCATTATTTACATTTTATTTTGTGTTCAGGCACATGTGTATCATGGTGCAGGAGTGGCCTCTAGATGTCAAACTTAGGCCTTAAGGCTTGGCAGCAGTTACTTTTACCCATAAGGCATCTCATGGCCCTGTACTCTTCTTCTGAAAACGTCTGCCCTGAAATGAGGCTGCTTTTTACCACACGGTCACTGTGAGTGTAAAGTGTCAGCTTAGGCCTAGAGGGAATCTGTCCCAGGTATCTTTATCCATATTCCAGAACATTCCTCAGCCCTTTGCTCAGTATTGCAAGGGCCATTATCTTCCTGTGCAGATGAGTGAAATCAGACTTCCAGGGCTTCCCCCAGCCGTCTCAGATGAGCAGGCAGCCAAGCGTCGAGCACGAGGGCAGGGTGAGAATCACCCTTTGCTGTCCACCTCACGAATAGCTAGATTCTTCACACTTGCTATTTTTCTGGGTCTCAACAAACCATCTCATCAGAAAAAAAATGAGGAGTTCATGTAATGGTATGAGTCAAGAGATATTAATGAGGTCACAAAATGAAGCAATTATTAATCTGTATTCATCCCAAAGCAGTCATAGAGACTTGTGCAAAGAAATAGATGTCCCTCAGGGGGAAGGGATGCTTCAGCACGGGCCTGCTGAGGCACCCCCTTCCCCCACACCTTACCACACATCCACCAAAACATATTCCTTTCTCTCTCTTATCTTTTTATAAAGCACAATAATGTGGGTGCTGAGAATTGAACCCTGGGCCTCTGGAAGAACAACCAGTGCTCTTAATCGCTAAGGCTTCTCCCCAGCCCTGTAAATGCTTTCTTTAAAGTCAAGAGTGCACCTATCACTCAGAGCTAGGGTGTTTTCGATCCTTCAGGATTTTCCCCAATGTTCCCTCTGTTCTTTTGCTTTCAGCACACACTCCTACAGTGTTTGCTACGCTGTCTCAGACTGAGTAAGCAGTCAAGCATTGAGTGTAAGGGCAGAGTGAGAATGTTGATACTGCTCAAATCTGTATCCCTAGAGATGGCTTCTCTGTCTCTAGAGTATATCACCAGCTCTTAGACATCCCTACTGTGTGTTCCATAGCTTCTTCAGGTCATCTTGTTAAGGAATGAACTCACATCTCCCTACTCCAAACTTACTTTTTCCCTTGAAAACAAGTTATATAGGAGTCTCTCAAGACATCTAAACAGACCCCTTGCTCTCCTTTTTTCTCATCTTGACTCCCATAGGTCAGACCTCATCCAGGTGCAGGAAGTGCCTGTCTGCACAGATCCTCAATAAGGACGGAGGTTAGCTACCATAATGGTGGAGACTTTGCCAACATCACTGTAGTCCCTGGACACTAGATGTCACAGTTAAAACTGTAAAAAAAAAAATAGTTGGGCAAGTGAAAGGAAAGGCTCCTGTTGAGTTTGCAGAGGATCATGGGAAGGCTTCTGAGCATTTGTCAAGGAGAGGCAAACATAGAGAGAGTTCTTTGTACATCCCATGAGTGTTGCTTGTCACCCGAACAAAGGGCAGAGGTCTCTTGTCAATATTGCAGAAATGCTGAAGGAATAAGGGTTGTGGTTTGGCTCTGGGTGTGGTCTGGAGATTAGGAGCACCTGTTGGCAGTGAGAGAAGACCCCAAAGCCAGAGAGAATGGAGATGGAAATTAGATGGAGCTGCGAAATAGGTTACATTAGAAGCACTCTACCAAACCCAGATGAGAAAACTTTTTTTAATGACTCCATCGGAGTTCCAGGTAAACACCTTTTCCTATTTTTTGAGGATCTATAGGGAAACAAGCAACATAGAATCTCATGGAGTGTGACAAGGGACAGGGCTTCCTTGAGCTCATTCTTGTCTGAGAAGCGACTTGTGGTAAGAGAGATATGGGTGAGACAAAGTTAAGATCATTGGAATAACGTGACCTAGGAATGGAAGGAGATGGACTGAGGGCACAAGTAACCAGTTGCGAATATTTATTTGGAGTCTACTATATCCTTTGATTTTACATTCTCCAAGTCTGGGCAGGGTTTCTTTTTCCTCTCTTTCTTGCATTGTAACCCCTACTTCTTTCAGAGTGCTGATTCTGTCTCATCTGTCCCCTAGTTGACAACATAAATATGTCTCCTGTTCTTTGGCAAAAGTGAAAGGAAAATACAATTAGTGCCCAGCTTCTAGACCTGGCTTGGCTGTAAGCTAGAAAAGAGACCCAGTAGATGTGGCAGTAAAAACCTGCCTCATTCTTCAAACATAAATTGCTTTTAGAAAATGTAAAATCTAGAGGCTTGATGAACCTTAATGATATGTCAAAGAGCAGAAAGATTTCCCCAGGCTAAAATCTCTACTAATGAGAAATTCAGAAGGAAGAAGGAACATACTGAGGATCTCTCTCTCTCTCTCTCTCTCTCTCTCTCTCTCTCTCTCTCTCTCTCTCTCTCTCTCTCTCTCTCTCTCTTTCTCTCTCTGAAACAGATAGGGTCTGACCATTTAGACTAAGCTGGCCTCAAACTTGTGACCTTTCTTCCTTCCATGAGCTGGGATTACAGATGAACACCTCCACACCCATCTTTTTTTAAAGAGCACGAACAAACTACTTTTTGTAAAGCAAACACTTTATAATTTGCAGATATTATCCAAAATGATGAATTTTATTTTTATTTTACCAAATTGTATATTTTGGTGTGTATGTATGTGTATGCATTTTGGTGTGTATGTGAATGCATGCTAGTACATGCATGCACATGCATGGAAGCCAGAGGAAGGACATTGGGTGTCCTGTGCTATCATTCCCTGACTTACCCCAATAAGATAGGGTCTCTTATTGAACTCAGAGCTTGCCATCCCCCTCCCCAGGCCCAGTTATGGTGGCTAGCCAGAAATCCCTAGTGATCTTGTCCTCCTGTCTCTTCCTGACTTCTTCAGCCTCGACTTCCAGTGCTTCAGTTACTGGTGTATGCAGTGATGTCAGACTTTGATATGAGTTCTTGGAAATTGAACTCAGGTCCTTAAGCCTTTACAGCAAGAACTCTTACCCACTGAGCCATCTCTCCAACCCCCAATTTTACCAAATTTTAATGTATTCAGGGATATATCAGATTATTTTCTGTCATCATAAAGTGATTCTATTTCTTTTTAAAGTTAAATCTATTGACAGATTTACAAGCAGTAAACAAATTCTTTTTTAAGAATACAGTTCACTGAGTTTTTTTCAAGTATGTAGTCAGGTAACTATGAACATCATCAGTGATCGAATTTTCTGAGCCAAATGTTCTGAGCACCTCTTAAAATGATCACATGGATTTTTCTATTTTAGTCCACTTAATATGCAGAAAGGCTTCTCCGATACAAGCCAAGCTTTCACTCCTGTGATGGAGTCAACTTGCTCATAGTTATCCAGTGCCCAGATTCTATCTGATGGGATACTGTTGAAAGGCTTTCCATCAATATTCATAAAACAGATTGATCTGCAGGACACATGTCAATGAAGATCGTCCTTGTCAATTTCTGCTATTAAGATCGTATTGACATATTAACAACACTTGACAGTCCTTTTCAGTATAGTCAGAAAGTGGAGATATGGAGATGATGCGTGCCTAGTATTATAAATCTGACTAAGAGCCCATGACTTGGGAGCTGATAGGTCCAAAAGTGAATCGACTACTTTTTTCTTTTTCTTTCTTTTCTTTTTGGAATAGCAGACTTAGTATCCATCTTCCCTATAGATTTGTATCTTGGTATACCAGTCTAAGGTATGCTAATCTCTACCATTGATTAGTACAGCTCTTGGTTCTCATCAAAGAAGGGTGTGTGTGCAGACAGTGGTTAACAAAGAAACTCACAACTATTCAAAGGGCAGAGTAAGTGTCTGTGGAGTGCTCGGCCACAAGTCGGACATCTATATTGCATGCCTATCTCTCAAGGCCCAGAGACCACTGAGGAAGAGAGGGCAGAAAGACCGTCAGAGACAGGTGGGGAGGACTGGAGTCAGTCAGTATCTTCTAGAGATGGCAGATCCACTGCACTTAAGAGCTCACACCAGCCGTGGCTGCCTGCACGTGACCTGCACAGTACGAATTAACATTTCAACATGGAACAGTCAGGGGCTCTGGGAAAGAGCCTCTATCCTTTCCTGAAGAACTGTTGTTGACAGTTGATGGCTTCTGAGAAAGGAGTTGGTTTTCTTTAAGGGTGTGACCCCTGGTAAGTCAACTAAGTTGAGCAGTGGAGAGCTCCACACACGTGTGTTTACAGGTATGGAGAATCGGACTAGGTGGGCATACAAAGTTGGGAGGGGCCGGGGAGAAAGAGTGGACCTGAGAGGAGTTAGTGAGAGTAGATGGTGATATTGAGAGCCGATGGCATGCATGGCATTCTTAAAGGTATTAATGAAAACATTTTAAAAGGTGAAATAGTAACATGACCATTCACGGAATTTTACGGAAAGGTTCTAGTACTTTCTTCCCTGTGTCTCAAAGCCTGCTTTCCTAAGCAGTATCACTACCCTTCTTAATATCAGCATTGGAGGTATTTATTAAACCATCTAGATCTTACCTTTTGACTACATAGATTAGTTTTTGAGAGCTGCTTCATTTCCCTGGGGGCCACTGGTTAGTTTCCTCTCACTTCTGGGAGTCATTTCATAAAATAAATGTTTCTAGAAATATTGACCATTAACCATCCCCACAGTGGTTCAAAAGGCAGCTCACAGTATCTTTGGTTGCTTTTCTGTTTCCTGGAGGCTGGAAACCTGGACGTCCCTCGGGCAAGCTGGGCATGCGCTCTGCTCCCTACGTTACATCCCCATCTTACTTCTCCTGTTACTCAAAATTAATTTTTTAGGCTAGCATACGAAATAATGGGTTTCGTCACAGCATCTTCATATGCATGCTCAGTGATAGTCTTTTCTCAATTGTGTTCCTGCTCCATCCCTCCCCTGGATTCTCTGCCCCATTCTGGTTTATTGCATTTCTATTCCCAGCTACTGCATCCTTTTTTATCTCCTTCTTTTCAAAAATTTCTAATCTTGTTCAATTTTACTCTGATATAAAGGATATTTTTGGTACTTTTTAGTGAGATAATCTGCCAACTCTTGCTTACAATATTTGTTGATAGCTTTGAAACATACTGTACATTTGATGTCTAGCACATTATTACTAAGTAACTATTACTCTTTTTTTTTTTAGTAAGGATGCACTCATGAACTTTTTAAATTAGATATATTCTTTATTTACATTTCAAACGATTTCCCCTTACCAGGATCCTCCCTACCCGAAAGTCCCATAAGCCCTCTTTCCTTTCCCTGTTCCCTAATCAACTCTTTCCCCCTTCCCTATCCTGGTATTCCCCTACACTGATGCCCTGAGCCTTTCTAGGACCAAGGGCCTCTTCTTTCTTCTTCTTGGGCATCATTTGATATGTGAATTATTCCAAGCTTCGGGCTAGTATCTGCTTATCAGTGAGTGCATACCATGTGTGTTCTTTTGTGATTAGGTCACCTCACTCAGGATGACATTCTCCAGTTTCACCCATTTGCCTAAGAATTTCATGAATTCATTGTTTTTAATAGCTGAGTAGTATTCCATAGTGTAAATATACCACATTTTCTGTATCCATTCCTCCATTGAGGGACATCTGGGTTCTTTCCAGATTCTGGCTATTATAAATAAGGCTGCTATGAACATAGTGGAGCATGTGTCCTTGTTGCCTGCTGGGGAATCCTCTGGGTATATGCCCAGGAGAGGCCTTAGCCCAACATCCTTAGATGGTTACAGGACAACGGCGATTGCAAGAACTTTAATGATGAAATTCACAATACTGTTCTCCCATCATACACTACAGGTCCTATCAGATGTAGTGTCCCCAAAACAGGAACAGGCCATGTGAAGCCCCTATGCACGCCTCAGGACCAGCGCACAGGTCACAATGTATTTTAAAGCTTCTTCCTACTTAGCCAAAGGTTCTGGGGATTGCTCTACTATGCTGTGGTCCACTGGTGGTCCACACCAGTGTGCTGATTACAGTCCTCACCTCTTTGGCTCCAGCAACACACTTTGACTCTATCATGGTAGATATGTGTTGATAGAACAAACATTTATAAGCACACAGGAAGCAACATGAAAATTACCAATAATCCCATCCCTCAGAAATAACTGCCCGTGGTATTGTCTCTACATGTTTCTCTATCCCCCCACCCCCACATCACTCACTAACTGACCAGTTCTGGATCATCTGCTCTGAACATCTTGCGCATACCAACATAGATTTATTTCCTCAATTCCAATGTATGTGAAGCAGGACTATATCATGGACTCATTATAACATCTACAGTACATAGAAGTCTCACTGTTCCTCCTTAACTCACCATGAGACTACAAATACATAGTTTGTTCTCATATTATACCATATTTTTTTTCTGCACGGACTTATTCTCTATAGCTATAAGGCACCCAATAGATAAAAGAACCCCACTATAATTATGTGTTGATGAAAACTTAAGGTGTTCCCAACATTTGCTATAGTGACCATTATCACATGTCCTAACTAATCCAACTATTTTTGAAAACTAAGTTCCTTAGTTCTGAACGTCTACATCAGAGATATGCACTGTACAGCTTGGTGAAAGACCTTGAGGAAACCTATAGCAGCAGCATCCCACAGACGATCTGGGAGTGCTCACTGCTGTTCACTTCAACTTTGGCCCTCCCAATATTCTAAGAGTTAAATGATAAAACAAACAAAAAACCAACCCACTTATCCCCCTGCGCCCCCCCCCCAAAAGGTAGATATTTTTTGCTTGTTCTTTTATTGTGCATTTTCAAGAATTACTGTAGCAAATTCTGATGTGCTGATTGTTCCTTCCCAATAAGTGCACAAATCACTCTACAGCACTGCTTGGTATCTATCTATCTACAAGATAGCCAGAATAAATTACATTTGTCTCATAAAATCGCATGTCCTCTTTTGCTGCAGAATTATAAGACAAAACAAACAACAACCAAACATGCCTTCTACTTTTAAAGGCAGCTCTGGTGCTATCGCTGAGAGTTTTACTTTACATGTATTCCAACTCAGAGAAAGAACACTTTTTCTCCATGTGGAACCAGTAGAGATATGGATCGAGTATGTTTTGTCACAGCACCGAATTGAGTCCGGCCGTCATGCTTGCAACTCCTCATCACAGTGTAAGCATCTGATCACTATTTCCCTATCTCAGAATCTCAGCCCCAATTGCTCCTGGGACCGACAACGCTGCCACTGCCAAAGATAAGCTCTGTTTCACCACAATGCCAACATCTGTACTGCTAGAAGATGCTAAAAACCAGAAGCAGCAGCTCTGCTCAGGGCTTTCTTTCTTTCTTTCTTTTTTTTTAAGTGTGCCTTTTGTTATGAACAATTGTGACTGATTTTCTTTAGAGCAGCCCATGCTCGCTTAAAAAAAAAAGCCAGTAAAGAACAAATGACCTGCAAGTGAATTCAAGATAATGAGCAATGACTGTAGCATTCCATTAAGGCACTTTTGGTTGAAATGCTTAAAAACAATGCTCAGAATGCATATCCCAAAGGCAGTGAATTAGTATGGGCTTTCTCCTCTTCTAAAAAGCTTAGTTTTATTTTTTTTTAAATGCATGCATTATATTTTAAATCTTCAGCATTTTTAATGAAAATTACTAAAGAAATCCTGTTTGTGTTTTCAAACCTAAGAATCAAACTTTCTGACCATTCTCATGTTTTTAGTTTATCACAGACTAGAGAGGAGGATAAAAGACCCAACTTTATCTACTGTAACTAGACTAAAGTCTTCAGATCTGGCAATGTGCTCACCTTTTGTTTTGAGGCACTAGTGCTGAATTTATCCATCTTTATAACCTTTGGTACAGCATACAAGTAACATTGTGATCTTGACTGGTGATCACCGTCCAGCTATGGAAGCGTTTAAGTCCCTAAAGGTAACGGGAGGATGCCCACCTAGAGGTCTAAGATCTACTATGTTGGACAACTGTTTATTATACAAATAGAGCAGCTTAACAAGACAAAGCTTTGTCTCCCAACTCAATGGTTAAACTATAGATCCCTAAATATGATGATGGAAAACTGTCATGTAAGTAATAATTACAACATTTAGAACCTGGCACATTAGTGCTCTCTCTCTCTCTCTCTCTCTCTCTCTCTCTCTCTAACTCTCTCGGTATCTCTTTTTCTGTACCAGTGTCTCTCTATCTCTGTTTCTCTGTCTCCCCACTCCCCCATAGTGAGTTTTAAGCTAGCCAGGATTATATAATGAGACACTGCCTAAAAATCAAAACTAAAGAAAAATCAGCTTATTGCAAGATGATATTGAAAATGGAAAAGTGTCTTACATAATTAATAAGAGTGTGTACTCACCCCCAGTGGTGCGCTTACCTAACTAAACGGTCCCAAAAACATGCCAAAATTTGGCTGCCAAAAGCAATGAGCAAAGGATCGCCACGGAGACCATTTCTTGAGATGAAAAATAAACCTTAGAGTATCTTCCAAAAGCAGCAAGCACCTTAAACAAGGAAGCCACGCCTCCTCACATGCTGAAGGGATGGGTGGGACAAAAGCAATGCACACAAACAAGTAATTGGACATTGAAAAGTCCAAAAATTAGAAGTTTGTAAAAGGAGACTGTGGGGAAAGGCGGAATGCCATCAGTATTCCCAGAAGAAAGCCAGGCAAGCAAAAAACAGCGCCTGGCTGATGGCGGGTGGGCAAGAACAGCTGGTGCAGGGAGGCAGCATCACCTGAGAGGCCGGCTCTCCATTTCTTCACCCACTTCATCCCACTCCCACCCCTCCCTCAGAAGCCACTGAACGCTGCACACAGGACCAGGGTTTACGAATTCTCAGGAAGAAATCATACTGGCTTGCCATAATTACAGCCGATGGCTCCATTTTGAGCAAAACTGGATAAGAATATGTGTCTTCCTCAGTCTCTAGTGGTTCTGTGGGAACAGATTCACCAAGGTCTCATCAATTCTGCAAAAATTGTTGACATATACTTTATAAATCTACCAAGCTTCGATTTGTACTTTAAAAACAAAACAAAACAAACAAACAACAACAACAAACCTTTAACAATTCCCTCATCCAACAAACAATATTATGTCAACACTTGCTGGCATGGGCAGGGCAGACTTCCCTGTTTTTTTTTTTCTACCTTGCATAATACGATTGTGATGATCAACAATACCTGCTAACAGGTACTGCCTGTTCTTATGTTAGGCCCTGTCTGAAACGTTTGCTTATAATAACTCATCTAAATTCATCTCCCCTTCGCCCCTCTCTGTGTGTGTTTCTCTCCTCATACCTATGTTACTAAGTGGGGAATCAGGGAAGGGAAGGGTCAACGGTCTGTCTCCTGACCCGGTATTGCCACATGAATCTCATACTTGGGTCACAATGGCACACAGTGAATCCTCTGCTGCTCTGGGTTCCCCACCCATGAACTCAATCCATTACAGATGGAAAAAAAAAACAAATCTGGGTCCATACTCAATAGCTTTCTGTCTCTTTATTCCATATTTCTCAAACAATGTAGCACACAACTATCTACACAGCATCTCCACTGAATTAGGTATTATGTTTAACCTAAAGATGGGTTCAAATGCACAGGAGAATGGGAGTGGTTCACATGCATAAACTTTGCTATTTTATGTGCAGAATCTTGACCATTCATAGATTCTGGTGTCCCCTGGAGATTCAGGAAACATGCCCCACAGACACAGTCCCAGGCCCTGTCCACAAGTCTTGCAGGGCAGGGTCCTTTCGCATGCACCTCTGTCCCTCTGCCCACACTGCAAGATTGGCCAAGGAAGCCATTAGCTTTGTTTTTTGTTTGACCATCACTTGCTGATCTTCAAGACTTGGCTCATGCAGGGCTTAGCCTCCAAGAACCATTCATGGTACTCCAGTATTCCCTAGAGTCAGCTCTTCCCTCCTCTCTGTCCCTGTTCCCACATACGTCTAGTCACACAGGACACAAGCATTGTGAATCTGTGTGTGAGTCTGTTCCTTACTGAGCTACATGCCTTCTGGGAAAGCCTGTGGGGTAAGGTTTGCCAGTGGTAATTTGCACAACTCCAGGGGTCCCTGATTTGCAGAAAGGAGGGATGTATCCTCACTCCTGAATTGCGGAATGTGACAACTTCAGAGTACTCATAGCATTCCAAAGGTCCTGGAACTGGGTATGCAGTCATAAGCATTTCTAGTTGACTAACTGGCTCCTCCACTCACCTCTTACCCCAAATCACCTCACAAGGGGAAGACAACATGGCACTACCAGCCTAAAGATATGTATGAATCCTGGTGCCTAGTAGAACATTCAGGAAATCTCTGCTTTAGTTCCTCAGCTTCCTGTGTGTTTCTCTGGATGGTAAAAGTGAATTTTGAGATCTCTCTGTAGGCCGTTGATAATTGCATAATTAATCTGCAAATGGATGTGACATTTCCACCAGAGATGTAAATAATTATAGCAAGAACCAGATATAAAAAAATCTACTCAAAAGTGTGGTCTGAAATGCAAATGAATACAGTCCAATTTTTTTTTTCTATTTTAATGAGTATATTCACAGGGACATTCTGATTTTATATCCAGAAAAACAGCATTGCACAACTTTAAACCACCTGCTCAGCAGAGGGGGAAAGAATAGCCAAAAAAAAAAAAAAAAAGAAAAAAAAGAACCCCCCACCCCCAAACCCAAACTGTCTCCTGAGCTCTGGAAAAGATTTAAGGTATCTTGTATTAGAAATTGAAAAAAACAATAAGATGAGGCAGCACATGCCTGATCTTTTATAAGGACATAGGCTCTGTGTTTGCACGGGAACAGACCTTTACAAACCTGAAAACAGGCCTGGCTCTAAGGAGAAGCAATGCTATCAGCCTCGAGAAACAGCAAGAAGGCTGGAGAGATGGCTCAGCAGTGAAGAACACTTACCGCCCTAGCAGAGAACCCAAGTCCCGCTCCCCGAAGTCCCTGCTGTGTGTTGGGCTGTTCACACCTGCCTGTAGCACCAGGACACCCTGGCTTTGTGTGTGCACATGCCTTGATACAGATACACACAAATGCACATAATTTAAAGTCTTTTTTTTGAAAAAACAAGAAACAGCTAGAGATTAGGCAGACTCCACTGAACAGAAATTCTTTCGTCATCCTAGGGCACTATGTGTTCTAACTTCTTTCACTAACTCTAGTTAACTAACTTAGAGTGAGGAAAGAAAACAGAGGCACAAAAATCAGCAGCTCCGACATGACTGGCTTAGGCAGGAGGACAACATGACAGGTGGACATTCGGCTGACCCTGGATTATCTGGTGTGCCTGACACCACTGCAAGGCTTCTGTAAGTGGAACAGGAGAGTCAGTCAGCATCCGAGTGATACAAGTTCAGGAAGCCTCAACCAGTGATGGCTGGCTTTGAAGCGGAATGGAAGCTAGGATGTTCTGGGATTCCTTTCTAGAATCTACAAAAGGCATGAAAATAGACAGATTCCTCCCAGAGCCTCCAGAAGGAAGGCAGGCCTGTGGCCTTCTAAAATTTATATGTGAGACCAGTTTGAGGCTTCTTATATTCAGAATTATAGGACAATATGTTTGAATTGTTCTAAGCCTTTTATAGCCGTCAACTTGACACCCACATCTAGACTGGTGTATGGCTATAACTATAAGGACTTCTCTTAATTGCTAGTTTATATAGTAAGGCATAGCCCACTGTGGGCAGTACTATCCCTAGGCCTGGACTGTATAAAAAAAAGGTAGCCAGGAAAGCAAGCCAGGAAGCGGCCTCCCTTGGTTCCTGCTTTGAGCTCCTGCCCTGGCTTTTCCTTGACTATGAACTGTAACCTGTAAGCCAAATAAACTCTTTCCTCACTGAGTTGGCTGTGCTCAGTGTTTTATCACAGCCTCAGAAAGCCAAAATAGGACATAGCAGGAATAAGAAACAAATACAGGAAATTTCGTCAGAAAAAAATGAACACCTTATTCCTGTGATCTCTAACCCCATCATGCCTTCTTTAATTGTAACTTTTCATACCTGTCCACAGAAATGACCCAAAACACATTCAAACTTGCTGTATACTTCTGAAGGTTTGTACATATGGAATTTGTAACAGTTTATGAGGGCCACACTAGCATGGAGAGGAATATCTGAATTATACAAAGCTACAACACAGTCAGGCCTGAGGCCTCGAACCCCACCCTACTCTGGGTATCACAGCTCGTGCAGTGTAGGACCAACACAAGAAGCAATCGACCTCCAGTCATCTTTCAATTCCTTATAACTACCCACAATTTGATGGTTGGTCAGATTAACCTCCATCAAGAAATATACCTGTATTCTATGAGGTAAAACACCTTAACGGGTACATTAAAGAGTAGTGATTCTTGGACTGGTTTAGAGAGGCCAAAATGCCTCTTCACATCTTGCCAACTAGGCTGAGACAAGATGAGACTTTGGTATTCGTTCATCTGATCGGAGTGTAGTTGTGAGCTCCTCTGAGCTAGGTAAGCAGTATGGCAACCAGTCCTGGGGGCAAAACAGATGGCTTGCGGTATTCATGGTGTGAACACTGAAGCCCGAGAGGTAAACCGGGTGCATCTTAGCTAACTGGTAAGCTGCGATTGTGTAGAAGATTCCAGAAGAGCAAGCTCACCTCTAGAAGATGTCCACGGTTCCTGGACTGCCTGTAAGTGCGTCATCAGCCAAGGGTTGTGAACATGGGTTCCCTTCCTGCAAAGCTCCAACTTTGGCAGTTAAGGAAAAATTCCTTAGATACTGATGGTGCACAGACCCCACTTTCTAATCTCTACCTCGCTGCCTCTCGCTGCCTATTACCGGCCTAGTCTAGTTTTGCTTTTGCCCACTTATTTTTCTGTAACAATTATTACTAGTCAACAATATTATATATGTTGATTCAAAGTTATGGAACAAATTTTCTCCAGAATAAAAACTATTCAACCACTTTATTGTATATTTGCTTGTGAACTGGGGAGTTCTGTCTCTTAGTTCCAAGCTGGAATATATGGTTAAAGCATTTCTCTCTCTCTCTCTCTCTCCCCCTCTCTCTCTCTCCCCTCTCTGTCTGTGTCTCTGTCTCTCTCTGTCTCTGTCTCTCTCTGTCTCTGTGTCTCTCTGTCTTTGTCTTTCTCTGTGTCTCTGTCTCTCTCTGTCTCTCTCTGTCTCTCTGTCTCTCTGTCTCTCTCTCTGTCTCTCTCTGTCTCTCTGTCTCTGTCTCTCTGTCTCTGTCTCTCTCTCTCTCTCTCTCTCTCTCTCTCTCTCTCTCTCTCTCTCTCTCTCTCTCGTAGTCTACCTTTAACCTGGTTAATAAAATGTACTAATTCCTGAAAGGCTCTGAGTGAAATGATAACTTAGTATTGCTTCCTCTCAACTGTAGCTGAACAGCCCAGCCATCCTTAAAGAAAGTTGTGGGCATGGTGGAGTCCCAGGAGCTGTACTGATGTACCGAGACGCTGACATCTTAGTGGCTGTAAGTGCTCTTTGTACCCAGATTGATTGACAGTTCTATACTTGGTCCTGATTCTGGGAATCAAGCTCTGGAAGAACTTCCAAATCTCCTAATGTCTTAATAAAGAAAAGGAAATGATGCACCTCCTCATCCACCCTGCCTGACCCTTGAATCATTCTTTTCATGATTTTGATGAAATCTTAGCTGATAGCATTGCTACCCAACACTAATGTTAATGCACAGTACACAAGTAATTGAAGTTTCATGGTATATGTGAGGTTTTTTTTCTAAAGTATAAAGAACTATGTAATGTTAATACTTTAACTCCACATATTAAAATATCATTTTAGCAGGTAGTTAAAAAAAGAACAGGGAACTACACATTTTCTATTACACTTTAAAAATTTGCTGTTGTAAGTTATACTTACTGTCTATCTCATCTCAGGGATGAAGTTTTCTGTGGAAATACTTCGCTATATTTATCTATTTGATAGCATGTCCTTTAAGTGGTCTTATTATTAAATGGTCTTACATCTTATTATTTCTTGTCTATTTCTTCTTTCTATTTTTCTTCTTCTGTTTTGTTTATGGCCCTATTTTCAGTTAATGTACGTTTCAGTAGAGTCCATTTTATTGATTGCTATGTGTGTGTGCGTGTTTGTGTATGTGTGTTTAACTATATGTACAATATGTACATTTTAAATGGTTCATCTCTAGATTACAGCACAAGTATCACACTTGATGTGCTATTAGCTATTGCTATTATTTCAGTTGGAATAGAAAGACCTTAACATAGATAACCTTTGTCTACCTTCTTCATGTACCTTTTGTGTATTACACACACTGAAAGCCTCACCAGGTAATACCAGATTTTTTTTTCTCTAAACTTTACATATATGTGAAGGACCGAATGAGAGCAGAGGCCTTCTTCAGATGGTCAGCATCTCTGTTAGTCTGCCCTCACTCTGGATGGTCCAAGTTCCTCCCAACACTATTTCCATCCTGTCTGGAAAACACCTTTCAACCATTTTCTTAAGTCAGCTTTACTGGGTTCTCTTAGTTTTCATTCATCTGAGAAAACCTGAAAGTTGCTGAAGAATATTTTTTGCTGGATTGTCTTTGTTGACAATCAGATAATGTTCTCATCATGTCAGTCACTTGTGGTGATGGCTTCCATGATTAGACCCCTCAGGCAGCCAGATCCTTGCCCCTCAGCAGGCAAGCCACTGTTTTCCTCTGGTTTCAAGGTTTTCCTTTGTTCCTGGGTTTCAGCAGTTTGATAATGATGAGTACAACTCTTAGACGTCTCGGGGTACCCCTTATTTGTATCTCTAGTGCTGTGCTTGGCTCCCTTCAGCAACACTGATTCCAGAAGCCTGTTCCTTTGCCATGATTACACTGTTACTGGGGCTTAGTTTACCCCCACCCCCACCCCACATCTCCCTTTCTCCCTGATGTTAGATTGTTCCACTGACCTTTTCCTCTGTCATTTCCCTCTTGATCCTGAGTCTGATAGTTTGCGTTTTCAGCTCTTGTGTTTTATTTTTGACTTTGCTCTTCTACATGTATCTCCCAGTCATGAGCAGAGCACCCTCCCGGCGTTCTATCTGTTTCAGCATGTCTTCCTTGGTTTGTTAAACATCGTTATAATGGCTGCTTTGATGTCCATCTGAGAATTCAGCATCTGTGCCAATCTTGGTACTGGTTTCTCTGACCGCCTTTCTCCATCTGAACTGAAAATGTCCCCAGTTCCCCACAGGCTAAGTATTTGCACATTGTATGCCAGATACTTGGAATGATACCTTATGTGACCGTGGGTCTTTTTTAATCCTTGCTGAGAATGGTCCATTTTGTTTCAGCAGGTGATTGTCCTGGTGGGGTTCAGCCAGCCTGACGCATTCTGTGGGTTGTGGTTTCAGTCAGCCGAGAGTCTTCAAAACCTTACCACAGACTTTCTCTTCTGGTCACAAGGCAGTGAGGAGGCAGCTTTACTCCCTCCTTTGGCAGCCTAGTGGAAAATCCAAATCTGGGCTCTCCCCTGCACCTCACGGCACTCGCCTTTTACAGTCTGTGCAGAGCTGTCCCATGCATTCCAGCCAGGCTGCATAGCTGCAGTCAGTAGGAGGGGTCAGAGTGAAGTATGTTTACCTTATCTTATCGAGAACTAGAATTTCTTGACTATATTTGGATTTCATAAAATTTGCAAAAGAAATGGTGGCCTCATAGGTCCATTTGTTTCTAACATACTTGAGTGTTTTCCAGAGACTAAACTGAATATATATATATATATATATATATAATATAAATGGTTTAGACTTTAACTAAAACTATGTAAAAAGTGAGTTTTATAGCCACTCTGGAGGTCTTAGTGTTCACATGTGGCCACAGATTACATTACTGACACAGTAATTTTGAAGAGTCAGTTTGAAGAATATTCAAGAGAAGGCAGGAATATAAGCAAACCACCTTCTCTTAAGAAGGGGCAGATGCTCACATGTTCCTGCCAACTGAAAGCCCTGGGTCTCTTTAGTCAGGACAAACCAGAACTGACTTTAGTGAAGTTATGCCACACGGCTTCTTGTCTTTGGAACTCACCATCTCTGCAGCAGGGGCCAGGCTTTTTCTCTTAAGTTTCCTTCCACACTACAAATGTCAATAGGGAGTCCAAGTCCCAGAAACGTGCTTTTGCCAAATGCTACAGCTAATAACCATGAGTGGCTGCCACTGGGGGATGATCAGAACAAAAGCATTGAAAGTTCCCTTTCTCTGGGGACTTTTTGTAACCCAAACTGAATACCTGCACAGCAGCCACTATATACATCTTAAAAGGACTATTTTCTCCTACAAATGTTTCAGGCTGACAAGATAAGAATACAAGATTTGGAAAACTCTTCACATTGTTTCTGATTCCAGTCCTCCCCCCTCCCCGCCCCTCCCCCTGCTTTGATAAGCAAGCTATGAGTTTTCAGAATTCATAGTATACAATGGAGGAAGGCAGGCTGACCTGTATCTAAAGGTATTTCTTTCTTTCTTCTTTTTTTTAAAAGGTATTTCTGTAAAGTATCCCAGGGCCAACCCTGGAATTTAGTCTTAGGAGCAAGGCTCTGTGCCCTAGCTCCTCTCCACAGCTCTCTTTGTACACAGCAGGAGGAAGCCTATGCTCCTAATACCATGAGGTCAGTGCCAGGTGACCGATCAAAGAGAGCAAAGTGAAGTCTACAGGCAGCTCAGGGACAGGACACAGACAGCTTTTAGAGGCCACCCAGGAGCTCAGAGAAAAGGGGGATTTGTTCATGTGACCTTAAGCCTTCCAGGGGCCAGGCAGGATCACCTCAGCTTTGTTTTTTAGACTTGTGAAGGAGGCATGGGTCAGTGATCATTTGAGAATGGGGTGGGGGTGGGTGGAGCCTGTGAGGTCATCTGGGATTCATCCGCAGAGCTCTGGACACTCTTCCTCTAGCCCTGCTTAGAATACCTTTCACTCCAGATCCTTCCTTCCTTCCTTCCTCCCTCCCTCCCTCTGTCCCTCCTCCCTCCCTTCCTCCCTCCTTCCTTCCTTCTTTCCTTCCTTCTTCCCTCCCTCCCTCCCTCCCTTCCTTCCTCCCTCCCTCCCTCCTTCCCTCCCTCTCTCCTTCTTTCCCTCCTTCCCTCCCCTCCCTCCCTTCTTCCTTCCTTCCTTCCTCCCTCTTTCCCTCTTCCATCCCTCCTTCCTTCCTTCCTTCCTTCCTTCCTTCCTTCCTTCCTTCCTTCCTTCCTCCCTTCCTACTTTCCTTCCTGCCTGCATGCACCATATCTAGGTACCTTAGGTGATTATTATGTTAAGTTAAAAGGATAGTACATATGTCTCTCTTCTCTATTTCTCTGTATACACACACACACACACACACACACACACACACATGCACGCACACGTACAGTGTCACAATTAGCTTAATTATAATGTTCAATATCTTCTACATTTAAATTGCTAAAATTAGTGTGTACATGTGTATAGATACCCACAGAAGCCAGAGAGGGTACCGTGGAGGGGAAGGTGTCCACAGAAGCCAGGGGGAGCCGATGAATTTCTGGAGCTGGAATTGCTGGTAGTTGTGAGTTCTTCCTGCAGAAGAGCAGGAAGCATCCTTCCCAGCTGAGCCACATCTTCAGTCTGCATAGTTCCCACATTTTGAGGGGGGTAAAAACCTATGTTACTCCTACAGCATAATTTAATTAAATCAGATTAATTTTTATGAGGGAGCCCAACAAATAAGAATAATGTCTATATCTAAGAAAGGGCACACAAACATATTACAACTTAGCGTGCCCCCTACACACACTGGCACCATGCACATTTTTGTAAATGGCTGCTGATATCCTTATGCAATGGCTGCCTCACGAATATACTTTGGAAACACCCATGCTGCTAACCTCCAAAACGGGATCAGAGTCTCACACAAACAGTTCTTTAGAAAGGGCACCTCTAAAGTAGGTCACAATTAAATAAAAACCAATTTATGTTTTCAAGTAAAAGTGTATACTTCAGGCATTCAATTATACTGCACAGCCAAGGTCTTGATGATTTTGCACAAGGAGCTCAGGCTGGATACTCCATGGGTTGCTGATCGACTTTTCTAACTTGACTATGATGCACTACAAATTCCTTCTTTTATAGATCTTTAGAAATCAAGCACAAAAGAGTCAGAGATTGGTTGGACTTTCCCTAAAAATAGATCTGCTTAGTAGGTTGGTGGGTCACCTTCTGGTGGGTAAGAGCACCTGGCAACTGTCATTTGCCGCAGAGTATCAAGTAGGTCACTCATGAGTTCCTAAAAGCATCGTTTTGGAGAAAAGAAAAAGACTGCCATTGCCAAAATACTAGGAGAAAGTTATAAATCCTGTATGACTTGAGGCAGTAAAAATATGAATGATGGAAACCAGAAGATAAAATTAACATGTGGAAATACTATATCACATTGACAGAATGTAATAGCATCACTCTATAATGACAAAGCCATTCGGTAAAAATCAAGTTCCCTTCATTCTAGAAATAACCAAGCAATATATATGATGGGCTAAAATTCATACTCATAAATAAAATAAAAGATACCAAACAAGCAGTGGGAAGCTAAACAGAAATGTATACAAGTGGCAATAAGCCATGTGTTTTTACAAAAGGATATAAAAGAAAAAATGATATAATATTTTCATCAAATGATATGACAAATGTTAAATATGAGTTTCTCCCCCAAATTTTTAAAAACATTATATAGCTATCACTAATATAGCATGGGAGGTTGTCTTTATAATTTAACAAAATGACTTTAAAGTTCCTGAAAACTAATCTTCATAAATGCTTATGAATATTGATGCAAAAATACTCAATAAAATTCCTGCCCACCGAATCCAAGAACACATCAAAACGATCATCCACCAGGATCAAGTAGGCTTCATCCCAGGGATGCAGGGATGGTTCAATATAAGAAAATCCATCAATGCTACCCACTACATAAACAAACTCAAAGAAAAAAAAGCACATGATCATTTCATTAGATGCTGAAAAAGCATTTGACAAAATTCGGCATCCTTTCATGTTTCATGCTTAAAGTCTTGGAAAGAACAGGAATTCAAGGCCCATACCTAAACATAGTAAAAGCAATATACAGCAAACCAGTAGCCAGCATCAAACTAAATGGAGAGAAACTTGAAGCAATCCCACAAAAATCAGGGACTAGACAGGGCTGCTCCCTTTCTTCTTATCTTTTCAATATTGTACTTGAGGTACTAGCTCAGGCAATTAGACAACATAAGGAGGTCAAAGGGATACAAATTGGAAAGGAAGATGTCAAACTATCATTATTTGCAGATGATATGATAGTCTACCTAAGTGACCCAAAAAACTCCACTAGAGAACTCCTACAGCTGATAAACAACTTCAGCAAATTGGCAGGTTATAAAATCAACTCAAGCAAATCAGTAGCCTTCCTATACTCAAAGGATAAGCAGGCTGAGAAAGAAATTATGGAAATGACACCCTTCACAACAGCCACAAACAGTATAAAGTACCTTGGGGTGACTCTTACCAAACGTGAAAGATCTGTATGACAAGAACTTCAAGACTCTGAAGAAGGAAATGGAAGAAGACCTCAAAAAAAAAATGGAAAAACCTCCCATGCTCAGGGATCGGCAGGATTAATATAGCTAAAATGGCCATTTTGCCAAAAGCAATATACAGATTCAATGCAATACCCATCAAAATCCCAACTCAATTCCTCACAGAGTAAGAAAGAGCAATTCTCAAATTCATCTGGAATAACAAAAAACCCAGGATAGCTAAAACTATTTTCAACAACAAAAGAAATTCTGGGGAAATCAGTATCCCTGACCTCAGGCAATACTACCGAGCAATAGTGTTAAAAACTGCATGGTATTGGTACAGTGACAGGCAGGCGGATCGATGAAACAGGATTGAAGATCCAGAAATGAACCCACACACCTATGGCCACTTGATCCTCGACAAAGGGGCTGAAAACATCCAATGGAAAAAAGATAGCCTTTTCACCAAATGGTGCTGGTTCAACTGGAGGTCAGCATGGAGAAGAATGCGAATTGATCCATCCTTGTCTCCTTGTACTAAGCTCAACTCCAAATGGATCAGGGACCTCCACAAAAAGTCAGATACTCTGAAGCTAACAGAAAAGAAACTTGGGAAGACCCTTGAGGACATCAGTACAGGGGGAAAGTTTCTGAACAGATCACCAATAGCATGTGCTCTAAGATGAAGAATTGACAAATTGGACCTCATAAAATTACAAAGTTTCTGTAAGGCAAAGGACACCATCAAAAGGGCAAATCAGCAACCAACAAATTGGGAAAAGATATTCACCAACCCTACATCAGATAGAGGGCTAATATCCAATATATATAAAGAACTCAAGATGTTAGACTCCAGAAAACCAAATAACCCTATTAAAAATGGGGTACAGAGTTAAACAAAGAATTTTCACTTGAAGAACTTCGGATGGCGGGGAAAGATCTTAAAAAATGCTCAACTTCATTAGTCATTAGGGAAATGGAAATCAAAAAACCCTGAGATTTCACCTTAACCAGTCAGAATAGCTAAGATTAAAAATTCAGGAGACAGCAGGTGTTGGCAAGGATGTGGAGAAAGAGGAACACTCCTCCATTGCTGGTGGGGTTGCAAATTGGTACAACCACTCTGGAAATCAGTCTGGCGGTTCCTCAGAAAACTGGGCACCTCACTTCCAGAAGATCCTGCTATACCACTCCTAGGCATATACCCAAAAAATTCCCCAGCATGTAATAAGGATACATGCTCCACTATGTTCAGAGTAGCCCTATTTATAATAACCAGAAGCTGGAAAGAACCCAGGTATCCCTCAACACAAGAGTGGATGCAAAAAATGTGGTATATCTACACAATGGAGTACTATTCAGCCATTAGAAACAATGAATTCATGAAATTCTTAGGCAAATGGATGGAGCTGGAGAACATCATACTAAGTGAGGTAACCCAGTCTCAAAAGATCAATCATGATATGAACTCACTAATAAGTGGATATTAACCTAGAAAACTGGAATATTGAAAACATAATCCACACACCAAATGAGGTACAAGAAGAATGGAGGAGTGGCCCCTTGTTCTGGAAAGACTCAGTGAAGCAGTATAGGGCAAAACCAGAACAGGGAAGTGGGAAGGGGTGGGTGGGAGGATAGGGGGAGGGAAGGGGGATTATGGGACTTTTGGGGAGTGGGGCCTAGAAAAGGGGAAATCATTTGAAATGTAAATAAAAATAATATCGAATAAAAAAAAGAAAAAAAGGAAAAATGCTTATGAAGATTTAGAGATAAAAGATGAGTAAGTAGGTTTGGCCTACATTAGAAAATATCAAACTGTTTTATCACCAATAAGAATGGAACCCTATTCTGTTCTATTCTTTAAAAACAGCCTGGTTTGCTGAGCAGGATGGGAGGCCTCTGACTGAAGATCCTGAGAGGTGGGGAGGAGGATCTGGAGTTCAAGGCCTGCCTCAGATACCAACAAGGTCAGCCTGGAAACTATGTGAGACGTTGTCTCAAAAACAAAACTAAATCTGGAATTCAGTGTTCAACTAATGGGTCATTTCAAATCAATGCAAACAGAAAGATTTCTGAATCATGCTGGTTGACTGCACACTTATTTTGAAAAAGTTCATGTTAGAACACACAAGTCTAAACATTTTGCCTTCTTTAATCTCTTATTTTTTATACATTTTCCATAATTAAAAAAATTGGTCTTTGGTCTAAAAAACAACAAATATTTTTGTTTGTTTGTTTGTTTGTTTGTTTGGCTGGTTTTTTCTTCTTTTTTTATGACAGGGTTTCTCTGAGTAGCCCTGGCAGTCCTGGAACTCACTATGTAAACCAGGCTGACCTTGAACTCACAGAGATCTTCCTGTGTTTCCCAATAAAGTGATGGGAGTAAAGGTATGTGTCGCAACCACCTGGCTTAAAGGATTCTTTTTTTTTCCTGTTTTTTTTTTTTTTGAAAAAGATAAAATTTTAAAGTAAATAGCATTTGTCTATAATTTTCTCCTCATAGCATGAAAAATTAAACCACAAAATATACCCACCAAAATTTAAGGTAATATTTACAGAGAGGCAGAATGGAAAAAGACCTAGTCATGGTAAAGGCCAAAGTCATAGGGAGAAATATTGGCAGCATTGTTTCATAAATCTCTAGGGAAAAAACAAAGAACACTAAAAGGTGAACAAGTGGAAGGAAGTATCTGCAGCATATAACAGGAAGGGCACTAATAACTAGAGTTAATGTAGACACTTGTGAACTCACCTTAAGAGCAAACCACTCTCAAGACTATAGACAAGTGGCATATAGCAATTTGGGAGAGAAATCACACAAACAACCAAAAAATGTGCCTATGTGCCCAAACCAAAGAATGTACAATTAAGACATATTAAAATAAATTTTTTAAGGATCAATTAGTTTTTAAAAAAAACACCATATCAAAGATTCTTAAAAAGCGATCACATGCAACTTTCAAGGAAGCTGGGAACAGAATGCCCAGCCCCCATCCCTGGTCTAAATCTAAGTCACTGTCTTCCCAGGAATAACCAACCTAAGCAGTGCACAGATACCATACTGTCTTACAACCCTGCTGATCAAGTAATTACCATTCCAGGAATCTGTCCTAAGGAAATGATCGTGGGTATTAAATGCATATTTCTGATATTTGAAGATTAAAATTATAAATTTCAAACAGTAGATTTAGAGCAGATTTTCCTGGGGAAGACTTACGAGTAGATGAAGTGAATCTGCAGCTTCTCTGAGTCACTGGTATTAGCCAATAAGCTCATTATGCTAATTACCAAGAAATAAACATTAAATATGCTTTTGAGTCTTACTTAGAAGCAGAAAACATTCATAATATCTTAAGTGCTTTACAGGCAGATTTTTAAAACAGCATGTTTTCTATGCTCCTGTTCTAAAGAAACTTTGTAAATAAACACAAACAGAAAGACTGAAAGATACTTTCCAAAATTTTATCTTCTTTAGTAACTTATATTTTATATGTTTTCCACAATGAAAAAAATATGTATTACTTCCACGACAAGAGAACCAACTTACAGGAGATTTTCCTTGGATGAGAATTCCCAAGAGAGGAAAGAGCTCACACATCTGTAGTGGGGAGTCCAGGTACTTAAGCTAATTTTTACTTACTAATTTTTACCCTTTCCCATGCTTTCTTCTTTCCCTGGGTGATTTCTCCATCTTAAAATATCTGTTTCCTTCCCTATTTTCACACACACACACACACACACACACACACACACACACACACACACACACACACACACTCACACAAAGCCAAAGGGAAAGTTAAAAACCTAACCTGTTTGGTTTGGACACAATGCGACTCTCATCTTTATGTCCCGTGGTTGATGATCCTGCTTGTTAAACCTTCTTTGATCTTTCTAGCTTGAACAAGTCACACATGCTCGATCATACAGAACTTAAAATACAACAGAACTCTGTCTGCTTTCCAGATATGACCGGTTTCATCTGTTCATAGCACTGTCCCTTTGTTCCCTGGCCTTTATTCCCACCGCAAAGCAAGATGAAGGCAAAGGAAGATTTATAAAAAGACCCTGTAATAACCTCACCTTTACAGTCAACATAACCACTAACCAGGAAACTGGGGGTGTGGGGGGTAGAAGCAAAGGATTCAAAAGCAGATCTACTCTGAGCTTGGGGGCCTTTAATTGGGGAAGGAGCTATTCTCCTGTGCACAGGTAAGACTTGAAAAGTCCCAGAGGACTGATTAAAACCAGCTACCAGCAGTCAAGGAAAGACAGAAGATAGACATTATAGCTGTTAAAGGTACAGTTTTCCTGCAGTATCAGATTGAACAAAGAGAAAGAAGAGGGGGGAAATTTTTTTTAAAAAAGTTGAACTATATGAATGGCCAAGAGGGCCTATTTGTATACAAGTTCAGTTCAAAAGCAGTGTCCTGCCGGGCAGTGGTGGCGCACGCCTTTAATCTTATCACTTGGGAGGCAGGTGTATTTCTGAGTTTGAGGCCAGACTGGTCTATAGAATGAGTTCCAGGACAGACAGGGCTACACAGAGAAGCCCTGTCTCGAAAGAAAGAAAGAAAGAAAGAAAGAAAGAAAGAAAGAAAGAAAGAAAGAAAGAAAGAAAGAAAGAAAGAAAGAAAGAAAGAAAGAAAGAAAGAAAGAAAGAAAGAAAGAAAGAAAGAAGAAAAAAAGTGTCCTGGCCTTGCTTTAACTGAGTAACCAAACCTCTGTAGGAATTGGTCACACAGAGCATGACAATCTCTAACCATTTCTCAATAAAGCCTTGACTCACTGAAAAATACCCCAATTCATCCAGGTAATATAACGGGGTGGCTTACTGCAATCCAGAATCATTCAACAAGTGCATGCATATGTCTCTATCCACAAAGAGGAGTTGCTAAAGAGCACCTGGGAAGGTCAGGCCATAGACTGAACGTAGTCCACAAGAACGGACTACGAATATTTTATAAGTTGGACTTTTATGAGTCCAGTTATCCAGTGCCTCTGTTCTATCATTTCAGTACACTTTTGTGTAAGTATACACAGAATACGGGAAAAGTGCCTCAGGTCCAAACTCACAGGAGGCTGTGTGGAGCCCCATTGCTAGGCAGGGTATATTTGAAATGTGACTGCCTATTAAAACTGATAATTACAGGTGTACTTCACACATGGATTATAATTGCAATGACTAATTATAAGGTACCTTAGAACTAAGATTCTACGTTAATCACAAAATTCTTATTACCAACATTTTCTGAGTATAACATGCCCTTGACACAAGTCTACTCGCTTCTAATACTTTAATCCTAGCAATAATGGTTATAAGACTCCCGAGGCTCAGGGGAGTAAGCCTGATGACTTCCCCAAAGTCATCCGCTTTTCCAGTGGAGATCAAGAATCAGAGACCTGAACCAGGCTTCTTACCTGCTAGGCATATACTTTCCCTAAGTCTGCTTGCTTGCCGGGACTGATTCCCAAACCATTGCTAGAGAGGATTCCCACGGCGGCTGGATAAACCCAAGTCACATGGGCTGCCTTTGAAAGGTACTCACAGGCAAGATGGTCAGAAGGACGAGAAGGAGTCTGCCTTTGAAAAGCACCGTCATCCCAAGCAGCGGTCATAAAGTGCGTATCACTGAGCCCTGGGTTCCACAACACCGAAGTTATTTTCGATTATCCTTATGAAGATCTTCAATGGCTTTATTCCCAACTCCTATACCTTTTACAGAGTTACTGAGCATATTATCATTATCACAGGCTGGAATTAAGGCTCTTAGAAACATCTGTATTCACGGTCATGTCCCCAGGGCACAGAGGCACAATGGCATAGTCCCCAGTTGGACAAAATTCCTCTTCCTTGTAAAAATAGGGGGCAGTATCTATTCACAACCCTCTCTAACCTTCACCGGAAGCTGCTAAATGCTGCTAAATATTTCACATATTTGAATGGGGCCACTGACACAATTCCTTAGTGAATTCAACAGCTCCAGCCACTGTGGAGAAAGCTGTGATTAGGGAGTAACAGACACGTCATTGACACATGGAAAGGGCTTGCTTGTTACAGTCCAGAGCTCGAGGAGTTTGCCTGACCGACAGGTGCTTCATCAAGCCAAGTTTCCACAGCTCAGGAACACTGATGGGAAGCTCAGAGACAGGAGGAAAAAACCGAGGAAGGGAGACTTTTTATAAATTTTTATATTAAAAAATCTTTTTATAAATTTCTATCATATTTATTTGAGTGAGAAACATGTGAAAGGGTGTGCATGTAGGAGGTCAGACGACAACTTGAAGGAGTCAGTTCTTTCCCTCTGTCATGTGGGTCCCAAGTCCTGAACTCAGGTCCTCAGGTTTGAAGGCAAGTATCTCCGTCACTGGGTCCTACTGCCTCCCTCGCCCCACATTTGATCTTTGTAATAGAAATGACTTTTGGGAAGAGGTTTCAAACGCTTGTTGATTCTAGAACAGGCACTACACAGAATTCTGTGAAATGAACTAGTATGGCAATCGTGGGTTAATAATCTTCGAGTATGTTTTACCAGGAACAGCTCTGGTGTCTTAGCATATATTGTACCATTTGAATATCCTCACGGTGATGAGACAGAGTATCTATGCTTCCCACAACCATGTGGTCACTTAAAGAAGCAGCGAGAGTCAAACCCTCTCGTGATTCTCAAAAGGAAATGATCTTTGTGTCCTCTAGGTGATACTGGCAAGGCATGGAGACTTTTTTTTGGTTGTGACAACTGGGGAGAGATACTACTGTGTTACAGTACCTAGCAGGTAGGAGTGAGGGGTACGAATGTCCCACAGGCAGCTCCCCGGGCAAGAATTACCAGATGTTACCAGTGCCATGGTTGAGAAAGCCTGCTGTAGAGGTGACACTGTTAAAGGTACAGACAGTCCACTAGTACTGGCTGAAAGCCAGGTGTTAATATGTTCTCTCCCCGAGGCGCGAAGGGAGGACCTGAACCTGGCTCCTTCCGGCTTCTCGGTGCTGCAAGAAGCCTCGACACTCCCTGGCTTATGCCCAGTCTTGGCCTCCACCCTCACATCACCACCTTCTCTGCCTATCTCTAGAGTGTCTCTGCAATGAACTGAGGGACATCTGGAAAATTCGGAATGATCTCTGCCTCTCAAAGAGCAGAAGGAGACTGTCCTTTCAAATAAGCCAACAGATTCTAGACGGTTACAGATCTCAGGAATTAGGATATGGGTCTCACCAAGGGAACACAAGTAGGTATTATTATTCCCATTTGCACTTGAGGCAAATACAAGCCACCCCCTCAGAAGCTGGAGAAAGATCTTTAACCGGCCACTCCTAGCCTCAGCACCGGGACTATTGCAGGGAGCCAATGAGTTCACACGTGCTCCAAGCACTCTCTGGAAGACTCACGTGTTGACAGACTCCCAGGATGCAAGAGCCTCAAGAACAATTTAGTTAATTTTCTTAACATTCTTTACTGGGCATGTTTTGTTTCCCGGGAGGTGTGTATTGTACAAAGAATGACCTGTAATCCTTGCACGGAGCTGCCTACCTCCTTCTGGGAGTTTTAAATATGCAACAAATTACAGCCTTAACTGCACATGTTCCTTTAGTGCTGGTACTTTATGATCAACTTCAGATCTCACTCTTGCTGTGAGAGGAGGTTATTGCCCACGGAAGGACTGATATACTGGGTCTATGTGTGGGTGGATGCTGGAGTTTTCATCACCCCCCTTAAATGTTTTGATGCTAAAAACAGTGGTTATTCAGCCAGAACAGGGAATAAAGCACTGATACGGATTACAAAGGGCCTGAAACCCGCTGTGGGAAAGAAGCTGGACCCAGAAGGATCCATTAGATGACTTCTAGTGGAAGACAGCCACAGACCAGAAAGGCAGCTAAAGAGCTTCCTGAGGCTCAGGGGTCAGATCTGGGTATCCAGGGCTATATTCTCGAGTGTCTTTGAGTTAGACAGAGGTCAGCTTGCCTCCAGTTTCACCCTAAAACAGTAGAGTTTTATGTTCTGTGAATATCACCTGGATAAAAAAATAAATAAATGAACTGAAGCTTAGACAGTCCATTTCTTTGCCATGTGACATTGAAAACATATTTTCTTTCAAACAGTAAAGGCGTTCCTGCTTTAAGACATTACAACTTCTTATTTTAAATAGCGGGGCCAGAAGTTTTCATCTCCTTTTCTCCTCTTTAGATTTTTGGTAGGTCTCAGGGATGTTTAAACCACACAGCTTTAGTGTCCTTTTATCTTTATTGTTTTGGGACTGAAGTACTTGCTGTCTTTTTAAAAGTTATAATTTATACAAATGCAACAGTAAGGATCATATTTTTGCCTCACTCTCTTCCTCAAATTAGTTTCTTAACTTGCATTTTCTTAAGCAAGGCTGGCCCTATTAGATAATAGACTGAAAGTGCTGCGCCTGCTCTGAAGTACATTTCAAATGCAAGGCATTATGTATATAAATAAAGATGTTCGCTACCAATTTAACATACAGTACACTGCTGCTGAGGTACTGCGTGCATTTCAGAATGACACCTCGGCTGTAGCTGGCCTGAGGCATTGGTGGTCCATTATTTCAGTCCACAGACAAGAGACTAAGCACCTGGCCTGAACAGCTGCCCTGAAGGGGTAATATCCAGATAGGACCCAGCCCAAGAACCACAGCAGCAAGATAAGCTGCCTGCCTCCTCCTGAGGGAGTCCATGCAGGCTGTGGCCTTGAGGGATGTGGACTGTCCCAGAGGCTTTATGAGGTGTAAAACTCACTAAAAGAAGGCTCATGACCTGTCACTTCTGGGTGGAGCTTATGGCCTGGGAAAAGCAGGATCAGTCACAGGTTCATCGTTGAGTTGAGGACATTTAGAGAGGATTCTAGAACCTTTGGGCTCTACAAGGCTCTTCAGGGACACTCTAGCTGCTGCGTCTAGAGAGCTCCTGCCTCCAGTTTCTGTGGTATTGCTACTTACTCTCTTCAACCTCATTGTAAAGTTCCACCTCAGTCTCTGATAAGTTTTGGTATGGGTTCCATTACCATGCCTCTGCCACACTGTACTGAGGGGACAGTAGTCCAGGTTCCTGGTCAGAATCTGCCTTCATGATGCAGAGTAAGGGAACTAAATTCAGCCCAGGAAGCAGCATATGTTCTCTTGGCAAACCCTAATCATTGCCAGGTCTCTCCTCCAGATCCCTTCCTGCTTCATTCCGGCCCACATACTTTGGTAATTCATGGGTCCTAGGTGCCTATGTTCTCAAGGAAGGTGGTGTTCTTGAATTCCAAATGGCTCGTCCCTTCCTTCTCAATCCTTTGAACCTCCTCAGCAGACTTCTATATCTCACAGGAAAAGAGAGCACTTTCCAACCAAAACGCTAAGATCACTATAGTTTCTGGGTTCATCATGTAATGTGGTCTATCCTTGGCCACACCAGGCAGATCTGTGAACAGCTAAAGCAGCTAAAGCTACTGACTTCTTGTTCATGTCATTGGTTCTCATTCCTACACCCTCTTCCTACTCCAGGGAGGAAGTTCAAGGGATTGTTGCTGAAAGAGCAACCACCAAGCTTAGTCTTGGATACCCAGGATGATGCTCTGACAGTCTTCATCTTCCAAGCTCAGGAGTCTTCTCCTCAGATACCACCTTAACATGACAGATCATGCCTGCTGTATTCCGGGCCTGCCTGAGAAGCTCAAAGTCTGTGTCAGGAAACTCAGGAAGTATCTATCCATCACAGGCCAGAGGCCTCTTCACGTCAACCATTTTCCCCCCATTTTTGTCTTAGTTCATGTAAAGCAAATCTTCACAGGGTTATAAGGGATGACACAGAATCAACCTTCAACAGATTGGCACTTTGGTGAAGGAACAGTGCAAAGAGTGACGGCTTCCATCCTTTAGCAAATCAGCACACATTGGGGACATGGCCTGCCTAGTCCATACACAAAGCAGATTTCTCCTCAGGTAGCCATACTACTTCTAAGGGAACTCATCTGAAATTGAGGTCATTGAAAAAAACATTTTGGCATTTGAACTACTCAAAGACGACAAAGCGTCTGCAAGCCTAGGGCGCGTTTCCCACGGTGGAATCTCTAGGCCTAGCAGAGAAACTGAGGCAAGAGACAACAGGTCCTGGAGGATCTCTCAAATGACAAGCGAATGAGTATTTCAGCTCAGGTCTCAAGCGACATTTAGGTGAAGACTGTAATACAATATATTAAAAGGACAGGTCAGTTCTCTTTTCACAGACTACTTGCACTACATTTAAGCTTTGCAACTGTACACTACAGTGTGATTTTGGGAGATTTTCCTTGTCTTTGCAACAGCCACTGGGACCATGCCTACTGGCCCTAATCATAGCTGAGAAGAAGAACACGGATGCATCACAGCATTTGATTGAATCAAAGGGAACCCATATTTTGGATATCTCGAAGGAAATGATACTACTTTACAGTGATCTTTTTAACAGACTGGCCTTTTACCCTCAGGGAGAGACTTTGAAAGATAAAGCGGATAAGGGGAAAGCTCACTGGAATGGGGTTGGGAGACACCAGGCACCAGAGAAGGAAGGCCAAGAGGTTGGGAGCTTTATCTTGTCCCCACTGGCCTCAGGTCCTTCATCTGCAGGGAGGAGATAATAAGGGAGTCTTCAAAGAGCCACTGTGAGGCGGAAGACAATTGCCTGAGCGGAGACTTTTAAGACAGGGTACAGGAAACACAGTGAGGTCCAAACAGCCGTGACTTTCATCACCGCTCTCTTTATGCTTACCTTATATACACCTATCTGCATATTCAATAACTATAGGTGTGGCTAGGCCCAGACCTCTCAATGGAGTCGGAAGACAAAAACTCAGTTGTTTGGGGACACAGAATGTATCGTCCCATACAAATAATGTTTCAAATCGCAGAATTCTGGAATTTTTTATTTAGTGAGCTGTCTCACTAAATTACCCTCCACCCTGATATCAGAGAGCTGACTCAGGAAAGCACAGAGTGCTCAGAGATTCTCCCCACGGATCACTCTCTAGAATGGTATATGTAACTGCTTGTTTTCAGTGCTGGGCTTAGGGAGTCAACGATGTCTTAGAAAGAGCCTGCCCTGTCTCCCAAATGGAAGGCCTGGAAGGTACTGAAGCAATGACTGGGAACCTGGTTCTGCATGAAACTCCTAAAGCAGTGTTCAGATGACAGAGAATATGCACTGGTAAGTAAACAAGTCATTTTCTGTGACTAGGTGAGCATGCGCAGTGCATGCGCAGTGCCTGCCTAGCATGCGCAAGGCCCGAGGTTTAATCCCTGGAGTTGAAAAAATAAATCAAAAGAGAGACTGAAGCAGGAGGAGTGTGAGTTCAAGACCAGCCTGGGCTACATAGAATTCCTGACCTATCTGGACTACAGTGTGAGACCTTAAAAGAAAACAAACAATAAAACAAACAACAAAAATAAATCAAGGCAAAACATCACGTAAGCAGAGCCTAGTGAGATGGCTCAGTGGGGAAAGATGTTCTCCACGAAGGCTGATGACCTCATTGCAGTCCCCAAAGCCCACATGATGGAAAGAGAAAAGTGTAACTTTTAAAAACCACAACATTAAGAAGTATTCATATTGATTCATATATGATTCAAAAACTTAAATGTATGTTTTTTTGTTTGTTTTGTTTTTTGGATTTGGTTTTTTCCAGACAGGGTTTCTCTGTGTAGCCCTGGCTGTCCTGGAACTCACTCTGTAGACCAGGCTGGCCTGGAACTCAGAAATCCACCTGTTTCTGCTTCCTGAGTGCTGGGATTACAGGCGTGCGCCACCACCGCCCGGCTAGATGCATGTTTTTATTTATTCATGCATATATCTGCTTATGAAAAGACTGTAAAACAAAACTGTAAAACATGAAAACCATTTTATCTGTGCTATGGTGTGATAGAACATGGGCCTTCCTTAAGTGCCATTCAGAAATATTAAAGAATTGTGGGAGACATGCCTTTAATCCCAGTACTGAGGAGGAGCTAGAGGCAGGTGGATCTCTGAGACCAGTTTGATCCATGAAGGAGTTTCTCTGTAGATTCCAACCAGGGTTATACAGAGATGTTCCAGGACAGCCAGGACTATATAGAGAAACCCCATCTCTCTCTCTCTCTCTCTCTCTCTCTCTCTCTCTCTCTCTCACACACACACACACACAAAACAACTTCAGATATTCTAAAGATTTTGAAGTCAGTATTTACTCAGAATTGCTCTGATCTCCTACTTCCATTAACCCCTCCCACTTTATAAGCAAAATATCTCTGGCCCATCAAGTCCTATCTGAGCCTGAAATCTTAAGGCTCAGGGATAATTAGCCACAGGACAGTTTAAGCTGAGATCATGTGACATTTACAGTCCGAGCTGCTCCCAGCTAATGAGCGTCATGAGGAAATACTCCACAAAGACGAAGGCCTTATTGTGCACACCCACACTTCTCACTAAATAAATATTTGCCATGAGTCATATCACAGTTTATGACATGCAAACAGCTTGGTTGCAGAGGGAGCCCTGATGATCTCATCAGAGCTACTGACCTGGAACCCCAATTCCAAGCTTTCTCTTTTCCTGCACTGTACCCTGAAACCTGTTTCCAGAGACCTTCCTGATAAGCACATATCAAAAAAATACATTGATTCTTATGCTGTGCACATCTGTGACTGCAGAGAGGCAGTGGGTCACTTCTGTCCTCAGGTGCACCTACCACAGCCACCTAACTTCTGGCCCATTATGTCACGCAGCATGGGAGCCATTTAACACTTAACCAACCCCCAATGTCCAATATATCAGTCAGACCAAAACCTCTCCAAACCCAGGTACATGTTGAAGGTTTTAAAGGTTTTAGCTACTTCTTTACCTCAGGAGCACCACCTAAGCCAAAACCCAGAAACAAAAGCAAAAGACCCACCCAATCACCTTTGCTTCTTCAGAGAGAAAATTCAGATACCTGATGTGTGTGTGTGTATGACAGGTCTTTGGCCACACTGAAGTGGCTTCCTGTCTTTCGGTCACATGTCTTGGTTGGTTGAGGTTAAGTTAGTAACTGTTCTAGCCATGACCAGCAAGGACATAGAGGCAAAGGGCTATCTGCAGGTGATGACAAGACAAATGATTGTTTTAGATAAGCAGAAGAGTCCACAGCTAAAAAGGGTAGTTTACTTCCTGCCTGAGGTACTAATCAGAAACCTACACGGGACTCCAAGATATGCCTGTGCTGGGAGCAAGCACACAGGATGGTATGTCACTCTCTGTGAGTAAGATACAGTGAACTCACGCCAAGACGGCAGTAGCTCCACAACTCACAAGAACGCAGGGCAAAACCTAGAGCATGCACAGGCACAGGAGCAGGGAGCCCAGGAAGAGCTCGGAATGTGTAATATGAAATATGAAGTCGCTATCTATCAACTATAAAAATAGCTCCAAACTAAATCAATTTATGGGGAAGAATGGGAATATTTATAAGATAGGTTGTATTTAAATAGGAATTGCAGTTGACTAGTGCTAGTGTTGGGAAGAATTCATGGAATTAGCTCAATAAGAAATGGAAGCAGCATACATTCTTCCTGCATTGACAGAATATGTCAGGAGGAAGCTGAAGTGCATGTCTGAGTATGTAAATAAGTCATCAAGCCTTCATAATTTTTAGGGAAAGGATATAAAGTGTTAAAGTAGTCTTTCAAGTTTATCCTGTCAATCAAAACAAAGGTAGCCCCAATAAACGAAGAACCATATCAATGTACCTCTCAATCTGAAATGCTCCACTATGAGATCTGTTTGTCTTCTTATATGTTTTTCATTGTATATTTATGGCTGTTTTGCCTGAATATATGAGTGTGTGCTATGTTTGTGCCTGATGCACAAGGAGGTCAGAAGAGGGCATCAGATCCTCTGGAACTGGAGTTACAGATGGTTTTGAACCATCAATGATATGGGAGCTGGCAAACTAACACTGCAATAGAAGTAAGTGCTCTTGACCACTGAGCCATCCTTTCAGCTCCAATCCCTGTGAGATCCTGACATAATAAACAAGACAAACAAAACAAACAAACAAACAAACACTCAACCAAATGAAAAACTCCTTCCAACAACAAATCCTAGATTGTGTAAAGATGTATGAGAAATATGATATGTGTGTAAAAATACACACTCGGTTATGTTTAGTGAGCAATCAGGAGAAAATTAGACTAGGCAAGAGCAAACTGAGGATCAAGGACTGTGGTTGACTCCTGTTGAGAGGGTGGAATGAAAATACAAAGTAGGAAGATTTACAAACTGTGAGCTCTGCTTACAGGAAAAGCATATGTTCACCTCCCTCATGCCCTAGTGCAGCACGCTTCCTTGAACCCAATGGCCTGTTTATCTTATCAGCCTGTCCTCTCCCAGTGCATGGTACACTCTGACTTAGGGAGAAAGAAACATTCTTTAATAATGCTTTCAACAAAAAATTCAGATTCTCACTGTGAGAATCTGAGTGTGCCCATTGTTAGGATGCTTTCGGGCAATTCTGAGAAGCCTGTGTCTGTCATGGGTGTGATATGCCCTCTCTTTCCACTTTAATACCACCCTTAAAACGACCCTAAACACTTTTCTCAATTTACTCCACTACCTGCTTGGAACAAAGGAAAGAAAACAACAGAAATTCAAATCAATGGTTTGCATTGGTTACCAGTAAATCAAGCTGGTGGCACTGCATGGGCTGATGAGGAAGAACGAGAGGGCTGAGGTAGACCAGATGGCAAAGAGACACTGCAGGCCTGAACCGCCTGGGGCAGGAGAGACTCGTCCAGAAATTGTAAAGGGGCAGGCCTCTGCTCTGAACAAGAAGTCTTCCTCAGATCAAAGAGAATTACCTTTTTAATCCCTCACCTTAGATACTCAATGAACCTTATAGGGACGAGTCCAATATAAGATGAAAAATAAGGATAGTTTGTTTATAAGATTTCAAAGGAATCATTTACAAGAATCTATTTAGCTTAGAAATTTGACCAAATTTCTAAGTGACCAAAGAACACAAGGGTGACTTCGGGCAGCTGCACAGTGCAAGCGTGGTGCAGAGTGAGAACGGAGCAGAGAGGTTACCTGCACCCCGCCCCTTGCCACCTCCAACTTTTAGATTAAAAACCTTCAGACTCAAGAGGCCAAAGGCTTACCCAAGACCATGGACTCACGGCAGTGCCAGCAGAGAGGCCCCACCCTTTCCCTCCCAGCCCAGTGGTCTTCCATCATGATGTCACACCAACCAGATTCTGGCAGGCCCAGCCTTCTCCCACCAGGACAGAAAGTAACCTTAAAATGTTCATTTTTGCCATACACACACTATTGCATCAAAAAAACTAAAAAATGGAGGAAAGTCAACTACAATTCCTATTTAAATACAACCCAACTTAAAAAATATTCTCATTATTCCCTGTAAATTGATTTGGTTTGGAGCTATTTTTATACTTGATAGATAGCAACTTCATATTTCATATTACACACTTATTCTACAAGTTTAGCTAGCTCATTAAACTCTTACGGTGTGTATGTGTGGTGGTGGTGATGGTGTGTGTGTGTGTGTATGTGTGTGTGTGTGTGTTGTATGGGCTATGTAGGGTGTGTGAGTATCTGTGTGTATGTGTGTGTGGTGTATATGTGTGTATGTATGTGTGGTGTGTGGGGGTTTGTGTATGTGTGTGATGGTGATGTGTGGTGTGTGATGGTGATGTGTGGTGTGTGATGTGGGGTTTAAGGTATGTGAATGTATGTGGTATGTGTGTATGTGTGTATGGTATGTGTGTGTGGTGTAGGGTTTGGAATGTGGTATGTGGTATATGTGTGTGTTTGCGTGTGTGTGGTGTAGGGTGTGGAGTGTGAGGTATGTGGTTGTATTTGTCAAGTGTGTGTGCATGCGTGTGCCTGTGTGTGTGTGTGTGTGTGTGTGTGTGTGTGTGTGTGTGTATGTGTGTATGAATGTGTGTATGTAGTCTAGGGTTTGGAATGTGGTGTGTGTGTCTAAGATTCTTATCTGAGTCCTAAGGATGTTTTTCAAGTTAGGGACACAAGGCCTGCCCCTGGAATGCCTTTGCAGGCCAACTTGCACTTAGTCAGGTCCTGTACTGTGGATTCATCTAATTATTTTGTTCTCTATCAGCATCTCTCTCTCTTTCAATGTGTTTAATAAGACCTGTGGGAAAATTGTGCCAAATGTTTCTGTTTCCATGACATTCTATTTTAATTGAGAAACACCTGTCAAAATAGGACATTATGAATTTGTCACACAAATTAGCAAATTCCTGCTGGTATGAAGGGATACAGCAATCTATTCTATGGACTTAGAAATCATGATAACTCAGAATTTTTGCAAGGAAGCATCTCAGCCATGACTAGTTTTAACAACTGTTTTCTCCCCCTTCCCTGCCCCTCCTCATTCCCTTCCCAGGTGTATGTAGGGTGTATGTATGCATGCCATAGTATGGGAGTGGAAATTACAAGACAGCTTATGGGAGCTGGCTCTCTTCTTCCACTATGTAGGTCAGTCCTGGGCTCTACGTTGGGCTAACATCTTGGCAACAAGTTGCTTTACCCACTGAGGCATCACTCTGGCCCAGGATGGGTTTTGCAGACCTATGCAGAGCATCTGTATACTCCAGGTTTTCTGGAAGCTCCTTTGCTCTCGGAAGATCTATTCTGTGCTCAATGGCAGTCACTGATATCTGCTAACTGGCACTTTTAGCACCCTGCAATCTGATCGTGTGTGTTCCAGAGATAGGCACTTGCTCAGAATCCTGGAATGATCTTTTCCTGTCCACTGAGTCCCTTTTAATAATGCCTTTTCCATTTCAAAGACCATTTCTTGGAGGAGACGTAAAGGCAAAGATTTTAATTTTGTATAGATCATTTATTAATGCCAGCCTTACCTACTTAAGCAATGTTCTACTCTGTCTCTAACATTTTGGTCCTAGATACAACTAGCAAGCAAAACGAAGCAATTGCCCTCAAAAATGTAAGTGATATCATACAATCACACATACACACACACACACACACACACACACACACACACATACATTGCAAAACATTCAAGGAAAGCAACAAGGAAATTGAATCCACACAATGTAATGTTCTACAAGATCCTATGGAGACATATCTTTCAGAGTGAAAAAAAGAGGCAGGCTAGGAAAGGTCATAGTCACATACGCACTGATAAAACAGCCATATATTTAGAGAGCAAATAGATAAGATGCTCGTGGCCTTTGCCCTAGGAACCCCCCACACCTGCACATTTATCTTAATGGATACATTCAGAGTAAGACGGTCAAAGTACACAACTCTTAGAGGTATACCACTGTCGGCCAGTCCCAGATGCATGCCCCAGGAGCAGAGCAACAAAGTCCAAAACAGGTCCGGTGCTAGGCTTGACAATGGTTTCTCAAAGATAGGCAAATCAGAATCCCAGCCTGCATCTGGGAATGGTACAGTCTAAGGTAAGTAAGTGGTGCTCCACAGATATGATTAAATGAAAGCTCTGGACAGTGGAGGAAGTGCCCTTGCCATCACAGGGTCGTAGAAAGGGGAGCGAGGACAGCAAGGGTTACAAAAAGGTACTGATCATGGCAGCAGAGGTGACAAAAGACAGGGGAGAGAGGCGGGAACAGACAGGAAGTAGTTGCGAGCCAGGGAATGATGGCGGCCTTGAGAAGCTAGAAGAGTCAGGGAAATATGCTCCTGGTAGGGGTGGGGCCCCAGGAGGAGCACTTTCCAGTCTGTACCTCAATTTTAGGACTTCTGACCTCTACAGCTAGAAGATAATGAGTCTGTGTCATTTAATGACACTAATTTCATATTGTTTACAACACAAGAAGAGACACACAAACTATTATCCAGCTACTTAAAGTCTACAGAGCCATCGAGGGGCAGTGTTAAGATATACAGGAGGCAGGTGGTATGCAGACAATTATGGATATATGAGACATAAAACAGGGTAAAATTAAAACATATTAATAGATAAAAAGATCTCTGAAGTCATGTCCCCAATTCTGTTCGTCAGTCCCCGCTACCCACAGTGGCCAGAGCAGTACTTTCAAGTGTGAAACCAACTACCTTGTTCCTCAGAAGTCTTGATGCCTCTTTTGGACCTGAAACAAAAGCCCAAGTCCCACCAGCTTCGTAGGGACCATATCCAAAATGTCTCTTAGTTCTGGGGACAGCCACCTCACACATTCTGTGAGCACTGTCCCCTGCCCAGGCACCAGTGTTTGCCCTCGCTCAGTCTATATCTCTGCCGTGTAAAGCCCACTCCAGCCTTACTTGCTATTGATGACAAGCGCTGAGTACTCTACTGTCACAGACACTTTGCCAGGTCACTCCGTTGTTTCCATCTGATCCCTGCTAAAGGTCCCCTTATCAGTGGAGATTTCTCGCACTACCTTATGTAAACCACAATCCCATTGCCCCACTCCAGAATGACCTAAGCCCCTTATCTTTTCTCCACAGCACATATTGCTCACCCGACATATTTTAAAACTATCTATTTGAGACCCATCTTCCTGAATTAGATGTACACGCCACACGGACCCAGAATTCAGCAGGTCTGTTCACTGAAGTGCTCTTAGGGTCTAAATGAGTTCACACAGGGGTGTTCAATGGAAACCTATTCAGGGGGTGAACCAGGATTAGAACTGACTTCAGAGAAATAAAAGCAGCTTCCATTTCAATGTAGCTGGGGTGTGGATGGGCCATAAAACTCCACACTGAGGAGCCTTGCAAGGCTTTTCACAGACCAGGAGTCAGGAACTTCCGGATGGTGATAATTTTGGAAGTCTCACTCTGACTCTAGAGCATCTCCATTTTCTGTGCATGACTTTTTAAAATCTCAATTAATCACAAGGCATCTCTCCCTCTCTCTCCCTGGCTCATGAAGTCTCATTATACTCATGCCATCAAGAGTCTCAGACATGCTCGTTTCTCCTTCGTCCCAGAGCCTTGGAACACTCTAAGGTCTGCTTCATTCCCAGGGATGCTTTTCAAACCCATGCTGGCAACACATCTCACGACCTGGGATTCTTTGTCATTCTTATAAATTCCAAAGGGTCAGAGATGA
Source organism: Apodemus sylvaticus (assembly GCF_947179515.1). Taxonomy (NCBI): domain Eukaryota; kingdom Metazoa; phylum Chordata; class Mammalia; order Rodentia; family Muridae; genus Apodemus; species Apodemus sylvaticus. The sequence goes on along the minus strand of NC_067472.1, from coordinate 37,802,164 downwards.
GACAGGAGCACCCAGTATCCTGGAAGATACAAACAGATGAATCCCTTGACACTGAGGGAATCCTGAGGGATACAGGAAGGACTGAAAGAGGAAGAAAAGGATCCAAGGCAGGGTTGAGTTGAGCTACAAAATAAAGAGATCTTTGATTGCAACTCAAAGTGAAAAAACCAAAACAAAATATGCAGAAATAAGCTACTAATCATCCGAGTAACTGAATGAAATGGAGAACGGAGACAAATCTTCCATGCAGAAGAAGTCCACATCCTTTTGAGGCTACTTCCACCCTAATGAAAAGGTGTATCACCTACTAGTCTCTTTCTGTAGGCTGGACATATTGGCATCCCGCTAGCCATTCCAAAATCAAAACAGAAGGAAGTAAAAAGAAACCTTTACAGCTAGGACACCTGGCGAGCAGTCAGCTGGGCTAGGCAGTATCAGTAGTCACAAGTCCCTCAGGACTTAACTAATCCTAATATGATATGGTGAGGGTGGCATTTGACCTTCCCAGGATGCACTATTCTAGTCTAATGATATAAACATCAGACAAATCTCCGCTGAAGGACTTTATATAGAAAACACTTGACAGTAATTCTCAAAATTGTCAAGGTCAGGAAAAGCAGAGAAAAATCCAAAAGACAACCAAGAGGAACCCAAGGGGTCGTGTGATAGGATCTCAGAGGAAAGGTACATTGGGGAATAATGGAAAACCTGAGTCAATTGTAGACTGAAGTTAGAAGTCGTTATCCACTCTGGACTTAAGACAAATGTACCAATACCAGTGTGGGGCAATGAAGGAGGACCCTGGAGGTGAGTTATCAAGAATTCTTTCTTTCTTTCTTTCTTTCTTTCTTTCTTTCTTTCTTTCTTTCTTTCTTTCTTTCTTTCTTTCTTTCTTTCTTTCTTTCTTTCTTTCTTTCTTTCTTCCTTCCTTCCTTCCTTCCTTCCTTCCTTTTTTTTGTTTGTTTTTTCGAGACAGGGTTTCTCTGTGTAGCCCTGGCTATCCTGGAACTCACTCTGTAGACCAGGCTGGCCTTGAACTAAGAAATCCGCCTGCCTCTGCCTCCCAAGTGCTGGGATTACAGGTGTGCGCCACCACGCCCGGCGAGAATTCTTTCTACTGCTATGTATGATAGTATTCTTCTGTATTATGGATCTGTAGTGTCCCCAAAGACCTGTGTGTTAGGGATTGGTCACCCATTTATGACACTCACTATCAAGGAGTAATGCAGTCTTTAGTAGTTGGGACCAAGTAGAAGGAAATTACAACATTGGGGTTGTACTATTGACAGACATCGGATCATTGATCACGGTCCCTTATCTCATTGGATGCTATAAACACCTTTCTTCACCACACCCTGCTACCATGAAGAGCCATCTCCACACAGGCTGGAGGCAGCAGCCACCTGACCGAGAGCTGACACTTCCAAAACTGTGAGTCAAATTATTCTTAAAGATGATTTTCCTCAATTGTTTTGTCATAACAACAGAAGCTAACGCATCCTCTAAATCTAAAAGTGCTCTAAAATAAAGTTTGCTTTAAAAAATAAAATCCCAAGAACTCAACCTCCATCTTCAAAGGCTTCCTAGGTTTCAACTCATAAGGTAATTTTTCCTTAGTGGTCAACATAAGATCTAGCAAAACAAGCTTTTTTGTTATATTTAAAGTGACCCAAAAGAGGCCACACATAGGAGGGGGGATGGGGGTGGGGGTGACCCTATTATTCATGCTGCAGAAACAGATACAGTCATTTCCTATTGCCTTTTCCAGTTTTTCAGTTTGTAGCAATGAGGTACCAGCCTTCGCCACCATCTGCCTGGTTGGCAGAAGATTCCCACAACCATCTAGCAGATGGGCTGCCCACTCCTGTAACCTCACCAAATGCTCTGCAAAGTGGCCTTCCCATCAGACTCTGGCTTTACAGACAGGCGTGACTTCCTTCTTTATCAGTCCTGATTCTCTTCTGTAGATGTGTTTATTCCGGTGAGCCTCATGAATGTCAATAAAGACTGACAATGGGAGGGGTGAGGAGCAGAGGGGGAGGAAGACCATCTAAGCATATAGTCCATCTTTGAAGGCTACCAGGATTGATTCCAGCCCAGTACTTAACTAAACAGATGCACTGCACCTACTTTTGAGTCTTTGTTCTTGTCCTTCCTTCTCATCTAGGTCTTCCTTTTTCTACGATTTGTTCTACACTTTACCAGTTCTGTGTGACTTTCACAAACAAGTGGCCTTTACCCTGCATCACCCTGTCCTCCGGTGACACCAGCTGAGACTCATCTTCCTTTGCAACCCTCTGGGAAACTGTTCTATCTCAGAAGCAGATCTTCCCAATCACACTGTGAGCTCCAGAGTGACCTTATCAGCTTCCCAAGTGCATTTTGGGCTTTGATCAGTCAAATAGTTCCATAAACATTAGCAAACATTTGAAAGTTTATTGCACAGAAATTAAATGAAGAAAGAACACAACCATGCCGTTTTGCAGCTGAAGGCCTTAGGGAAGTGACTTAAGCAGATGACTGCCTTGCCTGAGGTATTATGGGAGCTGCAGAGCCAGAACGGGAAGACAAATTGCAGACTCATCATAAGTATGATGCACCTGACAGCCTCCTAACAGATACTGGAGCTGGGGTTTCTATTGCTGTTTCTAACACCATGACCAAAAGCAAGTTGGAGAGGAAAGGGTTTATTTGCCTTACACCTCCATCACTGAACGAAGTCAGGATAGCAACTCAAACAGGGTGGGAACCTGGAGGCAGGAGCTGACACAGGCAATGGAGGAGTGCTGCTTATTGCTGACTTTACCTGGCTTGCTCAGCTTGCTTTCTGATAGAACCCAGGTCCACCAGCCCAGGGCTGGCCCCAATCCACAGTGGGCTGGGCTCTCCCCCATCAATCACTAAGAAAATATCCTATAGGTTTGCCTGCCGCCACATCTTATGGAGGCATTTTCTCCATTGAGGTTCCCCCTTTTCAGATGACTCTAGCTTGTGTCAAGTTGACATAAGACTATCCAACACCAGTCAAAATTACCCCAGACAATTCTGGCTTTTGAGTCCAATAGGAAAATGGAAGAAAACATTGTTATTAATTAAATTTATTTTTGATAAATAATTAAATTTTATTCTTTGACAATCTTATATGTATATATAATAGATTCTGATTACTCTTTCTGTCCATCTTCTATATTATCTCCCTTCTCCATCCTTACCCATCCTATTCTCAGATTTATGACTTTTGGGTGGTGCTGTGATGCACTTAGTTAAACCAGGATCATGTGGGGTACCACTGGATTGGAACTGTGCACTGGGGCCTAGGAAGATTACTAGAAGCCACACGACTGACTGAAGGTATGATCCCCCCCCCCCCCCAACACACTGCTGACTCAATTGTTGCAAATCATTCCACAGTGAGGATCAGGGCCCAGGGCCCCTTGAACTTCCCTCCTCCATCCATGCTTGGGGGGGGGGGCGTTCCTGTGCAGATCTAGGGCAGGCACCCACAGGTGCTTTAAGTTACCTGAGAAAACTTTTATTCAATTGTTCCTCCCCAAACCTAACGGACTTAAAGCATGTCCATATGGATTTAACTGGGCACAAGGAAGATGGAACTTTAGTGTACATAAAATGCACATGGAAATACAAAATACCCAAAATGAAAGAATATGGAAAAAGCAGTACAAAGAGGGACATTCAGAGTAGTAGGTACCGATCTCAAAAAATAAATAAAAATAAATAAATGAAAGGAAGGAGGGAAGAAACAAAGAAAGAGAGAAAGAAGGGGAAAAAGAAAGAGAGAAAGAAAGAAACAAAGAAAGAAAGAAACAAAGAAAGAAAGAGAGAGAGAGAGAGAGAGACTGACTTGGGAATAAACTCTAGTGACAGTACTTACCTAGAATGCGCCAGGGCCTTGGGTTCAATCCTCAGCAATACAGTAAATAAATAATGCTAATATTCAAGTATGTCAATGAATTTCAAATTAGGAGCCTAGCAAATCATTTCAAGGAACTAGTACAGCAAAGGAAAGAGATAGCAAAGATCAGAGCATAGATACATTGAGAAGACAAAAACAATTCAAAAGACTGACAAAACAGAGTTGTTTGGAAAAGATAAATAAGCTGACAAAACTTTCGATGTATTGATCACAGGTGGGCACTGGGGAAAACCCAGACAGAGGCAAGAAAAGAAATAGAGACAAAGGAAATATGCAAGGTTATGAAGCTTGAGGTGCAGTGCCGGGTGAGCTCGAGGGCTTTTGGAGTAACTAGGGTCAAGCCAGATGCTGGAGGAGTACCCTGCATGAACACCGTGGCCCTGCCTGCGGTGGCTGTGCAGTGACAAGCCAGTGCGGAGACTCCCCTGCAGCAGTGGCACATGGCACACAAGCCCCCCAACAATGTGTGGCCAGGTCCCTTCAGCAATCGGCTTCTCACTTTCCACCGGCAACTCTGTGGTCTGCTTCTTAGGGTTTCTAAAAATAAGTTACCACCAATTCGATTACACAACGACACAGGCATTTGCAATTACATTGTGGCGGCCCTTGCCTAAATGAAACAAGGCAAAGCCCTTCTCTTTTTATTATGGGAGAAAGGGGACCAAATTTCCTTGCAGGTGCCAAGTACCAAAGCTCACTTTTCTGTGTCACCACCAGGAGACTCAGGGCAGTGAGCTTTACCAGACATGCCCACCCACTGTGCCAATCATCAGAATTCCAATCTATTCAGCTTCACCTAAGGGACAGGCAGACCTTTCCAGTCCTCTACTCCTGCCAATGCTCTCACGCCAGATGCTACTTAAGAGAGCTTGGCCCAGAACATACCCTGGTCTTCCTATAGTTTTGGCCACGGCAGTTCTTTGGTTTTGTTTTCATGGCCTCTGATTTAGCTGCGAGCCATAAGTACAGCAGCTCTTCCTCTGGTGTCCTTTTCATAAACTGTAGGCGGCCACATCCTGTATCTTGAGAGAGCAGGGTGAGAACTTTAAAACGTGTCATGGCTAATCCTGATGCGAAGAGAGCATTAACTAGAAACGGTAAGAGAGTGACCCCCCCACCCCCCAATGCCAAACATGTCGAGGATTACATGAGCAGAGACACTCCTTACCTTCAAAAATGTATCAGACTCGCTATGAGCTGAGACTGGGGTACAGTGGAAATGCATTTTATGGATCTAATCTACCAAAACATCACAGTTTAGTCTCCATGCAGTAAATGCACTAAGACTCTCTGCACTACCCTACAGTTGGGCAGAGATGTCTAACACAGTGTACTACAATAAAGTGTGGAGTAGCTCACAGAATGCAGTGAATGGTTCCCTGTCATTCTGAGCGACACTATTAAACAAAAGAATCCGCATAATTCAGTTAACAAGACCTTGGATGAAAGAGAATTCCTTTTGTCAATCGCTTGTTCATTGAAAATTAAACCAGCCCCTCTCTTACTCAACAAGTTTATAATCCAACAGAGAAAGGTAAGACACACTTACAAATAACTAAAAACTCATTCTGCGAGGTACTAAGCCCCATAAGACACGTGGAAATAAAATGGTCAGCTCTCCCATTTCACTGCTTACTCTAGCATCCTGGGAAGGATTCCTGGAGTGGCTACTGCCTTGGACCAGCACACTGGGGCTCAGAAAGGGTCACAATCCATGGAAGATGGACAGCAGGAAGAGGCTATAAGTTATCTCTATGCCTCCTATACCCTGGCCCACCCATATCATGAAAGGACTGCGGCCTGCATGCTATAATGTATTTCCTGGAACTCAGAGAAAGGGAAACGAATTTCAAAAGCAAAAGGCACAATTCCAGCACTTTATCAGTTTTCAGCGTGTGACTCAGTAACTTCTACATGCTGTTGCTCTGTGTACTAGCCAGTCTTCCCATCCGAAGAGAAAAACCCATCACACTACAAAGGCTTAACCTTGAATCTTAAATCAGGCTGTTAACTTACATGTAGACACATTCCGTTCTTGCCACCTTACCTCTAATTGCACAACCTTGTGTATTTTTTGTAGCCTTCCTATCTGTTGTGGATTTCTTGAGGGCAAGGACCACATATTTGATTTTGCAATTGCTTCCTTGCCCAACCAAGCCCTTCCCTCTAAACGCCAACCCCTTGCTCTAGTTACCTTACAAAATTATTGCACACAGAAAGTATCTGGAGGTGCTTCCCACTATGTGTATTTAGTTTTTTTAAAGGTTTATTCTCTCTCTCTCTCTCTCTCTCTCTCTCTCTCTCTCTGTGTGTGTGTGTGTGTGTGTGTGTGAGTACGAGTGTGCACACATGCATATGCACACAAGCTCGAATGCCCACAGAAGCCAGAGGTGTCAGATGTCCCGGAGCTGAGGTTACAGTGATTGTAGGCCACCCAATGTAGGCGCTAGGAATAGAACTTGGGTCTTCCGGAAGAGCAGTAGGCATTCTTGACCACTGAGCCATCTCTCCAGCCTCTATCCCCAAGTTTCTTTAACCCTCTTGTGATCACTTATGTGTGTGGCATTGCCTCACTTTGGATGCTGTTCTCTGCTGAGAAGACAGAGGGACCGAATCATCTTAGACACGTCCAGTGCACCACTGCAATGGCACTACTGTCCTGTTTCTCAACAAAACAAACAGCTATCCAGACATCAGTGATGTCAGCTCATATCGGTGCCACATATAATCTGAAACTCAACTGAGATGTGACACCTCTTTAGTCACGAAGAATTCTAAGGCTCTGAAGCAGCCCTCAATAGAGGCATATGACCCTTAAAACTAAATTATTACATCTTTTGAAAGGGATCGTAGGCATGCTAAAGGTGATTTTCCTCGGAAATGGTGACTATGGAGGTCATATCTGTTTACTTGTTAATGATTGAAGGACCAGCAAGGTGGAGGAGATTTCAAAATGAGATTTCAAGGAAGCCAGTATCCACTGTGGCTTCATCTAAGGAAGCTCCCTTCGTCCAAAGGGGGAAACCACATTGGACTGCCATACTCAACGTTTAAATCCAAAACAGTCGTGAAATCCCACCATCCTTTCCTGCTTCCATCCTGCTGGCTGTGCTTTGGAGCCTCGCACTAATATAAAGCCCACTCCGCCTGTTTTTAAGGGCCTAATGGATTCTAAGGAGTTTATTGACCTGATGGGACAAGCTCAAAGGTTTTATTTCTCAACACAGTCCAGGCTCTACTGCATGGTTCCTAAGGGCTTCAGGAAAACCCCCTGCTTTTCTGGAATCTAGTTATACACAATCTCAAAGTGCAAGATCTGTTAAGAATTAAAGCTTTCACAGAGTGTTTTGTTTGTTTGGATTTTTGTTTATTTTAATGCTGTAATTGGACACGGGCTGTGAACAAAGATCTAAAACATCCCTTAAAGTAATTTTTTAATCCAAAAATAAATCTCATCTGCTGACATGACTCACTTTTTTTGCAATCAATGTGACTTCCAGTAAGCCTTGAAGGACATTTCTCCAATTGCAGTATCTTTGCCTACACTGGAAGCAGGGTCATCCACATCCCAGTCCCTGGCTATTGGTATCAGGCACACCCCATATCTTATTGTCCTTGTCCACTATTTTCTATACCGTATAATATCGTTTTTAAAAAATGACTTGCTTTCTGCTAGGCATGGAGGCTCATGCCTATAATCCCAATATTCAGGAAATTGAGGCAGGAATATTGTTTTAAATTGAAATCTAGCCTGGGCTAGCTACAAAGTAAGTTTGAGGCCAGCCTGGGCTAACAGAATGATGCTCCTTCTCAATAAAGCAACAGAAATCAGAAATAAAAAATAAATTTTGTTCTTGTATAGTCTTCATACTGTGCTCATATGCAATCAAATGCACAATAAATGGTGAACAAATTGTAATTTTTTTGTAATGTATTTTTTCCATTTATTTGAAATAGATTTCACCATAGTAATTTATCTTCAAATAATTCTGTCCTTGGGAATAATATGATTTAATCATTTCTCTAAATGTCATGCACTGAAATTATTTTAACCTTTCATCATTATTATTAAAATTGTTCTAACAATATTTTTTTCTCCAGCAATTCTTTTTTTTCTGTGAAAATGGAAATCACTGGCCAGGCATAGTGATACATGCAATATAGTCTCAGCACCTGTAAGGCTGAGGCAGGAGGATTTCACTTTCTTGATTCTGAGGCAAGCCTCAGTTAAAAAGGGAGAACCTGTTTCAAAAAAACAAAACAAAACAAAAACAAACAAAGCAAAACAATGACAAAATTAATTATTGGTTTAAAGGGTAAGGTTAAAAAATGACTTTTTTTTGCCTTTTTAGAACAATATATATATGTGTGTGTATTCTAGAGTTCAAATCACTACATGAAATTATTGTAACCTTCATGTAACTAGACATGTCACGGAGCTAGGAATGTTTGGGCACAAAATGCAGCTGGCTCCCTCGGGCACTTCTGTCTGCAGAGAACACTTTAGGATCAAGTTCGGCCAGTGGCCACCATGACGCCCATCAGGTGGTAGGCAGGGGGATGGCACTGTTGGAAGTTCCAGAAGGCCCTTGAGAGTTGTGGTTAGCTCTGACAGGTGGGCATGCGTGACATCATCATCAACAACAACAACAACAATGCTAGAAACTCAATGGTCACCAAAGCTAGAGGCACACGGTGGCCACTCTCAAAGTCCCCTTGCCAATGGTATCAGCACAGAGGCTTGAGAGCAGGTGGCGCTTGGCAGTTTCAGTGCTTGTATTAGTCACAGAAAATGTTTTCTCTCCTTTCCATCAGGTATTACCCATGTTGGTAAGTCTAGTCTGATCCCGCCGACACCTGACACATTATCACTGGACTATAATATTTCTATGACTGAAATTTTCACTGGCATTTGAGGAATCCAATTAATTCAAACGTCTTAAAAATTCCACAGGTGTGTGACTTCTGGGAGCATCTCATACTGAGTCTGAACGGTAGTGCTTATTGAAACATGGACACGTGTGTGTGTGTGTGTGTGTGTGTGTGTCCTCATGTTAGATTCTCTGCAGCACAGCAAGTTACACCCACACAAGAAGCACATACTTAGTTAATCTTGGGAACATCATGCACTACTCTGAACCCTAACCAACAAATTATTTGGTGTCCACCAATATCCTTCTTTAACAGGTAAACATGAGTTTTCGTCACCCATACTGAGGGAGTGTTTCAACTCAAAAAGCCTTGGCAGTCTTCAGTAAAGCGCTTCCTTCCCAACCTTGGGCTCCAAAGCTAAGAAAGAAAGTCCTTACAAGGACCCTTAGTGCAGATCTGCTTACCCACCCTTGCTATAAAAGTGATGTCCGGAGGGTGACCTCACTCTGCAATCCCTATAAAATACATTCTCTTGCGTGGGTGATATTTCTGAGGACCTCAAAGGCCATCACTCTATTTGGCCTTTGATCTTGGTCAAGAGCCACTGTTTAGATGTTCATTCTACTTATGAAAAGAAAGAAGGAAAGAAAGAGGGGGGAGGGAGAGAGGGAGAGAGAGAAACAAAGAAGAAAACAAAGAAAGAAAGAAAGAAAGAAAGAAAGAAAGAAAGAAAGAAAGAAAGAAAGAAAGAAAGAAAGAAAGAAAGAAAGAAAGAAAGAGAAAGAAAGAAATGAAAAGAAAAGGAAACGGCACAAGCGAGCCACTTGACCGGAGGTCACCGGCGCGTCAGCATCAGTGCTGGATGAGTCAGAGTTGTGCTTCTCTGACCACAGTGCTCACTGTATTCAAATTCAACGTGGGCAAATGAAAGCAAATGGCATTTAGAAGCTTGGGACACTACACTTGCTCTAACTCCCCAACCAATAAACTCCTTTTGCAAGCAGATAGAAAGGAGTTGTCAAAAGACATTGTTTGCCTTTTGAGTCTAAAGTAACAATAAAGACAAATCACAAGAAGTTTATGTTGGCCTTTGTGGGTATTCTTAGTACTTTAAGTTCTTTCTTTCTTTGTTTCTTTGTTTGTCTCTTTGTTTCTTTGTTTCTTTGTTTCTTTCTTTGTTTCTTTGTTTGTTTGTTTGTTTGTTTGTTTGTTTCTTTCTTTCTTTCTTTCTTTTTCTTTCTAAGTAAGAAGTAGAACAAATAAACCGCCAACAGTTTTGAAGCAGGCATTTTTGAGGCATACTGACTTATTCAGATCCTACACAAGTTTAAGTTCCCCCTTTCCTTTTTTTTTCTTCTGAAGGAGAATTAAAAGACTAAAAGTAGCAGCATCTAGGGCATAGGAGGCACAGAAGCTGTTAAGTTGGGTGGGAACACAGGGCGGAAATACGAGGTGGTTGCCTGCAGGACTTGAGTCTGCTTGGAGAGATAAGCCTGGAGGCGGTGACAAGCTGGCCTCAGGGAAAGCTCCCAGGAGTTACAAGAAGAATTGCCAAGAAGTAAGTGGGCTTGAGAAACTGCTCCTGGGGACGCTTCCCCAGATGCCTTCTAAAACAACTGAATGTGTACCGTATCTCAAAACGTAGACGCCATTTCCTCAAAGAAAACAGAAGGCAATTCAGTAATAAAAAGAGAATCAGAGCCAGCGTATGAGATAATTAAATTGCAAATTAAGATCAGAGGACAGGATGATCTGTTACATACACCTTTTCAGGGAAGTTTTTATTAATCCCAAACCTGTAACAATTCACAAGCATTCTAACTACCATGGCTCTGCCATATCTTTCCTGACATCCACCCTCCTCCAAGACTTCACCTGGAGATCCTGCAGGTGTCTCAACTGCATCTGCTCCCATGGCTTGGATCAGTGTCCACACCCTGTTACCTTACCCCAGCCACTGTGTCCCTCCTGGACCACCCTGGTTATAGCCACACCTTGCCTAGACCTCCCACCAGCCTCTCAATTGAATATCCAAAGTGAGACTCATCACCACAAACTTCTTGCCTCTGCCAGAGGGCCTCTCCTCCACACACATATCTCAGTGAAGCTTCTCTTTCCACACTCTTTTAGCATTTAGCTAAAAACTAAAGAATCTCTTTCTCCAGCCCCTAACGTTCTCTCAACACTTGTCTCTACGTAGATCAGTGCCTCCAGGTCTCAAGGTTGCTTCCTTTCATCCCTGTTCATCACCTTTACTGAGGTCTCATCTCTGTCATTAGCCAGCTGTTGCTGCTGGTTTATTTCCTTTCAAATTCACTTCCCCATATTGCTCACGTGACCGATTGAAATTATGAGCTCATCACTTGTCCACAAAAATATTGTTGCATTGCCGTCTTCAGAGAAGCTTGAACATGGCACAGTTAATGTGTCCATGGTGAGGTCCCAACACAGCATGTCCTATGTTCTTCCACCCTCTCCCATCCCCCCACTACCAAAGTATGCAGCTGCAAAACGCTGAGATCTATGATTCTATATCTGCAGTGCTGGACATGGCATATAGCTGCTGTCATTCTGTAATATCATATCCACGATGACCACCACAGTGAAGATGATGAAGAATGGCCAATGGTCCTGTAGGACAAGACTGGGGATCCATGGTGCTATGGAGCAAACCAAACCATGTAAGGTTTGAGGAGGAACACAGTTTGGGAATCCACTTAGAAAGGGTAGTTAAGAGGGGTCAGTATAGGAAACAGGCAAGGACAAAGAATGTCTTATCAAGGGCAGCAGCTACTCATGCCCGGGGCGAACAGAAAAGAAAGATGGCTCAAGTTTCTTCAACTCTATGAAAACTTCAAACACGGGGAAGGAGGCAGACTGAGGATTTCTGAAGATTTCTGTGCAGTGCTCATTCCCCACTGTGATAAAATTAGGGGTCTCAAGCATAGATGAGTCTCCAAAAGAGATATGTGAGGTCATTCTGTTATTTCAAATGCAGAGCACACATACTTCAACATATTAAAAAATGAAAAGAGACTAACATTTGGCAGCACACAAAGCCACTTGCTGGGACAAGGGCTTGAAACGGTGGACAGGTAGAAGCCAGATGGTTTATATTTTCAAAAGGCAGGATAAACTAGAAGATTAACGAAGTTGCATCTTTTAAACAAATGGATTCATGAACTAGGAATTGCAGGCCAGCCTTGGGCTAGATCAGAGGTTCTCAACCTTGGGTTCATAATCCCCTTGGTGAGGGTACATATCAGATACTCCATTTATCAGATATTTACATTATGACAGACAGCAGTAGTAAAATTATAGTTATGAAGAAGCAACAAAATGCTGTTACAGTTGGCAGTCACCACAACATGAGGAACTGTATTAAAGGGTCGCAGCGTTAGGAAGGTTGGGAACTCTGGGCTGAGACACTGCTCTGAGCACTGGGGAGAGGAGAGTGAGATGGCGAGAGCTAGGTGACTCCCCATTGAAGGATACAGACTAAAGAGAAAACAACAGAAGCAATATGCAGGGTGTCCAGCGACGCAAAGTTGCTCAGCCTGTGTGCAGCAGATACTTAACGCTAAGTACCAACGCTGTCCAGAGGTTCCAACGTGTGTGGAAATGAATGACCCCCCAACAAAGTTTGCACACACACACACACACACACACACACACACACACATATGAAACCCAGCTGGACAGGCATCTCAGAGGCTGAATTTCCATTTTGTTTCTATAAACAAACATATGCAAAAGTCCTGTTTCCCTTGTCACCAGAGGCAGAGCTGCCATTTGTCCCGTTTCCCATTCACTCTCACCTCTCTAGCTAAGCCACACATCTTGGGGAAAAAACAATAAACGGGCATCATTTAAAAATAGCTCATCAAAGCATTAGCCTTCTTGTTTCTTTTCAAAGATGAACTCTCAGGCCAAAGGAAAGCCTGCTTATGTCGTCCGTCAAAATAAAGTTAAGTTTCATTACTGTTTCCCCTGCTTTATTAGAGTTTTGCTGATAGGAGACAGGAAATTTGGGGAACTGCTCTGTGCAATTTCTCCAAAGGAAAGAGAAAAACAATTTGTCATCTATAAGTCTAAGGACATAAAAATTGAAAATGAAACTGTCACCAAAATATCCATCATTTTTTACCACTATAATTAAGTGAAATAAAAGCATTTATGAAAATCTTGCTTTAGATCAGATAAAGTAGCAAACACATTATAAATATTTCACAGAAAATAAAATGGAAATGATGCCCATCTTAGTATCATTTTAAAAGGTAGGTAGGACTTGGGAAAATGGATTTGTTATTGGCCTTTCAACAGAGAAAAGCAAAGGATTTGACCAGAGACCTTTAAGGTCTTCTTCTAATACTCCCTATAGGTTACCCCAACTTTCTCCCTCCCTAAGAGTAATTTCAGAGGCAGGAGAGAGTGGTTAAGAGCACTTGTTATTCTTCCAAAGGACATGAGCTCTGGTCCCAGCACCGGCATCAGGCAGGTCAAAACTATCTGTAACTCCAGCTCTGGGGGACCTGATGTCCTTTTCTGACCTTAGTGGGCACCTGTACATGGCGGCCGCTTCACATGCAGGCGGGGAAGGAATGGAATTGGGGGGGGGGGGATGGGGAGAGAGAGGGAGAGAGAGGGAAGGGAGGGGACAGGAAGGGAGGGCATGGGAGAGGAGGGGAGGGAGAGGAGAGAAGAGGAGAGGAGAGGAAGAGGGAGAGAGAGGGAGAGAGAGGGAGAGGGAAGGAGGGAAAGGAATAGAAGGGGGAAGGGAGAGGGAGGGAGAGAGACAGAGTGAGAGAGGGAGAGAGAGAGAGAAAGGAGGAGGGGAGGAGGAGAAGGGAGGAGGGGAGGAGGTGAAGGGAGGGGAGGGGAGGAGAAGGGAGGGGAGAGGGGGAGGAGAGGAAAGGAGAGGAGAAGAGAGGAGAGGAGAAGGGAGGGGAGAGGGGGAGGAGAGGAAAGAAGAGGAGAGGAGAAGAGAGGAGAGGAGAGGAGAGGAGAGGAGAGGAGAGGAGAGGAGAGGAGAGGAGAGGAGAGGAGAGGAGAGGAAATAGCAATTTTAAAGTACAATGAGGTCTTCTAGAAACCACAATTTAGACCACATGGGCATTATCTTGTCCCTAGATCCCAATGCAGCATCAACAGCATAGCAAACAACAAGTAAGGCTGTTGCAGGTTAGATCTGAAATGGCCCCCACACGGCTGAATGCACCGTTTTGGGAGGAGCTAGCCTCTGGCACAGCCCCCCAGTTTGGGTCTAGCTTTCTCTGATTCCTGGTGGGTCACCTGAGACACTGCCACCTCAAGTCTCTTTTGTCACAGACCCATTCCAGCTGGATTGGACTCTAGTTCCTAAATCTTGAGCCAAAATAAATGCTCTCGAAGTTGTTTCTGGGAGATATCCTGTTACAGTGACAGGAAAAGCTAACTAACTCCTAGGGTCACTCTCAAAGCCATGGAGGTAGAACCTCCTTAAAATGAATGAATGAAATCAGAGAGACATTCAGAAATAAAAAAAAATGGGGACAATATCTGTGGGACAAAGAACACTGCATCTCTACACAGGTTTCCCAGTCAAAAGCTACACTCGGCTCTGTACCATCTTATAAAGACTTGGAAATACAAGACAGATTTGGGGAGGTTTTCTGTTTGAAAAATGGTCATAATCAATGGTGTACCTTAAGGGACAGACAAGCCCTCTGCAAATAGGAAGTGTGTTCTAACAGTAGAGCAGCCTGCTCAGAGTGTGTGAGCAGCTACAGGGGCTCTCCACCCAGCCCTTGCATTTTGTGCTCAGTTGGCTAGTTAAAATGAGAAGAATTGATATATCAATGAAATTAAGATGGAGAAAAAAAACCTCTCAAATTGTCCTGGACATGTTTTATGTAAGGGTTTGTTTGTTTGGTAAGTTGGTTGGTTTTTATTGCTGTTTTACAGTATTTAGGTTCTTGCTAAAAATATTATAAACTTTAGAGTAAACATTACTTGAAAAAAATATAGGTAGGCTCAGTTTAAAAGCTATGGTCCCCTGCTGAAGCTTCTGAGACCTGTGTGACAAGGTGGCCTTATGAACCACTGTCCTCAAGTCCAAATTCCAACATGTGTCCACTCTCCATGACTCATCTTATATGCTGATAGAAATGAAGACTTTACGGGGACAGCCTTCACAAGGTCATTAACCACCCCACTCCCATCTCCTAGAAGGCACATAAATGCAGAGTCTTGTATACAAGGCTCAATCCCAAGACAGTATGCCAAATGAGGATAGATCAGATTCAGGCTTTCTACACCACAAAGCCCCATCATGAAAATAATACCAACTAGTGGATCATGGCCACCGTGTATTTGAAGTTGGAGGTAGGAGGGAACATTCCAGAAGAGAACAGAGTATATTTCATATACTGTGGAAGAGCTGTTTCATGAAACGAGTGTTTTGATTAAAAGTATTATTTATATCTCTGTATATCCTGCGGTTCATCATGGAATGTGTTTCTTCTAGGACACTGACTGCCATATAAAAACTGAAAGGCTGTGTCACCCCCCCCCCCATTTCCCCATCCCTCCTACCCAACCCTGCCCCGCTCAAAGTCAAGAGAGTACTCAGGGGCCTCGAAAAATGGCTCAGGGGTATCAACATAAAAACAGTTCTCTTCTTAAAGGGAGCAAGAAACAGTTTATTCCAGAGTCATTTGAATGATCATGTCGCAGGAACATAGATTTATGTTACCCCAAATTCCATATTCCAACATGGAAGCAGTTTCACAGGGTTTTTTACTGTTGTTGGTGGTGGGGTTTTTTTGGGGGGGGTTTCTTTTTAGTTTTACAGGACAAAGAAAGTCATAAATCGTGCCAGTTTTAAAATGCATTGTTGGGTACACCAGCGAGGTAGCTAGACCTAACATGCTATCCAATGGTATTCTTAGCTCTTGGATTGGTGGAAGCTAGGGTTTCACTTAGTCACTTCTCAGTGGTTTTTATTTATTATCACAAGGTGTTCAGCTACAGAGCAGGGCAAGGAATCGAGGTTAAAACTAGCCTAATATAAAGCGATGGCCCCTGAACCCACAAGACTCCAATCGCTCCATGGAACTGACATTCCAATTGGTCCATCACTCTCTGTCGACACAGAACTCCTTCCGGGAGATTTTTGTTCACACCAGACATGGATTCTTTTTCAAAGTGCTTGTCAACAGTGCTTAAGAGTATCTACTGCTCTTCCAGAGGCCTCGAACTCAAGTCCCATCATCCACAACAGGCAGCTCACAATGGCCTGTGGGCATCTCATGTTTCTTGTCTCTATGAATACCATGCCCAGGTGCAGATGCCCACAGTAGACATACACATAAATGCATAATTAAAAGTAAAACTAAATCTCACAAAAGCAACACTCAGTGGGCTCTCTCCCTCTCTTTCTGCCACAGAACAATATAATGTAAGATCGGTTCTCCACAACCTCAACCCAGAAAGCAACCACCCCAGCATTCTGATCCTAGACTTTTAGCATCCAGAACCATCAGAAATAAATTCTGGGAGGTGTAAGCCACTTAGACGATGGTCTTTTGTAGCAACAGACTGAACTAAGACAGGTGGTTATTTTTTTTATTATTATTAATTTTCTGTTCACGGCCAGGAAGTCACAGTGGTTGGACGGGTCTGTGGCAACAGGATCTTGCATTGGTTAACCACCATGAAGGCTCTCCCTGTAAGGTTTTAATGCCGGTTACAGAGTAACCGACAAGGCCAAGTGGCAAAAGTAAATGCAAACACAGGTCAGGACCATTTATTTCTTAATTGAGGTGCTATTCAGGGTCTCCTACATGGCAGAAAGGTATCCTGATGCGGGGAGTGGAGGGCTAGAAAAGGGGAAACCATTTGAAATGTAAATAAAAATTATATCGAATAAAAAAAAACCTTTAAAACAAAAAATAAAAATAAAGGCTACAGAGTGAAAAAAAAAAAGAAAAAAAAAAAAGAAAGGTATCCTGCAACTTTCTTTTAATTCTTATTTTGGAACAGGTCTGGATGTTCTGGATGCCTGTGAATTTATTCTGTAGCCTGGGTTGCCTTTGGATTTGTGACCCTGAAGCCTTAGCAACCCAAATAGCTGGGACTACAGATCTGTAGCAGCAGGCCCAGCAGGTCAGGGCGAATCCTAGATCAGCTCTCTAGGATTCTGGAGGCCTGTGTCTTATTCCAACCTGTAAAGCACCTAGGCAGATGAATGCTTTAGCATCTAATTCCTTCCTCAGCAGCTGCTTGCTTCTGTGGATGTAGGCAGCATTGACCTTTTCCTCTTTGACTAAAAGTTATATTTGCCCGTGGAAGCATACAGGCAAGCCTTCTAAAGCCATTTTACATAGTGTGTAACCCTCTTTGAGTGTGAGCCCCTTAATGTCCATTGGCGTGCCCAGGGAGTGGTCAGTAACTGGCTGTATCCTCGAAGACCAGGAGTTTTTAAGAGGATAGCCCTCCTCCCACCCCCGAGTGCACCTCTATCTTCTCACCTCCGAACCACAAGACTGCCCAACCTTCGCATCTCTTCCTCTGCTACAACGTTAATTTAACTAACTGGCACATAAGGGTCAACATTCTGATTTTTAAAAGCGGTCTATAATAAAAAGCCTTCCCTTCATCCCTGCTCCCAGAGAGCCAGTTGGTCATCCCAGAAGCATCCTTCTAGAAATATGACTTGTGGACAACCTTGCTTGGGGGTAATTACTGCAGGGGCCATTACAGAAAGGCTGATCACACAATTATTCCATCAAGCAGTAGAAAGTTGGAAAAGATCCACGGGTCGCATTAACTACAACAGCATGCACGGCATCTGTGCGTTTCCTCTCTTGTCTGGGATTTTGCAAAAGGCTTTTTATTGTTGTTTTTGTGTCTGTGTTTTATTTTTGTTTTCTTTGTTTTTTACAGATGAAAGCAATGCTACTCATCAATACTTTTACTTATGCTGACCCTGTGCTGCTCAGGACATCCTCGGGGAAAGAAGCTCATGCTGAGTAGCCTACCCTTCTGATGCTAGAACATCACGAGCGCACGAGTTCAATAACCACAACACTGAACCCTTCCCAGTGATCAGATGGGAAAATGGTCATGGCCTCTGTCCAAAGCAGCTTTGAAACTATCCCAACCCCATGGTCAGTCGATAAAACACTCTCCAGACCCAGCCGCACAGGCTGTAGGGAGGGTCAGAAACCAACTAGTGCTTAGCAGGACTAAACACCAAATAGTACAGAATAGACTGGTTGCCCAGAGACTGGAGTGACAGTCAGCACGGGGACTCCACAGGGGACTCTGCAGGGCCCTTCAACTGAGTCAGCAGCCAAACCTCCTATTATAAACTAGAAGCCAATCTTGGCATTTAGGCAACATCAACAACAAAACAAACAAACAAAAACAAAAGTAACTGCTTTTTAACCCATGCACTGATTACTTGAGTAAGTTTGAATTCAGATGTAATGGCCTACATTATTTAGTGGAGGAAATTTCAAGACAGCATAATATTTAGGCAGTGGTACGGTTAGTATTCATTACATTTATTGATGCTTATAATGAGAATTCAAAACACAAAGACTGGTAAGGAAGCGTGAATCGAGTTAAAGTTGTGGACCAGCTGTGGAGTTATAGGATGGAGTTAAAGTTGTGGAGAATATAGACCAATGGTTCTCAGCCTTCCTGATGCTGTGACCCTTTAATACACTTCCTCATGCTGCAGCGAACTCCCAACCACAACATTACTTTTGCTGTTGTAATTTTGTTACTGATCATAACATAAACGTTTGTGTTTTCTAATGGTCTTAGGTGACCCTTGTGAAAGGGTCCTTTGACCTCCCAAAGGGATTGCATGACCCACAGGTTGTAAACCTCTGGTATATAGGCAAAGCATCTATGCTTGGTCAAGGAAAACCTTTCATAGTTTGTACTGGCAGGAAAGAAATTACCTCGAAGGCAAGATCCTCTCCCTTGGAGGGCTCCAGCTTCAAAAGCAAAACAAAACAAAACAAAAGCAAATTCAGTTGAGACTGAACTTCATTAAAGGCCACCAAGGGGTGTTGACGGCTGGAAAATAATCACCTTGGGAACTGTTTTCCCAGGACCAATCGCTCAAAGAAGCCAGTAGAGCTGTGATAAAGGCTGTACTACATCTCCATCTGGCAGCAAAACTTGGCAGCACTGTCCACACCGTGCTGAATTTACAGACATGAAATATCAAGAGTTATGGATGGGGTCACAGAGGTTTGCACCAAACTTTCAACTTCAGCAGGACAGTATGGCATTTTGGACTCCCTGTAAGGGGACCCTGAGAGGCCAGTAAGTGATGCTCTGAAAGTAAAGCCCGTGTTGCCATGGAGACCCCAGACCGTTGGATGTGTTGGGACCGTAATGTTCAGCAGGGAACGCTGTAGGCGCAGTGTGGGGCTGGCTTAAGTGGGAGACTACGTGTGCTGCAGGCAGCAGATGTGGAGCTGCTGCAGATTGTTGGAACACTCAGACAACCATGAGCCCCACATGCTGGACTGGAGTGAAAGAATTTGGTATTTGCCCTGCTGGTTTTGTGTTTTACTTTGGTCTGGCCATTCCCCACTGTGTTCCCATTCCCCTGTTTTGGAATGAGAATTGGTGCCATTGTATTTTGTAAGTATGTAACGTGTTATTTTATAAGGGCACACAATTGAGAGATTGCCTTGAGTTCCAGATAAGACTTCGGATTTTTGCACAGGGTTGAAACATGAGACTGACTCTGAGGAGTTCTGAGTTGGAGTGAACACGTTTTGTGGTAGGAGAAGGCCAGGAGTCTATGGAGCCAGAGATGGAGTGTTATGATTTGAAGTGACGTGTGCCAGTGACTAGGGTCACTTGTGACAGCCAATCTTCACTTTTAATTAAAATGGTTTAGAATTGTCTTAAGGAAACATACCTCATGGTACTTCTAAAAAGAGGAGACCCTGAGTGTGGGTAATGTCAACTGATAGGTCTGGGTCCCAAACTGAATAAAGGGGGGGCAGGGAAGCAATTTGTGCATCAGCACTGGTCACTCTCTGATTCCTGGCTATATATGCAGCACGACCTCATGATCCCACCACCATGCAGTATGATGGTCTACACCTTCAAACTGCAATGCCAATGCACCTTCCCATCCTTAGGTTGCTTTGTAAGCTGTAAATTATTTAGTCTCAGCAGAAAAGAAAAATAATGAACACCCCCTCCCACCATTGGTGCACATATGCACAAACACATGCATGCACATATGTGTAGATGTGTTGCACATATGTGTAGATGTGTTGCGCAGCACGCGCGCGCGCGCACACACACACATACACAGCTCAAACAACGCTGATGATGCTTCCTGCCCCCTATTTCAACTGGTTTCTATTATATAGAAGGACAGAAAACATAACTTCAAAACACTCTCTTCTTTAAATTCTTCCCCCACAATTATGTAAGTCACCTGGGTCTTCTTCCCAGAGCTGCTGGAATAAACCACAGCCACAGATCACAGACATCCCTTTTTGGAAGACAAGTGTTTTCTCTCAGTCCATATCCAAACATGTATCTGCTACACTAGCCATATATGATGCTGAAGGGCTCTGGACCAAGGTATGGCCAGCTCAACCTGGCGACAGCATTCTTTGGTCTCTTGATAAAGGGAATGAGCACACTTCAGGGTGTCCCACAGCACACTAAAACTGGGTGTTTAGAAAGAGTTGGGTGAGTCCCTAGGATTTACAATGGAGTTTTCAACCTACATCCCTTAGAGAAATTGATTATAATTATGAAGGTGGACCTGTATACACTCATAAAACCATAAACCATTAGAATACAATGCTGTTTGGATTAATTATTTAGAAAAGAAAATCCTCAGATTAAGCAACAGTGTCAAAGGCCATCAAGGCAGAGAGCCCTGGCAGCTAAAACCTGTCCATTTCTCAGAGGGATTCATCTGTCTCCAGGAGACAAAGATCCAATAGCGTGTGCCTGTTTCAACCATATCTATCCTGATAGCTACAGCATGGATAATGGTTATCAGACAGCCAGAGCAGATGCAGAAGTCAACAGCTAGGAGGTGAACTGCAGAAACAACAGCATGAAGATGGATGGGGAAGATCTTCAGGGTCTGACAGCAATAGAAGTCGGCAGTAAATTAGATGCCACAGGTGGAGTTAAAAGAAGACCCCCCCCCCCACACGTTTCTGCTTTTGCTCTTTGGTGGCCAGTGAGTTGACGGATTGAGAGTCTGTGAGAGTATAGAGAGAGAGAGAGGAGGAATAATGATTTCTTGCACACATGGAATTAGAAGTGCCTTGGGAATTTTTGAGTGTAATGCCAATCATGTAATTTAGAATTCTGAGGGAGATGAGGAGGAAGGGAGAGGAAGGAGAATAGCACACAGAGAGAGCCAGAGCCAGAGCAAGTGCACATCAGGTTAAAGGCATAAATATAGAATTAGGGATTTTTTTCATCACTTTTAAAATATTCTCATCCAAGTCCATTCTGAGGTGCTATGACAATAACCCTCTGTGCTCATGGACACACATGCTAACTGAATGGGTTCCCACTTCTTCCCTTGTTCTGCTGGTTGAGCTTATATCAACTGGACAAAAGCTGGACTCCTTTTAGAAGAGATAACCTCAGTTGAAAAGATGTCCCCGCCACATTGTCCTGTGAGCAAGTGAGTTATCAGCGCTCCTCCATGGCCTGGGCACCAACTCCTCCTGCCTCCCCGTTCCTGCCTGTTTGATTTCCTGTACTGAGTTCTCTTGGCAGCGGAGTCTGACCTGAGAGTTACAAGCTGAAATAAAACCTCCCCTCCTCAAGTTGTTTATGGCTTGGTGCTTATTCACAGCTATAGAAACCCTAACTTAGACACTTACAGATACATGAAGAAAATGAAAAGAAACGGAGCTTGAAAAGTGCTTGGGACTTAGTGGGCTCTCAGCAAAGTCAGCCCTGAAAGCCAGGATCATGTTTATGAACTTTGGAATATCTCATAACACCTGGCAATGACTTAGCTCTGAGGTTCATCAATATCTGTAATGCTGAATTGATTTGAAATAGTCTGAAAATTGTCAAACAAAACAAAACACTACTGCTTCAAGCCAGGCATGATGATACATGCCTGTAAGTTCAAGGTCAGTCTGAACTACATAGTGAGAGTCTGTCCCCCACCTCTATCTATTTATCTATCATCTATCTATCTATCTATCTATACATGTATGTATGTATGTATGTATATATGTATGTATGTATCTATGTATGTATGCATGTATGTATGTATGTATATATCTATCTATGTATGCATGTATGTATGTATGTATGTATCTATGTATGTATGTATGTATGTATCTATCTATCTATCTATCTATGGCATGTAGGTACATATGAAAGAGGACAGGGATCAGGAAACGAGTGGGAGTAAAAAGAAAATAAGTATTTCCCTTCCTAGATACAATGTCTGGCTCTCATTTTCTTATACCTGGCATCTATTAAAGTAAATATCCCAAAATATGCTATGCATGAGACCAGGGTCATAACCATGAGCGATCGCCCGCTCTTAGTCATACCCATCACTTAGAAATGGATCAATAACACACAGACAGACAGACAGACAGACAGACAGACACACACACACACACACACACACACACACACACGAAGTCCTAGATTCCCAACCCAGTCACAAGAATTTGTTCTCTTGTCATCTCCAGAGTCCTAAAGCTGAGACTGGCAGAGAAAAGAAATTTCAGTTTTCCCCTGGTATTTCTGATGAGCGGACAGATGGCACCCTCTCCGTACACAGGGATTCACTTGGGAGCACAGAACCCTCTGGGAGGCTGACACTTTAAGAAAAGGGTTTAACATTTACAGTCAATACTATGTGTCGGAACTACCTGGAGGCCACGTTGGCATCCCTGGAGACTCTGTTGACTGCTGGCATCCTCCGCCTTTCAGATTCCTGGAGTAGAGTGAAAGACCTGCATCTTTAACAGGTGCCCCAAGGACCACCCTGTGATAATCACTATCCTCATTTCTTTTGTAGTGGACAATTATTAATACATCTAATCTTTATAGGAAAACTAGCTGAGGCTGGGAAACTAGACATGACTTGTCAAAGACTCCTGTGGTGGTTTGAGTGAGAATGTCCCTCACAGGCTCAGCGATCTGAGTACTCGGTCACCAGTTGGTGGAGCCCTGCATGAAGATGGTGCTGCCTTGCTGGAGGTAGTACGTGCTGTGGGTGGGTTGTCAGACTTCATAGCCTCGTTCCTCTTCCGGCTTGCTCTCTGCCGTGTTGTCAGTTAAGATGTGATTACTCTGCTTCCTCTCCCTGTATTTGTTTCCACTACTTGTCGCTATACCGCTCCACCATGATGGGCTCTTTACCCGCTAGTGTTGTAAGCCCAAATAATCCTCTTCTTCCTTAGATTGTCTTTGGTTACAGTGTTTTATCAGGAGCAAGAGAAAACTAACTAGTACCCTTTGCATATCATTACAAAGTCTCTTCCTTCAGATGTGGGCTCTGTTTGCCAGTTAGGTAGTTTTACACCCTGTTTTAACCATTTTTGAATGGTTTTGGCTTGTGCTTAATGATTTTGATTCATCATTGATGGCTGTTTTATGTCTGTGTTATCAGTAGCTCTTCTGTTGTTGTTGCTGTGACGAAATACCTGATGAAAACAACTTACGGATGGGAAGGTTTATTCTGGCGCAGAGTCTGATCGGTGAAGCGTGGCGAATGTGAGGAGATCAGGAAGCAAAGCGAGGCTGGCCTGGTCAGTGCGCGCTCCTTTCTCCCTGTTTCAGTCTAGGACCTCAGCCCATGGGATGGTGTCAGTGTGGGGGACCCATTGCTATCCCGGTGCAGTTGGCATCACTAGCCTTATGACTAATGATGTAACCACAGTGATGTAATGGCAGTGCTGCCCACTCACAGTCACAGAATAGATAGGATTTATTTGTTTAAACGTTAACTGAGCACCTACCATGAGGCAGCCACTAGATTAACAGTGCCTAAGAGCCACGGTGTATGTCTCCAAGGAATGTATAATCCTGGGTCAAGTGATATGTGACAGAAAAAGATGTGTATAAATCAGACATTGTGACATACAGGATAAATCTTTCAGGTTGGAGCATCAGAAGATTAACTTAGAGAAACTCTGAACTCACTCTCCTCTCAGAGCCCTGACTCAAACTCACTATTGTGCCATCTACTGCTTAAAAAAATACTTACCAAGTATTCCATATACATACATACATATAAACACACAACACACACACATACATACAAACACACAAACATATCAGATATTTTAAAATTAAAATCAACTTTATATGTGTTCATGTGTGGATACACATGTATGCTTTTTTGTGCATATGTGTGCATGCATTTGGCAACTCTGGGCACTGTTCTCAGTAGTGACCTGCCTTATTTTTGACAATGTTCTTTCATTAAAACCTAGGTCTTACCCATAGGCTGGGCGGGCTTACCTGTGAGCTCAGAGATCTGCCTGTCTCTGCCTCTCCAGTACTAGAAATGCAAATGCACACACACACACACACACACACACACACAACCATGCTCAGCTTTTTATGTGAGTGACAGACTTGAACTCAAGTCTATCTCCCCAGCATGAACAAATAAAATCTTTATTTATATTAATCATCTTGCTAAAGAAGAGAAGTAGATAAAGAGTATCCTTAAACATGTCAGCTTTTCTAAATATTTCAGAAAATAAGACTACTTTTAAAAGCTGATGTCTACTGAATAAAGTGATAAAGGACCACTGGATCTACTTTCTATCCATTTGGTTGATATTCCTAAAATGGCTTAGGAAAGAATAGCACCATTGAAATAATTAAGAAACAGTCAACGATTTTAAGCACTAATTTGAAGCTGGTTGGTACAGCTTAAAGTTTCTCACCATTTGTAATAGCCTTATGTTCCAAGAATATAAACATAAACAAACCAAAATGCCTAACCTTTCTCATGACAAATATTTGCCTAACACCTGCAACGTACTTCCTACTCACTCAAATAGATCACATGACAGTGAGCACAGTTTTAACAACAAAAGGGTATGAGTTAAGCATTAGAAACCCATCCCACGGGCTGGAGAGAAGGCTCAGCTGTTAGGAGCACTGGCTCTTCTTCCAGAGGACCTAGGGTTCAATTCCCAGCACCCAGATGGCAGCTTACAACTGTCTGTAACTCCAGTTCCAGGGGGTCGAACACACTCACACAAACATACATGCAGGCAAGATGGCAATGCCCATAAACTTAAAATAAGATAAATTTTCAGGCAGGGGCGGTGCATGTGTTTAATCCCAGCACTTGGGAAGCAGAGGCTGGCAGATCTTTGAGTTCAAGGTCAGCCTGGTCTACAGAGTGAGTTCCAGGACATCCAAGGCTATACAGAGAAACCCTGTCTCAAGAGGGGAAAAAAAAAAGGAAAGAAAGAAAGACCCATCACGCAGCATGTTCAGCCATTGTATTTCTTGTGCCAATCTCTCTGCGAAGCAAAGCAACACCTTGCCACCTTTCTATGTCTAGCTATGTCTCTATCCTGGTCTTCACACTCAGTAGTCAGCATTACTGGATGCTGCTTAAACACCCCCTATTTTTCTTACAAAAAAAGATGAACTTTCTACAGGCCTGTCTCCAAACCTTAGTTCCATGCCAAGGTAATTATATTCTCCCCACAGCTTCCCAGCATGTGCAATTAGGATCCTCTCCTAAGGCTCCAGGGAAAGACTGCATACCCATTTCTAGGGTGGGAGTCTTGTTAAACAGACCAAACATGCTGTGCTTTCTGTTTCATTGCAATTTTACAGTTGATTTTCTAAAATATATTAGAGACAGGATTCTCAAGGACTTACAGGTGGCCCATTGTAAGAACACTCTCCAAACACACTGCCTGTCCTCTCAGTACCACAGACCATAAGAAAACAAGCATTAGGGAGAATACACACTTCACGTGACTGGCTTCCTCCCAGTGGCTGGGTTCCAAGTCATCTCAGAGTAACCTAGTTTGCAGAGAATGCATGCATTTTCCTGAGAGACCGTCATCTTTGTACGTTCTGCTGAAGCCATGCACGAGATGATAACGTTGAGAATAAATTGTACAAAACCAAGGCCAGCCTATTAGTCTATTTTCAGTAGGGCATGGATAAAAACCAAAAACCAAAAGTCAAAAGCCAAAACCTTACCAGTGGAGGCCATCTATTTTTAAAAAATAAGCTTGAAGTTGATTTGTAAAGAAACAAAACAAACATTGAAAAATTAGTAAGACATCTCTGGCTTTTAGCAGAAACACCTCCAGTATCAAAGATAAGACTTGACGTGAAGGTTGTGCTGAGCTAACTTAATGTACTGGGCAGCTTCTAAAGAATTAAGAGGACTGCTCCAACTCCAATCAATGCATTCATATGAAGGGAAAAAAATTTTTAAACAAATAACACATTTAGGACTTAGTATTTTTCAGAGAACAATAAGAAAGGCTGTACACACACACATACACACACACATTATTTTTCTGCTTTGAATTACAATTTAACAGGACTACAAGCAAATGCAAATTAAATGTATGCATATTTATGCTTTTTGCTGGCTGGGTGATGGGGCCACCTCTAGCGGCTGCCTTTCTTTACCAGAATAAAATCATCCTGCATTTGTTTCTATTCAAACAAGTCCTATTCTTCAAGGCCTGGAACAAAGTATTAATTATGAATCTGCTGAAGCATCTTTGTCAAGAGAATGATAGCACACGGATGAGAATGGACATTTATTTCTCTCTATAACTGCATCTAGTTAGACAATATTTCAAAACATAAATAGGAAAATAAAAATATACCTGCTCCAAAACTTAATGGCAAACAAGTTTTCAGCAAACCTCTACAGTTTCTAAAAGTCAAAACTGCACCCTCACTGTAAATCCTGGGACAACTTTGAAAACAAGCCTTCTTAACAATGGTATATTAGCTCTTGCCTTGGACTGGCATCCACGGGACTGCGAGCCAGTCTGTTTACCTCTTAACTCTTCAGTTTCTTACCTGTAAATGCTGCATCTCTAGACAAGTTAGTGTTGGCATTGGGATTCTTCATCAGAAGGAAATGTAAGTAAGCAGCAAGACCCATTAGCAATATGTAAGAACCACTGTGTATGTTGTCTCATTCTCCCACACATGAAACAAACCAAAATGAAACAAGGTTCTGTGTATGGGAAGGAATGAAAGAGAAGAGAATTCTTAAAGGGAACCGAAAGTAGGTTGGTTTCACTAATTAGGTTCCTCCTCCAAAATCCTGAGGTAGTGTTAAGTGCACCTCAGCACCCTTAAGTAAAAAGGAATTGTTGGCTTCTCTGTCTCTATTCATGCTCTTTCATAAAATGGCACAAGCCCATTTCTAGGGATGTATCCTTTAGCCAGCTATACATTCTCGATGAGAGGTGGAACTCAGGAAACAACATGGGTGATCAACAGTTGGCTCCTGTACCTGCCCTTCAAAAAGTGCAACTCACTTCTCACAGGGAAATCATCTCCTGTGCTGTGAGCTTACATGCAAGGTGCTGTCTATTTTATAATAGCATGCTGTCCTTGTGAATGAGTTCATTCACCTCCATTAATTTAACAGCCATGGGGAGGGAGTTATATACTATATGCATGCACAAAGCTTTTTTTTTAAGTGCATATACAATGTCAATACATACAATATCCGAGAGAACTTTAATCTGAATACTTCAAAGTCAAATAGAAGCACTAAACAGCATCGGTGCTCTCGAAGTTACTCGAGCACACTTGCAGTTTTCTTTTCTTCTGTCAAGTGGTACACCATCGAAACTGTCAAAGTCAGAAAAATAAAGTGAAGCTGGAATCAATGCTTAGCTAACTCCCTTGGCTGATACAGGGAAGACGGTTTTCTCCTAAAGGAAGTAACAAACACCACAGGATGCTAAAGCTGGCAAAAGAGACATAATTCCGTAGGCACTTTTTTGTTTCCTAAGAGAAAGATTTTAGGCTCAGAGGTGGTATGATTTGGCACAAAGGCTGTGTCGAAGCTACAGCCCAGTTCACCAAGCGGCGCGCTGAACAGAATGACCTCATCTAATCAGAAGTGGGACAATGACAGAAAACACAAAGCAACAAACTGTCAGGAGATTAGATGAACTCTCCTCGTGGACCCTCCACTCAGGGGAGAAGTGATGTAAAACTCTCTTGATGGCCTGACCCTGAGTTTCCCCACATCTGCAAAATGTGAGCGGCAAATCACACGGAGGCAATGCTGACCACCATGAGGAGAAGGCAAGTCTGGCCATTAAAGAAGAGAAGACTTCGTGAGTACAGAGCTGGCTCTGAGAGAAGAACGAACAGCAAGCCAGCAAGCCTGGCTTTGACTCGAAGGATCTCTTGTCACTGTGATAAACCCCAGAATCCGAGTCCCCCATGCCTCTTGTAAACGTATGAGAAGCATCTTTACCACGCCTCCCTCAGAAATGGTTGAAAGAAGATGAGAATACTGAAGAGCATTTAGAAATGGCAGGACACTGAAGCAAATATTAGGTGGTTTTTGTTTGTTTGTTTGTTTTAGTCCCTCCAGTTTTCTAAGTTATGACAAAAATGTAATATGGCGTTATCTGTAAGCAGATAGCTTACTTTCCCAAGGTATAGCTCTCTTTCCCAAGAATCGCTGCATCGGTCCTGGGGGGGGGGGGGTCTCCACCTTTGTACACAGAACCCGGGGAGAATGACAGAGATCACACAGGACACTTAAGGCTCAACCTTGAACTTGGTGGGGTAAGATTTTTCTTTTTCTGGAGGCTCCTTTCAGTCTGTAGCCCTCTGACAGAAGCTTCCATGAACCCCGTTTATTCCATCACACTGGAGTCTAAGGAAAACCAATCCTTGGACTTTGATCTACTCCAACAACTGCCCAAACACTACAGCTTCTGCCCAGAACAAGAGGGAAGTCTCCCGGAAGAGAGGCAAAAGGGGCTCTCTCCAGCTAAATTCAAGAGAAAAGCCCCAGGACTGCTTCTTAGATCAAATTAACTAGGTCTCAGTCCTTATGGGTCATTTATGTTACAGGGGGACCTCTACCAGACTGAGAATGTCATCAAGGGGGAGAGTGGGGGGACTACTGGGGGGAGGGGCTTGGCTACTTGCGAGTCAGCATGTGCTTCCTTTATATAGCATCATAGTAAATAGCAGATCCTGTTCAAAGCCCTGATTCCAGTAGACACGAAGAAAAAATTCACTGACCTACCCAAACAACTTCTCTGGAACAGGTTTCTTCTACCCAAGTATGCTGTGCACGGCAGACAGCCGGCTTCAGAGGGTGGGGGTAAGAAATGAGAACATGCTCATCTGCATAGATGAGAGATAAGCAGACATTTGTTGTCTTCGGTTCTGACGACTCCTGGCACCAGAGTGGCAAATCCAACTCCAGCGCTCTTCCCATCCCCCCCCCCGCCCCACCCCCGCCCCCCGCCCCAGATGTTGAAGCGCCACATTGACAGGGCCACGGAAGACAGGGAACTGTAAAAGTCGGTGGCTGTTTTCAGGCTGGAACTGTATTTCACCTGTTCCACCCGGCGCCAGAGCCAGAAATCACTAGAACACCGACAGGCGGAAGCCCCTCTGGACATCCCAGGGGTGCCTAACAAGTTCGCTGCTGTTTAGAAGCTGGGGAGAATGACAGAGACACCTTGCCGGCTGCAACCAAACTCAGCAGGTTCCCCAGAAACGAGGGAGGGGTCTTTGCCTTAAGTGAGCAGGAGGGATCACCGGGAGTCACTGCGGCCCTAGGGGATCAGGGTAGCAAGCCGGTCGGTGTCCACGGGGACTGCGCAGCTGTGGCCCCCGAGGAGCTAAGGTCCTGGTTTGACAACCACGGGCGCCCCCTCCATGTCACCCCCAGTACAACTCAGACAGGCAAAGTGGAAGGGTGGAGAGCAGGTCAGGTCCCAGCAGAGACACAGAGCCTCAGGCGCGGCAGCAAGGGAGGAGGGTGTAGGCAGGGTTGCCGGGGACGCGCAGGAAACTTACCTCCTTTCGGCCAGCGTGCTGGAGCCTTGGCGGCCGAGACCAGTTGCGCCACCGCGGGCAAGTTGTCGGGATGTAGTGGGTTCTCCGGTGGCTGCGGCGGGCGGCGGGCGGGGCGGAGCCCGGGCAGCACCGGGGGCGGGGGGGGACAGGCAGGTGCCGGGCCCTGCCGCGGGGCCACACTGGGCTCGGACGCGCGGCGACGGGGACGCGCGGCTGCGAGTGTGCAATGCGCGCGCGCCGCGGCCGGTGTGCGTGTCCCCGTGTTCCCCTTCCTTCCCGCCGCTCCTCTGGCCGGCAGAACGGCAAGCGGACCACTAGGACCAGGCAGCCCCGAGCGGCGCGGCGAGGCGAGATCGGGGATGGAGGCCGAGGAGTGGCGGCGCCCTGCAGCCTCCGGCCCCCGCACGGCGCTCCGGAGTCCGAGCCGGGCGGGCAGCGAGCAAGGCTGCGCGGCGGCCGCGACTCCTGGAGGCTGCAGGCCCCGCCCGCCGGCCGCCCAGGCTCTTCCCCTTTTCTCTCCACCCCCTGCTCTGTCCCGCACGCCCTGCAAGGAAGCCAGACCGGTTTGCAGCAGCCCGCAGTCCGACCTAACGCTCCAGTCGGTGCGTGGGAGATTGTGCGCCCGGGCCGCTGCGCAGACTGGACCCAGAGCAGGGGTGAGGCGGCTCCCTTAAATTAGCGGGATCCTCCAAAGCTCTAGAGCTTCTAGGAGCTTCTCGGAGTCTTGAAGCCTCACTGCTGCGGACTGTGTTGGGGTAGGGCGTGCCCCTGCCCCTGCCCCTGCCCCTGCCCCTGCCCCTGCCCCTGCCCCAGGCCACCAGTCCGACTATGCCACACTTGACTCCTCTTCCTTGAGAAGTCAGCACTTAAGCAAGCAGAGCCCTCCCTCATCCCGGCCCCTTTACCAGGGAGGGACAGGCAAAGATTCTGAGACCACACTTGTCTCCCTTCTAAGGATAGCAGGTGCCCTCAAGAAGGAAGATCTATCCAACAGGTAGGGATGGGCTAGTGAGGGGTCCCGCGCAAGTGAACTGCAATGGGGCGCGCCTGCTGGAGACACTTGGAATCTCACCTATGTTAGTTTAACTGCGAAGAGGGTAGGGGCTAGATCTAAAGAAACGTTTGGGGTTGTGCTGTTCTGAACGCTAAAATTAAATGTATCTAACAGGCACAGGAAGAGAAAGACTCCCTCATATTCGGGTCGAAACAAATGGCATTTCAGCTTCACCATTTTCCCCTTCTCAAACAAAACAAAACAAAACAAAACAAAACAAAACAAAACACTGGTGGGAAAGGCAGCTTGCATTCTGTTCAAGGAAGACCAGCTATTGACGATCCTCCCTTGAGGACACTCCCTTTAGGCTCTGCAAAGAGCACCTGCAGGCAGTTTTGAAATCTTTTAACAACTCCCCCCACCCCAACTCGAGAGAGTTTGTCTTGGTTTAGTATCAGTCAGGAACGAAGCATAAAAATTCCTTTATAATAAAAAAAACTGCATTGTTCTTAAGTTTTATTGAAGTAAAGCTGACAAGCCAAATGGATGTGTATTGTTAGGGACTTTATGTCCACAATTCTTCCAGGTTGTGTGGCCGCTGCCAGCGATTTAAGGCATCACTAACTTAGGACTTGGATCCTGGCTGGCATCCTGAACTTACTTAAAGCACAGAGTAAGAGCATGTGTGTGGTCCAGCTTGCACGCTTTTCAGATGAGAAAACCGTAGCTCAAAGACATCCAACAATTCACAGGTGAAAACACAGTTTTCCTTACTCTTAGTCCTTGAACAAAAGGTAACAGCAATACTGACTTAACAGAGTTCAAGATGGGGCCAGTGGAGGGGACTGCAAAGAAAGAGCAGCAGATCAAAGATCAAAGAACCTTGCAACCAACTGCTGTGAATCACTGTATAGGGGGCAGCCTGGCACCACTCTGCAGACACGCTGGAATCTGGGCGGGGTGGGGAGGGCTGGGGAGATGGGGGGGGGGAGCCAGTCTCTCTGATGTGTGCCTCACCTCAGATGTACACTCTGAAATTCAAGGAGTGGGAAGTGGATTTGCTTCCCAGAGAGTCCATGCCATAGAGGAAAACAAGCAAAGCCAAATCTAAATGACTTCGAGGTGGATCGAAAGCAGTCAGAGGCATTACACTCACACACCCCAATTTTTGCGCCTCCTCCACACAGCTGCTTTTTCCATTAGTACCTAGACTGCTTACTGTAATCACCGGGGGTGGGGGGTGGGGGTGGGGCAAACAACCTTGGGCTTCTGTAGAGGAACCCCAAAGCCAACAACTGCCTCCTGGACATGTAGAGAGATAACAAGGTGAAACTGGACTCAGAATTTTCACAAGACCCTTAATACCACACTGTTAGTTCTATGTATGAAGGAAAAAAAGAAACCTTCCTGATCTACTTCTATCAGTGGGATTTCAGGAAAGTCATCCTCTATTGGAAATAAAAGATCATCAGTGACACTAGCAATAGTGACTTGGCCAGAAAATCTTGAAACCTATTTAAAAACTGGAAAATAATCATTTAAAGAAAATCTTAAAATTATTATTTAATACTGTCCCTTACAGAGGAGATATGTATGTGTTTCTTATAACAGATATAACAACAACAACAACAAAGTCAATAATGGTTCCCAAGAAATAGCTTCCCTGGATCCAGGGCCTTTCCTCCTGGGATCTACCACATGATCTACTTTGGCCAATGGAATAAGTACACTCATGATATTATGGTAGTCTTGAAAACTGTACATTTCTGTATCAGCTCTTGGAATTCTGCCATTCCCAGGAGAACAAGCCTACTGCTGAACAAAGACCCTGTCCAGCAAGAGCTGAGTCATCACAGTGGGGGTCACCTCGGCTAGCCAGCCCTCCTTTGTTTTCAGAGGAACACAACAGACCAAGTGAGCTTAGTCAGGCTTGGTCCAGATCAACAGACATATCCCAAAACCATAGGTTCATAACAAGTAATGAGTAGCTACCGCTGTAGACAACTACTTCAGTTATTTACTGCTTCACGACAAACTACTTCACTTCATGAGAGACACAGTAGCCCAAAACACTACTCATTTACTGGAAGCTCACTTGGCTTCATTCACGAGGCAGCTAGACAGAGCTGCAGGGTGCTAGAAGGCTTCACTCACATAGTAGGTAACTTGGTCCTCAGTGATATAACCAGCTCCTTACTTCCCATATAGCTGACTTGGGCTTCTCTACAGCAAAGTACTCCTACTTCTTCCGAGCATCTAATTTCTAAAAGGAAGAGACTAGGAGCCACCAGGTATTGTGAGGATTAAGCATGGAAGTTCTATGTTACTGTCAAGTCTGTGTAGTTTATCTACCATGTAGGCTGCAGTCGGGGAAACAAACACATAGGAACCAGAAAAAGGGATTATAGCCATTGACATGGGACAGTAGAGCCTTGCCTTCCACAATGCTAGAATTGCCTTCTTGTCATGGAAATGTAATTTCTAAACAAAGGGGCCTACGTGTTTGGCATAGCTTGATTTTTCGAATTGCAGAGGGCTACTTTACCCGGAGAACCCTGTGCACTATAATGCCGGGTTCACTCTTAAGAGTGGCCAAGTCGTGAAGGCTCATGTCTACTCCCCTGTTTTGTTTATCTTCCTTTCTCCATTTCTTCTGATCATTCTCTTCCTCTCTCAGCCCCCATCTTTTCCTCCTTTCTCCTTCCTGCCCTTTCTTCCTCCCTTCCTTGCCTTTTCCTTTCCTTTTTTTAAAGTTTCTATCTTGATTCTTATAACTGAAAAAAGGATTTTACATAATATATTCTGATGATGCTTCCCCTTCCCCAAATCTTCCAAGATCCTCCCCTTCTTTCACACACACTGAACCCCACCCTCTTTAAAAAACAAACAACAAAGAAGGAGGAAGAAGAGGAGGAGGAAACACACACACACACACACACACACACACACACACACACACCAGAAACTAAAATATACAAGCAAGAGACCAATAAGACAAAACGTGCCCAAACAAAAACAAAAAAGACCATTGAGTTGGTTTTGTGTTGGCTAACTAATACTGGGCATGGAGTCTAATCTAAAGTGTGGTTAATACACTCAGTGAGAATTCACTGGATAAATTCCTTAGCAAGTTAGCAAGTTACAGATAGCTTCTTGGTTAAGGGTGTAAGCCTGGGTCCACGTCCCTCTCTCAGTGCTGGGATCCCATCTGACTTGAACCTGTGACGACCCTGTGCCTTTTTCTGTTCTTCATTTTATCCCTCCATCTCTTTACTCCCCCTTCCTCTTTCTTATCATGTTTCAAAAGAACATTGAACTGGGAATCCTAAGGCTTGTGCTACCAGTAGTTTGACTGAAAAAAAAATGTCTCCCATAAGGCCTATGTTTTTAAACACGTGGTTCTCCCATCAGTGCCACTATTTGGGGAGGTGATCTAACTTTCAGAAGGTGAGCCTTTGCTGGAGGAAGTATGTCACTGGTGATGGGCTTTGAGGGTTTATAGCCTCACCTTACTTACTGCTCTTTTTGCTTCCTAGATAGAAGTGTGGTTACCAACTTCCTCCTCCTGTTACTGTGCCTTCCCTACCAGTGAGGACTCTAGCCCTCTGGAAACCCAAGCTAAAATAAAGCCTCTTCCTTACATTGCTTGTGGTACTGGTATTTTATCACAGCAACAGAAAAGTAAACAATACAATTTGCTATCTCAGTATGTCTCAGACCCTACAGTTACGAAGTGTCTGGGTTAGTGTTTTATACTGCTGTGAAGAAGCACCATGACCAGGGCAACTCTTATAAGGACAACATTTAGTTGGTGCTGGCTTACAGGTTCAGAGGTTCAGGCCATTATTATCAAGGTGGGAGGGAGCATGGCAGCATCCAGACAGGCATGGTGCAGGAAGAGCTCAGAGTTCTACATCTTCATCTGAAGGCCGTTAGGAAAAGACTGGCAGCTTCCAGGCAGCTAGGATGAGGATCTTAAAGTGCACACCCACAGTGACACACCTACTCCAACAAGGCCACACCTCCTGATAGTGCCATTCACTGGGGTAAGCATATATAAACCATCACATGAAGTCTGCATTCCCTTTTGTTTTTAGACTCCTAGTCTACCTTACCAGACTAGCTCTGAAATGTTCCTCTTACTTTTCACATTCTAGAATTCTTAAATATCTTCTGCTGTATACACAGCAGCAAGGTTTGAAGGGGGTTTGAATAGTAAGGACTGTCTAAAAGCCTGTATGATTCCCATATCTTAAAACTTCTTCATGTATTTCCCTTATAATTAGAAAGCATGGGGCTTTTCCAGATATAAGCCCTGTCCTGTTTAATTCATTGTTCTTTGCCCAAGGTTAGCATTACCCCGGCTCTCTTCAAAACACGCTGATGCCTACATTCTTTAGTCAGAAACACTATGAGAACTAGAGGCCCAATGTTAACAGGCATACAATTCTAACCCTAAACATCCTCCCTCCAAAACTTAGGAGACAAGAGAAGGGTTTTTCTAACGAAAAACCTTTTTATACTAGAATGAAAGCATATCCACTAAGATTATAATTGCAAAAAATTTACATAAAAAAAGTCCTTGAAAGAAAATCACTAATGGATAGGCGATGGTGGTGCACGCCTTTAATTACAGAACTTGGAGGTAGAGGCCTGTGGACTCTGAGTTGGAGGCCAGCCTGGTCTATAGAGGTCAGCCAGGGCTACAAACAGAAATTCTGTCTTGAAAAACCAATATCCATTCCTTCCACTCCCCCCCCCAAAAAAAACCCTAAAAATTGAACTATTCATGTTGGGTGGAGTATTCTATGGTTATTTTTTTAATTGATATTTTGTTGATTTTTACAATTTCAAATGTATACAGGGTAAGCATCCCTAGTTTTCACCCACCCATACAATCTATTTCCTGTCAGATTCACTTATTTCTCTTTTCTTCAATCTCATTTTCTTGTTAGGAACAGGCTTACATAAACATCCTTTCTAGGTGAATTTTTACTTTACCTGTAAGTGGCAAAAACAACATAAACCCAATGAAGATTTGTTTGAAGAGTGGCAGGGAGTTAAAGATCTCAGGATGGAGGAGAGAAAGAAAGAAAAAGGAATTCCCAAGGTGGTCAAACAAACCACCCTGACTTCTAGAACGCATTCTAAAGACACAGAACATTTTTGTTTGTTTTTCTTATCCAGTCTGAATTGGAGTTTTGTTTGTTTTTTTTTAGTAATTTATTTATTGAAAGGTAAGTAAATAAGATGATTAATAAAAAATGAAAGTGCACACGCCACCACACTCCCTTATATATCTCCCTGCTGATACAGGTGTGTGTGTGCAGATACGAGAGAGACTATGAAGAGAAGAGAAACTATGATTAACAAATTTAAACACATTTTAAAATGTATTTTGCTACTAACTGGCAAGATTCCATGAAGCTGTAATTCTCCTCCTTTTACTACACGTATCCAGCCTGCTGTATCATGTGGTAGTTCAGGACTCAGAAGAGCATGGATTTATTTTTTTATGCATATCACAAAGCTTAAATATGCTTATCGTTATCAGTGTTAACAGCAACAAAGTTTTTGTGCATAATAGTATCTTGAAGTGAAATGACACATGAGCCAGAGGTAATTAAAAATTTGAAAGCCAAAAGAAAAATTATTTTATTTTATTTTATTTTATGTGTGTTGGTGGTTTTGCCTTCATTCATGTCTGTGTGAGGGCATTAGACTTCCATAGAACAAACCCTGTCTCGAAAAAACCAAATACAGAGTGAGTTCCAGGATAGCTGGGGCTATACAGAGAAACCCTGTCTCGAAAAAAACCTGATTTCCATAGAACTAGAGTTCCAGACAGTTTTGAGCTGCCATGTGGGTGCTCGGAATAGAACACTGATCCTCTGGAAGAGCAGTCAATGCTCTTAACCACTGAGCCATCCCTCCAGCCTTGCTGAATTGGAGTATTTTCAAACCTGCACGTCGGGATCTTGTTTTCTTATGTGTTTAAGACAGGGTCTTTCTACACAGCACTGGCTATCCTGGGACTCATTACATAGACCAGTCTGCCCTTGAACTCCCAGAGACCCACTTAACTCTGTTACCCTTGTGCTCGAATAAAAGGCCCATGCCACCATGCCCAGCACATGTCAGGATATTGGTAAGGAGTAAATAAACTCTCTTTTGATTGGACACACTGATTTAAAAACTTGAGGTGGGTGTGGGAAAAAGTAAATAAAAACTTGAGGTAGAAGAGGGTGTCAGAACTGAGTCCCAAGCCTGCTGTGTTCTCAGATCCTCCAAAGAGCAGTGTCTTAGAACATTTCTCTGAAGGTCACATAAATCATCTGGGAAACTAGGAGTCAAATCTTGAGAGGACATTTTATTCCCAGAGCAGGAAGAGTTCTTCAGAATGTGCCCAAAGTTGCCTCGATAGAGCGTGGGTTTCCCATGCCAAAATGTTTTGACTGAAGTGTGAATTGGTTTTCTGTGTCACTAAAATGTCAAGAAGTTTCCCATCAATGGTGAACATGTTTGGCATCAACTGGTTAAAAATGAAAAGGTAACAGGCCTAGAGAAATAGCAAGAACTTGTCACTCCATATCTGTATGGTTGATTCTGGGGTGTCTTACAGACGCTGAAGTCTTTATACAAAATGGCAGAGTATTTACAAATGATCTATACAGTACTCACATATACAATTTTGTGGTGCTGGGAATAAACAGGCCCCACATATTTAATCTCTAGATTACTTGTAGTAGTTAATAACATGTAAATGTTCTCTAAACAATGACAGGACTTTGTTTAGGAAATAATAACATATCCAGCTCTTGTTTCTCCAAGACTTTTGATCCATCATTGGATAGAATCTGCAGAAACACAACCGTAACATGTAGACTATAATGGAATCTTCATGAGGTAGAAAGGTAAGGAAAGATACTGATGCTGATAGAACCGTTCATGCCTCCTGGGTAGAGGGATCTCTGTTCAGCAGGCTGTAGCTGCTACTTCCCTTTATCCATTTCCACAAGCGCCAGGTGATTAGTGAGCGTCTCGGAGTTACTTACTGCGAGGAGATACCATGACCATGACAACTCTTTTAAGGAGAGTTTTTGTTGGAGTTGGTTTATAGCTCCGAGCCTCGTGGCAGGAAGCATGGCAGCATGCAGGCGGACATGGTGCTGGAGAGGTAGCTGAGAGCTGTACATCTGGATCCCAAGGCAACAGGAAGAGAGTGAGACACTGGCCCTGACTTGAGCATCCTAGACCTCAAAGTCCACCCGCGCCCCAGGGACACGATGCCTTCAACAAAGCCACATGTCCTCCAACAAGGTCACACCTCCTAATAGCGCTTTTTCGTATGAGCCTATGGGGGCCACTGTCCTTTAAACCCACCACAGTGAGCAAGTCTGAGGCTTCCGCTAGCCTGAATGGCAGCTTCCGGGACCAATGCTCGGGTTTCCTGGCCTTCATTTTCCGGATATGATTCACATGATGCTGATAATATCGTTAGAAGTGATTGTTAGCTTCAGTCTGCCAACGAAGCCGAAGATCTGGCGAGTCCCGGTGGATACACCAGCAAGTCAACGTGGATTTTTTTTCCTATTTTAATAGCAATAGTGACTCTCTTGCCCCTCCATGGAGGATTCTAGCAAGCCTCTGCTCTCTCTCAGCCACATTTGAAGCTGAATGCTTTGCTAGCAAAATGGAGTATCCTAACGGAGACACTCAGAGCCAGTGTCTATAGTCCGCCACTGCAATCTCAAAGGAAAGGAGTTCTTTGGAGGATGCAAACTAACGCAATACAGCAAATGCCTGTGTCTCCGCACAGTGAGATCTGGTGTGGGGATGGTTTCCTGCAATCACCGAGGAACCCAATTCCTTCCATCTTCAATAAATGCCCTTTTAAAAAAGATCTCTGAAGTAGAAGAATGAAAGGTGTAGCTGGCCATTCAGTCGCACTATTGAACCAACTGTAGGCAGTCCAGAAAGGACGCTCCTTACCTAGAAGTGGGGTTCCAGAGATTTTAAGTGCTCTGCTCCCTGTCCCCCATGCTGAGCTAAAGACCTAGCAATTCATCTTGGGTTTTTCTTGTACCGCTTTGGCTGGGGCCTCGAGAAGGAGATTTCAGCAACAGCTATTCTCCATATATATGTGTTTTGTTATTTTCAGATTGAGTTTAGTTCTCTCTCTTACTCCATCTCTCTCTGTCTCTCTATCTCTCTGTCTGTCTGTCTTTCTGTCTCTGTCTCTGTGTGTGTGTGTGTGTGTGTGTCTGTGTCTGTGTCTGTGTCTGTGTTTCTGTCTGTCTATGTGCCTGCCTGCCTCTCTCTGGAGGGTGTGTGCGTGTGTGTGTGTGTGTGTGTGTGTGTGTGTGTGAGTGTGTGTGTGGTGTATGTGGTGTGTATGTGCGTGGTATATGTGTCTGGGTTTTTTGAATGTGTGTTTATGTGGTATGTATATGTGGTGTGTGTGGGTAGTATGTGAATGTGTATGTGTGGGTATGGGCATTTGTGTATGTGTGTGTGTGTGTGTGTGTGTAGGTCTGTATGTTTGTGTGTGTGGTGTGTATATGTGGTAGATGTGGGAGTTTGTGTATGTGTGTTTGTGTGGTTTGGATCACACTGCTATTTTAAAGTGTACACAAACACAAGACCATAAAGACCCAATTGCCTCTATCAGTTCAGAAAATTGAACTCTTAACCAAGCCTTAAAAAGTGTCTTCTGAGGACTCCTTGTAGGTCAGTGGCAGAGGGCTTGCCTTTGATATGAAACCCTGGGTGATATAAAAAGAGTAAAAGAAAACAGAAATCTCTTATTGGGTTCTTGTCTCCAGGACTCCATTGTTTCCTTTATCAAGATAAAATGGAATCTGTGTAACCAACTTTGGAGAGGTTTCTTAAACTAGAAACTACAGCTTTTGGGCAAGGGAGACCCAAGAGATCCAAGTCATGGCTCTAGAAAGCAGTAAACTGCAGCTAAGGACCAGGCTGTATCCTCTGGAGTGGACTGAAAACTGAGTGGTGGCAGTATGTGTGAGTGTGTGTGTGTGTGTAAAGGAGTTTCCAGTTTAATTTAGTGTAATTAGCATGAGAAAAAAAGACCTAGGACACAAATTCTAGTGGCACTTCCTCTAGAGACATTCAGAAGAGATAAGACAGTGCACTTAATATACAAGACTTTGTTTATTGTCTTAAGAATAAAAGATGCATTTTGAACTTGTACATGTATTACAATCTGAAAAAATACACAAAATCTAGGTAACTCCTGGGGAGAAAAATGCCAAAATAAATGTTAAATATTATTGTCTTTGTGTTAATATTGGACTGTTTAAAATTGTTTTCTGCTAATAATCTAATTCAGAGGGGAAAATTAAAAATGGAAAGAGCATGACAAAAATGTGAATTTTTAAAATTTAGAAATGTTTGGGAAAGAAAAAAATAAAAGCTTATTTTTCCACCCAGAAATAACTGTATCTAACTATATATCTCAGCTATATATTTTCTATACTTGTTTAAAGCATGTAGTGCTACTTTTAGGGCTAAAAACCATATACAGTTAAAGACTAGCATAGACATTTCTCCAAAAACATCATACAAATGATCACTAAACACAGGGAAAGGTTCTAAAGCTGATTTGCCACTAAGGAACCCAAGTCAGAGCCACAGTGTGCAGAAGATTCCACATTCCTCCCGTAGCCAGATTACAGCACAGAACAGCAAGCAGCAGTTGCTCGTCGCCAGGCAGGGAAATGGGGATTCTCATCCATTGCTGGTGAGAATATAGAAAGGTGAGACTCCTGTGGAAAATGATCTGACGACTCCCCCAAAGGCTAAATGCAAGGCTTTGTCGCCAAGCTTCATGAGCCCAGTTTGATCTACGGAACCCAGATGCTGGGAGAACAGATTCCTAAAACTTGTCCTCTGACCTCACCACATGCTGAAGCAAGCATGTGTACACACACACACACACACACACACACACACACACACACACACACACACACACGTATACTCACAATAAATATGTAAATAGGAATTAAAAGCTTTAAAGTTAAATATAAACCAAGCAATTCTACCCCTAGGTGTGTGTGTGTGTGTGTGTGTGTGTGTGTGTGTGTGTGTGTGTATGCCAAAGAGAGGTGGAGGCAAAGCCACAAGAAAATCTGTATCCAAATGTTCTGTCGAGGGCAAATAAACAACCCTGTTATGGCCACACAATATAATGCTAATTGTCAATAACAGAAATAAAGCATGGATACATGCTACAACATAGAAGGATCCTGAAAACATTATGCTGACTGACACAGCCAGGCAGAACATTTATTTGGTTCCATTTTTAATAAAACATAGAGAATGAACAAATCTAGAGAGGCAGACATCAGCTGCAGAGAAACAGGAAGGGGAGGCCAGCTTGGGACATTGGGGGTGGCTGCTAACAGGTAGAGTTGCAGAAGGGTGAGACTCTTTCCCATAGCGCATGGCAACAAGGTACACACAGCACTGGGGTTTCTGGAAACATTGTGTTTTTAATGGATGAACTGGATGGTATGTAACATATCTCAATACAGACATTTTTAAAAGTAAAAAAAAACAATCAAAAATGATATAGAAAAGTCTAAAATTAAAAATTAAGTTTTTAATTTTAGTTTTAATTTACTTTGAGATCCAAGTTTAAGAAAAGGCAATTTTTAACAGTTTTGGGTTTTTGTTTTATCTTTTTGCTGTTTCCAATTTTAAGAGTTACATAATCATCGTTTTCTAAATGGAGCTATTGTTTTAAAACGTACCTTTGACATTGTATTTTGAAAGAAGAGAAACAAAAGTAGCATCTTAACTGTCCCCCATCTTCTCTGCCTTTCTGGTCTTCCAAACTTTTGGGTTTTTTTTAAGGTAAGCTTTTATCATTTTAAATTATATACTCAAGTCCTCATTTTTTATTTTTGACACCATCAGTGACCAAGAAGAAAGCAGATTTTATGCATTTCTTATCCAGAAACTACAAGGGAGAGAGAAATCCACCCAAGTCCTCTCTGCAGAAGACTGCTACATGCCCTGCTAATTACAATGCTAAGAACCTAATTAAATGTTTCTCAAAGATGCTTCAAAAATTGGCTCTGTGATATTATAATTATCTGAGAATTGATTGTAGTGGCAGAGAGTGCTGACTACGGTACCTGGGTGCCAAGAATAAACAGAACAAATTCTCCCCTCTGCCTATACCCTTCATGGTATTTACTCAATAGGTGTTATTCAGTACATTCTGAAGAGACCAATTCTGCTGATGGGGAAGTGTCACATAACTGCAAAGTTGAACCCGTAGCCACTGGGGCTTCCTGTCTACCTGGAAAGCTGGCAGCTTCTGAGCTGCGAGTTTGTAGGAAGGGTGCTATACCTTTCTAGTGTTTGATACATCATGCTAATATTGTTCCTCGAATCCAGTTGCCAGAGTGGTGATCTTGGACCAGGTGGTGAACAGAGGTTATAGAGTCCAGTTTGGGACTCCTGTGGGAGACGGGCGGTGGTGGTGCATGCCTTTAATCCCAGCACTTGTGAGGTAGAGACAGGCAGATTTCTGAGTTCGAGGCCAGCCTGGTCTACAAAGTGAGTTCCAGGACAGCCAGAGCTACATAGAGAAACCCTGTCTCGAAAAAGCCAAAACAAACAAACAAACAAACAAACAAACAAAAAAACCAACCAACAAAACAAAACAAAAAACCCAGGACTCCTGTGGGACAAGGGAAACAGAAGAGAATAGGAAGGGGCAGTGGCATTAAAACACGCCCCAGTGAGGATGCCTCTGTGGTTCGAGCACTGGTTGCTCTCCCAGATAACCCAGGCTCCATTCCCAGCACCCATAACTACCTGCAACCCCAGTCTGAGGAGATCCTATGCCCTCTTCTGGCCGCCAGGGGCACTACATTCACATATGGTTCTGATATGCATGCATGCATGCATGCATGCACCCATATATACAGAACTTTTTTCTTTTTTTTTGAGACAGGGTTTCTCTGTATAGCCCTTGCTGTCCTGGAACTCACTCTGTAGACCAGGCTGGCCTCCAACTCAGAAATCCGCCTGCCTCTGCCTCCCAAGTGCTGGGATTACAGGCATGTGCCACCACCGCCCGGCTATACAGAACTTTTAAAAAAGGAAAATAAAAGCATGCCTAGATAAAATATTGGCACAATAGACCTGACCTGAAACAGATGCTTGCTCATACCAGCAATAAAGGAAAAATGCAAAGTGAAGGAGCGCAGTGGCACCTCTGCCTGCTCCTTGAGAATGAGGGCGGGGCACTGGCTTCCCTGCACTGTGGTCCACGTTGTCACCCAGGTGGTTTGCCTCAGTGATTTCATTCAAACCACAACTTGGAATGTAACTGTGTTATCCACCTTCACAGTGGAAGCCGCTGAGGCAGAGAGTCAGTGTTCCCAAATTTAAAAGAGCCGCGATTCTCATTGGCTCCAAATGCTTTAAATTAGCAAAAGCAAAATAAAAATTCAAAATTGAACATTAGGGTTGGCACTGTGGTTCAGCTTGATATAGTGCTTACCTAGTGCATGCAGGCCTGGGTTAAATCCCCAGCAACTTATAGACCAGACAGGGTAGTGCATGTCTGTAGCCCTTGCACTTGAGAAATGGAGGCCTGAAGACCAAGAATTCAAGGTCATTCTCAGCTACATAGAGAGGATGAGACTAGCTGTGCATCTTAGGATTTCTATTCCTACACAAACATCATGACCAAGAAGCAAGTCGAGGAGGAAAGGGTTTATTCAGCTTACACTTCCACATTGCTGTTCATCACGAAAGGAAGTCAGGACCAGAACTCAAGACAGGAAGCAGGAGCTGATGCAGAGGCCATGGAGAGATGTTACTTCCTGGCTTGCTCCCCTCACTTGCTCATCCTGCTCTTTTATAGAACCCAAGGCTACCAGTCCAGGGATGGCACCACCCAC
Source organism: Apodemus sylvaticus (assembly GCF_947179515.1). Taxonomy (NCBI): domain Eukaryota; kingdom Metazoa; phylum Chordata; class Mammalia; order Rodentia; family Muridae; genus Apodemus; species Apodemus sylvaticus. The sequence continues at coordinate 37,758,366 of NC_067472.1, read as the reverse complement.
AATGGGTCCTCCCCTCTTGATAACTAATTGATAAAATGCCTTACAGATGAATCTCATGGAAACATTTCCTCAAGGGAGGATCCTTTTTTCTATGATAACTCCAGCTTGTGTCAAGTTGACACACAAAACCAGTCAGTACACTGTGAAATATATGACCTCATTTCAAAACACAAATTCAATATGCCCTGGAGAATTAGATGCATTTGATAATGTGTATCCTAGAAAATGACTAGGGCATGTGGAATTATCCAAACCTGTATTCTACTCACCCCAACTTGGGCTATGTGCTCTAAAACTAAAAGCACTTACCAAAATAAATAAATAAATAAATTTAAAAATATTTTTAAAAAATTAATAATGGTACAAAACTGTTCATTATATATGTTTAATACTTAAGGGAGATCTTCTTACCACTCAACAACTGAGGACTGATTCTGCTATAAACCTGAACTAGAATGGAGTCTTTTGGATGATATTTTTGTTCAGAAAAAATACATAAAATATCATTTAGAGAAGAGTGGACCAGAGTGGATCCTGTGTAAAACAGTAAATGATTCACAAGGCACTGCAGTGTTGGCAAATTACCCAGAGTGCACTGCAGTACTGGCACGCTATATTTGTGTTAGTCACAAGTCTTCTGTTCTTGTTTCCTGGTGCGCACAGTAATGTATTGAGTTCAAGTCCCGGAAAGGAATCCTGCAACCTCTGCCCTGACTGGCATCTATCTGAGGGCTTAAAGAGAAGTGTGAAAACTCCCAAAGTCTCTCCAGAGAGCTTTCCCTGGTAAGAGAACACATGCATGATGTCTAACGCCCCCTGAGATGAGGGCCTGGTAGCTGATCCTCTGCTCCCGAGTTGAATTCCTCAGGGCATAGGCAGAAAGACTCTTCAAGATTTTTTTGGAGAGCCCATGATAATGGAGGACTGAGTCATCTCCTTTTTTTTTTTTTTTTGGTGTGTGTGTGTGTGTGTGTGTGTGTTCTGCACTGCAATTTATTTTTTCTTTTTTTTATTCGATATATTTTTTATTTACATTTCAAGTTATTTCCCCTTTTCTAGCCCCCCACTCCCCGAAAGTCCCATAAGCCCCCTTCCCTCCCCCTGTTCTCCCACCCACCCCTTCCCACTTCCCTGTTCTGGTTTTGCCTATACTGCTTCACTGAGTCTTTCCAGAACAAGGGGCCACTCCTCCATTCTTCTTGTACCTCATTTGATGTGTGGATTATGTTTTCGGTATTCTAGTTTTCTAGGTTAATATCCACTTATCAGTGAGTGCATACCATAATTGATCTTTTGAGACTGGGTTACCTCACTTAGTATGATGTTCCAGCTCCATCCATTTGCCTAAGAATTTCATGAATTCATTGTTTCTAATGGCTGAATAGTACTCCATTGTGTATATATACCACATTTTTTGCATCCACTCTTGTGTTGAGGGATACCTGGGTTCTTTCCAGCTTCTGGCTATTATAAATAGGGCTGCTATGAACATAGTGGAGCATGTATCCTTATTACATGCTGGGGAATCCTCTGGGTATATGCCCAGGAGTGATATAGCAGGATCTTCTGGAAGTGAGGTGCCCAGTTTTCTGAGGAACCGCCAGACTGATTTCCAGAGCCAACCCTACATCTGATAGAGGGCTAATATCCAATATATATAAAGAACTCAAGAAGTTAGACTCCAGAAAACCAAATAACCCTATTAAAATGGGGTACAGAGCTAAAGAAAGAATTTTCACCTGAAGAACTTTGGATGGCAGAGAAGCATCTTAAAAAATGCTCAACTTCATTAGTCATTAGGGAAATGCAAATGAAAATAACCCTGAGATTTCACCTTACACCAGTCAGAATGGCTAAGATTAAAAACTCAGGAGACAGCAGGTGTTGGCAAGGATGTGGAGAAAGAGGAACACTCCTCCACTGCTGGTGGGGTTGCAAATTGGTACAACCACTCTGGAGTCATCTCCTTTTTATACCCCTCAAGTGCAAACCCTCCATACTCCAGCTGATCTCACCAGCCCCTGCCCACTCTCAACCCCTCCCACCTGAATGCTTCTGCTAGTCACATAGGCTCACTCAACATCTTCCAAGACGCCCACCCACGCTCACACCTCAACTTCTCCTCTATTCAGTGAGTCTTCATGGGATGACAGTATTGCCACCTCTTGGATTTCCAACTACTCACCTGTCCTGCTGACCATTCAGAGGCTCGTGAAGGCTCCTCTCCCTGTGGCAAGCTCTGAGTTTTCTGTAAATAGTCTGTGTCTCTTCAGTGCTTCGCAAAATGCGTTGGAACACAGCACGGAGCATCAACTTCACTGAAACCCATGCCTTCTAAGCGATAGTGTTAATCTCCGTTCCCCATGGTTCCCTTAATTACAGTATTAGGCTTCTGAGCACAGTCCAGCAGACGGATAGATTTGGAGTAAATGTGCCCTTGCTCATCTTTCTTGGAATGTTAGGCAAATTTAGTTTCTCAATTTCTAAGTCCTTTCCCTCACTCACTAACTAGAGCTCGGTCACACCTTCTCAGGAGGACATGAGGACCGAAGCCACTCATCCTTCAGCTCCCAGCTATGATTTTGTCAGAATTCCTTTCCTGACAGCTGTCTCTACCTCCACGCCTTGAAGTTCCGAGTCTTGGCTTCCAAACACTGTAAATGGAAAACTTCTGTGAACGCTGCTCTACCTTAGATACTAGGCTAGCACAGGCAACACCTACACCATGATTAACATGACCAAGGAAATGCATCTTTAATATTATTAAGTAGCAGCTAGGGACCATCTAACTTGGCCCTATTGTTAATACATGCTTGTCACATGTCACCTACTAGATGGAGCTCCAAGACGACACTTCTGAACGGTGATGAACGCTATGATGTCCCCAGCATCTGGCACACAGCCAGGTTTACAGGGAGCCCACAGCGTGGCAGCTTTCAGACCCTTCAGCAGCATCTTGTTCAGCCTTGTATCCTGTAGTGGAGCCCAGCATGCACTATAGGTGCTCCAGAATCTGTTGCTAATTGATTTTTTTTTATTAGAAGTCAACCAATCATCTGCTTCCAGATAATTACAGTTGCCAAGGTGTATTTCTAGCTCCCAGAACAAAGCCTGATGAACTTTGGTCAGTAGCTAGTGTTAAAAAGATGAACTAGGTAGCCAAAAACATAGGATACAAGGAAAATCAAAGAGCAGGGGCTAGCTGTCAATGGCTGAGCAGTGGGTCTCTTAGAGCTTTGGTGTTGTTTTCTTTAGCTTTCTATTTAAATATGACTTTACATACATACTTTTGTTTACAAGGATAACGTGGGTTTCTTTTTTTTTTTTTTTAATTCAGAAGATTACCTGCCAAAAAGCGTATACCGGCGTGAAACATCAGTTGATCAGTTTCTGAAGGCAGTCACGCTGCTGCGTGCTGTTTAGGATTCCTATGCACTCTGCCCTTGCAGTAGAAGCTGTCTGACATTCCTTTGGAGAACTCTCATCTGTTCAGTCCACTTGTAAAAGGACTGCAGACCTACCTGGTGAAAGTCCCACCCCCTCAAGGGGAGGAGCACGGGAAGTTGGGGGAGGTCTGACCCTTCTCATTCCATTCCATCCAGGGTGTGGTCATGCTCCTTGTGCCCAGCTGAGGCCTCTTATCTCCAGCTCCCTCAGTCAGGAGTTCTGCTCTGCTGTGGCCCTAGACACTGGAGGTCAGGCAAGGTCAGGACTGCAGTAACACTGACACTCCCAGTGCTGAGCTCTCCACTGAGCAGACTGGAGCCTGCTGACCACTGGGATTTTCCAGGCTCAACTCCCCGTGACCTGCATGCAGCTCACTCCCTGAAACCTTGGGTCGGAAAGAAAACCCGAAATAGCCACCAAAGGGTGTTTAGCATTTAGGGGAAAAAAAAGAAGAAACTTCTGCAGCTTGGACGGTCTCTGGGGTTCTGGTGCCATGTTTATCGAGAGATCTAAGAAATCTCTTAAGGCTTAGGCAAAGGGGAAACAATCATTGTGATAAAGGTTACTATGAAATATTACAGGCGTGCAAGGCTTAACAATAATACAATAAATAACTACAGTGCTGGGCAGGCTTGATAAGATTTTTTTAACATCACTTACTTTGTAAATTCTTAACTGAAAGAACCAAAATAAGAAAATACAGACATAATGTGGCTCTGTCTCTGCCTGCTCCTTTCCTCCCATGGTTCACTCTTCTATGTGTTATTTTCCTTCTATGTGTTTTTATGAATAAAAAAAATGTACGAAGCAAAGGGGTTTCGCCATGGCATTTTAATACTGGTATTTAATTCAATCATATTTACTTTTCTTATCCTTTCTTAACCCTCTTCTTCCTTCCCTCCCCTCACATCCCTAATAGTATTCTTATGTTCTTGTCTTTCCCCAATAAACTTACATATGAAAGAAAACCCTTATAGCTTATCTCTGCGGGTCTGGCTTGCTTTACTTAACGCGATGACTTCTACTACTGCTGTGCATTTTTCTAAAAGCAAACAAACAAACAAAGAAACAAACCATAGTTTCACTCTTACTTCTTCATGCATACTAGGCAGGTGCATAGCAAATCGATTTCATCTTTATCTGTCTCAGATTAATTAAGGGTGTGGCCCACACAATCCAGTTTCTCCAACCAAAAGGAGGGAACCTCAGTATTTCCCTGAATCAACCTTTTACTCTGCCATGCTCAACTTTGACACACAACTTTGTAGGGAAGGATCTGAAAATGTACCGCAGGCTAGATAGACTCTATGCCAGTGATTCTTAACCATCCTAATGCTGTGGCCATTTAATACAGTTCTGCATGATGGGGTGACTCCAAGCCATAAAGTTATGTCACTGCCTCTTCATAACTGTGATTTTGCTACTGTTATGAGTCCTAGTGGAAATATCTGATAGACAAGATGTCTGATATGGGACCCCAACTGTGTTTTGACCCAAACCTAGCAGAGAATGGCTATCTGACAAAGGGGCCCAGATTAAGGACCATTTGAGCGATCTGGGAACCAAGTAGCTTGTTTTGATGCTTTAGAAGCAACAAAATTATCAGTACCAGTTAAGCATTCCAGATGCCTTAATACTTCATCCTTAGTCTCCATGCCAACCTCCCAGAGAGGTATCAACTTCCTAGAGAAGCATCCTTGATCCTTCATTAGAGATGCAAACAGCAGGGGGTCCCAGAATCCTAGTATCCTCTGTCTCCCTTCAAATGCCAGCTGCCTTCAATTAGATCTGCATGCCTCCCAGTTTGTGCCAGATAGCCAGATCAGTACCTGCTAAGCTACCGGCCAGAAACAGCACTATCTGTCAGTAGGTGGGAAGAAGCCTTCTGTCTCTTAAGACCCATTGATTCTCTCAAAGTCTTGCTTACAGACTGTTAGCACCGCTCCAGTCTGTGTTTGGATGGAATTTCTCATGTCTAGGGAGAGTCAGCACTCCTCACAGAACCTTCTCACTTACTTAAGTGAGATCCAAAAGCTGTCCTTCAGGTGGATCACCTCTGCCCCTTTACCTGATGACTGCAGGAGCAAAGCATGTGGTAGGTGCTGTTGTCTGCTACCCAGATTTCTAACAGTTTGTCACCAATTGGGGAAGGGACAAGAAAGGATCTTGCCTCCTACGGTGCAGTAGCATCTATGTGAATGGCCACAGCTTATCATCCAGGTCCTGCCTGGCCCAGGTGGATAAACTCAAGTAGTATTTTAAGTTTTAGAAAGAATTTTTCTAACCAGGTATGTAATCTTTTTAAAGTTCAGTTTTTAAAGATTACTCTTCATCTTCATGTCTTTTTGAAGAACAAATGTAAAGACAAAGCCCTAAGACTTTCAGGGGTGTGAATCATGTGCCTCCATTAGGAGGTGAACCACTGACTCTGGTGTTAGTACAATACATAGTAATAACGCTCTATGCAGCCACCATTGTCAGAGACCATGATCCACAGACCAGACAGCTGTGTCACTAGGGAGTTCATTAGAAATGCAGATTCTCAGACCCCACTGCAGACCAATCAAGTCAGAATCTGCATCTTAACAGGTCCTCGGGTGATACATGTGCAAATAACATGAAAGAGGCACTAGGGTAGAAATTAACTATAGAAGGTTCCAGAAATACACATGACACTTGAAGAATCTAATTTGGGCCTCAAGAATGAGTCTAGGTTTATAGGAAGCACTGGGAGAAAAAAAATCTACAGTGAAAATGAAGTCCACATAGAGGAGGAGGGTGTCACACATGTCCACGGGCAACCCGCCAGGATGATGGACTTGGGAAAGGGCATTTCTTGCCACTGTGTGGATCCACTAAACAACTATCAGTGTATTTCTGGCAACAGACTGATTCTTTCACCCTGACAAGTACTTTTGGAGTGGTGGGATCAGAGGTGTGCACCAACATGCATGGATATTACACGCATCTTCAATACAACCAAGGGCTTCCATGTGGGTTTAAAACTCCTAAGGAAGATTCGGTTTTAAAGACAACTGCTCCTGTAAATGGGACACAGAAAGAAACGGCTTAGGAAGAAGAGATTCAGTTTCTCCAAAAGCATGGGTCGGGCTATCCATTCACAGATTTTCTTTCTTTTTGAACCACAGACTTGCTCCACCATCTGCCATCCCAGCTTCTCTGGGACATCATACACGTGTTACAAACATCTTGAAAGTGTGCCCTGTCCATCCCCAGAAACTGTCAGCATGCTGAATTCCAGAAATGACACCACCATCCACCAGTTTACTGGAGAGAGTCCTGGGACTCACTTTCCATTCCCTGTTTCTCCTGTGTCTATTGTCTTTCCCCATTGACTTCAAAAGAAGAGTCATGTCGACTCAGTGAGGAAGATTCTCTCACTCTCATCTTCTCTGTGCTCCAGTGTCACCTCTTGATCCACCTTTTCTGTTCTTGTTTTAGCTTCCGTTCACCTTTGAAAAGCAACGACAGTAGCCACATCACCTCTCTCCCATGGGAGTCCTATCCACTCAACTTAGGGATCCACTGAACTCACATCTTGCCAAATGCTTTCTCTCACTTTCTCAGACTACCCTATTCTTCCTATTTATGTCACAGTTTGAAATCACCTCCTAAGGGAGACCCCTCCTTCCTCATCCTAACTAAACTAAATCAGGCGCTCTGATTGTCCTTACGGCCTGTGCTCATCACCACGCATTCATTACCAGTTTTTACAGCTATCTGTGTGTGTGCATCCACAGTGGGTTCCAGAGATCACCATCGAATACCTTTACCAGCAGTGTCATCTCTCCAACTCCCAAACCCACTTCGGGTTATCCTTTCCTGTTTCTGAGTTATCCTTTCACAGATGTGCGCTCCATTGATGTGATGGGGTTATTTCCCTTAAATGTTGCTGTTTGCCCTGTCATCTTCATGGTGCTGACTAAGGTTCAATGTGTAATGAGCATATGAACGTCAAAATTACACACACGAGTTTACTGTGCATGTTCCAACATTGGGTCGGGATTTTTCTAAATCCTTTAAATGATGGAGAGATGCATTTCTGTGAAAGTAGTTTTGATTCTGTTTCCTATTCAGCCTTAACCAGTGTAGTCTAATTGTGAGAATTCTATAGGATCATGATTTCCTTGTGAGCTAATATTACCTGCTGTTTGTTTGTTTTTTTAATGTACAGTGGACTAGATGATGATTCAGATAAATCACATCAGGAAATCTCTTCTAAATCCATCATCTAGCCAAAAGGTGAACCAAAAGAACAGCATGACTTTTCTCCCATTCCTTGGGTAATTGCCTGGTTGAAGAGTTAGTCTGCATTTTAGTTCTTGATTTAACAAGCAATTGGTATTTGTTAGAAAGCTGAATTACCCACATCTGCTTCTTTTTTTTTATTCGATATAATTTATTTACATTTCAAATGATTTCCCCTTTTCTAGCCCCCCCCCACTCCCCGAAAGTCCCGTAAGCCCCCTTCTCTTCCCCTGTCCTCCCTCCCACCCCTTCCCAGTTCCCCGTTCTGGTTTTGCCAAATACTGTTTCACTGAGTCTTTCCAGAACCAGGGACCACTCCTGCTTTCTTCTTGTATCTCATTTGATGTGTGGATTATGTTTTGGGTATTCCAGTTTTCTAGGTTAATAACCACTTATTAGTGAGTGCATACCATGATTCACCTTTTGAGTCTGGGTTACCTCACTTAGTATGATGTTCTCTAGCTCCATCCATTTGCCTAAGAATTTCATGAATTCATTGTTTCTAATGGCTGAATAGTACTCCATTGTGTAGATATACCACATTTTTTGTGTCCACTCTTCTGTTGAGGGATACCTGGGTTCTTTCCAGCATCTGGCAATTATAAAAAAATATGGAACGCTTCACGAATTTGCGTGTCATCCTTGCGCAGGGGCCATGCTAATCTTCTCTGTATCGTTCCAATTTTAGTATATGTGCTGCCGAAGCGAGCACCCACATCTGCTTCTTGAAATGGAAAACTCGAGTATTAAGCTATAAAATCATAGATTTGTTTTGCCTCTGGGATTGAAACCATCCATGCAAATTAGCCTGAATAGATCCGAGCTGGACTCTGCAGAGCAGGCCACAGACAGATGAGCATTTTCATAAAACTTGGAGTCGGGAGCCACTGCTCTGGTGAAGTGCACGATCTGGTGGCTGCCGTCCATGGCATCGCCAAGCGACAAGTGGCCTTGTGTCTCCTTTCACTTGCTGTGCTGTGGTTTTCTTCTTCCTTTATGTTGTCTTCCCAATGTCCTTCTTTAGGCCCCCTCTCTTGCTAGTTTGTTTGCAGCCACCTCCCCTCAGCACTGGCCTGACCACACACTTCTGTGGCTTTAGTCCGTACTCGATGCGGATGGGATTCAGTTCTTCATTCTCGGCCTAAGAATATCACTCCAGGGCTGAAGATCTGTGCTCCCCAATGCCTCGAAACATGTCCTCTTCAGGGGGTTTCTGAGCAACTATGACTCACTATTTACTAACAACCCTTGACCTTCAAACCAAACAGCATTGCTCTTTCTCCTGAGGGGGCCGTCCTCACGCAGCTGTTCAAGCCCAGAACCTGGGGAATCCCCCTTTCCTTATGTATATACATTTTACTCCAACAAGCTGCCACTCCCAAGTGCTTTCAATATTTCCTAACTTTTCTATATCATTTCTGTCTTCCTATGGTGTTAGGCTCTAACAGGATAAAAACAAAACACTTTTATGTTCTTTTGAACACCATTCTGAGCACTGGGCATAAAATTTCATTTTACTCTGCCCAGCTAATCTCATTGGTTATTGTAAATCTCATTTTCTAGGGGGCCGCTTGCCCAAGCAAGTAACCCAGCCCACCGGGGCAATCCAGGAATCCGAGAGCCCATTCCCAAGCACCAGGATCTGCAGCTGGAATACGGCGATCTCACTGTTCTTACTGCCATCTCTTTCTTTTCCTGAAACTTTCCATGCAGCTACACCAAGGCTTCTCCCATAGTGTTGATTGGATTATACTTATTTGGAACCATTAAAGATGACTCATTTCCTATTAGGCATAATCTGAATTTATTGGCACGATCTGAATCACCTTCAGGGTTTTTGCCCAAGCTGAACCCTTCAAGCCTCATGTTTAGGACTTTGACATGTTCCTAATACAGAGGCTCATCTTTATGTCTGTAATGTACCTCCCATCCCCATCCCCACCCCAGCCCAGCCCCTTATTATGCTGGTAGACACCAATCCATTCTCCTATCTCAAGTATTATTTCCTTTTTTTTTTTGATACTTGTAACCACTGTTTACTTTTTTTATTGGATATTTTATTTATTTACATTTCAAATGTTACCCGCTTTCCCAATTTCCCTCCCAGAAACTCCCTATCCCATCTCTCCTCCCCTAGTTCTATGGGGTGCTCCCCAACCCACCCACCCACACCTGTATCCCTGACATCCCATTTCCCTACACTGGAACATTAAGCCCTCACAGGACCAAGGGTCTCCCTTCCCATTGATGCCCGACAAGGCCATCTTCTGCTACCTATGCGGCTAGAGCCATGGGTCCCTCCATGTGTGCTCCTTGGTTGGTGGTTTAGACCCTGGGAGCTCTGGTTGGTTGATATTGTTACAACCTCTTCAGCTCCCTCAGTCCTTTCTTTAAGTCCTCTGTCAGGACTCCCATGCTCAGTCCAATGGTTGGCTGCAAACATCAGCCTCTGTATATGTCAGGCTCTGGCAGAGCCTCTCAGGAGACAACTATATCAGGCTCCTATCAGTGTGCACTTCTTGGCATCCACAATAGTGTCTGGGTTTGGTGACTGTATGTGGGATGGATCCCCAGGTGGGGCAGTCTCTGGATGGCCTTTCCTTCAGTCTCTGCTCCACACTTTGTCTCTGTATTTACTCCTGTGAATATTTTGTTCCTCCCTCTAAGAAGGACCGAAGCACCCACACTTTGGTCTTCTTTCTTCCTGAGCTTCATGTGGTCTGTGAATTGCATCTTGGCTATTCCAAGCTTTAGTGTTCTTTCCTGTGGCTCCTCATATGTCCTGAATTATATTAATAGAATTTGGATCATTGCAATATAATTACTTACCAGCCATGTTTAGCCTGGGATGTCATTCTGGAGAGCAGGGAGAATGGATGCTATAAACAACTTTTTATCTTAGACACCTATAGCAGGAAATATTTAAAAAGGCACCATCCCATGCTGGCCCATGGTCTCACCGCCTCCATGGTGAGGCCCATGCAGCGACTGCCCACCTCATGGCTCCTTTGCTGTGGATTCTGCTCACATTTCTAGCCATCCACCCCCCCACCCACGGTTAGCTGTCACAAATCCCCATAACCTGGTAAAATCAAAACTCTAGAGACTTGTAATTTATCAGTCAGATTTATATTAGAAAATTCTCAACCATGAAATGTCCCGTACAATGAGCTCAAAACTCAATTGATACAAACACAAGCTACACACCTAGATAGGGCAGATGCACCCTAATTATTATTTAATCATCTATCCTAGAAATACCCAGTACTTATGGTTCCCAGGACTGTGTGGTTCTGGCTCCTCTTCCTCTCCTGTAGGTTCCATCTTGTCTCCTCCTCTCCATCTCCTCCTATGTCCCGCCTTCCCTCTGTCCTTGTCTCTATATTTCTCAGCCCACCTTTCTTTGCCACTGCCCAATCACAGGCTCTCGCCTTATCTTGCCTGCCCTCACCTGTGCACTGACAGCAATCTACAATTCCCCCTTTTTGTACAATTAAAAGGCTCTTTTCTCAAAGATATAAATTGAGCACAACTATTACCGCTCTTTCATTTACAAAGTACAAGATATGCCTATTAACCAGTCCATCATTTTGTCAATTAAATAAAGCACTCTGCCATCTATCCTAACTTAAAAGGGTTTATACTTTCATATCTGTTATGTCCTGGTTTAGCTTGTATACTATCTGAAAACTATCTTCTTAAATATATTCTCTCAATGCTAAATAGCCTGGGTTGGCTATGAGACTATAACTAGTCTTTCAAACCTGTCAGAAGTCCAAGGGTGACCAATATTATATGAAAATATAGGAAGCCCAACACAGCTTCTAGAACTGAGACAAGTTGTAGAGACAGCTGCAGCCCCTGTATGTCAAGAAGTTGAGCAGTCTTCAGCCTTCTGGCCCAGGCTTATCTGACAGACCTTTGTAATTTTGAATTTGGAGCACAGACAGATATCTGACCCATAGTAGGTGTTCATAAAAGTATCTCTTGTTTAAAAGATAAGAAACTTGAATCTCAGAGTGTGGGAAGCGGTAGCCTGAGCAGAACAGAATTTCCCCATCAAATTTTATGTGTGATTTCTAGAAATAGCCAGTCATCAAGTCTAATCATCTAATATACGATGCTTTTCTATAAAATTCACTGGTAGACATTTCTTGAATGCCTATTGAGAATCAGCCCCATGCCAAGAAATAGGCAACACAAACAGAAGAGTAAGACACAGGGTTTACTTCTGATGGGAGAAGACTTACTCAGCCTCAGTCTGGGGCATTCAGATCAGAACCCATGCAGATGATGACAGGAAGATCCTGCTATCTTCTGCCTGTCTTCCCTCACTGGGATTACACGCACATACCACCATATCCCTGTGGATTGGGATAGCACAGAAAAGAGGTCCTGACCAAGTAGGGTGGGATCAGAGAAGGCACAGCACGGTGTCACTGATGCTAATCATCTAGAGAAAGAGGGCAAGGAGCCAGTGACTGCAGAACACCAAGGAGGAGTGGACCTTTTTGAGCTTCAACACCATTTGAGTTTGCAAATCAACTAAACAAGAGACAGGAAATGAAGGGCTTTGTATGCCACAGTAAGAACCTTAGGTTTTATATTGAATCTTGTGGGCTGCCTGGAAGGGTTTTATACCAGAAAGTGACCTAACTGACCCGTCTTAATAGTTGCTCTGGCGAGGATGGTCCAGAGGAGCTGAAGGGGTTTATAGTCCCATGGGAAGAGCAATGATTTCGGCCACCCAGATGCCCCAAGACTCCCAGGGACTGAACCATCAACCAAGGGGCACACATGGTTCCAGCCAAAAATGTGGCAGAGGAAGGCCTTGTTGGGCATCAGTGGGAGGAATGGTCCTTAGTCAGGTAAAGGCTCAATAGCGGCCCCAACAAAGGGAAACCGAGGCAGGGGAGGTGGGAGTGTGTTGGGTGGAGGGGCATGTACTTGGAGGCAAGGGGAAGGAGGAGGGGGAGGAGTTGAGGGTCTTAGGCGAGGGGGATATCAGGAAAGGTTTTACCACTGGCAATGTAAATGAAGATGATATTCAATAAAAACAAATAAAAAATCACAAACCACAAAAAACTAAGTAAATAATTGCTCTGGCAGTAAGAGACAGGAAGATGAAAATAATGTTTCTTAATTTAAATAAGAGGTTCTAGGATTAGGGAGGAGACACGGCTCAGCGGGTAAAGATCCTCTTGCTCTATAAGCAGGAGGATGTGGGGTTTGTTTGTTTGTTTGTTTGGCTGGTTGATTGTTTTTTTTTTTTTTTGAGACATGGTTTCTCTGTGTAGCCCTATCTGACTTAGAACTTGTTGTGTAGACCAGGCTAGCCTCGAATTCACTCTGAGAGGGTTTAATCCCCAGTACCCTTGTAAAAAGGTACAAGATGTGGTGGCATGTGCTTGTAATCCCCATGTGGGAAGACAAGTAGGTAGGTCCTTAGGTCTCCCTGGCTGTTCAGCCTAGCATACTTGGCTGAGCTCCAGAGCCTATTGGGAGACCCTGTCTGATCCTGTGGGAACCTTTCATAAAGACAGAGCTAGAGGACACCGGGAGGAGGGCAGGGGGGTTGGGAGGTAAGTTGGTTCGGGTATACCTGAGTTTGCAGTGTTAGAACACTAGAGGAAAATACTCTATAGAAGTGACTCAAAGCCCAGGGAAGAGGTGAGTCATGAGCTGCTGTCAACACTGACAGCATGAAGGAAGGAAGAGGACAAGATAAAACCGGGCTCTGAAGAGGATTCCCGTGAAGCAGGAGAGGAGCTGCTGGTGCAGTGTCCTCCTCCAGAGAGAAGGAAGTCAAGAGGTCACAGCATCTGCACACGGTTACCGGAACACCAGAGGTATACTGAGCTAATGAGAGAGAACCATATGCTCACTCCAGACCAATGGGATTCTCCCCAGCCAGAAGCCTGCTGTAGTTTTAAGAGCTGAAGAACAGGCTTTTATTTTTAAATTTTGGATATTGTACTGGCTGGTTTTGTGTGTCAACTTGACACACATTAGAGTATCACAGAGAAAGGAGTTTCAGTTGGGGAAGTGCCCCCATGTGATCCATCTGTGTGGCATTTCCTCAATTAGTGATCTAAGTGGGGAGGGCCCCTTGTGGGTGGTACCATCCCTGGGCTGGTATTCTTGGGTTCTATAAGAGAGCAGGCTGAGCAAGCCAGGGGAAGCAAGCCAGTAAGGAACATCTCTCCATGGCCTCTGCATCAGCTCCTGCTTCCTAACCTGCTTGAGTTCCAGTCCTGACTTCCTTTTGTGATGAACAGCAATGCAGAAGTGTAAGCTGAATAAACCCTTTTTTCCCCAACTTGCTTCTTGGTTATGATGTTTGTGCAGGAATAGAAACCCTGACTAAGACAGACATAAAGTCAAAGAGATATAAACACAGATATGAATAGCAATTTTTATCCTGTATGGCAAAAGGCTTTTGAATATTTGCCCTAATAGGCTAATGTATGTATGTATATGTATATATATATGTATATATATATATATGTGTGTATATATATATATATATATATATTTGATTTAATCTCACCATAGGCATGTGTCTTTTCAAATTTTCATTTTCTTAAAGAAACACTGCCATCCCCAGTAGAACTCATTAATAATACACAGAGCCAAGCATTTCAATTGTATAGAGGTTTTATTACGTTTCCAGAGAGTTGGAGTGGGGGAAAGCAAAACAAAGACAGGGAGAGACAAGTGAATCCTTGGAGAACCAAAGCATGTTCTAAAGGCTTAGTTTGTGCTCTTCTGCAATAATTCCTTGGTCCTGTGGATAGGTATGTTAATCTGTGCATTCGTGCAATATTCAGTCCCTCCATATCCAAGCACCTGGGAAATCCAATTAGCTTGGTCTTGATTGACTGCATGCAGGACTACATTCTGCTGTTCATCTCCTGCAGTGTGTGTGGATATGAAAATGAAGACACAGCCGGAGTTTCCATGAGCAGCTGCCAAATGGGTTCCTTGTGCTGTGTTGTTCATTCAGAACAATAGCCCACAAGCCAAGGGGTCTCTCCACCAGTGATGGGCTGTGCAGCAGCCTGCCGTACTTAAGGGAAAACCACTGCAGGAGGCTTTACCAGTTACAGCATTATAGGTGGGGTATTATTTTCCAGCCCTTGTTGGAATAAACTGTGATGGATGGTATGGAACTAAAGTAAAACACATCAGGATAGAGAAATTCAAGACTTGTTATGTTTTGTCTTACTGCTACTTAGCAAAACATTTCCACCACCTTTGCCAATGGCCTTGTGAAACTTCAAATTTTATCCTGTAGAAATGGTCCAAACTGAACTTTGCAGGTACAGAGAGAACTCTAGCACGAGACATCCATCACTGAACCTAAATAGATGGAGTAACCATGAAGCTAACAGAACTTAAGCTTTCTGGCCTTGCACTGGCCATAGGCCCTTCAAAAGCCCTGCAGTCACGAAATTCCCTGCTTGTTAGTTTGCATTCTTTATCTTGAAGAAGGCCCCAGGCATTGTAGAAACTTTATAGCCCACAACATGTGGATCATTCCCCCAGCCTTAAGCTAAATGCTGCTTGTAGCATGACCCACTGGTTGACCCAGGACCCATTACATAACACAGGAATAGCTCCTTAGGTTCTAGAGAGAGAAGCCACCTCTTAATTGTATTAGGTAGTGGTAGCCTCTGGCTGTTACTGGGGAGAGGCATGTTTATCCATGCTAGTCTCCATCCGAGATCCTTTTGTCACAGCATCTCAGCCTATACTCTTCTCCTTTATTACTCCACTGGGTCAGAATAACTTCAGAAGTGGTGTGAAATGGAGTGAGGTCATAGAATGAGCCCAAGTCCAAGCCTGTACGGGATATTTTGTATTAGAGTTCTCGTGAGAAACAGAGCCAATAGGATGAGTGTGTGTGTGTGTGTGTGTGTGTGTTGAACTGATTAAGTCATCTTATATGAAAATAGTATCCATTGACTCACACTCAAGAAGAGGCTGAGAAGCTGGTAGTTTCTTGGTCCTCAAGGCTGGGTGTCTTAGCAATCCTAGTCTGATACTGAGACCCCAGAGGATTCCTGAAGAGCTTCTGGACCTTGGAAGCCAGGAAATGCTAGTTTAATATCAGGGAAGGAATGAGCAGTCTTTCCATCACGGTAAGTCAGTGGTTAGGGGAAGCCAAGAGAGCAGAAGGTGAGTGTTTTTCCCTTGCCGCGCCCCCCCCCCTTGTCTGTCTGAGCTGCCACCCGAAGGTGCTGTCCACCCTCAGGGTTTGCCTTCCTACATCAGTTAAGGCAAGCGGGACAATTCTTCACTGAGCCTCTTCTTGAGGATTCTAACTTGTAGCAAGCTGCAGTGAAAGACAACGATCGATCACGATACGGAAGACTCAGAAGCCAGAGAGAGCTGCAAATGCAAATGGTTCAAAATGGAATCGTGGTAAAGAAAGCATTCAGTTAAGAAAGGTTGAGAATGGATGCAAGACAGCAAGGCTCCAGAGCATTGTCTTTTGGTACCCACGGGTTAGCACCAGGACTTGGGTGTTTAGCTGCATCCTGGAAACAAATCCATAGAGTCTGTGAGCTGAAAACATCATTACGTGCTGTTTTTCCGACCTATTCTGTCCCATTTCATCTTAGCTGATGGACTCCAGGATGAGTAGCTGAGATGTCGTTTTTAGGTCGTATACAGAATGTGGCTTTTCCTATAGGATGTTCTAAATGAGACCGACTCTCCTGATCACGTTCTTTCTCATTTGAGGTTAGAATGAGAGACCGAAGTGAGGCCCAGCAGTCGGCAGTAGAGGTGTGTAACCATCACTTTTTTCATCGTTGTAACTAAATATTTAACACAACCACTTAAAGGAGGAAAGATGAATTTAGCTCACAGTTCGAGGACTTTTGATTCTGAGCCCATGTCAGGCAGAACATCAAGGCGGTAGAATTGAAAGGAAGAGGAAGCTGTTGCCTTATGGTGTCCAGAAAGCATGGAAAGTGCACGGGATAGGATCAGGTATAACCTGCAAAAACACCCCACCCCTCCCCCACACATGCAGTTAGGCCATATGTCCTAAGTGTTCTAGAACCCTCTCAAAATGTTTTCCCAAGCTGGAGATCAAGCATTAAGCATCTAAGCTTGTGGAGAACATTTCCTTTTATTTAATTCGATATATTTTTTATTTACATTTCAAATGATTTCCCCTTTTCTAGCCCCCCACTCCCCGAGAAAGTCCCGCAAGCCCCCTTCCCTCCCCCTGTCCTCCCACCCACCCCTTCCCACTTCCCCGTTCTGGTTTTGCCGATTACTGCTTCACTGAATCTTTCCAGAACAGGGGGCCACTCTTCCTTTCTCCTTGTACCTCATTTGATGTGTGAATTATGTTTTGGGTATTCCAGTTTTCTAGGTTAATATCCACTTATTAGTGAGTGCATACCATGATTCACCTTTTGAGTCAGGGTTACCTCACTTAGTATGATGTTCTCTAGCTCCATCCATTTGCCTAAGAATTTCATGAATTCATTGTTTCTAATGGCTGAATAGTACTCCATTGTGTAGATATACCACATTTTTTGCATCCACTCTTCTGTTGAGGGATACCTGGGTTCTTTCCAGCATCTGGCAATTATAAATAGGGCTGCTATGAACATAGTAGAGCATGTATCCTTATTACATGGTAGGGAATCCTCTGGGTATATGCCCAGGAGTGGTATAGCAGGATCTTCTGGAAGTGAGGTGCCCAGTTTTCGGAGGAACCACCAGACTGATTTCCAGAGTGGTTGTACCAATTTGCAACCCCACCAGCAGTGGAGGAGTGTTCCTCTTTCTCCACACCCTCTCCAACACCTGCTGTCTCCTGAATTTTTAATCTTAGCCATTCTGACTGGTGTAAGGTGAAATCTCAGGGTTGTTTTGATTTGCATTTCCCTAATGACTAATGAAGTTGAGCATTTTTTAAGATGCTTCTCCGCCATCTGAAGTTCTTCAGTTGAGAATTCTTTGTTTAACTCTGTACCCCATTTTTAATAGGGTTATTTGGTTTTCTGGAGTCTAACTTCTTGAGTTCTTTATATATATTGGATATTAGCCCTCTATCTGATGTAGGATTGGTGAAGATCTTTTCCCATGGGGAACATTTCCTATTCAAACCAGAAGAAGAAGAAGATGGAGGAGGAGGGGGAGGAGGAGGAGGAGGAGGAGGAGAAGAAGAGGAGGAGGAGGAGGGGGAGGAGGAGCAGGAGGAAGAGGGGGAGGGGGAGGGGGAAGGGAGGGGGAGGAGGGGGGAGGGAAGGGGAAGGAGGAGGGGAGGAGAAGGAGGAGGAGGAAACCAAAGGTTGCTAAGGAAGGAGACACAGAGTGGGAGCAAAGCCACTCAGCAGGAGAGATCAAACAAGCTGGGAAGCAGGTGAGGGCAGAAATTAAACCAGCAACATTTAGCCCACCTTAAGGATGGGTAGCTTTGAAGCTTCTGGGATGCTAGTTCCCTCTTACTTCTGTGTATAACCCAATAAATCCCTTCCCCAAAGCAAACAGCAATGTAAAGACACAAAGTTGCCATAGCCAGGCAAACCTGTATCGCTCCTAAGTTTCCAGTTCTTTATCTGTGTTCATGATCTAAGTTTCTAAGTAAAGGAGGAAAAAGTAAAGCTTGAGTGCTTGTTTTAGTCTTAAAGAAGTGAGGATGGAGTTAGCGTAATGAAGCATCGCCTCCCCCTGCCCCTCCCCCTCTCGCACAACTTTGCAGATAATTTGTTCTATGAACCTTGGAACAGAATGGAACTGTGTCACTGTTCATGCTCACAGCAGATACAAATTTAGAATAGTTTGTGTGTATTTAGTCTCCCTGCTGGAAGAGCTGTTAGAACATTACATGCTATTCTGGTTTCCTCCTGTGAGTGCCAGCTATGTTGCTGGGGTAGGAAGTGGTTTTACATTGTGTTCTGAAGACATCCACTTCAAGGAGCTATTTTTCTTTTTTTCTGAAAAGGAAAGATGATAGCCTTTAAATACCCGGCAGGCAACAATGGACCTCACCATCATTTTTAACCTTCGATCATTTGTCCCCATAAGTCCCTGGGGAGCCAAACAGGGCGGGGGCAGGGAGCGAGTTAGAAAACGAGGCTCCATCAATCCTGCCTTTCGTTCACTTTCCATGGAGCACCTTCTGCACTTCCGGCTCTGTCAACCTCAGTAGCATCCTGCTGTGCTTCATGGGAACATGCTGTGATACTTCATCTCTGAGCTTCAGCGCCCACTCATCTGCTGCAGCAGGAAGCTTGGGTCCTCTGTGAGTTAGTGGGTTCAAGCTTGGGTCCTCTGTGAGTTGGTGGGTTGGCGATTTTTCAGTAGTTTCTCCATAGTACTAGGGTGTATCGCGTATATGGGGACAACCTGCTTCCATCCAGGGGTTAAGAATATAGAACAGAAAGAGAGGTGACCTCTAGCCTGTGGGCCAAATCTAACTTGCTGACTATTTTTGTAAGTGAATACAAAATTCGTTTGGATGGATTAATTATTAGACTATAACCACAGTGACCATTTTTTACATTTATGGCTGCTCTCACGCATCTAAGGTTCTTATACAACCTAAATAATGAACTGTTGTGGACATCCATGGGCTTGTATTTTGATGCTAATTCCACTCCTCAGAAGGGCTGCAGATGAGGAGCTGCCTTGTGAACCTTCTCCCCACCTTAACATTTCAAATAAAGGCTTGAGCCAATGATTGGGCAGGAAGAAGTGGGAGGAGCTGAGAGTCTAGGGGAGGAGCGATGGGGGATAAACAGGAAGGGGAGGAGCTACGGGAAATCAACAGAGGCTGCAGAAGGAAAAGCTCGTGGCCTGGAGAAACAGCAAGTTATATGGGATAATAGAGATGGGAATAGAGCAGTGTAGTGGGAGATCTGCCCAATCTAGGCTTATAGCTTGTTTTGTTAACTGATTGAGTTGAGATTTCTTTTACCGGGGAATTGGGTTGGAAACAAAGTAGCAACAATGAACTTTCTGCTTTTTAAAGTAAGTTAGCTGAACCTGACCAGAGGAACATGATCATGCTCCAAAACAGCTTATGACACAATGAAGACACTCAAAAAAGCTTTACTGAAGGAAAGAGGTACATGAGATGAATTGACTTTCCCCAAGTACTCATTCCACATGAAGGTATAATTTTGAAGAGAGGCGGGGTTGGGGAGATGGTTCAGTTGGTAGACACCTGCTACACAACTATGAGAACCTGAGTTTGGATCCCTAGCACCCATGTAAAAGGCCCGGTGTGGCAGCCTGCATCCTTAACCCTAGCACTAGGCGGGGCAAGGGGGAATGGTAGAGACAGGTAGGTCCTTGGAATCTCATTAGCTAGCTAGCCCGCTGAATTAATGAGTCTCGTGTTCACTGAGAGACTATTTAACAGAAAGTAAGATGGCACTGATGAAGGTTAGAAACTTAGTGTTGGTCTTTGGCCTTCACACATGCAACATACACACACAGAGCAGGAGAACAGAGGATGATGATGATGATGAGAAAGAGGAAGAAGAGATTAAAATCTGAATGTACTCTGGATAGACTGTTTAGGATTAAGATACAGATAGACAGGAGATGGGAAAGAACTGGGATAAAAAGAGATGTTTTAGTCAACATTTATTACTAGGTAGTACATTACTTCCTGTTGCTAAAATTCCCTCCCTGGGGGAGATATGAATATCGTCTACCCTCCACTATTAAGATCTCAGCACTAAATCAAAATACGATCCCATCACAGTTCGCCCTGGGAAGCCACGGATTTTTATTGAGCTTACTTACAGAGGATAGGGGAGAAATGCGACGGCCTCAAAGCAGACACTCTGTTTGTGAACAGACACAGTTAGTCTTATAAAGATGGCTGTTCTATTCTATTCGGGCGATGGTGCAATGGCTTGAAGCAGCCATTTCATTCCACTTATGATTGTGTGGGTGGGGTGGTGCCATGGAGTTTGTCTAGGCAATCCTTTGGTTCTGTGTAGTGTCAATGAATATCATTTGGTGGCAGTCAGCTGGCAAGCTGGTGCTCTTAAAGGTCCAGTTTATGCCCAGAGGGAGTGGCTATAGGTAGAAGTCTGCTGCGGCGGCCCACCTTCAAGGTAATCGGACTTCAGAGGCAGCTCATGGCCCGCAGAGCAAACATTTCGCAACCAGACAAGAACTTCCTTGTCTTTGATGACCAGTTCACAGAACCCATATGGATCCTCTTCCTCTTTCATTGGCCGAAGCATCCAAGAGCCTTCCTAGATTCCAGGGGAGGAGAGGGAACAGTGCCTGCCTCTCTATGGCAAAGAATTTGTGGCAATGGCTTTAAAGCAGTCCAGGAGGTAAACAGCTGAGGGCAGGCAATTGATATTTACTATTTAGAGGTTTCCATGGGTCCTTCACCATACTCTTCGTAGAAGGCATTATTATTCCCATTCTATAGCTTAGAACATATATTGAAGATGAAGTGACTTCTAGTGAAATTGTCCTTGATGACTGAGCTGCTGGATTAAGGAGCTGCCGCTGCAACTGAGGGTCATCTAATCCTAACTGTGAACCACGATGCTTATTGCAGAGAGATAAAGTCAGCTGTAGCAAATGGGGGAGTTATGGGAGTTAAGGGGTTAAAGGGAAAGCCTGGGAGCTTTGTCTTCCCTCTTGGAAATAAAGCTGCTGGTGGCAGCAGGCCCCTGAGAAAACATAACATCCCGGCATAGCCATACTTCCTGGAAACCAAGTCCTCAAGGTGCCACACCTACTCCTGGTCAGTCACACCTGCCAGTATGTGGCCAGGATCACCATTTCTTAACAGTCAAGAGAGTGACACTGTAGAACAGCTCAACTGTCCTTTGTAGCAAACTTAACCCTTCCTCCAGGGACCCCAGACTGACCCAGAGGTAAATCGCAGTCCAGAACTTCCTCAGAAGCTCCCATCCCCTTACCTTCCAATACCCTCTCCACCTCTACTTCTCCTCCATCTCTGCTCAGCAGGACAGGACATCACATTGTCAAAGCCACAGAATCATCACCCTTTGCCTCTTAGCTTCCTCCCCTGGGGAGGGAGTGCAGCATGGCCCTGGAGCCCTAGGGCAGGCACCAGGTCCAAATGCATCTGCTGGAGTCCTCATTGATATTTTCTTAGTTGCTTAACTTCAAGTTATTTCATCTCGTTGAACTTTATGGTCTTTTTTCTATTTCTTTTCAATTGTGAGATGGCAGCATCTTCAGAGACAATTTTAGAAGATTAAATCAATATTTGAAAGGATTATAACAACGTTTGGTACACGTAAGGTACTCAATAAATCTTAATATCATTAGGCCAGACTGGTCTCTAACATTTACATGTGCTGAGTATATTTTTGTCATTAAATTGGGAGCTTAGCCTAGGTCCTTATTATTTTATCCCATACAATTGTAATGACCTCAGAACAGAGGAGATCTATATTTTTGTTTCCTCCAGACAAATAAATGTTCCATAAAACCATCATGATGTATTGATCTCCAATATGCTGGGCACCACACGAAGCATTTCAAAGATGTAATGTGATCTAGAACCTTTGCAAAAGCTTAGTCAAGATGGTGACTATCATTTTTCCAATGATAGAGCGAGGATACAGAGAAGGAATTAGCTAGTAAGGAACAGTTAGTGTTGAAACGAGAAACCCGACGACTTTCTTTTCTTACACCATATTTCACTTTCATGACATATAATTCAATGTCCTCATCCTGCATAGAAACTCAAGTAAATAAACAAATGGATCCCTCGGCTCTAACTCAGGTCATTAGCCCTGGAGGGAAGTGCTATCCCAGGCTGAGCTATCTCACTGACCCTTGTTTTCTTGTTGAGACCAAGACCTCATGCAGTCCAGGCTGGTCTCAGACTCACTATGCAACAAAGCCATCCTTGGACTCTGGATCTCCCTGCCTCCATCTCCAAAGGATTATGGTTACAGGAATATGTCACAATAGGCAGCTTAGAACTTTTAGAAAATAAGAATTTTAATGCAGTAATTCAGTCCCAAATTAATTTTATAGCCATAGTGTTGGTACTTGCCAGCTCAAACCCTCTGTTGTAGTTAAACTTAGCTACTCAATACCCCATACAGAACACATCCAACTCCTATCTCCATGTATTTGTTTATAGTATCTCCTCAGCTGGAATAGCCCTTCCTAATGCTTCATAACTAGGTCACTATTATGCCTAGATCATGGCACAAACCCTACTGCTGAGCAGCCAACCTGACAGTCAAGAACCACAAAAAGCCCAAGATTTGATTCTCAAGTTAACTACTCATCTGTTTCCATGGGTTTGTGTTCTGGTATATACACAAAAATCCCGTAACATACAATTGACAGATTCTTACCTACTGCAATGGTGGTAGAGATGGCAACTGCGTTTCTGTGCCGGCGTCTCTAGTCCTTATGCCCACAGGGCAGTGGGAGAAAGGACAGGTGAGCCATCACACTTGCTGCCTCTGCCACCCACTGCCAAGCTTTTACTCCACTGCCATCAATTCTAAGCCTTTGGAACCATAAGCTTAGGTTAGTTCTTCCTATGTTGCCTTAGCCATTTATCACAGTGGCTAAAAAAATGTAACTAAGACAACATGCATGTTCATTGTTAAGACATATGGGACAAAGAATACCCTGTTAAAGTAGGCAACTTGGCCCATGTTAATGTGTAACCTATGGTTAAGTGTTTTGTCTCTTCTAGAGTTTAATTAGAAGCCAGAAAACATTTATCAAAAGGAAAACAGACACCTACAAAAGATGGTGTAGGGGGGTTGGTCTGGAGTTGCTGTGTATTCAAATGCTAAATACTAACCCTCAAGATCTGATTGCCCCCAGTGAGGAGATTCTCACGTACACCAAATGATGCTATGTAAACATTGCTCCCAAGTTATCTCTGATTGGTTAATAAAGATGCCTACAGCCTGTGC
The DNA here is from genome assembly GCF_947179515.1 of Apodemus sylvaticus. Classification (NCBI taxonomy): domain Eukaryota; kingdom Metazoa; phylum Chordata; class Mammalia; order Rodentia; family Muridae; genus Apodemus; species Apodemus sylvaticus. The sequence goes on along the minus strand of NC_067472.1, from coordinate 37,734,724 downwards.
TGGACAAAAGAGAAAGGGCAGAACAAAGGTTTTTTTTTTTTTTTTTTTTTTTTTTTTAGAACAAAGGTTCTTAGGCTTGGGGTCTAAAGGCAAGCACCACAAAGAGAGAGAGAGGAGGGAGAAGGAAGAAATCACCATAGGGTTATTGAATTATGATTGCGTACAGCCATGAGGGCCAGCCTGTTGGAGTAGGAGTGTCCCAGGCAGGACACGGCAAGTGATATCTCAGGGTTATTGACAGGAAAATAGACAAAATAGCATAGAGGGTTGATATCTGCCCAGTTCTGATGGTTTTTATGTCTTTTATTTGGGAAGCATATTGTCTACATGAGATAGAAACTTCTAATAGATAGATGAAGGCAACAAGAGGGTATAGCAAACCCTAAATAACCACAATATGGTATAGTTATATTCCTAAATCCTAAAGACATTCACTATGGCTCATGCAGAGGGGAGTTTCGCAGGCTCCATGCAGCATCTATAACTGCCACAGACACTGTGGTGTCAATAGATGTGCTGGGTCACATGACCCTGTAGCAGAGCACATTGAATAACAGACTGGGCACTTGCCAAGACTGTTAGCCTTTAAGCTATCAGTGAGTGTGGTAGAATAGCACTCCCCGATATGATATGTGTAGCCTCCAGAATTCAAGATGCTGCTAGTCATTTGACCTATTTCTTAGTGCTATGGGGAGGCCAGATGCTGAAACCTATTTTATATCCTGGGGGGAAAAAAAGAAAAAAATTGACGTGAACTGTACAGCTAGACTCCTGGGAGTTTTGCCTAGGTGGCAGCCCTGACGTTTTGTCCAATTTATTTTTCCTCTTCCAGAACACACATCAGCCCTCATCATTATCACCATTAGGGAAAGCTCAATATTGTTGTTTCTGTGAGTTCAAAAACTCTGTAATGCATGCACCCACCTTTATAGAATTCTACAGAATAACCCCACTCCCCTAAAGATCTTTTCCAATTTATCTAGTCATATCTTCCCCCAACCCCACTGGACTTTTTACAAAACGTCCCTTGGGGATCAACGTCCCTTGGGAATCAACGTCCCTCGGGGATCATGCAGCATGAAACCTTCTGGCTGCCTTCTTTCACTTAGCAAGGTGTGTTTACATTTCCCCCACACCATCTCACTTCTTCCTGGTAGTGAATAACATTCCACTAAGCAGATTTAGTCAGGAGCTTGATGAAGGGCCTCTTGGTGCTGCTGAATTTTGGCAACTTTGAATGGGGTTGTTTGTGCAAGTTTTTGTGTCAATATGAGTTCACAGCTTTTTTGAGCAAATACAAAGGCATCAGGTGTTAGATCATGTGTTTAATTTTGGAGAGAGAGAGAGAGAGAGAGAGATATCAGTCTGTCCTTCAACATTGCTGCACCATTTTGCATGTACACAGGCAATGAATGAGAGTTGCAGTTATTTTTTTTTTTCCTCATGGCCGCATCTTCCTCAGCATTTGATGCTGTCAGTGGTTTGGTTTTTGACCAGTCTATCAGTAGAGTGGTTCTGTTTTTCAGGGACCAATATTGACTACAGCAATGGTGGCCCTATAAAAACAGATTTTATATTGGCCACTCTTCTATTAATTTTTTTCCAGCCTGTTATTTTCCTTCATAAAGTTGTATGAAGAGAATGTGGGAGTGACAAAGCAAGCATGAACGTGGGGGACAATCTGAAAGCTTCCCTTGCAGCAACTGTGCACCAGAGTTGAGAGAAGGCCGTCCAGACAACACTGCTTACTTACATTTGTGTGAGACCAGGTGGACCCACCCTGTATCTGGCAGAACTCACTTGGACCTGCTCATAGTCCTCCTCCTTCTCTCTCTCCATCCCCCTTTCTCTTCCTTCTTAGTTTTTTGGAGCAGAGGAAGGAGAAAGGGTTAGATTTTTAACATAATCATAACTTCAGCCATTTTAGTCATTGTAGGTGCAGATAGTTTCTCTTTCATCTTGGCTCACTATACCTACATTTTCCTGTGAGCATTTATTAGTAAAAATTTCACATTATTCTTTTATTATTTTAATAACTGCCTTGTCTTAGTTTATGGCCTGCCTTATCTTATATTTATTGTGTTCTACATCTCTCCTTTTTAATTTTTAAAATTTTGCCCCAAATGTGTCCATTTTTATGAACTGTAAAATATTTGGTTGGTTTCATTCCCCTTACTGCATTTAATGAAAACCAAAACTCACCCGAGAGCAGATTTTCCCCGTGTGATCCTGACTCCTCCCCCATCTATCTCTACCCACCTGTGTAAAAATGACCTCGGGGTCTGAGGCAAAGGACGGCCAGGGAGCCGCGCAGTGACTGAACTGCTGTGAATCCCTGAGTTCTCTAAGCACAGGGACCTGGGTCTTTTGGGGGCTGGTATGTGTTTCTCCCTGCGCGTTCCGCGGTCCACAGGGAGGATGAACTACAAGAAGCACTGTGCCTGCTCCATTCCTCCTTCATCCACATTCTTATTTTCTCTCATTTTATCTTTACATCTGTGACTTTATCTCTCATAAGCACAGAGTTTGAAGGAGATCAGAGAGGTCATTTTCTTTCCTTCCTTCCTTCCTTCCTTGCTTCCTTCCTTCCTTCCTTAATTTGGCTCTGTTTGACTCCAACATTTTTTTCTTAATTCCATTATTCTGTGCGCATATATTATGGCTTCCTCCTGTTTTTTTTTTAGGTTGCTCCCTGTTCCTTTTAGCTACATTAACTTGCCATGCTGTTCCTTTGGGGTTTTAAATATTATTGATTTTATTTAATTTGAAACAATTATACTTTTCATTGTAATTTATTTTGCTATCACAAATGAATTATAGGGTCTGCGTTTTAAGATTAAAAAATGTATCCTTCTGAAGAATCAATGGGGGTGATCTTAGCTGTGAATCCCAACATTGGGGATATGGAATCTGAAGAGGCCACCTCATGCCAAGAGGCCAGACAGGAACCCCAGTGGAGGGATAGAGACACCAACCCACACACAAAAATTTCAACCCAAAATGTATCCTGTTTATAAGAAATACAGGAATGTGGGATGGAGCAGAGACTGAGGGAATGGCCAACCAATAACCAGCCCAGCTTGAGACCTACCCAATGGTCAAACACCGATCCCTGCTCTATTAATGACACTCTGTTATACTTACAGACAGGAGCGTGTTGTACTCTGATAGGCTCTACCCAGCAGCTGACTCAGATATAGACACTCACAGCCAAACAGTGGATGGAGTTTGGGGACTCTTATAGAAGAATAGAAAGAAGGATTTGGGGCCCTGAAGGGGATAGGAACTCCACAGGAAGACCAACAGAGTCAACTAACCTGGACCCTTGGGGCTTTCAGAATCTGAACCACCAACCAAAGAACATACACAGGCTGGACTTAGGCCTCCTCACACATGTATGTGAAGTGGAAACTTAAGGGTTCTTTGGAAAATCAATTGTGTTGGATTGCATTTTGCTGGGGCAAACACATGAAGGAGTGTTTTCCTGAAGTGGACACAGGTGAAAGGCTAAGGCAGCCTGGTGAAGAAACATTTTGCTGAAGCAGACACAGGAGAGAGGATGTTCTGCTAAAGCAAGTACATGAAGAGAAAAGTGATGAGGATTCTTTGCTAATGACACCCTGGTGTCTTTCATTAACTTCTCCTTTACACCCAATAATTCCTGCAATCTGTATGTAACTTACTTGGTTACTTTTTAAATGCCCTTTTCCAGTCTGATATTTCTTTCTTTCTTTTTTACTAATTTGTTTTTCTCTCATATATTATACCCCAACTGCAGTTTCCCCTCCTTCCTCCCCTCCCAGTCCCTCACCCACCCCCATTCTGTTTCCCTTCAGAAAAGGGCAGACCTTATGGAAATCAACCAAACATGGCATATCAAGTTGCAGTAAGTCTAGGCATCCTCCCCTGTGTGCTGGACTAGGCGACCCAGTATGGGCCACCAAATGGAAATGGGAAAAGGATCTCTAAAACCAGGAAGTCAGGGGCAGCCCCCATTCCCATTGCTAGGAGTCCCATAAGAAGACCAAGCTACACAACCATAACATATAAGCAGAGGTCCCATGTCAGACCCACTCAGGCTCCTCGTCAGTTCAGTCTCTGAGCACCTGTGAGCCTAGGTTAGCTGATTCTGTGGATTTTCTTGTGGTAGCCTTGACTCCGCCGGCTCCTTCTTCTCCCTCTTTCACAGGATTCCTTGAGCTCCACCTAACGTTTGGCTATGAGTCTCTACCTCTGATTCCAAGAGTTGCTGAGGGAAGCCTCTTTGATGACAGTTGGGCTAGGCACCAATCTATGAGTATAGCAGAATATCATTAGGAATCACTTTCTATCCTAGGTCTCTGGGTTATCTACACTCTGGTTCCTGGCCATCCAGACAGTGTCAGGGTGAGCTACTTCTCATGGCGTGAATCTCAAGCTGGACCAGTCATTGGTTGACCACTCCCTCAATTGCTGCATGACCTTTACCCCAGTATATCTGGAAGAATAAATTTTAGAGTTTTGTGGTCGGGCTGGTGTCCCAACCCCTCCTTTAGAAGTCTTGCCTGGTTGTACAGAGGAGATGGCTGGTTCAGGATCTTTATCCCCCATTGTAGGAGTCTTATCTAGGGTCACCCTTGTAGATTTCTGGGAGTTTCCATTGCACTAGGTTTCTAGCTTATCCCCAAGATGTACCCAATTCTGGTTGTCTCCCTCGGTACTCACTCCGTTTCTCCCCAAACTTGATGTCTCCTGTTCCATCCTCACTTGTCGCCAGTCCACACAGGATATCTATTTCCCCTTCCCAGAGAGATTCATGCCTCCTCATTTGGGTCCCCCTTGTTCCTTAGCCTTTCAAGGTCTGTGGGTTGTAGTATGATTATTCTTTGCAGCTAGTATCCACTTATGAGTCTGTACATACCTTGTTTGTTTTTCTGGGTCTGGGTTACCTCACTCAGAATAATTTTTTTCTAATTATATCCATTTACTTGTAAATTTCTTGATGTTGTAACAGCTGAGTAATCCCACATTCTGCAAATGTATCATATTTTCTTTATCTATTCTTCAGTTGAAGGACATCTAGGTTGGTTCCAGTTTCCGCCTACTACGAATAAAGCTGCTATGAACATACTTGAGCAAGTGTCCATGTGGTAGGATTCACCTTTGTGAATATACTTAGGAGTAGAATAGCTGGGCCTTGAGATAAGCCAATTCCCAGTTTTCTGGGTAATTGCCATATTGATTTCCAAACTGGCTGTACAAGTTTGCACTCTGACCAGCAATGAAGGAGTGTTCCCCTTGCTCCATAACCCTGATAGCTTGAGTTGTCACTTGTCTTTTTGATCTCAGCCATTCTGACAGATGTAAGATGGAATCTCAGGGTCTTTTTGATTTGCACTTCCATGATGGCTAAGAATGTTGAACACATTCAAGTGCTTCTCTTGGCCATTTGGGATTCCTCTGTTGAGAAATCTATTTAGATTTGTATTCCATTTTTAAATTAGATTACTTGGTTTGTTGATGTTTAGTTTCTTGAGTTCTTTATATATTTTGGAAATTAACCCTCTGTCAGATGTGGAGTTGATGAAAATCTCCTCCTCCCCACCTCCTCATCCTCCTCTTCCTCCTCTATCACCTCCTTCCTACTCATCGTTTTCTTCTTTTGTTTTTGTTTTGTTTGTTTGTTTTTAAGACAGAGTTTCTTTGTATAGCTCTGGCTGTCCTGTAGACCAGGCTGAGCTCAAACTCACAGAGATCCTCCTGCCTTCACCTCTGCTTCCCTAGTGTTGGGATTAAAGGCGTCCACCACCACTGCCCAGCTCTTTCTCATTCTGCAGGGAACCATTTTGTCCTATTGATGGTGTATTTTGCCTTACAGAAGCCTTTCAGTTTCATAAGATACCATTTATTAATTGTCAGTCTTAGTGCCTGTATGATTGGTGGTCTCTTCAGGAAATCATCTACTGTGCTAATGCATTCAAGGATATACCTACTTCTGTCAGGTTCAGTGTTTCTTGTTTCATGTTGAGTCTTTGATCCACTTGGACTTGAGATTTGTGCAAGGTGATAGATATGAATTTATTTGTATTCTTCTACATGATTATATCCAGTTAAACCAACACCATTTGTTGAAGATACTATCATTTGTCCATTGTATATTTCTGGCCCCTTTGTCAAAAATCAGGTGTCCATGTGTGTGAATTCATGTCCAAGTCTTCAGTTCAGTTCTGTTTATCAGAACTGTCTATTTGTATGCCAATACCATGTGGTTTTTATTATTATAACTCTGTATTAGAGCTTGAAATCAGGGATGGTGATACCCCTGGAAGTTCTTTTACTGTACAGGATTGTTTTAGCTGTCCTAGGATTTTTGTTTTTCTATATTGAGTATTGTGTTTTTAAGATCTGTAAAGAATTATGTTGAAATTTTGATTGGAATTGCATTAAATCTGTAGATTGCTTTTGGTCAAATGACCATTTTTTACTATATGAATAGTACCATTCCAATGAGCATGGGAGATCTATCTTCTAATATCTTCAATTTTTTTCTTCAAAGAATTTTAAAAATTTTTTTGGAGACAGGGTTTCTCTGTGTAGCCCTGGCTGTCCTGGAATTCACTCTGTAGACCAGGATGTCCTGGAACTCAGAAATCTGCCTGTCTCTGCCTCCCAGAGTGCTGGAATTACAGGCCTGAGCCACCACTGCCCAGCTTTTTTTGGGGGGGGGTTGGTTTTTTTGGAGACAGGGTTTCTCTGTATAGCCCTGGCTTCTTCAAAGACTTAAAGTTCCTATTACGCAGGTCTTTCAGTTGTTTTGTTAGATTTACTCCAAGATATTTTATATTATTTGTGGCTATTGTGAAGGGTGTTGTTTCTTTGAATTCTTTCTCAAACAGTTTATTATTTGTATATAGGAGGGATACTAATTGTTTTTTAGTTAATCTTGCATCCAGCTGCTTTGCTGAAGGTGTTTATCAGCTGTAGGAGTTCCCTCATAGAATTTTTTGGAATCACTTACTTAGCCATATCATATGTAAATAGTGAAACTTTGAATCCCTCCTTTCCAATTTGTATCACTTGATCTCCTTTAGTAGTCTTGTTGCTCTGGCTAGAAACTTCAAGAACTATATTGAGTAGATATGATGGAGAGAGTGAACAGCCTGGTCTTGTTCCTGATTTTAGTGGAACTTCTTTGAGATTTTTTTTCCATTTAATTTGATATTGGCTTTTCGCTTGCTGTAAATCACTTTTATTATGTTTCACTATGTCCCTTGTGTTTCTGATTTCTTTAAGGCTTAAAGGAGTATTAGATTTTGTCAAAGGCTTTTTCAGCATCTAATGAAATGATCTTGTGGGTTTTTTCTTTCAGTTTGTTTATATTGTGGATTATATTTTCAGATTTCCATATGTTAAACCATCCCTGAATCTTTGGGATGAGGCCTATTTGATCATGGTGGATCATTTGTGATGTGCTTTTGGATTCGATTTGAGAGTATTTTATTGAATATTTTTGCATCAATATTCATGAGGGAAATTAGTCTGTAATTGTCTTTCTTTGTTGAGTCTTTGTGAAGTTTTGGTATTAGGGTGATTATGGCCTCATAAAATGAATTTGGAGATGTTTCTTCTGTTTCTACTTTGTGGAACAATTTCTGGAAGATTGATATTAGCTTTTCTTTGAATGTCTGGTAGAATTCTGTACTAAAACCATCTAGCCCTGGGCTTCTTTTGCTTGGAAGACTTTTAACAACTGCTTCTATTTCTTTGGAGGATATAGGTTTATTTAATTTGTTTTCTGACCTTTATTTAACTTTGGTAAGTGGTATCTATCATGGAAATTGTCTATTTCTTTTAGATTTTCCAACTTTGTGGGCTATACTTTATTGAAGTATGGCCTAGTGATTCTTTGGATTTTCTCAGTGTCTGTTGTTACATCTCCCTTTTCATTTCTGATTTTGCTAATTTGAATATTCTCTCTCTGTCTTTTAGTTCGAAATAAGGGTTTGTTTGTTGATTTTTCTCAGAGAACCAACTCTTCATTTCATTGATTCTTGTATTGTTCTCTCTTTTTCTTTTATTTTATTGATTTCAGCTCTCGGTTTATTTCCTGTTTATTCCCTCCCTTGGTTGTATTTGTTTTTTTTTTTTTTTTTTCTGTCTAGAGCTTTCTGGTGTGTGTTAAGTTGCTAGTAAGATAGCTCTCCATTTTTTTTATGTTGGCACTTAGTACTATGAACTTTCCTCTCGCCACCATTTCCATTGTGTCCCATAAGTTTGAGTATGTTGTACATTCATTATCATTGTGTTTAAGAAAGTCTCTAATTTATTTCTTTATTTTTGCCTTGATCCAGTGGTCATTCAGTAAAGAGGTGCTCAATTTCCATCAGTTTGTAGGCTTTCTGTTGTTTCTGTTGTTTCTGTTGTTGTTGTTGAAAATTCAGCTTTAATCTGTGGTGGTCTGATAGGATGCAGAGGATTATTTCAATTTTCTTTCATCAATTGAGACTTGCTTTGTGACTAATTATGTGGTCAATTTTGGAGAAAGTTCTGTGAGGTGCTGAAAGAAGATATATTCTTTTGTGTTGGGTGAAATTTCCTGTAGATTTCTGTTAGATCCATAACATCTGTTAGTTTCATTATTTCTCTTTAATTTTAGTCCATTAGTGAAAGTGGAGTATTGAATTCTCCCACTATTAATGTGTAATTTAAGCTTTAGTAATGTTTCTTCTACATATATGGGTGTCCTTGCATTTGGGGCATAGATATTCAAAATTGAGACATCATCTTGGTGAATTTTTCCTTTGATGAATATGAAGTGTGCTTCCCCATATCTTCTGATTAATTTTGGTTGGAAGTCTATTTTGTCAGCTACTAGAATAGCTCCAGCAGCTTGCTTCTTGTGTCCATTTTCTTGGAAAATCTTTTTTCTATCACTTTACTCTGAGGTAAAGCCTATCTCTGATGCTGGTGTGTTTCTTATATGCAGCAGAAGGATGGGTCCTGTTTTCACATTCATTCTGTTAGCCTGTGTCTTTTTTATTGGGAAACTGAGTCAATTGATTTTGGGATATTAATGACCAGTGATTGTTAATTCCTGCCTTTTGTGTTGTTGTTGTTGTTGGTGGTGGTGGTGTGTGTAAGACACACACACACACACACACAGAGAGAGAGAGAGAGAGAGAGAGAGAGAGAGAGAGAGAGAGAGAGAGAGAGAGAGAGAGAGAACAAACAGAGAAAGCTTATTTTGGTTTTTCTGGTTTAAATTATTTATGTCCTGTGTTTTCGTGAATGTAGTTCGCTTCCTTGGCATAGAGTGTTCCTTCTAGTACTTTTTGTAGGGCTAGATTTGTAGACAGATATTATATAAATTTGAATTTGTCATGGTATATTTTGTTTTCTCCATCTATGGTAGTTGAAATTTTTGCTGGGTATAGCAGTCTGAGCTGGCATCTGTAGTCTCTTAGCATCTACAAGGCCTTTCTAGGCCTTTCTGGCTTTTAGAGTCTCTGTCAAGTAGTTGGGTATAATTTTAATAGGCCTGCCTTGATATGTTATGCTTTTAATATTCTTTGTTCTATACCTTTAGTGTTTTTATTATTATGTGGCAGAGGTACTTTCTTTTCTGCTCCAATATTTTTGATGTTCTGTAATCTTCTTGTATACACATGTCCTTAGGAAAATTTTCTTCTAAGATTTTGTTAAAACCATTTTCTGAGTCTTTGAGCTGGGAAATTTCTTCTTCCTTTTTCTATTCTTATTATTCTTAGATTTGGTCTTTTCATGGTGTCCCATATTTCCTGTATGTTTTGTTTTCGGGAACCTTTTAGATTTAACACTTTCTTTGACTGATGTATCAATTTCTTCTGTTTTATCTCCTATGCCTGAGATTATCTCTTCCATCCCTTGTTATCTATTAGAGATGCTTGCATCTGTAGTACTTAGTCACTTATCTAGATTTTTCCATTTCCAGGATTCCTTCAGTTTTGTTTTCTTTATTGCTTCTCTTTCCATCTTCAGGTTTTGACAGTTTTATTCATTACTTTCAACTATCTGTTTTTTCTCAGCTTTCTTTAAAAATTTTATTCATTCTTCCCATCATTTGTGTTTTTCTGGATTTCTTTTAGAGAGTTACTCATTTCCTCTTTAAGGACCTGTATCATCTTCATAAAATTGATGGCAGAATCATTCTCTTGTGCTTCAGCTATGTCAGAACATTCAGGGGTTGCTATAGTAGGATAGCTATGCTCTGGGGGTACCATATTGCCCTGGCTATTGTTGATTATGTTCTTACACTGGCCTCTAGGCATCTGGGTTTAGGGTGACTGTAGATTTAAGTGACAATTTCTGAGTTTATGTTTGTTGAATAGTTGTTTTTCCCTTGGTTTCTCTTTCCTTTCTGGTCTTCTGGCCTTAGTGGCTTGGGGTTTTGGTGACCAGCAAGTCCTCAGATCCAATAGTGTATCTCTGCTGGGGTTTTGGTCGCCCATATGACTTCTGAGGTTTTGGGGCCAGCATTGCCTCTGGAGTTCTGAGAGGTGGCATGGCCTCTGGGGTTCTAGGTACCAGAATGGCCTTTGGTAGTGAAAGAAGTATCTTAGGTTCCCTGTATATGTGTGGCCTTTGGTAGAGCAGTGGACTTCTGCTGCAGTTGTCAGCAGGGGTGGAGGTAGTATGGACATAAGAGGAGGTGGTGCTGTTGGGGAAGCTGGGCAGGGTCTGAGGAAGCCTTTGATATCTAGGATTTTGAGTACCAGCATAGCCTCTGGTGGAGCAGTGAGCTTCTGACAGAGTTGTGGGCCAGGGTATGAAGATTTCTTTGTAATATTTCTAATACAATAGTTTTATATTACAATCAATCTGTTTGTTTCTTTAAGTAATGATTTTATAGAATATTAAAATCAAAATGCTACTAACGAGAATGTCTTGCCATTGTCTGAAAACAAAACTTAAATTCCATTTTCCATAGCAGTGAATCGCTTAGCTCCTCTCCTATTTGATGGGGAGGATATAAAGCTGCGTGCTAAGTGGCCCCTGTCTTCCCATGAAGTGCCATTTTGTTGAAATGCATTTTGACAGCTTCAAGGAGCTCTGTTCTCAATAAAGGCTTCCTATAACAACATTTCCAAGCAGCATAGACACCACCTCTTCACTGTGGGTGTGGAGCACGAACTCTTCTGAACTCTAGCTGGCTGATCAACTCAGCTGTTTTGGCTAAAAACTCTTCTCCATGCTGATTCAAACTGGCTTCTTTTGACTTCTGGCTGAATTGCTCTGCTTGGCCTCGTACAAAGTTTGGCAGTCTATGCTAATCTTCTGCCTCCTTCTCACTCTCTGGCTCATTCTGCCTTCACCTGAGGAGCTTGTTCTCTCTGGGCAACCTGTCTTTGTACAACTGTCTCAGAAAAACAGCCCTATCTCCTTTTCTCTCTGTGTTGCTCTCTGCTTTCTCTCTCTTCTCATGAGAGTTGGGTATATCCTATTCTGTCATCATCACTTTGTTTGCCTCACAATTAGACATCATTTTCAATCATGGATTCTTCTTCCTTCTACAAACTAACTTTACCCTCATTTTGGGAATTAAAGGTATATGCTAAGGGTGTGTTTCCATCCAGCTAGAGTAGCTGTGTTGCTGGATTAAAATCCCTCTACAAGATGACCCTTTGTTGGCATTCATCGCTTTGTGTAGGGATTTAATTGTCAAGTGCCCCACCACCAGCAGGAACCCAAGGTCATTAAAAGCAAGACTTTAAATGTCAGAGCCTCTTGACCATCAAGCTTCCTTTGGGTCTGCCTATGTGATTATCACTGGACATAATTCTATTCTCCTTATTTTGGGCCACTGATAGTTCCTCAAATGAGTGTATCCATTATCTGTCTGTCTGTCTGTCTGTCTGTCTCTGTTTATCTATCTATCTATCTATCTATCTATCTATCTGTATATATGTGTGTATGTACATATACACATTTATGGTTTTTGCATGCACTATCTCTATAAAACTGTGTTTTGGATATTATAAAGGAATCAATACAAGGGTCCTTGAGGATGGAAGTGATGGTTCCTTTTGCACACCTGTTTCTACTCTCAAAATGTTGATGCAGTAACTCTCTGCTTCCATAGACCCAACTCCCAACTGATACCTTCGTTTCCTACAAAGGCTCTTGGGGTTTATCTTTCAACAGTTTGCACTGCAGTGTTCTGAAACTAACCCAATGGCAACTTCTATCCAGTTTTCAGGAAATGCTTCGTTGAGTAATATGAATTTTCTGAGTTAAAAGCTCCTCCCTATAATGCTTTGAAGTTAATGTTTTGGGTTAGCATACAGAGTACTGGGTTTCATCATATCATAACCTTCTCCATCCGTGTGTGGTGTTATGCTCTGTTCTCCTTATTCCCTTCTGCACTGCCCTCCTCCCGCTGGTTCCTTTTCTTTCTCCAGTAAACGCTCATTCTGCTGTCTTGTTATGTGTAGTCTATTCCCTTCACATATCTTCCCCCTCTCATTATCCCCTTCCAGTCAACAGCTACTAACGCACACACGTGGAAACACGACACATGCACACGAAGTTTTCAGTCTAGGTTCTGTGTATGAGGAAAAATGTGCATAATTTGTCCTTCTGAGACTTTACTTTTTTAAAGATAGGGTCTCATTATGTGGCCCCGGCTCTGACATGGGCTGAAGACTAGGTCCGCCTATCTCTGCCCCGCCCCCGGAAGTTTAAAGACATGTGCCATCATGCGTGGCTGATGTTATTATTTTTTTTAAACAGGTTCAGCTCTTTGTTGGACATGTTAACAAATGCAGTTTATTCAAAAAGACCAAAGCCTGTGTCATCTTCTGACTCCTCAGATTCTTCCTTGCTTCCACTTTCTTCTCCTCAGTGGGGGCAGCAGTAGTGGGTGGGGCAGGACCAGCAGCAGGCGTGTCTCCTGGAGCGGCCCCCAGCCCCTCCATTGCAGATGAGGCTCCCGATGTTGACAATGGCCAGAACCTTTGCAAATAAGACAGGCCAGAAAGGTTCAACATTGACACCAGCTTCTTTAATGAAGGCATTGATCTTATCCTCCGTGACCGTCACGTCATCTTCATGCAGGATGAGGGCGGAGTAGATGCAGCCATATTTGGACTGCTGGCAGGGTGCTAGTCGCTGGATGAAGTGAGGGCCTTATCCCAACGCGGCCTTAGCTTCTCGGGATGAACCGAGTGCCTTGGAGGCTGCTGAGGAAAGGAAAGTCTGGCTGATGATTTTTATGATCTCCTGACAGTATGATCTCAGGACAGTAGGAAAATGGATAATGAGTAAGAAATATTGGTAACTGAGAAACTTGTATGCATAACAGAAATATATTGCATGCCCTCTTTTCTCTCTACAGTGCAGAGAATGGCACACAGTGGTCTAATAAAATCTTTGTTTCCAGAAATCAACTTTTGGAACCTGAGCATGCCAATTTCTGTAACGTAGATTCACCCTCTTGAATTGCACCAGTCTCCACCCAACCCCATTGAGAGGTAAGGTTACTCCAGGAAGAAATTAAACATGCCATTACTACATGACATTCTGCAAAGGTCACTGCCATTTCAGCTCTTCTGACCCATGAGAAATGCAAGAACTATTCCAACAGAGAGTTTTTACAGCTCTTGTTGTCAATAGTGTATGTGCGTTTTGTGTCGACTTGTCTAACTTAGAGCCATTTAGGAAGAGGGAACCTCAACTGAGAAACTATCCCCACCAGACTGGCCCGTGGGCAAAGCGGTGGGGCATTTTCATGACTGATGATATGTTGCTGTAGAAGTGCCCAGCTCACTGAGGGCAGTACCATCCCTGGGCTAACGATTCTGTGTACTAATAGAGGTCAGGCTGAGTCAGCCACGAGCCACCCAGTCAGCAGCACTCCCCTCTAGCCTCTATATCAGCTCTTGTCTCCACGGTCTAGCCCAATTTGAGTTCCTGCCCTGACCCTCCTCAGTGATAGACCAAAATATGGAAGTGTAAGCCAAGTAAACCCTCTCCTTCCTAAGTTCGCTTTTGTTCATGTTGTTTTGTCGCAGAACTAGAGATCCTAATTAAGACAGATTATTGCAAACAAGACTTCCTGATGCCAGCACTCGGACAATGGACTCAACAATTTGTGCTGTGACAAACTTTCAGGTGGTTCTTATACCTGCTCAAGCCCAAGAACCACTTGCTACAAAATTGCTATAAAATTATGGCCAAGAGCCTGGCATTGGATTCAGAAAGCAATATTCGGAAGGGAGAGCAAGGGCAGTATTAAGGCATCTTCCAAGGCCTGTTTGTTGTTTGTCTGAATAGGCATGTTAAATTACAATGATGATAGAATAATTAATTCCCAAAGAGCAATTAACTACTTAGGCCTGACATTTAAATGAGGTCACAATCTCTTATGGTCATCTAAGTAGTGGGGACTGTTTTTATGCTGAAAATCTTGTTTTGGAGAAGATTGATGGATATTTATGTATCATAGAGAGCTGTGGTAGAGACTGAAATTGTCACTCTTTGTGTGAAGGTGCTTTGAAACCACAGAACACTTTGTAAATCCCATTAGTAAAGGATTGTTGAAAATGGTGGCAAGTAAAGCCAAAGAGAATGAAGAGGCAAACAGAGAGTATGGGAATCAGGACAGGAGGACTCATTCATTCATTCATTCAGGTTTTTTAGGCACAGACTATTTACTAATTTATTTATTAAACTATTTAATGTTAGGGACTTGGAACAAATGTAGAACATATCAGAAATAGCCCCTGATTTCTATTAAGAGGAGAGATACAGTTACTGGTTTCGTAACCTACGTCTAACTCCGAAATCTAGAAAAGCATTCTTGAAACTAAAGATCCCAGTTTCATGCTCACACACACTCAGCCGAGAAACGTTCCTGGATTGTGGAGAGAGAATGACAAGACAAGAAGTTCCAGATGACATCCCTGGAAGAACAAGCTCTCCAGCTGCAAGCAGAGGGCTGAGGAAAGGCAGGTTGGGTGAGAGGATGAGGACTGGGGCTGGGCAGACATGCTGCGGAGGGAAGAGGGCCCAGAAGTCCTAGGTAGGAAGGCAGCAGTGTTTGACCAGCTGTAAGCAGGCAGGGCAGGGGTGCTTATACTGGGCACAGGCCCGAGAAGAAGCAAGAAGAATGCACAGTAGGAATCAGACTACTTTGCATTAGATACGTTAGAAATTAAGTTCAATGCCTCGAGTCAGACATGTGACTGTAATGAGTTTAAATATAAATGGAGGTTTTTCTTCCTCTCCCAGAAGTTCAGAAGTGGAAAGCCCTCCCTTCACAAATCTGCTGAGCACTGGCTTAGCCAAGGCCTTTTCACAGAGCACCCTGCATCAGGAAGCTATCTCAGTCTCCACCCTGAGGACTACTGCTGTCTTTAGAAAATAGCCCTTCTTCTCCTTCGGTAATTTTAGGTAGGTCATTGTTTTGTCTGTGACTATATTGCAAGCATGGTTGGATGCAGGCCTCTGGCTGTTTCTCCTTGGGATTTTATACTGCCCTGTCCCCAGAGGTACTCTATGTTCACATCCACACAACCATGACAGGGACGGCGTGATAGAAAGAGCTGAGACATTGAGATCAGGCCAATCTGTACTTAGGTCTGTCTGTGTGACTCTAGGTGGGAACCTAACTTCTCTGTGCCCCTGGCACCTCCTCTGTGAAAGGAAGGTCACACAGTACCTTCGTCACTCGAAAGATGTAAGGCCAGTGAGATGCATCAAAGTACAGTTTCTGGCAAAGCAGGCATGCATGGAAGGAACCTTCTGGGACTGGCTCGCACTGGTATTAGCACACGTACCTTATCACTGTCTGAAGTGAGGTCCATCTTTCATCGTCACCCAGGCAAGGTTGATGACCACATCCAAGGTCCAGCCAAGCACGACTCAGTACTGCGACTGCCTGAGTACAGGGGACACATATGATGCGATCGGTCTGATATTCCATTGTCAAGTGGCAACTCCATGTTCCAGCCATAGTCAGACAGAATATAGGTTAAATTCGGAATAGGAGCCTTTTCAGTGCATCCCCTTGTTTCCCTTTCTGACACCTTCCCCTAAAAATAAAGAGGACAGGATCTGTAACTTAGAGCTTGAGATTTCTACTGGAACCTGCCACCACTGAAACAAATAAATACTTGTCTAAAGAACACCTGGCTCTCCTGTGGCAAATCATACTCATATGGATTTAATGGCTGAGCCATCTCTCCAGCCTGTGTTCTGCCTCTGATATCAACTATGCCAACCTGTTTACCCTAGAGTTACCTCAGACGTTGGTCATTGGCATTGGGTCCTTCACACCATCCACCATGGCTCAGAGGCCTCCATACTATCTTCTTAACAGAGTCTGCAACAATGACACACCACAGGCTCACCCCCTGGAACTCTGTTAGCTTGGCTCTCAGGGAAGAACACACCGCAGGCTCACCCCCTGGAACTCTGTTAGCTTGGCTCTCAGGGAGGAAATGCCAATGGTAGCCTTGACTCTAGAGTTTCTTCCCAGGCATGGAAGCATGTTCCTTTCGCTTACTTCAGCCCCGATTTTCTTCCTCTGTCTTGCATATAGACTGGCACAGACAGGAGAGTGTCAATCATAAACCAAGCCCTGACCACCAAATACCTTAAAATAACTTGATAATATCCCACTCCGGATGTGTATTTCACTTCGCCATTTCTCATCTCTGAGACTACCTGAGTTCCTAGGATATGGCAGGCTCTGCTGTCACGCCTACTCTCCTGTTCTTTCTTTCTTTCTATCTTTCTTTCTTTCTATCTTTCTTTCTTTCTTTCTTTCTTTCTTTCTTTCTTTCTTTCTTTCTTTCTTTCTTTCTTTCTTTCTCTTCCTTCCTTCCTTCCTTCCTTCCTTCCTTCCTTCTTTCCTTCCTTCCTTCCTTCCTTTCTTTTTCTGTTTTTGTGGATTTGGTTTTTTCGAGACAGGGTTTCTCTGTATAGCCCTGGCTATCCTGGAACTCACTCTGTAGACCAGGCTGGCCTCGAACTCAGAAATTCGCCTGCCTCTGCCTCCCAGAGTGCTGGGATTACAGGCGTGCGCCACCACCGCCTGCCTTCTCATTGTCTTTCTTAAGGCTGGCAAACAGCTCACGAGGTCCATAGATTGTGAACCATTTTGCCGCCAAGCCCCTCCACACTCACACTGCTAACCTTTGTCATCGTGCCTCCTAAGTATAAAATACAGTGGAGATCAAGACTTCTTTTCTGCCAGCTTCTCTGGTTGGCTTTCACTAGCAGGTGGGTGTTTCACAAATGATACAGTTGGCCCAGTTCTCAGCAGAGACTCACCACATAGCCCTTAGCTATGCAGGGCCTTCTGGGTTCATGACAATATCAAACTCTGTGGCAGAAAAAAGAACATGATCATTATTGTGAAGAATGAGCCCTTATGAAATGCAAATCAATTACATGTAAGCATTAAAAAAATTCTTCTGCACCCAGAGAAAGGGAAGACCAGAAGAGTCTGATGCTATGTGAGTAGGCCTTTGAAGAATGAGGCCTGTGATAACAGTTGAAAGGGAGAGGAGGGGTGGGGTGTGAGAAAAAGCAATAGTTCCAGAGAGAACATGCAAAGCTGTAACAATGAATATAACCCTGTACTGTCCCTTCATCTTAGAAGCCCCAACAAGTCTCTTCTCATTATTAAAAAGCAATGTTTCTCAACACAACACACAGACCTTTCTTCAGGACTCAAGAGGGAGGCAGAGGATTCACATGGGATAAGTCTGGAGATGCAAAGGGACCAGCCCATCCCGCTGACGAACCAATGCTCTCCCTTACCTACCATTTCCCATGTCCAGCTCCTTTCTCCCATCTAGCTTTTGGAAACTGTGTGGGAGCCTACTGGTCAGCACGCTGGGGCCTTTGGCTCTATCCTGATAGAAGCTGTGGGGAGGCAAAGCTCTTTACGAGATGGCCTCTGGCACCTTTATGTCCTCAGACTTTCATCACAGTGAATGGTATAAGCAGGCACTTGGGACGGGCAGGTGGCACCATCCAGTGCTAAAGGTCTCACACAGGCTTCAGGCATCAAGACCCTAGCTTCACAAAAGGCCCAGTTCTTACAGAGGCCTATAAAATTGGGATTTCTCAGCTTCTGGAAGAGCATGGAATTAGGATTCCTCAACTCTTGACAGCAGCCAATGCTACAGTTCCTAAGTCTGGGATATCTGACTCTATGGATTTGACAGCTCTCTGAGACTCATCTAGTGACTAGGGCCTGCATGAAATAGTTAATCTCATTGACTACTTGTCTGGGCTACTAATGACCCAGGAAATCAAGGAATACCTCTGCCTTTACCCGTGAGGGCAGTTCAGAGAATTAACTGAGGGGAAAGATTCACCATATATGTGGGTGGCACCATGTAGAATAAGCAGAAAAGGAATTTGACCTGAACACTAGCATCTATCTCTCTCTGCTTTCTATTTCCCAGAGATGTGAGTTGAGACATCCCATGCACATACTCTGGCTATCAGGTACCATCTCCCTCCACGACTTCCCTGCTATACTGCATTTATCTCCATGAAGTATGACCCCCAAAGAAACTTTTCTCCCCCGAGTTACTTCTTGTCAACTGTGTAGATCATAGCAACAACAAAAGCAAATGACATCCTGACTCATCCCATCTGTCTACTGTAGGCATATAATTTTCACAGCCTACTTTAATAAGGGTTCAACCTCTCCTCTAGCCCACCACCCATCAGATGTAGTAGAAAAGAAAGGTTATTAGGATACATGGGACGTGGACCTGTTTAAAAATAATTCTTTGGGGGTGATTCCAGTCTTCATTGTTTTCAGTCCAGTCCACTAGCAAACACCAAACACGAATCAGCAGCTGCAGTCCAGTCCACTCGGCAGACACCACACATGAATCAGCAAGGGCAGTTCAATCCAGAAGAAACCTCGAGGCTCCCCAATCATCTGAGTCCACAGACGTGACAGAAGCCACAGGAACTTCACGAGAAGTTCTTTGGTGAGTCTTTCTTTATAAAGTCACCATGAGTGAAGCTCAGCAACGCAATGTAAGGTGAACCAACACGTGTGTCTTCAGTGAAGACTAGCGAGACAGAGCAAAGTGAACCAGTATTGAGCTTCTATTGTCAATGGGGTTGTATTTATATTCTTTCTAAACATCTCTCATCCTTTCACATGTCTGCTATAGCAAAACATCCTTTCACTTGTCTCTGCTTCAACAAAACATCTTTCGCCTTTCTGCTTCAGTAAAACATCCTTTCACCTGTGTCTGCTTTAGCAAAACATCATTATAACCCGAGTCTCCAAAGAACCCAGAAATGTCCAGTTTAGTCTACTTACCCTCATCCTCAGCAATCTATCCTCCCTTCCAGTCCCCCTGTATTGGTCCTTTCATTCTTACTCTGGCTACTCTTTTGAACTGCTGAGCCATCTCTTATCTTTGTGGTCACTGTCACAGCTGCCACCCTTTGGGAGGCAATTTCTCTGCTTTCACTCTGGCTGATGTTGGCCACTTGTCCTTGTCTTCCTTGTTAGTGCAGCCAGCAGTATTGCAGCCTTCCCTGAACACCATTCAGCTCTGCCTCTTCTCCAACTACCAGGTAGCTGGTCATTCCACTGTGTTTGCAACCCATGACTGGCTGCTCTGCTGTTTGTTTATTGTTATTTCTTCAAGTTATCAGTTCCACATACTCTATAAAATGTAGGGAAAAAAGACCCCAGAAAGAAGCCTTTTAGGGACCTAATGTAGCACCATGAGAGGAACTTGCTGGTTTACCAAGTGAGCCAACCAGCACTTCATACCAGAACTGTCATAGCCAGTGGTTAATATGGATGGTCAACTTGACACAATCTAGAATCATGCAGGAGACAAACTTCTGGGCGTGTGTGTGTGTGTGTGTGTGTGTGTGTGTGTGTGTGTGTGTGAAGTAGTCTCTACATCATGTTATTCAAGTGGGGAAGACCCAGTTGAAATATAGGTGGCATTATTCCATGGACTGGGGTCCCAGACTAAATAAAATGGAGAAAGCAAGGCAAACTCCCTACTGCGGGCATGCTAGACCATCATCGTCTTGTCAATTCGCTGTACCCTCAACATGTGAGCCAAAAGCAGATCTCCCTTCGAACTGCCTGTGGCAGGTGTGTTGACGGAGTGACACAAAAAAGTAACTAACCTGCCTGGTGGGGGGTGTTCACACCAACTGCAGCAAACTTTTCCTACAAATCAGAGTTTGCGTCTGAAACAATCACGCAGTTAGTCCTTCCATTCTAGTCAGAGCACTTGCTCTGCCAGACCACCAGGGGACGGGGACGGGGCCCACACTGAAATGCTTGCAGAGGTAGCTAAAGCTTAGCAAGATTCAGGAGAGCAGAAACTCCAGTACGAACTGTTAGGAACAGCCTCGTCTAGGGGCAACATCAGCAGAGGTTTCAAGCAGCAGCGATTGTTGTGTAGTTTCCTCAAGACACCTATGGAGAGGTCAACACAGCAGGTGTTGGCATAGGGCAGCCTGCTGGTGATTGGCCTCAGTCATTCTGCTCAAGGCAGTAAGGGTAGCAAGGGAAGAGCCCAACTGTTAGCAATCTGAAAGTCAAATTGTCCCATCCCCCAGTGTCTTGGATTTACTTACAGGGAAATGAACACCTGAAGGAACACTTTCAGTTAAAACTTATCAGTAACAGTAATATCGATCTAAAGAGGGCTTTAACAATGCTCAACACCTGCCCTGTGCCCATGGCAAGCTGAGTTCCTGTCTTCTGCCTCCCTTTTATTGGTAGATAATCCAACCAGAGTTAGCAGCATGATTGCCACTACCTCGCTGCGTGCAGACTTTGAGGAGACAGGTGGCAAAGCTCGATTTAGTATGCCTGTATGCTACATACTATGGCCTGGACAGTGTGTGTGGGACCCATGAGTCTCCACAAGAAAGGTGGCTCGTTAGCTTTTCCTGCCCTCTTTAGAGGACACAATGAGCTTTAGCAAAGTCATCCAGTTTACCTAAGATCGCTCTGCTCATCAGTGTCATTCTGGCTGTGTCCCTGTGACTTCCAAGTATGCGTCATTAGTCGCCTCGTTATCACATCCCAAGCCGCTGCAGTTCTTGAAGAGCCAGTGACTCCATTTGTAAAGCATTTGTAGAAATTTAAGAAATATTTAAAATGATGAAAATATTTATAAATATTTGTACTCTACCCCAAGATGGAGATTGAACAGATGCCATGCGATAACATAAAATATGTATTTGTATCTAGGGGGACATGTTGGGGAATTAAACCTAAGGTCTTGCACCTGCTAGGCAAATGTTATTAGCGCTGAGCTTTAGACAAGTACCTGAATAGAGAATCTAGCTAGCTCTTCTGTGAATGTAGAGGGCGTTCAGACACAATGTTGATGTTAGTTTTCTCCATTCAAAAAACCCCAGAATGTTTACACTCCTTTGTCTTGTACTGTGGCATTGCACTTCAAAACCTTTTTAAGCACGCAGGAGCAACTGTTACATGTTCCTGTGTTTTTCTCAGTCTCTGTGATACCAAACAAGCCACAGACACTGACAGCTGATTGTTTTTTCAGCTTCTCTTTATCTGCCTTTTTTTTTCTCTCCCTCTTCTTCAGAAAGCTCAATAGAACTCACCAAAAATAATAAAAGTACTTCCTAGGAGGTTAAACAAGGCTCCATTGTCCTCAGGCAGAGATAGCTGACCTGGCATGCCCTTGGCTAAGCCATTAAACACTTCTCCAAGCCAGTCCTCACTCACTGGGCAGGTGTTTGAGCAGGTGTGGCAGCCTTGGGAAGGATGCTCACTGAAGCACACAACGGACAGTGTATATAATTACACCACTGTGACTTTGAATGCTGTACTCTTCCATGGCTGTGACCCAGCTATGACTGGGGGTGGGGCACTAAAATAATGTCTTAGTTTTATCTTCTTAAAAAAAAAAAAAACCTTTAGCAGGTTAGACTTCCACATCTGCCTCCTATAGGGGAAAGGCTTTCAAATTCTCCCAGTTGGTTGCAAATTCCTCCAGAGCAGCAGCACCCTGGATCTCCAAATAATGGTATTAAGTAAGCAAGTAGCTGTGGTCCTGAGATGCACAGCTTCACTGTTCCCTTGGCAGATTGGAGGAACACAACCCTGGGCAAATGCACAGGCTGCCCTTCTTGTATCATGGTGCGTGGACTGCAGAGCATTAATGCTAAGGCGCAGAGCATCCTGTATCCCTGTTGAGAAGCACAGGGGAATCTTGGTAAGTTAGAGGCACCAGCTCTAGAAACAGCTACAAGTGGAGCAGAGGTAAAGCAGCTTTTATTTTTCTTTTTAAATTGTGCACCGGACACACTGTCCTCTTCCACAGCCCCCGCCTCCTCGGCAGTGGAGCAGCAACATTCCCATTTCACAGATGCGATCAAGGCTGATCCTAAGGATCTTGCTTGCTTAGCATTGTCGTGGTCAGTGCTGGAGTGGACCACTCCAGTGGTCTTGCCACTTCATTTCTAACCTTTAAAAATTATTCATTTTTTCATAACTCATACATATACAATGCACTTCAATCACATTCCTCTGTTATTTACTCTTATTTTTTCACCACTAAAACTTTCTTTGTCCGAAGAAAGCCTCCTTATATTTTCATGTCTTCTTCCCATTCCTGATCTACTCTCCCCGCAGTTACTGCAGAATAAAGACAGATATGGCTCAAATTCGGCAGAGGGGGGAAGGTCATGTCAAGAAACCCTATTATCCCCTAATGTGATACATTTACTTTACTGTTAAGAAAACCCTCCTTTAATGTAAGAAAACATTGTAATGTAATATAACGACATCCATCTGCATGCTTTTAAACACTTGGAAAAGGGACATTGTGGATAAAAAAAAAATCGTTACTTTCTTTCTCCATAAAGGTCAACAGTGGCACACTAGGCACGGCTCTGTCCTTTGTGAAAAATATCTCTGCCATCCAACATGTACTGGGACACTTCCTGCTGGACAGAACAGATCTTGGAAGGCCAACTTGAGAATAACATCTGGCCAGGGGCCATGATCTCGAAGAGAAACCTCATTTGGGCTGAGACTCAAGGAGCATTTGGGGGTGGATTTTCTTTCTTTACTGTGTCTGATTTATTGTTAGGTGAAGATGCTCAAATTCAGTCATAAACTAAAATAAAATAGATCACAAAAGACCCCATAAAATGGGATCACGTGGTATGATCCCATTCTTCAAAACTAGTGGGAGACAAATAGGGAAAGCATGAATGAGAGATTTTTTTTTCTTCTTGCAGTCTTAAGAATTTACAGGAAAAGGAATTTGTTTTATGTTTCATTCATTTATTTATGGGTGACTTTGTGTGTCTGTGTGGAGGCCAGAGGACCACCACTTGTGGGAATCTGTTCTCTTTATCCACCATGTGGGTTCCAGGCATCAAACTCAGATCCTAGGTTTAGCAATAAGTACCTTTACCTGCTCAATCATCTTGCTGGTCAGAAAAGAAATGCATTGGAAGGACATGGACATTTGTAGATGTGTCAGTGAGTTATTGCACATAACAGCTCCAAGCTTACTGACTTTAAAACGAAGTCAGTCCATTTGGTTGAGCTCTGTTAGACTTGTCTTCCTGTGTCTGAGGACACCTGCTGTTCATGGAGTGGTCCTGCTCCTGAGTGAGAGGATGGAGCCTGGGGCTTCTCCTCCAAGGATTCCTTTGGCATCCTTTGGCATCTTTGGCTGTTATTGTTCTTAGGATGAAGTCATGTTATGAGACAACTGGAAGCACTTATTGTTTCTGGAAGGCGAGGTGTTAAGCTGGTACTCCATATCCAACACACGCACATGTACACAGACACACAGACACACAGACACACAGACACACACCTCTAATGGTCAACTAAGCCAGGAGGCATCTGGTGCAAAGGGTAAGAATTAGACTCCAGCTCTTAGTAGGACTTCTCTCACAAATGTCATGAGTTTTAGAAGTCACTAATGGGGCTGTCAACACATTGAAATTCTTCGGCAGATTTGAAAGGAAAGCTGGAGAATTAATCCTTAAAAGGCTTTGCGAAGTCCTATGTGGCTTGGTCCTGAAAACCTGACTGGAGTAAACCTGACTATGAGGCAATGGAGGAAGGACAGACACACAGTCACATGTACAGAAAAGCTGGGATTGGACAAGCCATGTGCTCTGATGGACATACTACTACCATTAGCAACTGATAAACTCAATGTGTTTATTTCAAATATCGAAATTGAGGAAATGGGTTTGTAGTACACAAATGAACAAGGCGGGGGTGGGGTCATGATATACAGCCGAACAGAAAGGAAGGTTTAGCTAATCTGGGTAGGGGATTTCTATAGGGGGCAGCCTCAGGCCGCAATCATATCTGAGGAGGAAGCTGGGGTTGATGGCTTCTTTGAACACCACTAACATTCATACTTTGACCAAATGAAGGCTTTGCCATCCCTCTATATCTCATGGGGAAGGCTTTCTCATTTCCATGGGTCCGAGACATTGAGGTCCTTGACACGGATGTGCCTATGTCAACAGCACACTCATTCTGTATTTTCCACTCTCCATAAGCCTCACGACCAGATCTGCTGAGGGAAACAAAAGACTGAACTCACTAGTGTGCCATCTCAGCATAAGGGTACTCCAGCATTTCAGTTCCCAAGGCTCCTCTAGCTGGAGAACGAACCTCCATTTTGTCATTTGCATATGCTTTATGGTTGGATAGAAGATCTGACCCTTAGGTTGGCATATTAGCATCTGGGTCAACACATGTACTCGATGGAAATGCTTGCATCAATGCACAGAGATACATGCATTTCCATCTCATTCCAGAGGGAATCTAATTGTGTCTTTGTCTTTCCATCTTTAAATGGCTGGGAAGACAAGAAATTGACCCTTAAATAGCTTCCATGTATGAGTAAAGTTATACACAGCTCCAGATTTCTTGATACGTTGTTTCTACATCTTATTAGGCAGCTCATCTTTGATTGTACTATATATTTCAGCTCTGGTAGCTTCTCTGCCAGTATGCAGGAGGGGAAGGCTTTCTTCTTCTCCTCCTCCTCCTCCTCCTCCTAAAGATCCTACTACAAAAGCCTGTACTCAACACAACTGGAGAATCTGGAGGAAATGGACAATTTCTTAGACAGATACCAAGTACCAAAATTAAATCAGGATCAAATAGATCATCTAAACAGACCCATAACTCCTAAAGAAATAGAAGGGGTCATAGAAAGCCTTCCAACCAAAAAAAAAAAAAAAAAAAGCACAGGACCAGATGGTTTTAGTGCAGAATTCTATCAGACCTTCAAAGAAGACTTAACACCAATACTCTTCAAACTATTCCACCAAATAGAAACAGAAGGAACACTACACAACTCGTTCTATGAAGCCACAATTATGCTGATACTAAAACCACACAAAGATCCAAGAAAGAAAGAGAATTTCAGGCCAGTATCCTTTATGAATATCGATGCAAAAATACTCAATAAAATTCTTGCCCACTGAATCAAAGAACACCAGACAATTCCCACTGTGATGGGCTATGATGAGTGGTGACAGTGTGAGCCCAGATGACCTGTTTGACAAGTTGCTGGTGTCTGGCATTTTGCCACCACATGAGGACAGCGGCACAGACCCCCACTGTTACTTTTCCTGGACTCCTGGACTCATAAGAGAAAACACAAACTGTGTTCTGACTGGAGAAAGACTTAAAACTTCAGACTATTTTGAATATATGAGAAAAATCATGGAGAAACCCCTGTGATAGATGGGTCTTCCTTATTCTCTGTGGTCATGACAGAAACAAGAATGAAAGTCTGATCCCACATTTAGAGAAAAGGGAGATGTTTGCTAGTCTGCATGTATTCACCCTTTCCTTCTTGAAACTATGGATGGATTTTTTTCCTTCAAATTTTAAGTCAAAAAAGTATTCTTGCATAATATAATACTAGGGGTGGGATGCCTTGGTTTAGGAATGTCAGTGCCTAGTGTCACCTAGGAATTGGTAGCTATCCTTAATGAAAAGATGCTCCGGGCAGTGGTGGAACACACCTTTAATCCCAGCACTTAAGAGGCAGAGGCAGGCCTAACCCTAACCCTAACTCTAACCCCTAACCCCTGACCCCTAACCCTAACCCTAACTCTAAACCTGACTAACCCTAACCGTAATCCTTTCTGAGTTCAAGGCCAGCCTGGTCTACAGAGTGAGTTCCAGGACAGCCGGGGCTACAGAGAAACCCTGTATTGAAAAAAAAGAAAGGAAGGAAGGAAGGAAGGAAGGAAGGAAGGAAGGAAGGAAGAAAGAAAGAAAGAAAGAAAGAAAGAAAGAAAGAAAGAAAGAAAGAAAGAAAGAAAGAAGGAAGGAAAGAAAAGATGCACAGATAGGTAAATATTAAAGTTCAGTAGGTAGGCAAGAAGGTAGTTAGGTAGATGATAGAAGATAGATAGATAGATAGATAGATAGATAGATAGATAGATAGACAGATAATAAGATAGGTAGATGATTAGAAGACAATTAGATAGATAATTAGATAGATAATTAGATGATTAGATAAATAGATGATTAGATAGATAGACAGACAGACAGACATTGGTTTCAGAGCATCATGGGCATATGCTGTTGTGTGGCTTACCATTTCTGAGTGTCAAAAGGGACTTTTGACAAATCACCAATAAAAAGATTGGTGATAGACTGGCTGAAGAAGTCACAGTCCACTCTTGGACTGGGCCTCTATGTCAGCTTTCTGACAAAGGGCAGTGTGAAGACAAAGACAGCTCAGTCTTGGCAGGCTTCCTGACTACCTGGTCTTCATGCTTCTTCCTAACACTGTCCTGGATCCAGCTCACACTTAGAGACCTCAGCACCTTGGGAGAGAATCAACAGGAAACAATGCTCCCTGGAGGAGAAAGCAAGCGAAATATTTACACAGGGAGATTGAATCTGATTCCTGAATGAGCTTTCCCTGTTCTGAAATCTCCGTGGCTGGAGAAACAGGCCACAACCTTTATCTCACGGATGTATAAGGTTAAACCTCAAAGAGATTCAGTAACATACATGAAGCTACA
Source organism: Apodemus sylvaticus (assembly GCF_947179515.1). NCBI lineage: Eukaryota > Metazoa > Chordata > Mammalia > Rodentia > Muridae > Apodemus > Apodemus sylvaticus. Next base: position 37,707,682 of record NC_067472.1, on the reverse strand, counting down.
CAGCCCACTCAAATGCAGATCAATTTGACATTTTCTTCTACTCTTTCAGAATCCCTTTTTTAGAAAACGGTTGACTTTGAATGTCTTGCACAGGCACCACCTTTCTCTGTTGTGTGACACAGGACTCAGATGACACACTGATGTCACCTGCTTGGCATCCTCAGGCATCTGATAGAAATTTCAGCTTAGTGTCTGAAGTCCTTGCATCAACATCATTTAATGCTCCTGGTGGCTGTGTAAAGACTGAATGGCAGGTTTCAATCAGTGCTGAGAAGACTGATAAATATGCTTAGAGCTAAAAGGTGCTTTTCCAGAACACCCTGCTAGTAATTAGAATGCCAATGTCCTCTTTCCTTTTGCAGAATCAACACCATATCCAGAGCAAACTGTGTGACAATACATACAGTATTAGGTGAAAGTCATTAAACTCCCAGGGATTTGATTTAGATGAGAAGGAAAGCAAAAGAAAGTGAACAAAGTTGGAATTAAAAAGAAAAAAGAATACTGTTCAAGTCTAATTTGTATTTTGTTCATAGATACAATCTAATAAAGATCTCTGGCTCCTCAAAACATTCAATTTGTTTTGACGATAGCAGCAACAACAACAAAAAGATTGGTGATAGACTGGCTGAGGAAGTCACAGGCAATGCTCTTCAGTAGCATGCCCAGAGAAAGGCTCTGGGGAACCATGGCAATGAACGAGTGACAGCAGTCAGGAGTGTCATTATTTCCCTCTTGGTGGCTGCGCTGTTGAGCAGTATTCAGCATAGCAGCCATTGAGCTCACTCCTGAACTCCTAGTGTGATCGAAGCTGCTCTGTTCTGACCTCTGTCAACAAAGAAGAAACATAGGGCAGGCGGGTGTCCAGAGCATGCATCTAGGAAAGGGTGGTTGACCGTTGTCTGTAATGACCATTACCTCAGGTAGTAGGACGCTGTTCTTTGACTATGTTTCCAAAACAGAGGCTCATTCGGTGGTCAGATCTGCCAAGCAGACCCATCCTTGTCTCTCTAGTTTGCTTGCTTTCCTCTGTTCACTCCAGTAAAGAGCCACAGAACCAGGGTCAAGTTGCCTTTTTATTGCCTATCAAAAGATGCTACCTACCAACTCATTTAAACCTGCTCTTAGCCTCCCTAGGGAAGACTGCCATCAACAGATGGCATCAACTGGGGCATAGAGTAGAGAAATATTTCCAAGTCTGAGAGCTGGTAAGGGGCAGAGTCGATGTCTCTGATCCCCTCACTCTCACTTTGGTTACTACCTCTTGAAGCTTTTGTAAATGCACCGTGAAACTCTTGCCCTTGGCCTCAGTTTTCTTAGTTACTGGAGAGCAAAGTTTCCTGAGTGAGAGAGGCGGGGGAGGGAGTTTTAGGAGAAGCATATTGTTAGGATGGAAAAAAGGAAATATGCTGTGGCTGTTCTCTTAACCTCAGAGTACAGTTGGAATCAGCTCAAGGAATGGACCCCATAGCTTCCCAGTGAGAAGTTGAAGGTCATCTTAAAGATGGCTTGGTGATTTCAGAGAAAACAATCCATGTTTGCAGCTGCCTCATCTTCTGAAGTTCGGCATGTATGGCTCTGAAGTGCTATAGATTTGGCTGAAGTTAGGGTAAATTCCCTTTTGAGTGTAAAGAACACATCTGTGTGGAGATATTACTAATGGATTTATGTTATGTTTTGAATGATAAAAGTCCATCACAGGCTCTAAGGTGTTTAAAACCTTCCATCTACTGCCACGAGTGCTAGCTTAGGAGGTGTCTTAGTCAGGGTTTCTATTCTTGCACAAACATCGTGACCAAGAAGCAAGTTGGGGAGGAAAGGGTTTATTCAGTTTACACTTCCACATTGCTGTTCATCACCAAAGGAAGTTAGGACTAGAACTCAAGCAGGTCAGGAAACAGGAGCTGATGCAGAGGCCATGGAGGGATGTTACTTACTGGCTTGCTTCCCCTGGCTTGCTCAGCTTGCTTTCTTATAGAACCCAGGACCACGAGCCCAGGGATGGTACCACCCACAAGGGGCCCTCCCCTCTTGATCATTAATTAAGAAAATGCTTAGCGAGGCAAGTGGGGCTTCCAGGAGGCCAGCAGGGAGAAGTCTGTGTGCTCCAGTAAATCCAGTGGGCCCCAGCAGGAGCCTTCAGGTGCCTGCTTTAGGATCTGAACAGCCTGGGCCACAGCACTCAGTCTCCAGGAAGTGTGGGAGACCTGGTGTGCACCCAGAGGCAGTCTGGGAGCTCACAGCACAGCTCGTTCCTGTGGCACAGAGCTTAGGCTTCAGTCCTGAGGCCTCTGGCAGTAGCCCTCAGACCTCTCCGCTTCAGGATCCAGATCAGCCTGAGCTGCAACACCACATCTCCAGGTCCTGAAAGAGGCAAGTGGGACTTCCAGGCAGCCAGCGGGGAGAGGTTGGTGTGCTCCGGTGAATCCAACGGGCCCCAGCAGGAGCCTTCAGGTGTCTGCTTCGGGGTCTGAACAGCCTGGGCAACAGAACCCTGTCTCCAGGCAGTGCAGGAAGTAAGCTGTGCACCAGAGGCCACCTGGGAAGGGGCAGCTTGCACTGGTGAGTCCAGCATTGACAAGACCAACTAACACCAGTGAGAACTAGATGGCAAAAGGCAAACACAGGAACATCACTAACAGAAATCAAGGCAATATGGCAACATCTGAACCCAATTCTCCTTTACCAGCATGTCCTGGATACCCCATCACACCAGTAAAACAAGATTTGGATTTAAAATCACTGGTCATGATGCTGGTACAGGAACACATGAAGGACATACTTAAAGAAATTCAGGAGAAAATGGATCAAAAGTTAGAAGCCCTTGCAAGGGAAACACAAAAATCATTGAAAGAAATCCAGGAGAATACAAAAGCCAATAATGAGGAAATGCAAAAACTACTTAAAGAAATACAGGAGAACTTTGGTCAACAGGCTGAGGTCATGAAAGAGGAAACACAAAAATCTCTTAAAGAATTACAGGAAAGCACAAACAAGCAAGTGAAGGAGCTAAGCAAAACCATCCAGGATCTAAAATCAGAAGTAAAAACAACTAAGAAAACTCAAAGGGAGACAACTTTGGAGATAGAAAGCCTTGGGAAGAAATCAGTGGACATAGATGCAAATATCAACAACAGAATACAAGAGATAGAAGAAAGAATCTCAGATGCTGAAGATACCATAGAAACCATAGACTCAACAGTTAAAGAAAATGCAAAAAGCAAAAAGCTTGTAACCTAAAATATCCAGGAAATCCAGGACACAATGAGAAGACCAAACCTAAGGATTATAGGCATAGATGAGAGTGAAGATTTACAACTTAAAGGGCCAGCAAATATCTTCAATAAAATTATGGAAGAAAACTTCCCTAACCTAAAGAGAGAGATGCCCATGAATATACAAGAAGCCTATAGAACTCCAAACAGACTGGACCAGAACAGAAATACTTCCTGTCACATGATAATCAAAACCCCAAATGTACTAAACAAAGAAAGAATATTAAAGGCAGTAAGAGAAAAAGGCCAAGTAACATATAAAGGAAGACCTATCAGAATCACAGCAGACTTTTCACCTGAGACTATGAAGGCTAGAAGATCCTGGGCTGATCTCATGCAGACTCTAAGAGAACACAATGCCAGCCAAAACTACTATATCCAGCAAAACTCTCAATCACCATAGATGGAGAAACTAAGATATTCCATGACAAAACCAAGTTTACCCAATATCTATCCACAAATCCAGCCCTACAAAGGATAATAGGAGGAAAACACCAATACAAGGAGGGAAACTTCACCCTGGAAAAAGCAAGATAGTAGCCTTTCATCAAACCCAAAAGAAATTAAACAATCAAATTTAAAAAATAACGTCAAAAATGACAGGAAGTAACAATCATTATTCCTTAATATCTCTTAACATCAATGGACTCAATGCCCCAATAAAAAGACATAGACTAACTGACTGGATACGTAAACAGGACCCTACATTTTGCTGCTTACAGGAAACACACCTAAGGGTCAAAGACAAATACTACCTTAGAGTAAAAGGCTGGAAGACAATTTTACAAGCAAATGGTCTCAGGAAACAAGCTGGAGTAGCCATTTTAATATCAGATAAAATTGACTTTCAACCCAAAGTCATCAAAAGAGACTCTGAGGGACACTTCTTGTTGGTCAAAGGAAAAATACAACAAGAAGAACTCTCAATCCTGAACATCTATGCTCCAAATGCAAGGGCACCCTCTTTCGTAAAAGAAACTTTATTAAAGCTCAAAGCACACATTGCACCTAACACAATAATTGTGGGTGACTTCAACACTGCACTTTCCGCAATGGACCGATCAGGAAAACAGAAACTAAACAGGGACATAATGAAACTAATTGAAGCTTTGGACCAATTAGATTTAACAGATATATGTAGAACATTCTATCCTAAAGCAAAAGAATATACCTTTTTCTCAGCACCTCATGGTACCTTCTCCAAAATCGACCATATAATTGGTCACAAGTCAGACCTCAACAAATATAAGAAGATTGAACTAATCCCATGACTCCTATCAGATCACTATGGAGTAAAAGTGGTCTTCAATAGCAACAAAAACAACAGAAAACCCACATACACATGGAAATTGAACAATATTCTACTCAATGATACCTTGGTCAAAGAAGAAATAAAGAAAGAAATTAAAGACTTTTTAGAACACAATGAAAATGAAGACACAACATACCCAAATCTATGGGACACAATGAAAGAAATGCTAAGAGGAAAACTCATAGCCCTGAGTGCTTCCAAAAAGAAAATGGAGAGAGCATACATTACCAGCTTAATGACACACCTGAAAGCCCTGGAACAAAAAGAAGCTATTTCACCCAGGAGGAGTAGAAGGCAGGAAATCATCAAACTCAGGGCTGAGATCAATCAAGTAGAAACAAAGAGAATCATACAAAGAATCAACAAAACCAGGAGCTGGTTCTTTGAGAAAATCAACAAGATAGATAGCCAGACTGACCAAAGGGCACAGAGAAAGTATCCAAATTAACAAACTTAGAACTGAAAAGGGAGATATAACAACGGAAACTGAGGAAATCCAAAAAATCATCAGATCCTACTACAAGAGCCTGTACTCAACACAACTGGAGAATCTGGAGGAAATGGACAATTTCCTTGACAGATACCAAATACCAAAATTAAATCAGGACCAAATAGATCATCTAAACAGTCCCATAATGCCTAAAGAAATAGAAGGAGTCATAGAAAGTCTTCCAACCAAAAAAAAGCACAGGACCAGATGGTTTCAGTGCAGAATTCTATCAGAACTTCAAAGAAGAGTTAACACCAATACTCTTCAAATTATTCCACAAAATAGAAACAGAAGGAACACTACCCAATTCCTTCTATGAAGCCACAATTACGCTGATACCAAAACCACACAAAGATCCAACAAAGAAAGAGAACTTCAGACCAATTTCCCTTATGAACATCGATGCAAAAATACTCAATAAAATTCTTGCCAACCGAATCCAAGAACACATCAAAACGATCATCCACCATGATCAAGTAGGCTTTATCCCGGGAATGCAGGGTTGGTTCAATATATGGAAATCCATCAATGCAATCCACTACATAAACAAACTCAAAGAGAAAAACCACATGGTCATTTCATTGGATGCTGAAAAAGCATTTGACAAAATTCAGCATCCTTTCATGCTTAAAGTCTTGGAAAGAACAGGAATTCAAGGCCCATACCTAAACATAGTAAAAGCAATATACAGCAAACCGGTAGCCAGCATCAAACTAAATGGAGAGAAACTTGAAGCAATCCCACTAAAATCAGGGACTAGACAGGGCTTCCCCCTCTCTCCTTATCTTTTCAATATTGTACTTGAGGTACTAGCTCAGGCAATTTGACAACATAAGGAGGTCAAAGGGATACAAATCAGAAAGGAAGAAGTCAAACTATCATTATTTGCAGATGACATGATAGTCTACCTAAGTGACCCAAAAAACTCCACTAGAGAACTCCTACAGCTGATAAACAACTTCAGCAAAGTGGCAGGTAATAAAATCAACTCAAGCAAATCAGTGGCCTTCCTATACTCAAAGGATAAGCAGGCTGAGAAAGAAACTAGGGAAATGACCCCCTTCACAATAGCCACAAACAGTATAAAGTATCTTGGGGTGACTCTTACCAAACATGTGAAAGATCTGTATGACAAGAACTTCAAGACTCTGAAGAAGGAAATGGAAGAAGACCTCAAAAAATGGGAAAACCTCCCATGCTCATGGATCGGTAGAATCAGTATAGTTAAAATGGCCATTTTGCTAAAAGTAATCTACAGATTCAATGCAATACCCATCAAAATCCCTACTCAATTCTTCACAGAATTAGAAAGAGCAATTATCAAATTCATCTGGAATAACAAAAAACCCAGGATAGCTAAAACTATTCTCAGCAACAAAAGAAAGTCTGGGGGAATCAGTATCCCTGACCTCAAGCAATACTACAGAGCAATAGTGTTAAAAACTGCATGGTATTGGTACAGTGACAAGCAGGAGGATCAATGGAACAGGATTGAAGATTCAGAAATGAATCCACACACCTATGGCCACTTGATCCTCGACAAAGAGGCTGAAAACATCCAATGGAAAAAAGATAGCCTTTTCAACAAATGGTGCTCGTTCAACTGGAGGTCAGCATGCAAAAGAATGCGAATTGATCCATCCTTGTCTCCTTGTACTAAGCTCAAATCCAAATGGATCAAGGACCTCCACATAAAGCCAGGCACTCTGAAGCTAATAGAAAAGAAACTGGGGAAGACCCTTGAGGACATCGGTACAGGGAGAAAGTTTCTGAACAAAACACCAATAGTGTATGCTCTAAGATCAAGAATTGAAAAATGGGACCTCATAAAATTACAAAGTTTCTATAAGGCAAAGGACACCATCAAGAGGACAAATCGGCAACCAACAAATTGGGAAAAGATCTTCACCAACCCTACATCAGATAGAGGGCTAATATCCAATATATATAAAGAACTCAAGAAGTTAGACTTCAGAAAACCAAACAACCCTATTAAAAAATGGGGTACAGAGTTAAACAAAGAATTCTCAACTGAAGAACTTCGGATGGCGGAGAAGCATCTTAAAAAATGCTCAACTTCATTAGTCATTAGGGAAATGCAAATCAAAACAACCCTGAGATTTCACCTTACACCAGTCAGAATGGCTAAGATTAAAAATTCAGGAGACAGCAGGTGTTGGAGAGGGTGTGGAGAAAGAGGAACACTCCTCCACTGCTGGTGGGGTTGCAAACTGGTACAACCACTCTGGAAATCAGTCTGGCGGTTCCTCCGAAAACTGGGCACCTCACTTCCAGAAGATCCTGCTACACCACTCCTGGGCATATACCCAGAGGATTCCCCACCATGTAATAAGGATACATGCTCTACTATATTCATAGCAGCCCTATTTATAATTGCCAGATGCTGGAAAGAACCCAGGTATCCCTCAACAGAAGAGTGGATGCAAAAAATGTGGTATATATACACAATGGAGTACTATTCAGCCATTAGAAACAATGAATTCATAAATTCTTAGGCAAATGGATGGAGCTAGAGAACATCATACTAAGTGAGGTAACCCTGACTCAAAAGGTGAATCATGGTATGCACTCACTAATAAGTGGATATTAACCTAGAAAACTGGAATACCCAAAACATAATCTACACATCAAATGAGGTACAAGAAGAAAGGAAGAGTGGCCCCCTGTTCTGGAAAGACTCAGTGAAGCAGTATTCGGCAAAACCAGAACGGGGAAGTGGGAAGGGGTGGGTGGGAGGACAGAAGGAGAGAAGGGGGCTTCCGGGACTTTCGGGGAGTGGGGGGTTAGAAAAGGGGAAATCATTTGAAATGTAAAAAAAAAAGAAAAGAGAAAAAAAAAGAAGAAAATGCTTAGCCAGGAGGTGGTGGTGCACACCTGTAATCCCAGCACTCTGGGAGGCAGAGGCAGGCGGATTTCTGAGTTCAAGGCTAGCCTGGTCTACAGAGTGAGTTCCACGACAGCCAGGGCTACACAGAGCTACAGAGAAACCCTGTCTCGAAAAACAAAACAAACAAAACAAACAAACAAAAACAACAACAACAAAAGAAAATGCCTTACAGCTGGATCTCATGGAGGTATTTCCTCAAGGGAAGCTCCTTTTTCTGTGATAACTCCAGCTTGTGCCAAATTGTCATACAAAACCACCCAGTATAGGAGTTGTGGATCCTTTGGGATGTAGGACAGAGCTGGCTGACATAACCAAGAGGGATGGGTCTTGAGGGTTGAAGCTCATCCCTGCTTCTGTCCCAAGCTCTTTGCTTCCTGATCTGCTAAGACACAAACAAGCCTGGCCACAGGCTCCTACTGTCACAGATCAAGTCATCCCTATCACGATGACTGACGGTCCCCCTCAAACTGTCAGTCAAAACCAACCTCTCCTCCCTTACAACTGCTTCTGTAACGTCTTCTGGGACAACAATGAGAAGGGGAACCACTAGAGAGGATGATGTTCTGTGTCACCCCAGTGGGGGTCACATTTAAGAGGGGACATTATCAATCAGTGCACAAGGACAAAGGATGCGGTGAGTGAGTGAGCAGAGCACTCACCCTTACTATAAAGAGTGAATTAGAATCTTCAAGCCATGACACAGGTTTTTCCCATTTGGGATATCACATGACACTCTTGTCATCCTTGCCCTGGCTGATCACCGAGGAGTCTCAGGCAGATTTGCCAAGTGTTGTGAGAACACAGCTGAGTTCTAACAAGAGCCCAGTGGATAGCCTGCTGGCCTGCTTTTGCCTATTCCTGAAGACATCCTTCAGTAGAGCACTCTGCATTGCTGGGCCAGGTGCTGCATGTGCCCATGGTTTATGACCATTCAACACATGACTGGGTGCCACTGTTGCTTTTGCTTGAACTTCTCTCTACACTGGGGCACACTCTGCTTCAGTGGAGAGTGTCGGGGTGTCGGGCGGGATGTCAGGCAGGCTTTGCCTGTTTCCTAATTTGACATTTCATCAAGATGGGATTTAGAGACCAGAAAAGATAACATTGCAATATCTGACCTTAAGAAAGAAACAATAGCTAGGTCTTCAGTGTTTAGACACTCCTCTGCTCATGTATTGCTTGGATAGCCCTGACTTCCCTTTTTATTGTTAATATATGTCTCCTTGGCATCCTGCCAACTGAGACACAGAAGACGGAAATGGAAACATTTAGCTGGGAGGAAAATGTGGGGAACTGGAGGGCTGGCATGGGGTAGTGACTTCTCGTTGTGCACAAGGAGGAGGCTTACCCTAGGCTGTCCAGGGTGCAGGCACTCACATGTCAACCACTATACGTTACCTCTCTCTTTTGTTCAATTATTTAGGGCAAAAGAAAAAATTCAAGGCAGAGTCTTACCATATAGCTCTCACTAGCCTGGAACTTTCTATGAAAACCAAGCTGATCTCAAACTCAGAGATTCACTAGCCTTATTATTCTGAGTACACAGGAACATCTATGTGACTCTTGCCTCTAACAACAGGAACAGCTGGTGTGTTCATAGGAGGGTATGTACTATAACACAGAAGACAGGAGTGCCTCTGTGCAGTGGGTCTGTCTGGTGCTGCTAAGTTCTGTACCCTAAGATCTCCTTGTCCCCAAAATGGAGATCCTCAGGGACAAGAAGACTCTCATGTACACCGTATGACATGATGTAACCTTGCCCCTCAATTTAATTGGTCAATAAAAGGCTAAAGCCTATGGTTATGCAAGAGGTAGGTGGGTTTTGAGTTACCTGAGGATTTGTTCATCCCTGAGGATGTCGTTGTCAGGGGCAACCAGATCTTGGGGTACAGAATTTAGCATTTGAGTGTCTAGCAGCACCAGACCAAACCTCTACACCTCTAGGCAGTTTCAACTTGGGTACCTGGAATTGAAGGTGTGGATTACCATGTCTGGTGAGAGAAATGTTTTGAATATTGAAAAAAGTAGCCTGTAGTATTTTCTAAAAAATATTCAAACATTAGCAAAATATATAAGGTGGGAAACGACACTCCCTTAGTCAGCCCCTTAGTTCCAGTCTGTAGGAATAACCTTGGCATTTACCTTTTGATACTGTCTGGGTGCGCATAAACAAAGCCTGTGCACATACCGGTGCTTCACGTGTGTGCCCTAAAGCTTTATTGTTTATTTTTAAAATTTAGCTACAAAGCGGAGATATCTCAGACGCTAGTAAACTGTGCCTTTCAGATGTAAACTTCTGTGATTTCTAAATGCTGTTATAGAGAGACACTCTGCTGAAGGCCTGGAATGCTTTACTCTCTGTACTTAATTGAAGTTAATTTTGGTGTGTGTGTGTGTGTGTGTGTGTGTGTGTGTGAGAGAGAGAGAGAGAGAGAGAGAGAGAGAGAGAGAGAGAGGAACAAACATTGCTGTGCTGTCCAGAGCAGCTTAGACTCTTGTGCTTTGATAAATCCCCCACCTTAGCTGGTTATCTAGGA